>NW_026775554.1:5625000-6250000 GCF_031216515.1 Neocloeon triangulifer | reverse complement strand
ATTATGTTATAACTAAAATCTACAAATTTAAATTAACAAAATAAATAACCATTAATTTTACTTTGTTTGGAGGAATTTAATGTTTCCTTACTGTTTCTTCATCAATATTGAAGATACAGCCATTGTCATTACTTCATGCCGAGATGAAATTTTCAAATTAAATAAAGTTATTTCATTTTTTTCACGCAGTGAATTTTGCTTTGAAATTACAATTAATCTGATGATGGCCGTTTGTTGACACCTTATCATAAAAATTTAAAACCAGAACAAACTAGAAATATTATTTTCATTTGATTCTACTGGTCTGCTTGTGATTGAGATTTTTTTGTAATTTTCTATAAATGATGAAATTTTAAAACCACGATGCTTTACAAAAGTGAGGAAATGAGAAACGATTTTTCCTCCCGATAAGTTGTTGAAACCCTTTGTAGAACAAGAATAAAAACTGCTGCAATTAGTTCCCATTGCTATTAATTATATTCATAAGCGATCCACTTTCACTGCATGAGCTTCAAGAATCGACTGGAAATAATATATGGAATATTAGAAATAATGACCAACGCATTGAAAGTCTAAATTTACACAAAGTGGAATGTTTTACAGTTGACAGGGCACGAGAGTTTCATTGTCGCTCGACGCGATGAGTTTAATTTCAATGCACCTGATTGTGTTGATGTTCGTACACGGGCTTTTAGCTGCCTGTGTGCACGTAGCGTCGTCTCAGTTAATCGACCGCCTGTAATGAGTTACTATGTCTGTTCTTCCAGCTGACTGTGCAAAAAGATTCGCACAATAGGACCGAGAAAATTAAAACGTGAGCACGTGGATCACGTGGTTGGCAGCAAATAACTGTTCACGTGTTTCTGTGCAATCACCCGAGACGCGTGTTCATGAAATCATTAATTTTTATATTATACAAGTCACCAAATTTTATTTATTTAGTGTTTTTATAACATTATAAATATCATAATATTATTTCAAATTGCTAACATGATATTGATTGAAGCAACCAGGTATTAATCTTTATCCTTGTGACTTTTTTCTTTTAATAAAAAGCAAAAAAAATAAAAAAAAATCAAGGTAGCTTTCAACATGATTAATTGTTCTTATAGTACGTGATCAGTTTTTATTATGTACTTATTTTGATTACTTTTTAATTTAAAATTATAGTCTTATATAATATGGAAAGTTATTAAAACTCGTTTTTTTTTTAAATATAATTACATATAAACAAACAAAAAATTAAGCGAAAAACTATTTTGGTGTTAAAAAATGATAGAAAATATATATGTTTTAATGTTACTAAAAATATTTTATCCAACAAAATTTACTTTATTAGTAAGTATAGTGTTAAATTTTTTGCTTAATTTTATTTAGTTTTCCCCAGAGAAATTTTTCACGTGAAATTTTACCCTTTTTGCAGAATTAATAGAGAGGAGCAAATTTCCCTTGATGTCAATTTGGGCTGGTGTAACGAACGTGTAGGTAATTTATGTTGTGCTGCCAACAAAAGAGTCTGAAGAAAAACAACTGGTGCGCGCAGATGAGACCGCGCGCTCATCAAGCTAAAAAAAAGACGCTGAGCCCAAGACTTTGCGAATCCCACGCAAATTGGTAATTTTAGGAACCGCAGCTGCTGACAAAATATCACTTTGCCAAAACTCGTTACATTATTCGTCGGTTCATGTTGGGTAAAAGCCGAAGCCGCCCTTCTCTTTTTCTACTGTTCTCTTTGGCACTGGCTTCGCTTCGGGGAGTCTTTTGTGCGTACAAAGAGGCTCTTCTAAATGAAAGCGTCACTATGACAATGTTGAAAACGCGGTTTACCAAGACTTGCATTGTCGTAGATCAGTCTCTTGAATTTAGAGATTTAGAAATCGAAATCATGTTTTATAAAAAAATGAATAATAGGAACTATAAATTAAAAAAAAAATATAAACATCTTTCTACTGATGAATATAGCAAAAAATATGCTCAATTGAATTAATTTTTTTTTAATTAAATCGCATGTCATTCAAATGAGGCAAGTATGAAATTAGTTAGCGATGTGATATTACAAAAAAAAAACATAATATACTAACATGCTTCCTTATTCATTGAGGGGGAAAACATTTACCCACGAATAATTGTTCTTAAGCGTATCTGGGTATTAAATGAAATAATCTCGATAAAAAAAACCAGAATTTATTGTTAAGATGCATTTTCTTATTCATTCATAGTGCGGTGTTGGTTACAGATGTGCGTGGTATTGTTATTATTCTTTACTGTGAGCATTAAATTTTTATGCGATCCTAAGAATAAGTGTAAAAGGAAGTGAAATGAGTTTATAAACTATTTTATGATCTATACAACATAAAAAAGCAACAGCTTTACGTCGAATAATGGCCTCCAGAGCGAAAATTGTATTTTAAATTACATGGATTTTTTTTCGTTACATTTTAATGATGACGCCATTGATTAAATTAAATACATGATTCATTTGTTAAAACCTAAATACATTTGTTTAAGCAGTTAATTTAGTCAATCTATTCAGCTGTGTTATAAGCATAACCACTCTAAAATTTGGAGCAAATATTGCCATTTCATTTACAAAATTGAGATATAACCGGAAATATGAAAAACGTGAAATAATTCAGGATTTTGTGATTTTTAATGACCTTCGAATAATAAACACCACTCCCTTTCAGCCCACTTACAAAACAGACGACGGTAAAAAGAAAAGTGTCATAGACTTAATTCTTGCGGGGAAAGAAATTCAGACTGTTAAATTCACTGTCGACGAGCCTTTAAATATCAGCCGAAAACACCGCGTTTTGAAATTTCATTTTAAAATATCTAATTTAAACAGCCTTAAAACAATAAATAACACTAAAAAGAAAATTGACTACGAAAAGATAAACGAAATGATTGAAAACAACTTTCGGGAAGAACTTAAAATTTGTATTTTAAATCAGAACATAGAAAAGTTTTATGAAAATATTTTACACTTAGTCAACGAATGCACAACAGAATCACCGCCGCACGCCCGTATAAGTCAACCCTGGTTTGACACAGAATGCTACCTCTTTAAACAAGACTTGCTATTTCTAAAACATTTTAGCGACGAATTAGAATCTCTTCCAAATCAATCGCAGTTTTATGCAGAAATTTTAGGTATATTTCACGATGCTAAGAAATATTACAGGAAACTTTGCGCGTCCAAAAAGAAAGCCGCACAAGAAAAAAGGGATGAAAAGTTAATTCGAGAGGCAGAGTCGCGATGCTATAAATTTTTAAGTGTGGACAAAAAATTAAACTACGTAGCAAATGACATATCTTTACTCGACTGGCAACAAAATTTCGAACACATTCTCAATGTAAAGGGCTTAGATAAAACAGATTCATTAGATCTTAAGTCAATGTTAAGGGACTACCCACAACCTGAAAACTTTAAATATTTCCTCGAAGATGAAATTAAACTAGCCTTAAAAGAATTAAAAATAAACAAAGCACCAGGTCCGGACTCACTGTTTAACGGGACTCTGAGGAACATTTGCGAACCGCTCCTCCCAGAAATTACAGCTTTCTTTAATTTATGCCTTGAAAAAGGAAAATTGGTAACTTCATGGAAAACAGCAAATTTAAAACTATTATTCAAAGGCAAAGGGGATACTTCTGAAATGAATAATTACAGGGGTATTAGTTTAAGCTGCTCAACTTTTAACCTTTTAGATAGAGTGCTCAAAAACCGACTTTATTCGTACTTGGCAGATGAAATCCCAGAAAATCAATTCGGGTTTGTCAAAGGAAGATCCACGATCCAAGCGATTAAACATTTAGTCGACGAAATACAGGACTCAGTTTATAATTCTAAAACGCCACTTTACGCCCTTTTTCTCGATATCAAAAAAGCTTTTGACTCTATTGACAGAAAATTTATTTTTAAAAAATTAATTGACACCAAGAAACTTAATTTTGAGGAGCTCAACTTAATGGCAGAATTCCTAGACATCAATTTTCTTCAAGTATGGGATGGGGTGGCACTATCAGAAATAATAGTTCAATCTAACGGGGTAAAACAAGGGTGTAGCCTATCGCCTCTCCTCTTTATTTTCTCAATTTTTAACATCAACGAAATTTTAAAAGACTTTCCATCAATAAAACTTCTAATCTATGCTGATGATATTTTGCTACTCTCTACAAATCTAAAAGATATTCAAAACTTCCTAAACAAGCTTGTTTTATATTTAGCCGAAAGATGCTTAAAGCTAAATGCCGACAAAAGCAAAATATTAAAATTCCGCAACAAGGGAAAGGGCCGGCTTAAGCTTTCAGACGAATTATTAATAGAAAATGAGAAAATCGAATTTGTTTCTGATTTTATTTACCTAGGTGTTAAATTCCAATCTTCCGGTGTTTCTTTCTCAAAACATATTTCAAAAAAGGTTAAAGCCGCAATCTTCGCACTATCCAAACTCGACTCGCTCCCAAAGGCCTCCATGGAAACCGCCCTGAAAATCTTTGATCTCGCTATCGCCCCCGTTGCAAGCTACGGAATAGAAGCACTTTGGCCGTACTTATCATTAAATGATCTTCAGCACCTCGAAACAGTTAAATCACGCTTCCTTAAAAAAGCTCTCTCCCTCTCCAAACATATAAAATCTCGATACACATATGCATTAGCCGACACAAGTTCTTTCATCGAGGATCTGCGAGAGAAATATTGTCTCCCCGAAACCGAAAGTTATGACAAATTTTTCACTAATCAATCCTTTAAAATAGCCGAAATAAACTTAAAATTCTTTGACACTCCAGCAATGATCGACCAAAACTGGAAAACAGCTTGCTTTGAAAATCGACACGTTTTCACCCGATATGCATGTCACGGTTTTCACTATGTATTGTGCCGGACTAAAAATTACCACGCGAGTGCTCAAGAAAATTGCGTGTGCAAAAAGTGTAACCAGCAGATGGACACTTATCACTTCCTCAAATGCGCAAAAAATGACATGTCTCTTATTGAAGCTTCAAAAGTTAAATGGAAAAAATGACGTTTTTGCCTTCTTAATGTTTATTATATTATGATGTATTTATTTTATGTAACCTGTCGCACGCCATTGGCGTTCAATAAACACATACATACAAAATTAATTTTGAAATTTATAACTTATTTCTAGAATAGACAAATGATTTGTTTGCACAAAAAGCTATTGATATATTAGCATAGCACTAAATTTAAGCTCAATCTCACTGTCAGTTTCAAATAAAAATCAACCTTAATTTTTTTTATTATAAAACATTTACTTAAACACTAAAATTTTTTCAGAATTAATATTTATATTCACTACTATGTCCCACCAAATAGTTTTGAAATAATTACATCATATAATTTATACCATATTGACTTGACTGGTGAAGAGTTGTGGTGCTCGGAAAACAATTTCTAGATGTAGTAATAAAAGTGTCGCTTGGTGGTGCTCATTTGGTGCTCACGATAAGCTGTGAGTTGGGCGTTTGGCCGCGAGCGGTGAGCAGGGGCCGCCACCTGACGGCGCGGCACCGGCTCGCGCGGCCGACAGGTGGATTGATATGTGCATGCCCGCGACACACGCACCCGACCTGCACATATATCTATTTGCAGTGTAGCGCGCGATAGATAAAATCACGCCCCGAGGGGCGCAAATGTACGTGACTGATCAATCGCAAACACACCACCAAACCGAGCGGGGGTGGTTTCTCCTTTTTTCGCCTTTGCAAAGCTCGCTGGCAAAACAAACGAAAATAAAAAAACACACGCACACATACACCACATTTGGCGTCGCGAGGGTACGTATTTGTTTCCTTTGTCTCGATCGTCGCCCATTGACCCTTTTTTCTAATTATACTGTCCCCGGTGATTGTAAAAATAAGCACTTTGTCTGCGGCCCTCCTAAAATCGGCACGTGCGTAACCTGCACACACATAATTGTCTAAATTTTTAGTATCTGTCAAAAGGGTTCATTAATGAAGTTGGTATTTGAAACAAAAATTATATTTAGAAAATCAAAACTTTTTTTAAATACTTATTTCAGGAACCGGTGTTTTTTTTAATAATAAACAACAAATTCAGAAACTTTTTACTTTCATAGCATTTTTTAGCTCAATTTACACATAAATTGTTTTCTGGTTTGAAATTTGCAAGTTTTTATTTATTTTTTAACTCAATTTACCCAGAGGGAATTTTATCTGGAAATTCCGCTTTCATTATAAATAAAATGAAGCTTTTGATTGCTACCAGGACCAGGAAATTTCTGTGCATTATTTCAACGGATTGAGTTTCGCAGAGTTATAAAAAAAAGTTATGTAACACGCTTAATATCTGATACAGGAATGTGCAGATTGAGTTTGGAAAAGCTATAGAATATAATTCCGAGAATCTTTTCGCCAAAGTTTGTTATCGGGAGAGTGTATATAACTCTTCGCCCTGTGCTACTCTCAATTGAAATCTGATCCTTTCGACCGACGGGGTGCTTTTAGGGGCGCTTTTAAGGGTTGACTGCTGCAAACACCAGCAAGCATCCGGGAATGTCAACGAGCAAAAATTGCGATTTCTGAAAATAACTAAAAGTAAAACTGCAAGCTCACCTTTTTAAGTAAAACACGTAAACGCTTGTTAAACAAGTTCCTGTGAGTGAATTTCTTATCACAAAACAACCGGACGTACTCATGGTACAAAATTAGAAATTAAGCATATGGGAAAAGAAGTTGAGGAAGGGGTGAACGCTGTTATTACAAATAGCGACTCTCTAGACTTTTCCAGAAGCAAAAATAGTGTAAATAATACCATACTTTATATAACACATACGTCACAGTCCTATCTACGACAGAATATCACACAATATCTAATTCAACAACTTGAGATAAAATGATATTATTTATTGGATTCAACACAAGACACAAGCTCCCATGTATACAAATTAAATATTTGTTCATTTCCTTTAATTATAAATCCAAAATAAATTTATAAAATGAGTAAATTGGTATTTCCAAAAAGATATGACAGACTCTCCGACTCTCGCCATCAGTCACTTTTAAGTCTTTTAACCTATTAAAATGATTCAAAAGATTGGATTGTTTTTTATTTTTTAAATCAATTTCAGTTTACGCCAAAATATAATTATTGATATTTTCAAAGGGTTTGTATTTATAGTTAAATTTTGATCGAATTTTATGTAAATTCTTCCTTCGTGCTTATGGCAAATACAAGCCAGTATATGTATATAGCAAATCCATTTAATTGCTATTAAATTGATCCAGGACATCAAGATAACATGTCTATTTCAACTGGTTGTGTGAAAATCTCCCTAACTAAAATGAAACCGCTGTGGTGGAAATTTTATTAAATATTAAAAATATTATTATTTCATTATGGTGAGGTTTACCTTTTTGAATGTTTTTATGTTTTAATAATTCTTCATCAATCGTAAAATATTATTTTCAAATTGAAAGCTCCTGAACTTTGAAGATATCCTTTTTTATCTATATATACAGCAAAATAAACAAAATTTAATTATTTTTTTTCCACCTTGCCTTAATATGACAAGTGTTATTAAACATTAAAAAAAATTTGAATTTAATCTATAATGCAAAATTTTGCTCAATCAATGAGGTTTTTAATCATCTTCCATGACCTCTATTATTTTTTTCAAATTAAAATCAACTGTAAAGTCACAAGGTGTTCATCAGTTTGTCACATGATTGGAATAAAAGTACAGTAAACGCAGGTGACCCGTTTCGATCGGAAGCGTGAAGTCAGCTGCTCGCTAGCTCGCTGGCGCTCCGATAGCACTACTTTTCCTTTTCATTGCGAGCGATAATACAAAATCAACAAGCACCGGAGTGAAATAAATCCCCTGAGCTTTTTTCTCCCTTGCTCGCCTTATCTCGTCAGCAAACTAATAAAAAAGCCAAGGCTTCCCGCGGTGGGGAGGCCTGCATACGTCACCCCTCGCGTTATGTTTTCATTTGTCTTTCTTCGAATGTATAATTATTCTTCGGGACTAGAGCGAGCGGTGTGAGCACCAACCACAGGTGGTCACGTGACTCTTCGCCGGCCGCCGCCGTTTTATCTCGAAGGATTTGGCGGCTGCTCTCGGGGGAACATGAGCAAGTAACTCACGAGTGTTGCAGGATGGTGGAGAAGGACGACGAATTCTCGGCCCGCATCCGATGGCCCGACCTCTGCGTCCAGGTGGGCCTTCACCTGGGGGCCTTCGCCGGACTGCTGCTCGTGCTCGCAGGATGGGTCGACCACCGAACGCTACTCGCAGGTTAGCACGTGTTTTCAATCGAATTGAATTAAAGCTGAATCTATACTTTTGAGAACTTAATCCTATTAAATTTACTAAAATATTTAAAACAATAAAGCGGATATTTTAATGGGAATAATTAAACTAGCACTAATTAACTAGTAACGTCAAATTAGTTATAGCGATTATATAATGCGGTTCCTGAAACAATATAATTAAAAATCAATGACATTGATTTATAATGTCTCATAGAAATATAAAAAACAAATTTACATAATCCATACTTCTTTATTTATATGTCTTGAGAGTAGACTTTTATTATTGCGAGAAAATAAATTAATTGAATGTTCATTTTCCCTTTGGCCTTAGTATATTATCAGTTTAATTTATTTCTAAAAATTTAAAAAATAAATTTATAAAAAAAATATTAAATATTTAATAAGTGTATTTCAATCACTATATTTTAAAATTTTTTTCTTTAATAATTTTGTTTATTGTTTGTATTTCTTTTTGTTTCAGTTAAGTTAGTAATTTAATCTTATATACAAATAGAAGACTTCGTGTTTAAGAGTCTATCTATATTCCTATTTTTTTTTTGTCAATTGACCCTGAAATTATATATTAAATTGCGGTTGATTGCATTTATTTTTTATTTTTTTGTTATACACATTTTTCTTTCTGTTTTGTTTGTACGTGCTTGTTGATATTGCAAAAATATGCCCATCATTCCCTTCTGTTGACAAGAGCAGAACAAACAATCCTGTATGTAATGGATTGTACATCAGAGAATATCGGTTGGAAAATAAATATTCAGCCCCGAGCTGATGGTTAATGTTGTTGCTCTCGTTGTTTAGACTACGAGTAATGCCTTTTCAAGCTGTGTTTGCTTTTTTCCTGAAGCGGCACTCTCACTTTTTACTCTTTCTCTCACTGTGCGTGTCATTATTTAATGGATGGAATCATTTCCTCTTTGGCTCGAATCAAAATCAAATTGTTAGCAGAAGTTTTTCGAGACGTCCAAGTGTCTGCTATTTATTATTAATGTTGGCACGCCTCATTGATTGTTGTGTGTGTTCCATTTATTATTCACGGCGGCGATTCCATCGAGCAAATGTAGTGTACTACAAAAAGGCAATATAGAGAGCCCCGGTGCCTTTTGAATATTTTATGTGTTAATTTTGAACGTGAGGCACAGCAGGAAAGAGAGCTTTGGAGAGTTGATATTAGATAACGAAAAAAATAATACTTGAGCACGCCCTTTTCTGGCAAGTTTACGTTATTTTTACCAAAGGATAAATAAGCCTCTTATCTCACTAAATTTCCCTGACAGGAAGCGGTGAAGAACTTGTATATTATAACTTTAAATGATTTCATAAAATTTTTATTTTTCACTCACTTACAAATTGTTTAAACTTTAATTTTAAATATGATTAGGTGCTTAATTAATTAATTTTAATCACACTAAAAATAAACTTCACAGCAACTATTTCTTTTTCATTTTACATACTCCAATTTTAAAGTATGAATGTAAAAGCGTTAAAATTAAAATAATAAATATTTTAAAGAAATTTATTACAACAACACTTGGTTAGGAAAAAGTTTGTGAGAATAAAACAAAAATACTTTCTGGTTAAACCCTTAGCACATCAAAATTTTATAAAAATATTTGATCGTTTTACAAATCAATATTAAAATCGTGTTAAAATGTTAACTACAAATAAAAATTTTCAATTCTATTAACTTCTCACAAACACTAGAAATTAATCTCCACATTTCATGTAGAAACAAGTACTTGACATGAATGAGCCAAATTAATAAGAAAAAAAATATGCAATTGTTTTCTGCATTATCTTTCTTGCGTGTGGTAGAATAGGGCAGGGCCATGTTTGCAGACAAACACAGCTGCGTCTCTCTGTTCCCTTTGGCTTTTGTGTAACATCTTTTATTTTTCCTCTTATTTTCCAATGTTTTCCTTTGACTGACGTCATCACCTGACTCACTTTCAGCGTTCCTCTTTGTGATTGGGTCTGGATTCGGAATCACGGCCGGCGCCCACCGACTTTGGTCACACAAGGCCTACAAGGCCAAGTGGCAATTGTCCCTGATACTCATGTTCCTCTTCACCATCACCGGCCAAGTGAGTTCATGTCTTTTTTTACTATTCCAATAATTATTATTCAGTTTTCAAGAGAGGTACTCTATGAGGAATAAGTGTCAATGGGCGCGTCATAAATTAAAAAATTTATAATTTCACAATATTTGCTGATATTTATTCTCTTTTTAACCAATAAACGAATTTCATTAAAATTATTGGATTTTATTTATAACAATAAAAGACTAATTTGTTATTCTCGAGACGCATCTCTCTTGATTATCACGTCTCGCCAATGTAAGTTGACAGGCGGATAAATTTCACTAAACCCATATTTACGAGTGCATGTGTCACTTTTGTCAATTCGCATTCGTTCTAACGGCGCCGTTTGTTTGTGCAGAGAGACGCGTTCACGTGGGCCAAGGACCACCGCGTGCACCACAAGTACTCGGAGACGAACGCAGACCCGCACGACGCGCGTCGCGGCTTCTGGTTCGCGCACGTCGGCTGGCTGGTGCTGACGCCGCGACCTGAGGTCGAGCAGCGCCGAAGGGAGGTGGACGTGAGTGACCTCGAGGCTGACCCCATCGTTGTGTGGCAGCGCCGCCTCTACGTGCCCTTATTTGCCCTGCTGGCCATCGGCCTGCCCGTCGCCATCCCCTACTACGGCTGGGGCGAACGTCTCTGGGTCTCCTTCCTCGTCATGTTCAACCTGCGCTTCTGCACCACCCTCAACATCGCCTTCTTTGTCAACAGCGCCGCCCACATGTGGGGAAACAAACCCTATGACACGTGAGTAAATTTCTGATTTATTTTTTTTATTCATTTTTTTTTAATTGTTTCCTAGAAAGCGCAAGTTGTGGAATATTTTTGTTATGTTTTTTACTTTCAATTTGAATTCATTTTTCTTCACTGTGACTCAAATGATTGCTTAAGAATTACGTTTAGTTAAAATATTTTCAAATTTCTTTAATTGTGTCAATTCATAATTTTTAATCTTGGATTGATTTTTACACTTTGAATAAATCAGAATAATATCCCAGATAAAAAAAATTAAAAACCTTAAAAATTCTTATTAAATGGGCATATTTGACACAGCTTACAACATAAGTAATATTGAAAAAACATTAAGACTTACTTAAATCAAGGAAAAATATAACAATAATAATTCACAACACAATTCAATGCAGTCTGATTAAAGGAAATAAATTCAACTTCATTAGATTCAAGAAAATTTTTGTTTAAAAAAAAATAATAATAATTAAGTTCAATTATGTTAGGAAGTGTTTGAGCGCAACCATAAAAGTGTCTTTTATTAGGTATTTCTGAGAATCTCATATTAATTTAATTTATATTTTTTTTATCAGCTGCAGACCCTTTCTAAACGTTTCATTGCCTTTTTCGAGGTTGTAAATTTTCCTTATTTGTCTTTGAAAATGTTCTTTTAAAGACGTTACGCTTAATACACAGAGAGTCAAAGTGCTGAAAGTCCAAATTATTTATCAAATTGTCGTAACGATTATCACTCCGTAGACAGGTGTTCACGTTGCGTTGATTCATAAGCACGCGGAATTCGTAGCCCCATAAATACCCACTTGAGACGGCAAAGCACTCAAAGATAACGATTTACGTGTGAGTGAGACACCACCGAAGTGAGCAACGCGAGTTGCAAAAATGTGCTTCGCTGATTGACCTTAATTTGCAGGAGACGCTTCTAGTAATAACAAACGTAATAAATCGAAAGATCAATAAATCCGCGGCCAAAAGCTTCTCTTCATATTTTGCCTTTGATCAATATTGTTTGATAAAAAAAATTGTTTTCATATCTTGAATGATAATTATATTAATCTTTTCAATACATAGTTCATATTCATACGAATTCATAAAATTTATTCCAATAAAGGAAACTTTGTACTCAATGCAATGGCCTGTCATGGGTATCTTTTGACCATTTTATTAACCACATCAATTCAAAAAGTATATTAAATTGCACAAATAAATTATTGTAAAATCTTAAAACATTTCCAAATAAACCATTAAATTTATACATAAATGAAATTTTTTTTTAAAAAACTAAATAATAGAAAATTAGAATAAATTTATTAATTTAATATAATTAAACAAATACAAATAAATTTTTACACTAAATGTATTTTTCAATTTAATGGATTGCTACAGATCAGTTTTTAGTTTGTATTTGAATTAAATTAAATTTTAATAATAAATAAATGTCTGTGATTTAGCTAATACGCAAGTTGCTGAGCGTGAAATGAAATAAAAATTCTCGGCACGCATTCAGGCGCGCGTATAGAATCAACCAGCAGTTAAGCTCTCACGTGAATGCTATCATTTTTCTCGCGAACACAAAGCGGAACTTTTATCATTCCGGTGCCAAAACAAAGGTGATCCTGCCCTTTCTCTCTGCTACAAAATAATTCATGACCCCTCGTCGGTGCTCGGAAGAGGAAGTAAAACTGGAAACAATTTGCAAAACTGATGGATGCGCGGAGAACGGCTTTTCATTAATTTAACCCTTTTCATCGCCCTCTTGTGTTATTTAATTTTATTGCGCACAGTTCTTGTGAACGGTGTGTACAATTTTACGGCGATCATAAAATGAATGTCAGCAGCAGAAAATATGAAGGGAGAAATTATTTTTTGTGCCAAGCCCTTCTGTTTCTCTGCTGGGAATTTCGGTGAAATTTTGCTAATTAAAAATTAAAACTTACGATTGCCCATTGGCTCTGCTGGCTCTGGTCCGGCGTGTCAGAAAGTTTTGAATCTCTGCTCTCTCTGTGAGCCAATTTGCCTGTAATCAAGGGTTCTCGGTGCCAGGGGTCCACCGTCTGTCCGAAAGAAAATTAATACGTACGTTCAAATAACGATGACAATATTTTCATAATATTTATTATAAAAGTGCCTCATTAAAAAAAATTATCGTCATTTTTATGAGTTCGCTTTCGACATAAAAAATTTATTAGTAAGACCAAATTTAATCTGAAATGAATGATATTTTTATTTGTAATTTTATATATAAAACAAAACCATTGGCACTTTTAGGTCAAAGTTTTTTCCCATAACCTTTAACTATTTGGATTTGGCCATAATTTCAACTTTGGGAGTTTCCGTCATCAAACTATTTCTTGAATTTTTCCTTTGGGTTTTGGGAAACATACTCAAATCGCCAATTTTAGGAAAATTCTGGCGATCCTGCCGGATGCTCATTGAAGAGGTCTGAAGAAGAATATATCCTTGCGGATTATGCAAATTATTATTCAGCACTGCGGCATCTGACTCGAAATTAAGGTCAACTCGAGGCACTTCCGGCTGATTACAGAGAAAAATCCGTCCCTAATTTTTTCCACAACTTTCCTAATGACGAACTCTTCCAGCTCGTTTAGCACTGAAAGAAGTCTTTTCTCTCTCCTCGTGCGCTTAGACTGATTTTTTCCCCGCAAGATATAGAACGTGTAATATTATTTGGCAGTCCTTATACGAATTCCCAACGCGGTCGGTGAAACTTCTCTGGCCCCTTTCACTTCGGATTAAGTGGCGCGAAGGAACTTTTCCGCCCTTCATGGCTATCACTCACAATCCGTCTGCCTCGACCCGGCTTTTCTTATACTTTTTCTTTCAACCACTCGCTCTCGTGCTCCGAAGCCGCTCGACAAATAATACGTTTCCGCGCCGATTCAGTCCGAGCACAATCGAGGGCGTGTGCGACCCGTGGTCCGAAAACGCCACCAAGCCCCAATTAAAAAGGGAAAATAACGTATACACGCACAACACAACGGGTTCTGTGGCTTTTCCGGGCCGATTGACGGCAAAGAGTCTGTTTGTTCAGATGGCCTTTTACCCGAACCGAGAGTGGAAAAAGCGGAAAGCAAAATCGCTTCCTTTGCTTTGGCAGCGCCGGCGAACCTTCCAGTCTTGAATAAAAAGTTGCAATATATTGGAAAGGAATAACAAACACTCTTTGAAAACCACGGTCATCCCCTAAGAGTCTCCTCCTCTGGCATTAAAAAAGAACATTACAATGAGTGTTGTTGTTTAATTTTATGTTAAACAAATTGGAACAATATTTCCCAATATTTCCTTGACTTCATCAATTGAAGCATTTGAATATGTTTAGGGAAATATATTTGTAAAATTTCCAAATAAATTTAAATATAAAGAATAGAAAATAATATAATAATATTGAAACAATTTAACATAAGATGCGGAGGTTTATTAGAAGTGCAGGGAGCCACGAAAAGTCGATTTAATTATATTTTAAAAAAATGTACACACATTTTTTGTAATTAAACACAATATTGTCAATATTGCACGCATTTTTTTTTTTTAAAGTTTTATAGTTAATTATACATTAGTAAAAAAAAAAACAGTATTAAAGTAAAAAAATTCTGATGTATAAGAACACAAATTATAAGATACAGATTATGTGTTTCTAATTTTTAAATTTTGGTTAAAAGTATTATTTTTCACTACCTCCCACGTTATTTTTTTTTCAAACGTTTTCCGTCTGCTTAAAATTCAATTTCCATGAGCGTGCATGATCTTCTTGAGTCTCGCACTTTGCACGACCAGATTGCGGTGCGCACTTCTACTGGAAACGTGGCGGTACGTGTGTGTCATCTTGGTGGCTGTTTCTATTCGGGTGTGCTAAAGAGAAACGCCACTCGCAGCGCCGACAAACCGACCACATGGCGCCGTACAACTGTTTGAATTGCTAAACGAAAGAAAAAAGGAAAAGCGTGGAAAAGGTTTTTGCGGCGGACAAAAATCTTATTATGAAAAAAGAAAGGAGCCGAAATATGGCTTGGGGTTTCGAGTAAACTGTCACGGACACTCGGTGACTTTCTGTTTCTGCTGCTCAGAAGAGCGACCGTGGTGTTAGAGGCTCAAGGGAGAGTTCTATTGAAGCCGCAATTTGGTGCTTGTCTTTCACCTGGTAGGACTTATTGGTGCTAGGGGGAAAATAAATCAGTTCGTAACAAGATAAATCTTCTCAAAAGGAACAAAAATCTATACCAAAAAGAAAAAAATGGACAAAAGATAATAAAAAATGGCAAGAAATGAGATTTACACGATGATTTAGTAAAGGGAAGAAGTGGACGTGATGATAACGGGGATTCAGTTTTTGTTTTTTATTGAAAAATCTGCTGCTTACAATTAGTAGAGAGTTAAGAATTCTTTTGTGTATTATTTTCGACGATGATGTATGTTGTTAGATTTAAATATCCGTGTAAATAAAGATTTGTACGTAAATAAGGCTTGCGTAAAAATATGAATTAATGATTTAATGAAATATGATTAAATGAAAATAATCAGATTTTCTTATATTTTTTATTGTGTATTCATAAAAGTAAAAAATTCCAATAACATTTTTATAAATTTTTCCAATAAACCTAAAAATTTAAAATACCAATTTCTTTTGTTCATAGGAATATAAGCCCTACTGAGAACATGGCTGTGTCTTTGGCTGCCCTGGGCGAAGGGTGGCACAACTACCACCATGTCTTCCCTTACGACTACAGGACCGGCGAGTTGGGCCGTCCTTTGAACCCTTCGACGTCGCTGATCGACTACTTTGCCAAAATCGGTTGGGCGTATGACCTGAAGGCGGTTCCAGCCTCTCTGGTGCAGCGGCGTGCGGACCGGACGGGGGACGGCAGCGAACGTCCGGGCATCTGGGGCTGGGGTGACAAAGACATGCCTAAAGAGGAGTTGATCATGTGTGCCTTGACGCGTGCCAGAATTGATTAGACCTTTTGTTTGAGTGCGGAAGGTTTTTGCATTTTGACGAATTGCATTCGACTGCGTGTAAGTAGGATTAACAACTCTCAGATTTTTATGTTGACAGTATTTTGAATTTAAAAGTTAAGTTTATTCTTGTTGGAGAGCATTTGAATATTCTGAGTGCTTATATTTTCAAAGACTTGAAACGCGTTTAAAGTATTATAATTTATCTGGATATTTTTCTGATGTATTCTAAAGTGCCCAACAGTCTCTATTGATTGTTGTAAAAAAACATGAAATAAAAACTGAATGTGACTATACAAGCATTTGCCTTGATAATAGAGAGTATTGATGTATTCTAGGGAAAGTGTTTACAGAGGGTTTACTTAAAAAGTTAACCTTTGGACTAAATCTGAAAAATTTGAGGTCAATAAAGTGTGTTATATTTAAATTAGGAGTGGATGAAGTTTTTCTGCAGTGGATATAAACTGATAAACACCATAAGCACAATAAAGGTATATTTTATACAATATTCTTTCAACGAAGCTTGGGAAGAATTTTAATAATTAGAGAAATAAAAGGAAAAATATTATTGCGTGCTGAAATTAATAACAGTTTTAGTCGGTTTGCGCAAAAATGTGTGATTTCTATGTCAGAAAAAAATCATAAATAAAATTACCATGATTTTTGCTACAACAAAATAAGGCTGATAATATATTTTCAATTTTTATAATAATTTTTTTTATACACCAAATTTGTCTAACTGACTGCACCGGTCAGCAAAGGCAGGAAAATCACAAAGGCGGCCAATCACGCATTGTCTCGCTGACCCGAGCGATTCCCACGACCCTGGCCGTCCGGCAGACCCTCCTCGTACGGACTTTACTTTTGAGCTGCATGAGCTGGCCTCCGCGTCGTGCTCCGATGTCGCCGCAAACCAGCAACCCCCAACCGCCACCCCCGGGCATCAACGTCCACTGGCTTAATGTGTTGTTCTATATCTACCTGCACTTGGCGGCCGCCTATGGAGTCGGACTTATTTTCACCGAGGCCGCCATCTGCACCACTTTGATAGGTAAGCGTACGTTGTAGATTTTCAAGTTGGGGTCGTTTGGAGGGTCGTCGGGTAGAATAATTGCGTTAATATTCAAGGGGCGTGCCTTTCATTAAAAAAAGAAAGCAACCCTTGTTTTCGTTTGTCAGTTCCAATTATTTCGGTTGACGTAATTATCCATTCGAAATGTTTAATGATTACATTTATATTTCAGTCAAATTAATTATATGTCTTTTATTCTCTCCCAGCTCAAATTTCAATTAAATTTTAATTGACAAACCAGTTTGTTTTAGATTTAATTAATTAATTCAACAGTTCCAATATATATAAAATTTCATTTTGATTTCACTTTTATGAACCAATGCACGCACGCTTTACGTTTTTTTTCTAGACTGCTCTCCGCTGTTTGTCAAGTCATTGCCCACTAATTAATAATGCATGCGAGCCACTGACTTTGCAATTGGAATTAAAATCAGTCCCACCGCGTGGACTAAAAAGAAACGCGTTCAAGTCGCCTCTCCGTAAAAGCTTTTATTTGATCACGAGGTGCGATATGATACGATTAATTGTTTGATCTTGTGATCGCTTATCTCGCCGAGACATCTCTCCAATATAACATCATTGCATAACTACGCGGTCTACGCGTATAATCTCAGTTATAAAATGCTCAAACAAAAATTTTGCCATAAATCACATTTTAAAACTCCAGTTGAGTGAAAATTTAATTCGTTCTCTCAGTGTGATAACAATTTGGATTTTATTTTTTCAGTTGCTTTTCAGGAAGTAATGAATAATTTATAAAGTAAATGTTTTTTTCACGATTTTTTTTCAACTCATTTGAGTGCAACACTTTGAATGTTTTTCCTCGCATTTCAATCCCCGTTTATTTGCTTTTCCCGCTGAAAATATACGCCAGAGATAAAACGCACAAGTACTATATTTTTTTCGCAAATGCTTCCGGGATTCAAAGCATCTCATTATAGGAAAAGTGTACGTTGCGCATGACTCTCCACGCGTGAGGGAAAAGATAAGTAAATTTTTGTGCATTAAAAAACCCAAAGGAGAACACAAAATGCGTTTTAGGAGAATAAAAAGTATGTGTCGCCATCGACGTTGGACTTTTTTCAAATAAAAATAAATCTCCCCTGCGACTAAATCACAAAGACTGCGCATTCCCTTCGCAATTTGCATTCCGACACTCCTGTGGAATGAGTTTCATATGCTCATGCAAAAGTTGGCTGTTTTCCCCCTGCTTGAATTCGATGGAAATATCGGAAATTTCCAATCAAACTGCTGATCTGCATAGGGATTCCGCAAGCGATTTGTGCAAACTTTACTGGCACGAGTTTTGTTTTCAATTCGCAGCACTCCTGTTAGCCCTGGTGGTTCCACTGAGCACAACCCTGGTGCACCGGCTGTTCGCACACAGAGCCTTCGAGGCCGCCACACCCTTAAAAGTATTGATTGTCGCTATACACACCTTTGTCGGTCAGGTAAGCATCAAGAAACAAATGATAAAAAATCATTATCATTTATACTGTTTATTACATAATTAAATACATTTAAGATTTACAAAATAAACAGTAAAAAAAATTTAGTAGTAAGTTATGTATAAAATAAGGTATTTTTTTGTATTATAATAAAATTTTAACCAATTTTCTTTATTTATTATTTTCAAATTAAATTTTTTTAAATTTATTTTTTATAAATAATAAATAACTTTATTCTGAAAATCAGAACATTTTTATTTAATTATAACAAATTCTTTTTTTTTTACAAAACATGTGAAAATCAATGGTCATCTATCAATTTTATTTACTTAATCTAAAGAAGTATAACTTTCCGAATTTCATTATGGATGATTATATATGATATTTAATGTAATGCAATTACATACATTTACATATATTTATAATAAAATTTATTAAATTATCAATTTCCCAATTTAATAAAGAATCAATTATTGTACATATTGCTTGCTGTCTAAATTCATTATAGGATTTATTTATATTGTCTATTTTAGGTGAAAAACATACGCAATTAATCTATGTTAATTATCACTGGGTTTCCTCATAGAAAGTACTCAAGAATGGAATTATGCAGCCTGAAGGGCACTCACGCCGAGCAGGTTGCATATTCACTCTCAATCAATTAGCTGTGCCACTTTATTATAATCGCCAGCCGCAAATCCTCAACCTGCACCGGTTGGACTATCTATATTTGCGCGTAATGAATTCATCCGGAGCTACCGACCGCACGACCTAATTTACATGGAAACTCGGTTGCAGCCCCTTTCGCTGTCCGTTAATCCAATTCTGAATCCCGAACTGCCCGAGATATATCGTATCTGGTCCCATTGGGGAGCCAACAAGGCATGGCCAGCTTGCCACTCTCAGATTTATGTTCTGCGTTTGTCCACTGCAGTAGGCAAAGTAGACATGTGACCCTTCGTATGTACCTCAGATTAATGATAAATGCATAAGTAAATATGGATTTATATTGAGAATCATTGAACGTGGAAGCAAATATAGTAGCATCGGCCGTGCCGGAAATCCACTCACTAGAGCACCCAGCGAGATGAAGTTCTGATTGCTGCCGGCATGGTTTCAAATAAACTAATTATGGAACTACGGCCCTACGACAAACATTCCACTCTGCCACGCAGGGCTGGCAATCAGATTGATTTGAAACAGAAATTGTGTCACAATTTTCTTAATTTTTGCAAAACAAAAAATTAATTTGTTTTTATGATTTTAGTTAGACTATCAAAAATTATATTATAATACCTATATTTTTTGTATTAATTGTAAGATATGATAATAAGTTTCCTATTATTTCTCAAAATTAGTCGTCAAAGTAAAAATAGTTATTAATAACTTATAAAGGGTAAAAATTAAGTCCTAGTCTAATGAAAATAAGGCCGTTATCAACAAACAGCAAGTAAAATTTAAATTCCGATCATAAAAATGATTTAGATCTATTCTCTACACTGATCTGCTCATTCCACATTTTTCATTGATTCATTATAATGTAATCAAAGAAACAGTTATAAAATTTTGATAATTTGTTTGTTTCAGACAGAAACGAAGGCCAGATTATTCCTCAAGCAACATTCAATTAACAGGAACTTATTGCTTGACTAAAAAAAAACATAGATTTTTTTTTAATTTACCAAGTATCATTAAATTATCTTGTATTTCCTCAGGGATTTAATCACGAACTGAATACAGACACGGCCTTAAAAGAGGATGAATATGAAATGTACCAAAATCAATATCATCAATTCTAGTTGAATAAAGCTCATAATTATTTGTTTAGCGAAACTAAAGTTCTTATATTATAGTAAAACAACAATTTATTGGTATACTAGCTGACTGATAATGATGAATGAAAAGTGAAATGAAAAACATACATATATCTTATAAGATAAAAAAGTATAATACTATTTTTGTTTTAATCAGAAAATTTTAATATTTTTAACTCGTTTTTTTTCTTGCTGTAATTTAAATTTGATATAAAAATTTTATTTTAGGGCAGCGTTTATGACTGGGTGAAGGAGCACAGGTTTCACCACCAGGTGAGGGGCACCGCCCTTGACCCGTATGACGCTAGTCGCGGCTTTTGGTTCGCTCACCTGAACAACAAAATGGTCAAGCGGCGGCCAGACCAAGAGGCGGCCAAGGAGGCCGTCGACATGAGCGACCTCGAAGCTGACTCGGTGGTCATGTGGCAGAAACGGCTCTACTGGTTCGTGATGCCCGTTTTCGCGTTCCTGCTGCCCATCAACGCGCCGTGCGAGTACTGGGACGAGTCACTGATCACCTCACTATGCATCGTCGGCGCCATCAGACACATCATAGTGCTGCACTACGCCTGGCTGGTCACTAGCGGACCTCTGCTCTACGGGCTGAAACACGATCAGTGAGTGAAAAACATTTTTAAGCGAAGACTTCCGTTTATTTCATAATTATTTTCCCTTAATTGATTTTTAAATTTTTTCATCGTGCATTTCCACGGGAAATTTCATCATGATCCCTTGTCTACGGTGGAAAAAAAATGAAAATACTGAAAAATATTTAATTTTTGTTCTTGTTGGAAGGGTTGCTAAGGAACTAGGAATATATCAGTAGTGATATTTTTGCTATTCAAATACTTTAAATTTTAAACCTTTTACAGTTTTTGGTAGTCTTGCTTCATTGCTTGGTCTTGCATAATTTTTTTGAAATTTACAATTTATTAAGATTGCAAAATTTTAATGAATGTGATAACAATGGCAAAATTCCAAATAATAATACTATTTAAAATAAGAAAATCATATTTTTCTCATTTATGATGACATTAAACAGCATCTTTTTTTGCAGCATCTTACAATAAAAAAAAAAATAAAAAAACAAGAGTTGAATAAAAAAAATTCAAATCAGTTTCTGATTTGAATTTTTATAAGCTTCTCTCAAATTCATTCTCGCTCAGATCATCTTTCATTTCAATATGCTAGTATCGATAAAAAATTTCAAGCTCACATTCGTAAGGAATTGCGTTCCGTCAATTCAATATAGCATAAGACAGGTGCCTGGGCCTGCCACGTAAATGCGAGCTGCTTTATTAAATCTTCAAACGTGCACCAGCATCCTAAGTCTTTGAGTGAGCGGGAATTATTCCACGGAGTTGTTTTGCACAAAGCCCGGATCTCTCTCTAATTTGATCAGTAGTCTGGCTGAGGAATAATACAACTAATTTGAGCCGCGTGTTTTTTTTTCTCAGAAACGAGGCAGACTCGAACCAAGTTTTCTTCATCCGACGCTCGCGATGGCCCGACTATCACTACCTCTTCCCTTGGGACTACAAGACCAGCGAATATGGAAGTTACGGCGACGACTGGACGACCTGGCTGATCCAACAGTATGCAGCCCTCGGCTGGGCCTACGACCTGAAGACGTGCAGCACCGAGACGATGAAGAAGGCCTTGGAGGTTTCGCTGGACGAGAAGTTGCCGATCGAGAAAAGTGTCCTCAAAGTGATGGAGAGCAAGAAGGCCCAGAACGGGAAACACGAAGAGCAGATTTCAAATTGAGTGACTTCAAACAATTTACCAGATCTTGTATGAAAAGCGAAATAAAACTTGACACTTTAAAGTTCAGCAGCAAG
This sequence comes from Neocloeon triangulifer, assembly GCF_031216515.1. NCBI lineage: Eukaryota > Metazoa > Arthropoda > Insecta > Ephemeroptera > Baetidae > Neocloeon > Neocloeon triangulifer. The sequence goes on along the minus strand of NW_026775554.1, from coordinate 6,227,703 downwards.
AATTTTATTTGCTTAAGTAGACAGACAAAAATCTTCTGAAAGCACCAAAATTGTGCAATATAAATTTAATCATTTTTACTGAGGAACAATAACTGACGATGAGTATAAGGCAGATTTTTTTTTTAGATTTATCTTTCATTTAATATAAATACATATTTACCACTTCATTTTTTAATTTATATATCAGTATATTTTGTTTGTTAATTTTTTACATTTTATTTAATTTAAAAACATCTTTTAAAATTGTAATTGCCTTATATCAATGTACTTATCATACTTAAATCATGAGGGATAAGGGCACACTAATTATCAAAGATAGTCACAAAATTCATGTATTGATTGTCTAGCATTAGCTACAATATAAAAATTTAATGATGCAGTATTTAAGAGTTTTATACCCTTTTCCTACCTTAACTGAAGTTATGTCTGCCTTCTCGGGTTCAAACTCCTAAAAGATGCTCCTCAATTCCCCAAGACCGGCAATTAATTAAGTCATAAAGTTGTTTTCAAGAGCACTCTGCTCTGGATGATGCAAATATCTTGCTTCGGAATCGCAATTACGCATTGTTTGTTACATCCTTGACGTAAACTTATATCACAACTTGAAAATCAGAAATTCGCGTTGTTTTGCGTGAGATCAAAGCAACAACTTAAAAGCTTACGAAGGTAAGAAGTCAGCAAATTTAATAAAAGGAGAGCAAAGAATTCACTTGTGGAAATGAGCAAAAACTTTCAAAAAAACTGATCAGGCTAGTAAAATTATGATAATCAACTTATTATCTCATTTTCTTTTTTCACAGAGATTTATAATTTTTTTCTCGCAATATTTCAATCACAATATTAATCTTTTAGCTACTTTTAGCAAAATTTTTTCCTTTTTATGTTAATTATTGAGAAATGAAGCACGCTGTTGATGTTGAAATGAAATGCAATTTCAGATGTATATACAGAAGGATTAATTGATTCTCAAGAAAATTAATTAGGACCTTTCATACTACGAGAAGCAACATTTTGTAATGAACACACCGCATAGTCAATATTTTATAAGATGCGCGCTGGTTTTCCATTCACAGCAGTGCCCAGCACGTGCACTGAATAGAAAGGAAAGCCACGTATCGAAGTTGTTCAAACGCCCGTATCTAGGCAACCGTTTGATACACATAGGGTTCATTTCAATGGGTTTATTTGAATAGTCATGGAGCAAAGCAACCCTTGCAAATCTGATATATTCACGCAGAAAAGAGGAGATGCCGGCAAAAGGTATGCGTGCTGGTCACAAATCTTGAAAATCTTCTTGTAGCTCTTGAAAAATCGCTATTTCTCGCAAGGTCGGTTCATATTGGTCGATCACTTGGCCACTGGCGTCGGTCATAAAGCCTGGTCTGTTGCGCTCGAGGTATTCACGGATCTTCCTATGAATTTTTGGCCGACTTATCCAACCGCAGGGCAGGTAGTAACAAATCAGTCCTGTTATTGTTAAAATTAAAATATTTTGAATAAAAAAATAAAAATATAAAAAGGAAATTTTTTCTAATCAATTTGTTAATTTTCATCATATATTTTGATTGTGCAATTCAAATTTGTGATTTGTTGCCACAAAATAATCTAAATTATTTGATTTCATAATTTAAATTTAAAAAAAACCTAAAAATATCAAGCATAAAACGACCTGAAAACCTTAATTGAGCAATAAAATTTTTTAGATAAAAAGAAAACAATTTTATAGTGCAGCATATCTAACGAAAAAATATATTACAATTATTTCAATAAATTATTGATTTTTAGCATTAATCGGCATAAATTAATTTAAGAAATTTATGAATTTATCCAAAATAATGGGGGGAAAAGATTTTTTAACCCTCATATTTTGCTCACCTGAATAGCACCAAAACACGATCATCAAACTAACGAGTATTGACAGAAAAGAGAACTTCTTGGAAATATGGCAAAAGAGGCCCGTGCACCGGTCGTCACTTTCACGGGCCACCTTAGTCTTTTCCAACTTTTTCCTCGCCTCCTTTTGCTGCCTGACGAACTCTTTTTCCAAAACTGCGTAGTCATCAAAGGACTCTTCCGGTTGCTCGTCGTCCAGTTCAAAGGTCAGAGGCTGCACAGCCTCGCGGGGCCACTTTCCGCCGCCACTCGCTAATAACAATTTATCATCGCGGTAATTATTTTTTCTTCCGCTGCCTCGTCGGCTCGCATCCTGCAGTTTTCCCACGTCATTGTTTCGCTCGCGTCCCAGGTCGGAAAGTTGTTGGACTGTTTGCGTATCGCGGCGCACAGAGGCAGCATCCCCGATCCACAGGAGCGTTCCGGGAATTATCAGCAACAAACAGCACAGGTTGATGTTTCGCATCTTCGTGAAAATTAGTTGCTTTGCACTCACCAGGGATAACAAAACTAATTAATTCCCAGCTCAAATTATTGCATTGTTTGACCTCAATTTTTCATTGTTGGTTTATTAAAATTGCAAATGAATTGTTAAATTCCAAAGAATTTGTTATTAAAAAGAAGTTCTTTTCATTTGTTCCAGTCTTTATTACTTTCATCTTTAAGTTATTATTAGTGTAAATATTGCGAATCTGGTAGGGTTTCCTCCAATTCACCTATTAGTTCAAGAATTCAAAAATTGATATTTTAAAAGGAAAAGCATTTAAAAATCCAAGTTACTCCCATTTTATTAAATTTTACTATAAACACAAATACAGCGTTTTTTGCTGTTGTTTTAAAATTTCCAGCAAATTTAAGTTAAATTAAATAACTACAATAAAAATTAGATTCATTTAGTATGCTTGCTTAAACAAAATTGTAGATATACTATTCCTTTTTAATTTATTTAAAAACTGGAAAGATCACAAGGCAAAAACAAAATTATGGAAAATAATTGTTCATTTCCAATAAAAAGCGGTTGTAATTTTTCCGTTATAAAAGTTCATTATTAAAACTTTGTCTTTGGTGATGACGCTCATTGTAATTAAAAACGAGGGTACACATTTATGAAGGATATTGATATTGGAAAAAATGGCAATCTCCTCTTTCAACATATTAATCCGCAGTTCTACATTTTTTTGAAAAATTGCCTGGAGAGAAAACAGAAAACTCAACGGCAGAAAAAGGGAGAAATTTTCTCATTTCCAATATTCTCTGAATTACAGGGTGCGACAGGCGAGAGAAAAATATCGGCATAGATTCCAAGAGGAAATTGAAGCGATGGTGCTTTTGCAGCAATCTGCCCTGCTCGCCGTCAGAACGGAGCAAGCCTTCCAAATGATCGTGGTTCCACGGCGCCGCTAGCACACGGATAATACCCCAAAATTGTGTGTCCACAAAAGTATAAAAACTTTCTCCTATAAATCATTGTCGGCTATACCTTAAAGTAGCTAGTATAAAAACATATCGAGAATTTTTGCGATTCGTCATCTTCTAATCTTTTTTGTCACTTTTAATAAAATTGGTAATTTGAAATTACACACATTAAATAGTTTGCTAATCATAATTTGAAAGCAGCAAGGATTTTAGTTACTAATAAAAAAAAATGAAAAATTATAGTATAGGACAGTGTTTTGTAAGTTTTACATGCTTTGTGCAAATGAACTAGTATAATGCTACACAATTTTTATAATAATGAAAATTACAATGAAAATGCTGGGCACTTCTTGCATTCTAAAAATAATCATCCTAGTGTAAATTAAAAAAGTTATATTACGTGTTTTTTCATGGAATCGGCACCAGTCTGCTATTGTCTCTTTAATGTATCAAGATTTATTTAAAATATCGATGAATGTAACAAATAAAATTACATTGCGATTATAAATAATAAAAAAATTGGCTTACACTCCAAAGTGAGATGAAATACAATGAACTGTGTCCTTTCCCTTTCAATGTGTTTCATTGAATGAACAACTTTAATTGTATGCAACCCAACATCCTTACAAAATTATAGTGAGTTTATCGGAGAATCGCGCGACGACAACGTTTTGCAACCCGAAACGAGTCTCTAATTGTTGTAATTGTCCGAAATCTGGTGGTGCGCCGGATCCTGGATTTGGCTGATTGGGCGCCGATAAGATACGCGTGCGCCGGCTCTGATCGTGCCGCCGCCGCAGCCGCGCTCTCAACCCTCTCGTCACACTTGCTCTGCGACGGGCCAACTGCTTGCGACATCACGGAGAACAGCACCGCTGAAAGTGAGTACCTCGTTCGCCATCCGTCCCTCGGACGTAATTTTTTTTCTGCACCATAGCAATTTTCTTTTTCTGTGAAGGGCTTTTGTCATTTTTTTTCTCCGAGCGTAATGGGCCCTCGCAAATCCCCTCTTTCACGTTAAGGACGGCGCTCTTTTTTTCGTGATTCAGGAACATCAACGAATGGGATAACAAGCCATGGTTATTCCACGCCATTTTTTATGCATACATTATACATATCGGTTTTTTTGCAAGAATCCACGAGGAAATTTCCCTGCTTAATTTATCAGCACAAACTTGGTATATAAAAATACCAAAGGAAAAATTGTTATAAATGTTATAATCTTTTGACAACAAAATATAAATCTCATGAAATAAATCATATTTATTAAAAACATAATATTATTCTGGAATCTGAGATCTTATTCAGTGACTTTTAATTTTTTTTCCATATTATAAAATAAATTGCTTTTGGAAAAAATTAAAAAAAAAAAACAATATTTTGTTCAAAAAAGACAAGCCCCCTGTCTTTAAGTTCATGAATGTCTCCTATAGTGCCGAGTGTCCACTTCGTCTGTCTTAATTCGTCACATTTTGCTTCAATAAAAACTGTATGACTGTTTTCAATCAAATTTCCTTGTAAATTTCAAATAGAATTATATTATTTTAATAATTTCATATACTTTTGTGTGTGTCAAACTAAGTATTTTCAATTTGCATAATAAAAAACCTGTCAATAAAGTGACAAGCTGACAACATTCCCTAATGAAATTCTGTTCGCGTTAGCATAAAATGAAGCAATTCAATTTACAAAGCTGCGTTTGATTGATGCATGTTTACACAATTTTGCACAAAACGCGACCCTCATTTTTCAAACGAATTAATTTCAGCCATCAAAATGATTTGACTAATGGCTATTCTGCAATCACGAGCACACATGTGCACCTCATAAAAAAACCGTCATTGTAATTGCGCTGGACGTGTTGTTCAATTATTAGATCAAAGAACTGACGCTCGCGTCCAGCTGCATTGTTTTACCAAGCAATCAATATTATGGTGCATGTATAGTCGGTGCGATGTTGAATTACAATTGAAGGAGACACAGGAGAGAGTGGCTTCAAGCGATAGAGCCCCAACTTGTTGCTCCGTGTGTACGCCAAGCTTGAGTGATTGAAAATGTATGCACGCCGCTGGTCGACGTGCGAAAATCTCTTCAGTGGCAAAAAAAGAAATTGTATGCGTAAGGGGAATTCTCTTGTTTCAACTGGAAGAAAGTGTGCTTATTGATTCACTACAAACAGAGTTGTTTTCTATTTACTTGCACATAATATTTATATTTTGCTCCATACAAATTATATTTTATTTGATTATCTTATCTATAACGTTTGATCAAGCACAAAATTTAAAATTGTATTTACATTTATTAAAAGTTATATAATGTTTTTAAAAAATAATTTTTTAATACATTATACATTTATATTATTTATTTTGAAGATATTATATTGTCTTTTTAACTTTGATTTCTTTACTTGTTAGTAAATGAAAAGAAACCTGTATTAGAACCTTAATTAAAAATTAACTTGATGCGATATTAAAAATATTTATCTGATATACAGCCTAAATGAGCAGGGTACATTGTCTTAGAATAAATTAGTTTAACTCTCTCCGAATATATCATGTTTATTGCTTCATTATTAATAAATATGAGTTCAAAATTTACATAAATTAATAACTATGAAGAAAGTTATGTATAAAATATTTAAATGTCATTGCAAATAAAAAGACCTAAGTTCAAAGAAGAATGGTTTGAACCGGCTAGATAAATAAAAAATTTCACATGGAATACAAAGAAATATAAATATTAATAAATAAATATGGCCTTTATGATTCTCAGAAATTAAGAATTTCAATGAAATATCTCATCCGCTAATATTTTGCGCGGAACTGCGAGTCTTTGTAGAAAAGGAAATTTTACAAAATCTTTGCAGCTGTCAGCAGAAGTTGAGAAAAGCAAATTCTTTGCCGTTTCCATGAACTTTCCCCAAGCATCCAATTTCGTTTGAATTAAATTTCAAGGGTGAAAGCCCGTGCGAAATTCACATCCATCCGCCGTTCGGGCCACTTGCCACCAAGATAGAGACGTTCGTCTCGAGACCCTAATTGGCTGTACTCGGTCCAAATTGAGAGGATTGCTCTCTCAGCATCCCAACGGCGAGAACCTCATTTGATTATAGAGTCTTGCAAACCATATTTGCCTTCTGCTCCACAAAACAAAGGCAAAAAAATTAGCTTTTACAGCGAGACTTCTGCTTTGAGTTTTTCTCTGATTATTTCTCATCCTCGAACCGGCGAACGCTCTCTTGAGGGAGGACAATTCAATTTCTATTTTGGCTGCCGCGTTCGTTTTATACTTTGTTTATAATGAAAAAAGCTCGTGTTGTGTATAAAATCAACTGCGTCAGAATATTCGAATGCGCCACTAATTTGATTGTTTTGTTTTATATTCGTTGGCCGGAATAAAAGCTAGCGGAAGGGTGCATCAGTCCATACGCTCGAAATCGTTTGGGAGGCGGATTCGGCTGATCGCACCCTATCAATTTCATGATATATGGATGGGCCTTTTCGGTATTGACAGCCGCTGATGGCTTTAGCCTGTATAAAGGATGACTGCTCTCTTCGTCCCTATTAACAGCATCAATCCGATCGATAGTAGATAATTTAAAAAAGAAAATCAATAATCAACCAACACATTGCGATTTACTGGCAGAAAATTGCTGAAATTATTTTGCTGCAATTAAAACGAAAGTTTTTAAACATTAGTAAAATATGTTATTTTAAATTGGAAAAACTTAAAAATTTAACCATGATGTAAAATGACTATGCTGTTTTAATTTATTACAATTTATGTGTCCATTCTAAATAACATGTCAATATAGAAATTAAGGAAATTCTATGAGTTCCTTTAGTGCTCACAGATAGCATTTCTTCTTCCAGACCGGTCTTACTTTTCATTGGAACCATTTTGATTCAAAAAATGTATTTCTCTTATTTAAAAGTTCAAAATCTCTACCGCAATCTTCTCTAATCGATTATTGACAGCTTTATAGACGGAGATAGCAAAGTTTTGCAACACTGCTGGAAATGGGGGATCAGCGGTTTCGAACAATCAACAAAGTTTTCCCGATCGCACCAAAGTTTCTATTCAATATCGTCAACGCTATGACGTCTCCCTCTCATTAAGAATGAATTGTCACCTTGTCTGATGGCAGGTTCCGAATTTCTTGCAAAATAATTTATCTTTTGAAGTGCATGTTACTTTTTCCTCAATTATGCAGAGGCAAAGTTCGGCCCGAGTTTGAAAACTCCTCTGGGCAATTTGTAATTTGTGAGCACCAGAAATCTTGGAGCAGAGTTTTCAAATTGATGTATAAATTTGAGACGCGTGCGTGTCTCAGCTAATTAACCAACTCTTGCCGCATGCAAATATTCTCGGAAATAAGTCTGCGGGAAATTTTCAAACTATGCGATATTCCACTTTAATGGGCAGGGCTTTTGTGTTTCCTCTCGCTATGCAACAACACAGACGGCGTTCTTGTTAAGCCACTTAACGAACACCACGAGCCGTGATAGGCCATTAATGTTTGATGGAAAGCTCGGTGCTGCGCTGCGTTTTGAAACGCGCTCCTCTTAATTTTCTAGTCAATTTATTTCCAATCTACCTCAGCACTTGTTTTCTGCTCGAGCTATTCGGTTCTGATGGGGGCTTTTTTATTTTTGTATCATTAGATTTCTTTCTCTTTATTTCAGTGTTTATTGGTGGTGTGAAGATAAAAATTGATGAAAATTTTGCTACATAAAAAATCTATGTAAAAAAGAGCATTCCGAACATTCAGGCAAGAACTAAACTTTGTGGCAAAAGAAATTATTTTCAAAACTTACTTTCTAACTTTTCTGGATTATTTTTCAAACTATAAGCGAAAATCTTTTGTTATCAGAAAATTTCTGCACGAATTTTTTCCCTTCATTGTTCAAGGTGCTTGTACCTCCCTATTTTAGGATTCAGAGAACAGAGGTAGCAAATAGGTTGCATAATTCAAAAGTAAAATGTCATCAAAATAATTTTTAAGTGCTCATATAAATCAAAAGATTAATTTTCTAAACCGAACATTACATTAAGAAAATAACATTTATGTTTTTATGAAGAAAATCTTCATGAAAATAGTCTATATCGGGCTTTCCAGATCAAATTATAATATCTGGCCAAACGAAATTTTATACAAATAGTTTAAAACAGCATGTAATGCTTAATATTTTTAAATATTTACAACAATCTTCTAGAGTGAGGTGCACTTTGAGTCGCCTCCAATAAAAATCCAATCAAAACACCATCACCGGTGATGGCGGCGCCAAGTTTGTGCTGAATAATTGATGGCAGGCTGAGAGAATTAAGGCGTCTCGACGTCAAGCGGCGTCCTTGAAGGCCCAAAATCGCTCGGACGTCCGAGCCTTTTCATTCTCTCCCGAGAACTCTAATCTGAAATATACGCCCCCGCGTTTTTGCAACACATGGCTGGCCGATCAGATTCGGATCGCGTGCACGCATTCGGAATAAATCTGATAGGCGGATCAAATTTTAATTGAAAAAGTTCCAAGAGATTTTGGCTGGTTGTTGAACTGGCCCGCGGCGTCTGCAGAAGCTCTCGCTCCTGTTTATTTTGGTAATATGGCCCGGATAATTCATTATATTCCAGAGCGGCGCCTGACGTTTATGAGCCGGCCACTGCGGGGATGAACGCCACGCAAGGTGAGTAGTAGCTTTTTACTCTCTCTCTTGACTTTTGACAACCGTTAAATTTATCGTCATGGTTGCTGCGAGTTTTCAGAAAAAAATCCAGTCTTCCTGTTCAAATAAAAATGCAGAGGGATTGAAATGGAAGAATTTGAATCTATTTTACCGGGAAAGCGAAATACGACGTCCCAAAGCAACTCGGGCAGGGCTTCTGGGAATTATTAATTTGGAGCCAATTGAGCATTCCGAAAATAATTTCCCTCGTTTATTGGACGCTTCAAAGGATGCGTACCGAAATCTAGAACGTTCCAACTCGATTTTAATTGGTATATATTTGGATTTTTCGTTTGTGAAGTACATTTTATCGATACGTTTGAGGTTTAATTAAATAAACCATAAATTAGAAACAAACATAAAATCCTTTGATGTTTGCAAATAATACAGAAATGAATACTCTGCATTTAAAATAATATTAATTTATTAAATTCAAAGTAGGCTTAACCAATAAAGTGTGAAACAAAGGACAAAAGGATCAAAGCAATTTTATGTGTTGCTGGAGTTATATGATAAAGTTTTATTGAACTCATACCCGCGGTCAAATAAAGGTCTTTTATAGGATTTCAAATCACATCAAAGTTTCTGTCTCTCTGAAACTCTCAGTAAAAAATGTAGCAATAAATCGTAAAATTTCACTCGTCTCATCATGTGCGTGACTTGTTGAAAAGTGGCAATCATCGGCCTTTTCAACTCAAAATGCGCACTGCATACCCTCTTTGACGCATATGAACTTGAGCAAAAATAAATTCATGTTCAGTCTCTCGCACATACGAATGTAGGCGTCAAATGAAAGGCAGGCTGGCGTCTCGGCACTTTGCAACATTGTGAGAGAGTGTGTTTGTGCAATTCGCTTTTTCACCCCCTTTTCCGTCTGTTTGTCTGCGTTACCGAGTGAACATTGCTGGGAGGGTTTATCGAGTGAGTATGTCCTCATCCGTCACAGCAGACAAAGGGCATTTTGCAAAACGCCATTAAAGAGAACGGGTCCTTAGCCGCGCGTCACACTCGAAAATCGCCTCCTGCGCGTCTCGACCTCCGAGGCTAAAGGGCGAATATAAACTTTAGTGCCATGTGCGCCGACCGGTGATAAAAATTTAATTACTCTTCTGGTGGTAAGTCGCTCGGCAGAAAAGATGAGATTAACGAGAGGGATGAGTTCGTTTCTGGCCGCGGCTGTTTCGCGAACATAATGACGATCATATCCGCCGCGCAATTTTCCTCTCCGGTCCTTGTGAAAGCAAACTCTCTTTCTGAAATGCAAGGGTGGGGCTTGTATATTATACTTTACCAACTCTAAAGTCTGCTGGTGCTGTCGACAAAGCTTTTTTCAGCATGAATAATTTTTATATCACTCCGCTATATAACAGTCCCATGAACTTTATTATTCTCTCTCTGCGAAAAATGTACCGCACCGGGAGACAGCCGACGGGCTGACGGAGAAAGCTATTCGAACAACCTATTTGCCAAATAGCACATCAAGAGACTTTTGTAAATAAACTCCCCGTGGGAAATGTGATTTTCCGTCTGTGTAGTTATACAGTGTCTACGTGTTTTCCGGTCAATGATTTGTAAGTTTTGTGGTCCATGACGCAGAACCATAACTGAAGGCATAAAGTTATCATAAACATAAGTGACAGAGAAATAAAATTATTCAAGCATTTTTTTTTATATAATCATTTTTCATCTATATTTCAATGTTAATGAAAAAAATATAATTTATTCATTAGTTCTCTTTAAAAGGCTTGTTTTGTACAAGTAATTCGTAAAAAAATGATTCAACTTCAATTCAGTGGGAGGCAAATTTTGAGAGAGTGAATTTGTAGAAAATCCTAAGAAATATATGTACTTATAATGAGAAACTAACAATAAGCACATATGATTGAAAATGCCATTTCTTTAATTAACAAAACATTTTGCTATGCTGTTGTCAAGAAATTGTTCTGATGATGTTGTGCAAATATAAAGAAAGCGACACGTTTTATAATTTTACAGATTTTAAGATTGTATTTAGATCGAGTGAATCTTTTCACATCATTAGGCACATAAAATAAATTTACTGAAGTAATATTTCATTGATACATATTTTGAAGCCCAAGTAAAAATAATAATAAATTGAGTGAAAATTAAAAAAAAAGTGCATCACTTCTCTCAATCAACATCAATCATATTTTAGATCAATATCAATTCACTTTAATTAGGAAAGTTCAAGCTGGATTAAACCACTTTTATGCATTGTGATAATCTATCATGAACGCGATATTTTCATCTTTTTGCCAATTCGAGTTTGCTGCAAAATTAATCATAATCAATTAAATTGGCTCATTTTTCATGCAGATTATACTTGACACGAGGTGAATTTTGTCGCAAACTTACAAAATAACCTCGGGGGAGAACTCTGAGATGCCTCAAAATTGGTTGGACGCAAAAAGAGACAGCCCTAAATTGACCTGTCAAGAGCAGCGTTTATTTTTTCCAACAAAAAAACTCGCAGCAAGCATTTATTACACACCCTTGTCACGGAGAATAAATACCGAAATTTGCATATTTTTCTTATTAAATTGTTTTGCATGACAATGTTGGCAGATTCGGACGAATGTGCGTGCGGGATGCCGCGGTGGCTGCTGGCCACTGCGCTGGCCTACAAAGGGGTGCACGGGCCGCTGGCCGTGGCCGTGTGCATCCTGGGCTCGGTGGCCAACTGCCTGAATCTGGTGGTGCTGCGCGAGCTGCGGGCAGCGCCGGTCAACAGGATCCTCAGCTGGCTGGCCATGGTCGACGTGGTCGTCATGCTGCTCTACCTGCCCTTTGCCTACGAGGTCTACATCGACCCTGAGCGACAATGGCGCTCCTATTTGCCCGGATGGGCAGTTTTCCTCCTTCTTCACATGCAGCTCGCGCAGGTAGGAAATATCTTGCATTAATTTTTGTGTCACCAAAAGTGAATATAAATTTTATTGATTTATGGCTAGGAAAACAGACAGTTTGAGTTGAACGCTAAATTTTCAATAAACAATACTTACAATAAGAAAGCATAAAGGTATAAATTTTATTGTTAAATAATATAAAATGTTTGGAGAATTCCAGACACATATCTTGGTAACAACCGATTATTTTTGCGTGTTTGCAAAATTGATTTTTTAAGCCAATTAAATGGTCTTGATACTTGCAGTGAAAGTAAAAACAAAAAGTAATTAATTTAAAATTGAACATATATGATAAATTTTAAGTTTTTTTCGCTTATTTGCAGATAAAAATAAAGTTAAATATTCATATAAATTACTATTGTTATAATTTTTTTATTAATAACAATTAATTCAATATGATTAAAAATGAAAAATGTTTTGTTTAAAAAATTTATTCATGTCAGTAATTTTTTGTTTAATAATTTTTATATAATATAGAGAATTCATATCATTATTCTAAGATATTTAACAAAGTATCAGTCTCTTTTCTCATGGATGTGTGTTGTGCCATTGGTAAAGTTAAAAAATTTTATTATTATTTCCTCTATAGATTTATAAAGAACTAAAATAGAATTATCTGCTCAAATAACCCCTGAAAATTAATGGAATTTGTGGATAAGCTTTATTTTTATGATAACTGCTACCTGTCTGAAGACCCTGATAATTTTTGTTGCGAAGGATAAATTTCAAAACCCCTCTCTTGCTTGTCTGTCAATCCATAGTGTCGGTTTACCACACTGACTAGCTCAATCTTATTGTTAGTCTTCTCGCATCATCATCCATTTCCAAAGGCACTGCTCATCAATAATAATGACAAACAGACTTGTAAGACCGATCTAGTTACATTGTAAAGTGCCGTCAAGTATAGACGATCGCGTTCTGCACGCTCACTTAAGCACTTAAGCGTTGCGATATGAGATTTAAACCTGCCTCTCTCAGTATAAACGGTGAACTACTTTGTAAAATGATTAGCACCGCCGGGGGTTCAGAGTAGCAAATAATTAGGCCTGAGGAGAAAACCTCCAGGGTGTTTGGTCTTTGCGCAACTCGTAATCCGGCCTTTGCGTTCTCGACACACCGATGTCAATCGACGATCTCTCTCTTCCAGGCTAATTACCTAACTAGATCTACCCGCCAAGACATTTTCCACTTGGCTGCTCTCTGATTCACTTTGATACGCACACCCGCGTTTTATTGAATTCAGTAAACTGAAAACTCGAGGGCGGCGTATTACACTCTTACATTTGATTAAAAGCCTTAATGAATACTTGATGCGTGTTCTAATTGAAGCTTAGAAAATATACGAACTGTTTAAATAAATACAAAATGTCGGTTTAACTTATGATAGAAGCTTCCTAAAACTTTCAAATCTAGTGGGTACGAAGCTGCGTGGAAGTTTTTTCGAATTCAGGAAAAGGAAGGATCATTTTATATACATAAAAAAATGTTAATTTCAAGCAGAAAAATCTATTTTTTCTATACATAGATTTATTTTTTTCCTTGCGTTTGGTGAAAATTCAATTCAGATGCTTTAAATTTGTAATCAAACCTATTTTTTGACTTTATGTACTATAAAAATTTTTAAACTTTAATTAAGTAAAAACTAAAAGATTATGGAAATGAAGATTCGGGCTTTTCCTCGTTGCAAAAAATTGTTTTTTATTCAAAAACAAACGGCTCTACCAGTTTCGGTCACGGTCTGCGACCCTATTTCATGAGCAAACGCGCTGCTCATTAGTCAGCGAGCAGCGCGTTTGCTCATGAAATAGGGTCGCAGACCGTGACCGAAACTGGTAGAGCCGTTTGTTTTTGAATAAAAAACAATTTTTTGCAACGAGGAAAAACCCGAATCTTCATTTCCATGATCATCTCCTCGAGTGTCAACTTCTTCAAATAAAAGATTATGGTATTCCAAAAGTTTGTAATTTTCAAATTTCAAATTAAGGCATTCACGTAACCTCTAACCTTATACATAATTAGGGCATTAGCGATATAAGCCACAAAAATCTGCCTCTTAATGGCTTCCACCAAAAGAAGAAGCTCTTAAAAAGATCCGCGCTTTAGGTTGAGGGGTTAAATTTATCATCTCAGAAAAAAGGTCCTACTAATTTAAAATTTCTCTAAAAGTCCAAAGCGCGACATAATTTTTACAGAAAATTTTTTCAACTTAGAAAAAAGTAACTTAAACGTTATTTTTTTTATTATTAAATTTGTAAAGATTTGCATTTTGTCAAGTTCCTGATTGAATGAGGTGCAAACGTGACAAATTTGAAGTGCAGAGAACGTGCCCATAATTTCATCTCTCCACCCCCATCACTCTGTTTACCAGAAAAATGGATTTGGGCCTCTATTTCTGGCTGGCGCACGGGGCGAGAGCTCCTCGTCCGTTGGCGGAATATCAAATATTATTATTTTCGCCCTACTGAATTGCGTCTTTGGTCAATTTATTATTTCTTGCGCGTGTGGTAATCTGGTTAGTGTTCGGCTGAAGGACAAAACTCGATCATAAGGGGCCTGGAAGCGAACGCCAAATTTTGTGCTTTTTCGCTGATATGCTCAAATAAAAGTGCCACGTGCACCAAGGCACGGTGTGTTTTGAAGTTGAGAGATCAAAACATTTCAATAAAGCTGGAAATTCATTCGTTTATACATTTCAATAAGATCAATGGTTATTCATAATCTGATTGGCTCGGTGGATCGATGCGTCTGTGAGTGAAGCGCATAAAAAATACCACCATTAAATCAACTCCAAATACTTGAGTAAGCATTGGGTAGCCTTTTGACGTTTAATTATGTGATTGAATGAATCTTTGCAGACTGTACAAAGAGCAGAAGTTGGATTTCTTTTGATCTGATGAGGGCGAAATTTAATGAAAACACAAAGGGTTTAAATTCACGTCTCTCTCTTTAGCAAGTGCCGCCGGAGGAACAAAAATCCACGCATGGCCGAGCATTGAAAGCGCTCCTTGCTATTAAATTATCGACTTTTTGAAGCTTTTGGCAAATTGTTTTGTTTCAAAGAACATTACTTATTCTCTGTCCAAAGAGGAAAATTCATGTTTAAAGTTAAATTGCTATCCGCAGTGAAGCATTAACAGCAAATTTCACCCTTGTTAAGATTTATTTGACTGATATTATGTTTGTCAGAGAGGATTTTGTTAAAATTTTCATCGGGAACAAAACTTCTTTCTTCACTCCTAAAATTAAAAAAAAAATATTATAATTTTTACTTATTTCTAAATTAAAAAAATTTTATTTCGTCCAAAGCTGGACGGAATTCTAATTAAAAAAAATCACTGAAAATAGCACTGCTTGTCTGATTTGGGCGAGACTCCAAATAAAAAGTAGGATTTTAAAAGTAGATGCTTTTATCTATCCAACACACACCAAACCGCCTGCTTATGGTTGAATGACAAACTGCGCACTTTTTGCTTTTCCCTGTCCAGGAAAATCCGCTTTATAGCAAGTGAATGAAACTGGTAAAAAGCTGAACTCTTGATTTATATTTACTCAGTCTACCGAGATCTCCTACACATTAAAGTATCACTCGAATACCCACTAATGGAGCTCCAACATGAATCACTTGTGCGAGAAAAAACAAAGCTGAACTATTCTGTTAGCGTTCCAAGTGGTGGATACAGCAGATAGTTTTTTTTTTAAATCAGAGGTAGAGAAATATTTACCATTTAAATGAGTCTCGCAACTTTGAGCAGTTAAAATTTTTAATTTTCAGATTCAGTTCAAATTCTGGTTACTTGTTGCCTCAAGAATTTAGTTTTTGCTTTCTAACAAATTAAGTTAGAGCCTCTCATAGTTTCTTTAAACATGAATTTTGATAGTATGGATCACTCTGCAAATTTTCGTTTGAGTATTATTTTTAAGATAAAAATAAATATTTTATTTAGCTGATTTTTGTTCAATTTCAAACCTATGCAGACGTGTCTACCTTGCTTGACTTATTATTAGGAAATAATTTACACTCCTTATTGTTGGTGTTTCTTCAATTGAAAATACGACTTAACCTGCAAATAATTTGAAGAAAATTTAAAAGTAACTTTGTAAGCTTAAGGTTTTTACACGCACCAACTGTCTAAACTTACTATGTATTGCCCAGACTACTCTATAGTTTTGTCTGTCTGCCCACTCAGGTATTGCACACCGCTTCCGTGCTGCTGACACTGTTACTGGCCACCTGGCGCTGTCTGACGTTGGCCCAGCTGACTCCTGGTCGCGGCGCTGGACGCCGGACTGCCGACTCGGACACGGCACTGACCGTGGCGTTGATCGGCTGCCTGGCGCTGGCCGTCGTGCTGTGCGTGCCCTCCTTCCTCTGCTTCACGCTGACCCAACGCTCATCGGACGAGTGGCCGCACACCAGGCACTTAATCACCCTCAGCGAGTTGGCCCAGCGGGATGGTGAGTGATGATGACACACATTCCTTTGCAAAAATATTGAGACAAAATTTATTTTGTTGTGGTCGTTTGTCGGGTGGAAACAATTACTTTGATTTGTTGTAGTTTGAAAAAAACTAGAACTTCATAAGGTTTTTTGGAATAGCAAATAATCCAAATAGTTTCGAAATGAACGAGGCAATATCCCTGCCCAATTTTGAGATACATCATACAATTTTAAACTTGTTCTTGGAAATTCAATTTTAATTAATTTATTAATTGAACAAGCCACCATTTCCTTGTTTTCTTGCAAGTAACAATCATTTTAATATTAAATTAATTTTACCAAATAAATGCCAAAAATATTTTTCTTTCTAAAATTAATACGCGGTTCATCCAATTAATTTTTTTATCATCATTATTATTATAATAATTTTTTTTGTGCTTTTTAGTATATTAAGATTATAAGAGTTTTTCAAATTAATTAATCATACCAATTAATAATTGTCAAGAAATGATGTTTGATGAGAGATTCTACTTATAGCAATTGCATAATTTTAAAAGAGATATTTTAATCTTATCTTCTTATTATTAATCAGAAAAATCCACACATTTTCTTCATCAAGATGTTCATTTCATAAATAAAATAATTGAAAAAAAAAATTAATTTCAATAAAAAAGCAGAAAGAAAAAAAAACGAATTTATAAATATCCCACTTCGAAGGTGCGCAGATTTTTTTGAACATTGATTTTATATTACTCTATTATTTCTTATAATTACTTATTAATAAGTTTTTCCTTAAAGATTGTTAAGGTAATCTTCAATCTTCCAATACAAATAATTTTGATGAACAAAAATCGAAAATGGAAGTCGTCATCGGTGAGCGTTGAAATGAATATTATTTGAATCCTTAATTGGATTCAGTGAAACGGAATAAAGGAAAATATTTATAAAAATTTTTGCAATAAGCTCATTCTTGAAATTCAGACGAGGAAACGAAAATAAATCTTTTAATATTTCTTGCGTGATGAAACATATATTCTTATTTTTAGAAAGTTCTTTCAGTGTTTTTAATAAGTGTCATCTCTGTGATAGAAATCACTGAATTGTTCTTGAACCTTTTCATTTGCAACACGTAGCTTCGTTTTCTGCTGGAATTATTTGTGCGCAAAATGAGAGTTCTATTGAAAAGCCTTCTCTTGACGTATTTTGGAGCAAATTGAAAATTGCCCTCTCTGCGAATGTAAACCCCTTGGTGAATTTTCCCTTAGTCGTCACTCCGTCGCATCTTTTTCATCCTCTTTATTCAATGTATTTTTCGCCAATCATACGAAAATATTATTCAAAACGTCTCTTTTTCTAATTTATTTCAAGTGGAGCTTAAATGCCTGCGTTGGCAAATATTTGCTTGGAAATCAATACTTCGCACCTCTTTCTCTCGCACTCTTGTTGAAAAATAGGCTTCGACGCCTGCTGATACAACCCACGTTAACCCTTTATTTTTCATCGACTGCTGTAGCACGTGAAACGTGTATGAACTCAGAACTGCCATGCTTGTTGCCGCACGATGCAATAAAAGGAAAAACAGGCAACTGTCCAATTTACAAAACGAGGAAAAGAAGCGCAGAAATTTTCCTGATGGATCGAGTGAAAGGAGGAAAAAAGGTTAAACGAGAGAGAAATCTTAACGGTTGTTTGCTTCCTTTCGATTTCCTGCCTGTCGAATCCAAATTTCGGTTGTTTCTTGTGTCTCTTAGATTTACAATTTGATGGAAAAGGCTCTTTCAGGTGGTTTGAGGCGGTTTGAGTAAATAGCGGATGGAAAAAAATAAGATTTTTAAGTGCCTGTTCTCAGAAACCTTTGATGATATTGAGTATTTTGGTATTGCTAGCTGTTTATAATAAATAAAAAATAAACTCCTCATTACAAGCCTAAAAATACCATTAAATTTTGTATAAATTGAAAACAAAAATAATTATTTAAAAAAGATTGACATCTTAATGGCCCTGGACATTTTTTGAGATTCAAACTTCTTCCATAACTATGAGGATCCTAATAGAGTTTTGCTAAACTATTCCAGAATGCGCCAGAATGTTTTTAGAACACAAATTTTGGATTAAAATTGACGGTGATGATTCAAAGCTTTCCAGCTGTTGTCCAGGCATAACTAATATGTCTTCTTATAAGGAAACTTTCAAACAATTTATTGTTAAAAAAGTTTGAAATGCGTGGTGTCAGGAATTTCTAAATATTAAATTTGAGATGATTATAAAATAAAAATTAATATTTTCCTTATCCTTTATCATAAACATTGTGGATTTTTCTTCAAACCACTAATGCTTTCCAAATATCTGTTCTATAAAATTTAAAAGGTGTTTTTTTTTTCAAACCAGCAGTTTTCTATTAAATTTATTTGATTAAATCGTAGACTTACAAGAGGCATTTGCTGATTTAGCTGTCAGTGCAAACTCATTGTCTTGAGTGCACACACGGGAGGAACGAATTTTATCATCGGTGCCACTCGAGACCTCTCCTCTTTTTCCTCATTTACGGCCACTTTTATGAGCACCAGCGGCACACGTGTTGCGGTTCCCACCGTACCGCAGTACACTTCATTATGCGCCCTGTCGCAAATCATTCCGCCATAAAACGCGAGCAAACAGGCGCACACAAAGTGCGAGGCGCGAATGCTCATTACGCACCCGGAATTTTATTCTCCCGCTGCGGGGATTTATTTCCCGCAGCAGCAAAAACTGAGATTTACCGCGATCCCAATTGGATTTACGGTTTCCGCACCTCGGCAGATAATTTGTTGTTTTTGTTTGCAGGAGGCGCTCTTTACCACTTCCACTTCTGGTTCAACGGGTGCGTGCTCAAGCTTCTGCCCTGTCTGCTGCTCTCGGCCCTGAGTCTTTGCCTCGTCAGGGCTCTTCTCAAGGCCCACCAGCACTCGCAAAAACTGCTGACTACCCCTGAAAACTTCCCCATGGTAAATTATGACATTTTTTCAACTCACCTGAATCTCCGTCAAGAATAGTCGCTAATCCAAAAATATCTCTAAATGTTGTTGTGGAAAAGTAAAAAAAAAACCTGCTTCTGCTCTCAAATATTGTATAATAAATCGGGATTGCCAAATTTGCAAATATTTATTGGTAGAATGAATTTCGGAGAGAGAATTATTTAAAAGACTTTTACACCAGCCCGCACGCAATCCACAATTCCTGACCAAACACGTCATCCATGAATTCATAAATAAAAATTTGATTAATAAAAAAGAGAGAAAATCGAATTAAGGTGTTAGCAATTAAAAAAAAAAGCATTACTTGTATATCTGTTCCAAAACAATGATGAATTTTTGCATGAAAAATACAAACCCAAGGAAACATCAGGATAATTTTTTGTCCTTCTCTAACTAAACACTACAAAAAATTAAAGCCGCTCCATATGTGTTTGTGTTTTGGTTCTAGATCCAGATTAGGCTCTCCGGGGAGGAAAATTCGAGCCGGGGGAAAAGGATCTCTCAAAGGACGGATAGGACGACTCGGATGCTGGTGGCCGTCACTCTGCTCTTCCTTGCAACGGAATTGCCACAGGTGAGTCGGGTCTTAACCCACCCACCAGAAAATGTCCCCTGCACGCTTAATCCCCTGTTCTAAACTTTTACGTCGCAATTGGGACGGAAAAAGCAGCACTTCGATAATCTAACTAGCAACGTTTTCACAGAAAAGACAAAATTAATTCAAATTAATTGAATGACGTTGTTAACTAACAAAGGAATAATTGCTGCTGCATTTTCCACTAGTGCTTTTTGAATAGGCGCATAATATAATTAATTGCCGTGTGATGTTGATTGAAGCATTACATGTGCAGTCGGTAGAATGCAGACGTGTTTTTTGCTCTGGATGCGCACTGATGTAGTTTTCCACATTTTCCGCCAGCATTCCTTTCTGTACAATGCGATCGAGACAACTATTCAAAGACCGATTAAGGTTTTTCACCGAGATATGCAAGTAGGGCACCTGACTTTGAGTAATGCCTTTGTAATTTATCATCGATATCCCTACCAGAGGTATAATAATTTCGAATGACAATATACAGACCATTTTCCCTCTGTATTTTCAATTTTGTGCGTAGCTGAGAGATTCCAAAATTTATCTTCCTTGCACATCCCAAAGGTCTGGTGAGTTTTGAAACTTGGGACATCTCAAGGGAAGCTGAATTTTTGATTTGAATATACGCAGTGAAGAGCAAAGTTCTGAGTGAGAGGAATTTTTTAAAGGTGTGTCTGTGCGGAAAGAGCTGCTGCTGAATGTAAATCTCAATGTCATAAAAACTTTTCATCTCACTTCTGCGCTAAGCAAAAAATGTGTAGTGCGTTTTGATCAATATTGCCTATAGACGTATTATATAATTTATTCCAATTATTATTTTCCGATATGATATCCACGAAGAGCCCGCACCCCTTTGCTATGCCGAGCATAAATCAATACTAGAAAACCTCTATGGACTTAGCGAATCAAAATATGAAAAAGATCATGGAATAAGTTTCTGCGCCAATTTTCTTTTTTCAATTGTTGAAAAAGTTGTTTAAATTTGTACCTGACAATAATCGAAAAAAAAAATCGTGTTACATATTTAAAATACAATATGTATATTTTATGTTTACTTAACATCCCCGCAAACTTAGAGGGGGGAAATGTGTGAAAAGCATTAAATTTAGGTAAACATTTTTTTAGCAATTTATTTTTCATAATTAATAAACAACAGCATGTTTATGCAGTCATGCGCGTTTTTAAAAGCTGATTATCATTCTGACACACAGCTCTCACATTAACAACAATGTAAGCTGCTCGGAACGGCTAAATGAATAAAAAATAAGAAACTTTGGCCAAACTCAGCATCAACATAACCTGCCTCATCACTTATTCATCCAGTGCAGCGCTCTCATTTTGCTGCAGAGAACATAAAAAGTCGATTACAAACTCCCATCACCAGCATTTTAAAACCACAAGTTTGAAAAGTGTTATGCTGGTGTGCGTAGACTTGAAAATTATAGTCGATCGATTATTTTTTTATAATGCTCAGAAACGTTTATATTTACTTAGAAAAATATGAATATCATAAAAAATTTACAAAATATTCAATATTAAAACTGAGTAAAACTGCAAATCAGTAAAAAAAATATATATGTGAATTTTGAAAGATTAAATTTCATACCTTCATGTCATTTACGATTTTTTTAGATTATTGTTATTGCATACAAATGAGAACACATACAAAATTTCAATTTTTTAACACCTGAGTCGCATCTAAAGAGTTCAATAAAGTACAAACCATACATAAAATCATAAAACATTAAAATATTTGGAATTTATATTCTGTATAAATATAAAGATTTGAGGTCTTATAATTATTGAGGAATTCTAATAATTTTGTAAATCAAAACTATTTTAATTGAAATATTTGAAATTTAAATAATGAAATAAAAAACTAATTAAATGGTGTTCTGTATTTACAAAATAAACAAATAAATAAAATTGTGCTTCATAAATATTTTCGCAGGCAGTGCTGGGTGTGTTGAGCGGCATGAAGGGTCCGTGCTTCTTCCAAACTTGCTACCAGGTGCTGGGCGAAATGCTGGACCTGCTGGCGCTGTTCAACGGCGCCGTCAACTTTCTGCTGTACTGCGCCATGAGCCGCCAGTTCCGAGCCACATTCTGCCACCTGTTCCTGCCGTGGTTTGAGCCTCCGGAGGCGGTGCCGCCTCCAGGGACGACGGCCGTGCAGGCGCCGGTGCCGTCCGAGGTCAACTCGACCGTCGTGTGAAGGATCTCAAAGAATCGCAGCTTTTTTTAAAATGGGGAAAAAAAGCGAAGGAAAAAGACTGAGTGGTCGGGGTCGCGGCTGAATGAGCCCCAGCCGCGGCCCCGACAACGACTATTTTATTGTTCTAGCTCTCTCCGCGCGTATGTACTTTACTTGTGTCAGATGTTGCCAATAAAAAACAAAAGTTGTTGTGTGTGTTGTCCTAAAGCGGCGGTTGCCTTGTTTATTAGACACACCATTTCGCCGGGGTACAAAAAGAGAAACCTACTGACTGAGTTGGGTGAGAAGAGGGAATTCCAATTTGTCTTTGGTTTTATATCTTGGGTCCTTATACGTTACTTGCGATATTAAAGTGTTGGTCTTAAACTAAACGAATAAAGGAAAAATAAGGGAATGGTAGTAAAATTTAGTCTGGAAAACAAGGTTATAAAGAGGCTCATCTTATGTTATGGGGATTGGTCATTTTACGAGTCTAAAAAGTGCCAATTTTTTATGCAGATTGCCAATTTTCCAGATTGACAAGTTTCTTTTGCAAGCCCCATATCAACAGATTTAGAGCCGTCAATTTCCAAATAAATTAAAATAAGGCTCTTAAATGCTCACAACGGTCCATAAATCTGATTAGAAGGGTCTGGAATTTGGTAAAATAAATAAGATAGTACAATATTATAACAAAACCTTATAAATTCTGTGCAAAATATTTAAGATGAATTTTATCATATCACTTTTAGGACAAGAATAACAAAAAACTTTCCAAGTGAAAGATTTTTGAATTTTTCTTCCAGCAAAAAAATTTAGTCCAAAAATATTTTCCTATTTGTTGGTTGAGTTTTTGATTTATCAGGATCGAAAAGTGGAATTTTCTGAAATTTCACAGACCCTCGAATGAAATTTAAAGCTATGGGGAATAAGATTGGTTGGGAGTCAAGTTCGATTTCTTTTTAACACAGTAATTAGTTGGGTGCTTTAATCACTTCTTGTTGGCGATCTGTTTGCGCCACTCGTTCACCTGGACCAACGCTTGGGCCGCGGCGTCGGCCATCTGTCTCTCAGAAGATCCTTCGGGGTCCAGTTTGAGAATTTCTGCCGCCTGTTCCAGACACTGGGCGACCTTTTTCATCTGGTACTGCAAGTCCTTCTTGTTGATGTTTCGGGCCTCAAATGCTCTCGTCGCCAAAACCATAAGAGGAGCGTGGAGTTCATATAAAGTCATGCCTAACAAGAAATAATAAATTTAAGAGGTAAAAATTGATTTTTTTTTAATCAAATAAAAATAAATGAAACGTTGATTTGGTATAAAGCCAAGGTTTAATGTTGATTAAGATATAAAAAATAAAATGCAATCGGCACAATGCAAGTGAAAAAAATTGCCTAAAATTAATTTTTTTTCCAGTTTTTTAATGTTATCATTATTAATTAGATGCGAATCTGACCGGACATGCTATATTTTTAAAACTTTTTTAACTTCTCCAGTCGGAGCTAAACTGAACTGTAATTCCTCAATAAAATCCAGGAATGTTATTAGAAAAAAATTGTTATACAAATCCCGACAAATTTTGAATTTTAAGTACATAAATATTTTTCTTCCTTACAATGTTGAATCCAATTTGCATTTTGAGATAACATGACTTTATCCTTCTCTGCTCTAACGAAAATTTGCATAAACTCGCTCCAAAACCCATCCCACACGAAAGCAACTGAACCGCACAAAAGCATGTTTGTGTAATGTAATACGCCGAGGGCAATAATTTAAAGGCGACGCGTCCTTAATTAAATTTCTTTCCCCCTTTTTGACACTGATTTGAAATTTTAATTTAGACCTTCTCTCAAAGGACAAACCAGGTGCTTCAGAGACTTTCTTGTGCAGCGAAATGAGTTTTTCACAGCGCCTGCATTTTATTAATCACGGAGAGGTACTCCTAAGAAAGGATTAAATTGCGACGTGCAATTATTTTTCTACCCATCACACCACAGAAACTATCTTTCAACTTTTCTTATTAGTTGCATCAAAAAGGCGCACATTTTTCTTTGATAAAATGGGATGATTAAAAGTGAGAGACAAACAGACGATCTCCTCTTATTATGAAAGCTGGTTTTTAAATAGGTGTTTTTTCAATAATACTTTCTCTATTAAACAGTTGGCAACTCGAAAATCCATCGAAGACAAGCCAATTAAAAAAAAAAATCTAACATAATCAACAGTATTCTAAGCAGACCATTAATTAAAGTCACACTGTCACAGTATAAATCCATATTTCACAAAATTAATAAAAAGATGAAAATTTTCTGTGACAAATAAAAAATAAATTAAAATTTTATGCATGCAAATGATAAATGACGCAATGAAAAATGCAAGAGTTCTTATCTGGAAAAAAAATCGACACAAGCTGGTGCTCCTACCTCTTAATCTTGACATGCCAGGCTCGAGAACGTCGAAAATTGGCATCAGTTCTTCGCAGATGTCTTTCTTCCTTTCGAGCATGTCATCGCTCAAATCTGATATGAGATACTCTGCTACCTTCCCGTACAACTGGCACAGCGAGTGTTTCACTCCCAGCAGCAAATAGTGGCTGTGGAGAAAATAGAAAAAATAAATAATCGGAGCAATATGGGTGCAAAAGCTTTTATCAAAGGGATATATGAAAAAAGGGCGCCGTGTTGTGTTGGTGATTTAAATATTCAATAAAGGCAAAGCACGATTTGTGATGTTTGGCCTTTCATCGGATGAAAAACAAAAACGATTGGAAATCAAAAGGGCACACACGCTGCAACATGTATGTTGTTGGCACCTGATTGATAAACGTACGCGCATTTGTCTCTCTTTTAGAGCCAAATGCCTCGTACAAAAATTCCCAAATGTCATGCACCATTCGATAAGCTAAATTGACTGTGTAAATTCGTTTTCAAATCGAAGAAACAAAAAGTATGAAAATGGAAAAAACGCCTAAAATTATTTATTATCTGCAACAACAATATCAGTCAATGTTTATCTAGTTTCATATTGAAATTTATGTTATTAAATATTCATATAGAAAAAAAATGGAATTCTTAAAAATAAGTCTAGGCGAAATATTACCTAGAAGCGCTATATTCAATGATCAAATCAAAAAAATTTTAATTTGCGATTTCACGTTTTAGAACATTAGTGATTTCTTCATTAAATTCGTGACTTCAAGTTTGTATTAAAATTCGTCTTTTCACTTTTTTTTTGTCAAGATAAGTTTTTAATTACATACATAAGAAGGTAATGCGTGTTGTCTTATTTTTTAAAGTAAAACCTAAAAGTTGATATGTATGCATTTTCCTTTTCATACATTTACGATTCCTATTAAATTGTCATTTTGTCTTCAGTGATTCAATTTACTTTTTTCTAACTCATAATTTAATTAATAAATTAGTTGACATGATTCTTCTGAGCTAATCAATGAAAGTGTTGCCTTGATCAAAGAAGTCAAAGCTATAAGTGTAAATGGATGTAATGAAAGCACACATTGAGAAGCCCCCACTTAATCAAAATAACAGCGGTGCAGCCAAAAGACAATCAAGTTTCAAGTTGACGTGCGCAATCAAGAAAATTGCTTTCCTTTTGACAATAGAAATCGACTCTCACCTGGGCGGCAACAGTTTCGAGTACTTGACGAGGAACTTTTCAAAGGCGGGCACGTCATCGACATCGATGGCTTCAGCTTCGTCTCCAAGGCGCCGCAGCAGCAAATCGACGGAGGTTGCGTTGGCCGAGTAACTTCCACACGCAACGCACTCCCACGGCGCCTGGTCGTTGAGCGGGTCCGAGGGTAGGACGCGAGGGGCGCCGCACTTTGGACACTGCAACACCAAAAGTCACTCAAGGGATTACTGACCAAATTTTTGCTCCGTTTTCCTCCTTCGGGTGGAATTATTTTTGCGAGACGCAAAGAAATATGATATTATGGAAAAAAAGAAAAGATTCGAAGGGGCTTTTGATTTACGCGAGGCCGATCCGCTTTTTGCTCTGCGGCCAAGGGATTCGGCGGCCCCTTGGAAACGCAGTGGGAAATAAATAATCGCTTCTGACACTCGCCTGCACCGCCGAGAGATCCGCCTATTATGTGTTTCGCCCCTGTGCGCGCTAATTTATTTGTTATTTGCTTAAGAGGCTTTATTTCCTGCGGCTGCTTTTATCGCTAATTTGTGAGAGGCTTTCCTTCTCGCAAGACTCCGCGAGTGTCTTACGAGGAGAGAAGGATTCAGACTCTGCAGATGCTGGCAAAAAGAGCAAACATAAACATGCTGTGCATTTAAGTTTCAACTTTCGTAATTTAAAGGGCCAATTATAAATTAGAGAGTTTTACGGAGAATAACACGCCATTAGTAATTTTCACATGGAGAAGATAAATCGTGAATTAAATTTAACTCTCTTGAATGTTGTTTTTGGTTATTTTGAGTAGAGCATCACATCCAATGGTATGTACAATAAATAATTAATGATTTGATTAATTATAATTGAACTCAGAAATTAGTTTAGTTCAGTTAATTGATGTTAAAAGGTTTATTTTGAATAATTTATTGTTACAAAGGTGAATGAATATTAACTTAAGTTCAGTTATCTTGTGGGATTTAATGGTGTGAACTCATGATGTGAATAGACCCCACTTTTGTTTTATAATATAATCTAAACACAATTAATTTTCTTAATTATAATTTAAATATTTACAATTTGTAAAATTTTTATTTCATTACCTGTTATTTCAAAACTACTTAGAGATATCATTATACAATAGTTGTATCAGTTAACGACGAGCTTGTGATATCTACACTGAAAATAAAACAACTGAACTTTAATTTTCCCAAAAGATCAAAGTAAAATTTCTACCGAGCAAAATATTTGTATATATAACCAGAGGGATTAGGAGGAAGCGGAATGCAAACCAAATAGTTTCACTCCAAAGCAATCTCAAAGAGGTTGAGGGCGCAACTCGGATATAATGAACAGCGGCACTATATGGTTCGTAACTCGCAATTTCCCGCGGTAAACGGAAACAATAAATTCCAAGTAGCGAAAATCGTTTTCGCTGGTTTGTCTCTCCCCTTGTTAGTCATTTTATTCCTCGACTTGAAACTTTTAATATGCATTCGTTTTTGAAAGACCGTGCAGACGTCCCAATTAAAACTGACTGTCCAATTAGCATTTGTTAAAGTGAAAAATTGGCAAAGTTTCTTGTCGTTTTAGAATACGTAAATAAAACGCCACGGTGTCTCTCATTACAAAGAGAGAAGCTCTTTTTTCAGCAGTTTACACTTGACGCGCTCAGTGAACTGTTTGTGGGAGTCGAGTTCCTTTGTCAGAGCTGGGGTTTAATTAAAAACGATTCACAAAATAGACTAGGTGCAAAGGAACAAAAGTTTGGTGAAATAAAGGAAGGAAGGAAGGAAGCATGCATTAATAAGAGTTAGTTAATGATAAGTATGGTGAGAAATGAGTGTTGCGACAAGTGGGGGGTGCAGCTGCTGATTATAATCTGGGAAAGGGATTTCAGCTTTCGTGAACAATTAAGGACAATTAACTTAGTGGCAGCTGCCGGCACTGCATAAATTGAAATTGAGGCGCGGGCTCGGAGAAAGGGATAATACTGCAGTGCAAGCCGCAGTCAATGAATTAAGAGGAAATTCTCTGATTATTTTTAAAGAAGAGAGAATTTGTTATGGACGCCTTAGAACTTATCTAATTAAGTTTAAATTGATAATAAATTAACCAATTTAAGAATCAAAGGTAGCCAAAAATATAAATAAAATGTAAAGAATTTTTCTCATACTGGCTACTGCATTGATACATAATATTGCCATAAAAACAAACAAGAAAGGCAAATTTATTTTAAATTATCACCAAATTTAATATCTGTTTAATTTTCGCATTAATGAAGATAAAGAAAATAATCTTGAATTATTTACCTATAGTTTTTTTTTTCAAGTTATGCTATTAATTCTTGTACATATTTTTTTTCGCTACACACAGAGCAGATAGCCCCTTGAAATAAATTGGATATGCAACCGGCAGGACGAAGGAGCTTAGCGGGTAGTCTTATTCAGAAATAAAAGTTTATAGCATAATTCTATGGTACTCACCAGGAGAGCACTGCAAAAAGTGCCGAGTTCCGTTTTGTCCGAGCACCTGCGACACACGCAATCAAAGAACTTGCCCTCGCGAAGGTGCTGCCGCCTCCGCAGGGTGCCCTGGAGGGTGTAGGCGTAGCTCAGGGTGATGGACTCGCCCTTGCTGATTTTCAACCCGGCACGCACCGAGAGGCGGCTGGTACTGTCGTCCGTGTGGCTTGTGTTGGGCGTGCAGTCATGGGCCATTAAGTACGCCCCAGGGTAAAGGGCGCGGACGCTGCGGCCCTGAGGACCGACCTCGAAAGCGTTCACCTCCAGAATGCCGCACACTGTGTGGATTTCTTCCTCGGAAAAGCGGTCGGCCAGTTTCCACGTGGTCCTGATCGGTTCCACGACCAACTGCTGGTTTGCGTGCCAAATGTTTGGCCGTGTTCTGTAGAAAAAAGCGCCAAAGTGGCATTGAATTAGTACTCTCTTTTTTATTTCAATTTTCAAAATATAAAAATTCTAAAAAAAATATACTTCAAAAGTAAAATAGTCAGTGGGTCGTCTGCCTCGAAATAAGCAAAAAAAATAGTGAAATATTTAGGTGAAACCATTATTTCAATTGCTTTATTACATTTAATATTTAAAAAATAACTTATTATTCTTTTAAAGATGTTTAAACTTGGAAAATCTATCAAAAATTTATTTTTACATAAAAAAATTGTAAAATAATTTTTCATTTGTTGGCTACGATTCAATTTTACTAAACTATCTTACAGTCTTGTTATAACTAATAAATTCTGTCAACGTGGATTCTAATATTAATGACTTAGACGCTAGATTTAGTTAATTCAGTCACAAATTACAAAGCAAATTTACCTCTCTCCTCCCTCACATCCTAAATAAACAGCCGTGGCTAACGTGCTCCTATTAGCAAAGCCACTTGGGCTCTTTCAAGCCCTCTAACGCAATCATCTCTTCCTCTTACAAAATTAAATTATGTTTATTCAAAACGAATTGCCTAGGATAAATTGAGGCCAATTACCTCATCATTTATCAAAAACTATGTATTATTTTCGTTGGCAAAAGAAAAGTTGATGAAATGTAAAGATTGAGATCTGTTTGCTCTTTCTTGGGAAAATATAAATCGAGGCAAATCCCAGAAAATCCGTGGGAACGGACCGTGTGCGTGGCTAATCTTTGACTTCCTTGAAGCAAACAAGCCAGGCGAAGAAAGATTTTCTCTTCCTGCGTGCTGGTTAAGGCAGCCACCACACAAGATAAATGCCCGGCTTTCCGTTCGATTTGGCTTGGAAAGGATTAGTCTCTTTATAAAATATGAGACCGCGCGTGCAGCTTAGTCTTCAATAAAAGTGGCATCGTCTGTTGGAAGCGCACAATCAATTCCAGGTGTGGGAGGAAGACTAACCTTAACCTCCATTAAAATAAGAGCGCTAAACAGGGTTGTCTTAACTTGAAAGCAAATCTATTTTGGCTAATTTTGATTAATTTTTGCCACTAAAGAATTCATAAAAAAGTTTGAACTTCTTTAACTATTTTAATTCAGAATTGGAATACATAAACAATATCCAGACGACCAAATATAATAACGATAATGAAAAATTAAAATTATCCTATGTTGAATCAAAGATTTTCATTTTCTTTGTCAGAAAAATACCAACATTGGAACGTTATATCCTTTACCTAAAAAATAAAGAACCATAGAAAAATAATATGGGTTAAATTCCTATTCTAAATTAAAGGTATTTTAGAACATTTGATTTGTAGATAACAAAAGTAAAAAAATAAAATAAATAAAGCATGAAATTTAAAATTTAGCTCACTTTCTGATTTCATTGTGTGCTTCCATCCTCATCATGACGGTCCATTTGTCAGGGTGAGAGTCCCTCAGTGCCAGAGCCCTGAGCGGAACAATGGCATTGTAGAGTTCAGGGCGCAGGTCAAGAAGTTCAGGTGCGAGAGGAGTGGCGCCTCCTTCCTTCAGAAGGTCGCATTCCGACGTGTGATAAGAACCAGGGCACTTTGAGCTGCACAAGGGCAACCCGCAGTCTGGGCAGTGAAATCCTAATCGAAGGGGCAGCTGCAGAGGTTCGTGACAGCCGAGACAAAGGGAGGGCAGACCACCCTGGCAGGGTCCAACAACCAAAGGCTCCAGGTTGCGCAAGATCCATTCGCCAGGACGGAGATCACGGGTAGCTACCAAATACCTGGAAAAATAATTCATCTCCTAGATAAGACCAGCAGTTGATTGGAGACGACAAGACTACAACTAAAAAAAATTGTAAAAAAATTTCTTTTTAAAGTGATTTAAAAAAAATGGCCCTAACCATGTTTTATTGAAACATTCTTCCAGCAATTTGTAATGTGTCATATGTCATATTACGGGGTTTCATAAAAAATTAAAAACCTAAAGGGAAAAAAATTATTTTTGTTTTCTCGAATTTTTTCAGCACATTAAAAATTTTCAAATGTTTGGTAATAAATAATTGTGTTGTTGCTACATAATTTTTAATTAATCTGAAATATGCAAATAAACTTAACAGTAATTATTTAAGAACGATTCAATAATTTGATCTTATTTATTTAATAGTTCCATGAACATTATCTTTGCTCCGCCAAGCAACGCAGTTGATTTATCCATTTATGATATTGCCCAAAATTTTCTAAAACTGTAAATTAACAAGGTTTTCTATTTCTTGGTCAATTTAAACTAGGAAAAATTAGTGTGAAATATTTTCTCGTAAAATTAGGCAGCAAATAAAACGGAGGAGCTCAGAAAACTAAACCAGAGATTTTATAAAAAGAGCGTTGAAACGAAAATGATAATGTTGTATTGACTAGGAATGTTTTTTTCTCAAGAGCACACTTGGAATTCAAATTTAATCATCGTCTATAAAAGCACTTCTACTCTGGTCTTCCTCGTAGAAAGCGGATAAAAACGTCGTATCGAATGAAAATAAATGATCCTGCAGTGTTGCAATGCGCAATCGTTTAAGAGGAAGCGCATTATTTATCTCACAAGAGAGCTGAAAATTAAGTAGTCTCTTTAATCTCTAGCATTTATGCTTTGAATATCGGGCTTGTATTATTCCTCCATTGAACAAAAGCTCGATATCTGCTGTAAAATGCAAATTGCAACCAAAGCTAGTGTATAAGTTGTGCAATCGGATGAAACCTTTGGCATTGGCCGCATGGGTGCTCGAAATAAAATCGCATTTCCACGGACTGGTCGTTTTAATGGGGTTATC
Source organism: Neocloeon triangulifer (assembly GCF_031216515.1). Lineage (NCBI taxonomy): Eukaryota > Metazoa > Arthropoda > Insecta > Ephemeroptera > Baetidae > Neocloeon > Neocloeon triangulifer. Next base: position 6,196,143 of record NW_026775554.1, on the reverse strand, counting down.
TGCAAATATAAATGACCGCGCACTGCTGTTTAAATAGCATGTCATAGATCTCAAATTAATTGCATCGTGATCAACCAGCCTTTGCAAATAAACGATCAAACTCACGCTGTTGTAAATAAAACCAGGACACGCTTGATTTTCAAAATGTATTGAAAACAGAGGAGTGAATAGATTGATAAAGCCCGATTGGTTTAAAACGCAAATCCAAACAACGTGTGTACGCAGCAGTAATAATGCAGGACAATTCAATTTTCTTCCATTCAATTTGCCTAGTGCTGGTAAATAAATTATTGTTCGCTTCTGCTGCGCCACGCAAATGATGCCATGCGTGCAGAAATTAAGCCGAGCTGGCCTATTGTTCAGCTGGTGAACGGTAATAATCATAGAATTATAACAGCGGTGCTTCAGTTTAGTTTCTTCATCAAATTTTGAAAACAGAGCCGTGACGAAGGTGAAATTTCAATGATTGAAAATTAACAGCTATTAATATTTAGTTTACTATGCAGAAGGCTTTGATAAATGTCTTTGCATAATCTTTCTTTTTATTATAATTGCTGAATAGTAAATTTTGCAAAATCGGTAATTGAAAATATCATTAATAAATCTCGTTACAAGTTAGTAAAACGTGTGCTCTGCCTTGCCAACGTTCATGAAGAAGATTCACAAGAGGCACCTTTGTTTACATACTGCGGAGCAACAAAAGTCTCTTTTTGAGTCAAGTCACGCATATTGACGAAGCCCTAAAAAAATTAAATTTGCCCTTTTTCCTGGAAAGACACAAAAGTTAACTGTTTTTTCCCCTTCTATAAACCGGCCTTTCCAACTCTTGAATAAGCAAGAAGTGATGTTCATGCGTATTTATATTTTCGACCAAAGCACAAACTCAACTCGCGCGAGCAAGCGAACTTGCGTTGTGAGGAGTATTCATGCATATTTGAAAGGCGCGTTGTGTCAAGCGAGTGTTTTTGGCTGCTCTGTAAAGCTGCCTTCATTACACAACCCGGTGGAAATGTGTATTTTCAACTGCGCAAACAACTTTTCTCATTTCGAGCCGACCTAGATGCTCTAGTACTCGCAGGTACTTGAAATCGCGGATGTGATGCTACTGATAGCAATAAAAAACTTTGCAAATGCGTGTAAACCCACTCCAACGGCGGACTCGGGAATGAATGAACTGCTGAGCTGAGGCAATTTTTATAATTGCTCGTATATGTGCACTATAAAGCAGCAATTTCATATCGTAGCATCAAATAATAGAACATATTATTGTGATTCTTAATCTTCTAGCAAAAAGTGCTTTTTTTTTAATTTATGATAAGCTTATAAAAAAAAATAGGTTGCCAACAACTTATTTTCAGACTAAAGAAAAAAAGATAACTTTATTTTTATATTAAACGCATAAACGGAATCATAATTTTTTAATTTCTTTTCCTATATGATCGCTTGATTTTTTAATACAGAATATCTTTGATGGAATCAACTTACATGCAATCATCATAATAATTGTTGCTTTATAGCAGTTGTTTATTTGCAAAATTTGCTTTATATGAGATATATAAAAAGCATTCCCTTATCTCATAAAATCTCTGCCATTAATTTTTTCTGTACATATTTCTCATTCTAACTTTGTTAATTATATTTAACTAGTTAATTTTTAAATATAATTGTATCAGTTTTATTTTAAAACTGTATTACTTATAAAACTGTATTGATTTTTAGTTGGAAATAATCAATATAATAATGAATCATAAATAAACTAACCTTCCCATGACTTCTGAATTGCGAATTTCGACAGGACCGGGCACCCCCTCGACGCCCTCCTCTGCGGGGGTTGTTGACTCATCCTTCTGCTGATTTTCAATGAGCTCAGTCTTTTGCTCCTGCTCGTCATCTCCAGGCGACCTCTTGAGCTGCAGCTGCTGCTGGTGCTTGTTCTTGTTCTTGCCGCCCGATTTCTGGTTTGGGCCAAGAAATTGGATCAGTCAGCGGGAGGGACACCAGATAGGCTGACTAGCATTACTACCGAGTCTCGAAAATTAACAACAAAGAGGGCTAGGCAACATGACGGCCTGTCAGTCGACTGAAAAAACGTTTTTCATCTCTCGCTGTCTCGTCGTCGGCGGATAATGGCCCTTTCGCAGCTTCTTCCACCGAGCCGACGATTTACTTGCGCGTGCCGATTAATTGCCTTTTAACATTTTCGTACACAAACAACACACGCGCTCGTTTGCCCAACACGCTGCACACGCCGCCACGGACCCCTCTCTTGTATTTATTTACGGCGTGCACTCGCCCAGAATAAAAATATATATGATGAGAATTCCCTCCTTTGATCTAAATTTAATTGTGCGCCGCTCTTCGCCGATGGTCCGACGCGCGCCTCTTATATATCTTTCGTATATTTTATATTTTCGCCCGAGTCAAGAATTCAACAGAACTGGACGTATTGAAATGAATTGATGAAACCGATCTTTTTCGCGCTTCCAGAGGAAATGACTAACTAACCTCCTGTCGATATAACACTAGTGAGAAAAAGCTTCTATAAATAGCAAGACGCAAAATCAGCCCGCTCTCTCTAGAAATTTTTAAATTTAGTTTTTCCCAGGGCTCGTCTCGGCGTCTCGGAGTTTCCGTCTAATTAAATTGATCCCGATATTGCAAAATCAATTTATAATTTTATTTTTAGAATAAGGAGAATCGATGGAGAGTACCTTGTGCTTCTTGTGCATGGTGGGTGCGTGTCCCGGCCGCCGCGTTGCACTACTGTCCGTCCGACCGACGACGACCCGTGCGCCTTGACGGTCCCCTCCTCAATGGGCACCAACCCAAATAACAACCTGGCACGAGCCATTAAACACCCCCGACTGCTAATAGCACAACAACGTCTTTAAATATCTGGCTCAATTATTGTGGCCCTCGCGAGCGTATTGACAGCGCACGCCGCTGGCGCTGATCATCCAGAAGCGTTGCCAAAAAATGTGAGTAAACTTCTGGAGAGAGAAGAGCGTCGCTGACCAGAATAAAGACCGAAACTAAATATAAATGTGTGAAACGACAATTATGAGAACTGTCAACTGGGAACCTTTCTTAGGGATACAAAAGCTTGCAATTAGTACAAGGAGAGTAAATTTAACGAATATACTACATACATGAATTTTAAAAATAAAAAGAATAAAAAAAAACATTAAAAAAAGTAAAATTTTATAATTTATTCGAATTTAAAAAAAAAACCTGTTACTTAACTCATCTTCAAAATAGTTTTTTTAATTTCTACATTTCTAGTGAAATTTTTTAAGTAAACAGTGTCTGAACTTATTAGATTATCTGCTCACCATGCATCTAGTGTTTAGCTTGAAATAATTTTGAGCTCAGATGTCTTCATTTGTCCTGACACGTTTTCTTCCACCTGGCCCGCTCTTTTTAAGTAGCACCCCAATAAAGAAAAGCCCAAATGACAAAATGACAAATATGTCATGTGTTTGCACTGGAGGCGGCACTGCTCTTGAGCGTTGACTAATAGAAACACTGCTGGTGTCAAGAGTGACATATAGGCGAACAATAATTATATCCTGCGAAACTCAGAGAGAAGAAACAAAGGTTTCCAAAATATTATGACGTGTGTGTGCATGTCACTTTCGCCTGAGGAAGTTTTATTAGGGTGCGCAATATGAGTTTTTGAAACAATGACAGCTTATTTTGACATTGAGTGTAACAGACGTAATAGTCATTACTGGAATTTTAGATATATTTATAAAACACAGCAAATCTCTGTCGCATGTCATAAGTCACAAAACAAGCATCTCTCAAAATGTGATGGCTACACATCAATCAAATCATTTTTAAATATGAAAACAATTTCATTATGAATTAATAAATTTAACAAAAATAGTAGCATTAAAAGCATCCACTTTTACAACTTTTTCCGCGTAAATTTAATTTAAATAATGAAATTTATGAATTAATTAATTGGAAAACTTAGATTCAACTTATTTAAGCTATCTAACCTTGTAAATATTGAAGAAAACTACACTCACAACGTGAAAGTGGCAAGTCTTATATGATCCGAACCCACGGCTAAATGGAGCGCAAAATCACAAGTCAGAAGACCGAGTCTCTGGAAAAGCGCGGATTGTACGCCAAGCTCTGGTGACAGTCAACAACGTGTGTGCAAAAGCAGCCTTCTCGTCGTCGTTAAATTGTCACCATCAAAGCCATTCGAAGCGAGGTCTGTTGGCGAGAGCGCGCCTGCAGGCACTCGTGAATTTTCAAATTAACGAGTGCAGTTTAAACGGAGCTACTCTTTTAATGAGTAAAGCACCGCCATCCGTCCTCCACCGGCGTGATAAATCGCACGTGGCCCGGTGTCGTTTTTTTGCTAATTTAAAATAATGGCCACTGGAGGAATTTTAATTTAAGCTTAATCTTCGCTTTTAATTAACGTTTTGGCAAATCTCCGGTGAGCCCTGGCACGCACATTTGTAATTTTTTTGAAGAAATATCTATATAAAATTCATTGAACTTCTTTTTTAGTTTTGCTTAAAATTTATTTCTTAGTTATTATTTTTCAAGTTTAATGAATTTTTTTAGCAAATGAATTCATATTATTTCAAATGTGTTTTATGTGAAAATGGATAATGGAAGTTCCTCAATGTATCACTTTCATTCCAAACATCAACAGCGAATACTTCAGGATAAATGACACCTATTAAATTAAATTATACTGCCGTCGCAACAAAAAAAATTACACAATTCCGTGCTTATTTTTAGAACCAGCCACCAACACGCACCACCAGTTGCAATAAAAGAAGAAAGATGATTTTTTTCGACGACCCTCTCACATAATATTTTCTCTAAACTCCTTGAAAAATAAGGGTGCCTGCCGGTGTCGCTAATTGGATCGCCCGCGTTTTCCTCCAATTTAGTAATGGAAAGCGCAAGCGAAGTTTTGAGGCAACGGCGCGACGGATGGAATTTAATTTTTTGCCAAATGTGAGGAATTGCTGGCTGAGGAAGAACAGCGAGAGGAACGAGTTTTGTGCTGTTCTAAGCAAAACATTTTGCCACAGACAAGCGGTAGAGAGACAATCGCAAAACTTGCAGTAATTTAGGCAGCACGCGGTACAGTTCGTAATTTACCAAATAACGTTGCTGTGATTTCGATCGAAAGAAAACTGATTTGCTAAAATAAGAATAATCATTTATATTTTCATGCAGCAATTGAAATACTTTTCATTGATGAGGAAATTGAAAATTTTAGATTAATATTTAAATATCCCTTTATACTTATTGTAATTTACTATTCTTAGTAAAAAAAAAGCATAAACAATAAAAAGAGACGCAGCTACCAAGGTGAACCAACCTTATAATTTGTTGCAAGGTCCGCTCGTCAGAAAATTTCGATTGTTGTCGAGCTCTCTGATTGGGTACAACTTTTCTTGTACCCAATCAGAGAGCTCAAACAACAATCAAATCATTTTTCATTGTTGCTGATGCGCGGACCTTGATTTGTTGTAAACATTCTTATTAATTCATTTTGTTTTTCAAATATTTTATTGAAGGTCTTGAAAATATTTATAAAATCCTAAAAATAAACAAAATGGTATTTATAATGCATCCAGCTATGAAAACCGTATGTGAATTTTTGCCGTTTTTTTCCTTAATCGGTTTGTTTATATCTATATGATTTATTTTTCAAATGCCTCACTCACGAGTAATGCTCTTAATCAAAATCCAAAGATATGTGACCAATCGTCCATCGTCGCTTCAAAATCACAAAATTACAAGTTTCGACTTGCGGTCATGAAATTTGTACATAATACGAATTCACTTTTTATAATTAATTTTTTCACTGTTTATTCTCATCTGACTTTAAATTTGCACACTTTAAATGCTTCAGTTAAATCAGCTTCTCCTAAATATTCTCTTAAAAATTTTAACAATGTTAAATTTTATAATTAATGAGAGCAAAACTTGATAGTGCAGCTGCTCATTGCTTCTGCCTATTATCCGCCAGCGCCTCTTTGAGGGATTCGATTTCAAAGAGTATTATAATTCCTGTCATCTGGTTCTGGTTTCATTTCATATTAGTTTCATTAACAGTTTGCAGTAGTTCATGGTACTAAGTAATATTATTCCAAAACTCGAACGCAGCAGCAGGTCAAATTCTATCATTACTAGAGCTATTTGATCTTTTAAAATGCATAAGAAGTATTTGAAAATGTGCGCGTCTGTCTGATCATTGCAGTCAAAAAGCCTATATTATTGCCTCCATTTTTTTTACTATATAAATAGATATTTATTTTATCAAGTGCTCCAATGAGATTAATAAAATATTATTGTGACACTGCTTTTTAACAATGTCGGTTTAGAGACAATTGCACTCATTAAAATAAAATCATGGGAAAATTAGTCTGCTTTTTTTACATCATAGATGACTAAAGCCCATCATTTTAAACATTTTACCGCCTGTGAAACCTAAAATCTAAATAACAAGCAGGTTGCCTAAACTGCCAGCTCAATGACAAGCAAATTACTGATTAGCTTTCTGTACTTTTTCATCCAGAGCCAAAGCTTTTGATATTTTACCGAGTTATTATTATGCGCTCAAATCTGCTGGTACAATAAATAAAATACATAGCTACTATAAATAGAAATTAAAAATACACAAGTGGCATAAGGTCGTTATTATAAATGAAACTGTTAATCATGTAAAACCAATCATAAAATAAACTGAATGCTTTTTCCAACAAGCTTATAGCAAAAGGCTTTTACAAATATTCACGTAGGATTAATATGACTGAATAGTTGATGTAATTGGACAATCAAATACTAATTTAGTGGCTTAAGTAGCAAAAACTGACATTTTATTCCTGCATCCACAAAAATAATTAGGCTTTGTCACAAGCAAATATAATATTAAATAATAACACTGAAGATTTTAAAATAAATGCACTTTCAAGGCACCTTACCTTACATACATTTGTTAAAATTGAAAGTCAATAGCAATGAATACATTTACTCGACAGCTAGATCAAATTCTTCATAGTCTTCAAGCTCCTTGTTGAACTTTGAGGCCCACTCTTCGAAAGCCTTAGTTTTCTGCAAAAGCAAATATTGATAAAATTAATAAAACATTATAATTTCTGTTTGTTGTTTTTGGAAAATTGATTGAAGGGGGTCGATAAAAGATTGGCCTTGCTTGATGGAAATCAAGTTTAACAAATGAGCCAATGTTTGGTGCTGAGTGTTTTCTAAATGCACAAATTCATTTATTTACTCAAAATTGGACATCCATATGAAAATATGAGCAAAATAAGACCAGTTTTTCTTAAGCAAAAAGCAACTTTCTCAATTGGATGATGCCAATTTTTGTTGTGACGAGCTGTGTTGCTCATATTTTCAAATTGATTTCCAAATTTGAGAAATAACTGGTGTGAAAATATCAAGCAAAGAGTGGCTCAGTCATAAGATGAGATACCATTCCCCTCAAGCAATATTAATTTGAAGAAGACTATTGTTCTCTTAGTAATGTTTTCTAATTATTTCTCTTTGAATAACTTACAGCATCAACTCTCTTTTTCTTCGGCTTTAGTTTTTTCTTCTCCTCAATCTCCTCTTCAGATTCTGCCTCACTGTTGCTGAGATTCTCACGGTCGCTTTCACAATCATGTTCGTGTTCCAGCTCCATAAAGTCTAAGGCCTTTTTCTTGGAAAATCTGTCATAGGATTTTCGAGCCGGCTGGAAATTGAAAAATGTATTAATTTTAATGCAAGTTAAAGTAATTAATTTTTTACAATAAAAAATAAAAATGAAGCTAAATGCATCCATTCAAAATTTAAAAACTAGTCAATTCAATAAATTTTGTTAGAGTTTCATTTGGACATTGATCAAAAGGAATCAAAGAATGCAATTTGGAAAAAAGAAGATAATTTAAGGTAAAATTACAAGACTAGGTTGCTATATGCAAAGCACTCATTTCAATGGAAAAAGCGGGAAAAAGATAATTTACCTTTTCCTGCCAAAGTGACTACACCCAGCATTCTATTCTAACCCATCCAATTTACACTCCTTTCAAAATTTTTCTGATTTTAAAAATAATTTTTGGCTTATTGATAGGAAGAATTTAAATTTTCATTTTTCAATTCCTAACTAAATACTAAATTAATTGAATTTCCTCCTATCAGGATTATTGAAAGTTATATATGCATTTTTTTAAATTCTAAATTTTAAATACAAACAATTCTCAAAAAAAATATGAACCCACCCTATTGAAGTGTCTTTTCGGAGAAAGTGGCATCTCCTTGGCAAGGGTCTCTTTGTTGGCCTCAAGGACCTCCTTCAAAGCTCTGGCGGAAATCCGTGTTGGGGCACACGCAGGACTCTCCACTCTCTTTTGCTTTTCAACCTTCTCAATCAACTCCTCCTCTTCTTCTTCATCACCCACTTCAACATTTGTGAGATCCAAGTCACCATCTTTGGTGGGACTGAACATGCTGCATGGTTCCGGGCTTGTCAGACGCACCGGAGATGAACAGGAGAACAGGCCCTCATTTGGAGAAGTGACAAAACTGAGAATGCTCGTCTGCTTCATCCTCGGAGGTTCTGGAGAAGGATCTCTATTGAATACTACAGGCTCAGGAACAACATTTCTCGGGGTTAGGGAAGTCCTGATGACCCTGGCCCGGGCGTCCGCCAACTCTTGATAATCAAATCTAGTTGGCCTTTGAGTGGAGACAACCAGAGGAACATCATCGTCAAAGAGATTTTCCAGAGGAGGGGTGATGGGACGATCCGTGAAGGAATGCTGAGGACTTGGCGGAACAAAATCATTGATATTATCCAATCTCATTGGGGTTGATGTGACTGCTGGGAGAGACGGACTGGACTCCGGAGTTGGCTGTAGAGGTCGAACTGGAAGCAGCTTGGGTGGGGCAACAATGGCTTTGTCAATAGTTTGATGATCTTTGCGAAGAGCAGCAGGGACGTGGGCTGGGAAATTCGGACGGATCAAAGGCATCGATCTAACAATGTTTGCAAGCAGATTTTTCGGTGGTGGTTTGATGGAATGAGATACAGCGTTATTTTTGGGGCTCTTTTTGCCCTTAACGCCTATCTTGGCAGAGGCTTTGAGCCTCTTTACTGCAGGATTTTTTGTTCTGACACGCTTTTTCTTGATTTTGCCTCTGGGTTCCTCCTGGCTGTCAAACTCAAACTGATACACATCTGTGTCCTCTTTGCGTTTCTCGGGCGATAATTTGCTGGAGTAAACGCACGCTTTCTTTGGGTTTTCCTCCGTACTCTTGCGGCGGACGTTAGTTTTGTCGGCAAGGGCTCTTTTGCCTCTAGACGGTCGACCCATGGCTGCGGTCTGCGAACGAAATTTGGCGATTATCAATTATTTCTAAGGATAATCCTCGTGTTTGAACTCACAGATCCGAGACAGGTGCTGTAGGAGATGCTTTTTGATGCGTTTTGGTCGTTGATTAGGTCGGAAAAACAGAAAAACGATGTTGCTTAGCCGATATGTAAACAATGGTATTATTTTTTTATGGCTGACGGACGCAATTGGCGCGAAGCGAAGCGAACAGCGAACGAGCGGAACCAAGACCAACCGCAAGACCTACCAACCAGAGAAGAGATAGCAGACGCCAGACGACTTCTACCAGTTCTACCAACAGAACTAAAATAATACCAACTGTTTAACGCGATCCAGATTCTAGATTTTAAAAAATATTAAGAATAATAATAAAGTCACGTAGGAAAGATCCTTAAAGCATTAAAATGAAAACATAAATTAATATATCAATCTTAAGTTGATTTTAAAAAATCAGCAAAGTCTAAACAGAAATAATAAAATATAAAATACATTATGTATAATTCATCAAATCAAGATCAAGAACTATGTATGTAATACTGTTAGGTTGGCTAAATTGCGAGACTGAATTCGCGAGACGTTCACGTTCAAACACGTTCAATTTTGAAGATTTGACTTTGACATTCGCCATTCCGTTGACTTGTGGTCAAGTATGATCTTTTTGTTTTCTTTTGTTTGTTGTCGACTCTGTCTCGAACGACCTCGAACCTTCGCAAAGAACAAGAATAACAATAACATCAAACCGCATTTTTAAATATTTGAATTTTCAATGCGATTTCAGTTCAATTAGAATCCGTGTGTATGTACTTTTGCCTCGCTGAGTTAACTTCTCGATCTGTTCACTGTTCATTTAAAGAGGAAAGGTATAGACGAGAGATATTATAATTATTTTGATCATCAGATACTCTCGTAATCATAAATGTTCCAAAATGAATGCACTTTTGTAAATTTATTTGCGCTGAATTTTTCTTCTGACTGGAATATTAATTCCTTTTACAAGTATGTATTTGCGCAATCAAATAATGAAAAAGGGTGAAAATTTTTTATGCAAAAAAGATTTATGTACATATCTTTTTTATTGAGAATTTTTCAAAAATTTCTAATATTGATATTGGAAGTGTCGATTGGACAAACCATTGTTGTCGGCACAGAAATTAACATTGGGGCACAGAGAGTTCAACTGAAATTTTCAATATTATTTGGGTCTAAATAAAATTTTATCGAGTGAAAGGATAAAACAAGTAGACCTGAATTTCTCAAATTTTCAGTTTCGGTCATGAATTTTAGAAATTCAAAGAATAGTCGCATTTTTTACAAGTTCACCCACTATTAGTGAGAACAAAACCTACTTCGCGCGCTGCGCCCTCCATGCAGCTCGTCCTCAGCGATCGTAATTAATTTTGAGCGCTGCGTTCGCTGCACAGGTCGCCCTCCGCGATCGTAATTAATTTTGAGCGCTGCGTTCGCTGCACAGGTCGCCCTCAGCGATCTTAACACATTTCGCGCGCTGCACTAGACCAGAAAATCCTTGACTCAACTGAAATATTCAATATTTGGGTCTAAATAAAATTTTATCGAGTGAAAGGATAAAACAAGTAGACCTGAATTTCTCAAATTTTCAGTTTCGGTCATGAATTTTAGAAATTCAAAGAATAGTCGCATTTTTTACAAGTTCACCCACTAGTGAGAACAAAACCTACTTCGCGCGCTGCGCCCTCCATGCAGCTCGTCCTCAGCGATCGTAATTAATTTTGAGCGCTGCGTTCGCTGCACAGGTCGCCCTCAGCGATCTTAACACATTTCGCGCGCTGCACTAGACCAGAGATCCTTGACTCAACTGAAATATTCAATATTTGGGTCTAAATAAAATTTTATCGAGTGAAAGGATAAAACAAGTAGACCTGAATTTCTCAAATTTTCAGTTTCGGTCATGAATTTTAGAAATTCAAAGAATAGTCGCATTTTTTACAAGTTCACCCACTAGTGAGAACAAAACCTACTTCGCGCGCTGCGCCCTCCATGCAGCTCGTCCTCAGCGATCGTAATTAATTTTGAGCGCTGCGTTCGCTGCACAGGTCGCCCTCCGCGATCGTAATTAATTTTGAGCGCTGCGTTCGCTGCACAGGTCGCCCTCAGCGATCTTAACACATTTCGCGCGCTGCACTAGACCAGAAAATCCTTGACTCAACTGAAATATTCAATATTTGGGTCTAAATAAAATTTTATCGAGTGTGAAAGGATAAAACAAGTAGACCTGAATTTCTCAAATTTTCAGTTTCGGTCATGAATTTTAGAAATTCAAAGAATAGTCGCATTTTTTACAAGTTCACCCACTAGTGAGAACAAAACCTACTTCGCGCGCTGCGCCCTCCATGCAGCTCGTCCTCAGCGATCGTAATTAATTTTGAGCGCTGCGTTCGCTGCACAGGTCGCCCTCCGCGATCGTAATTAATTTTGAGCGCTGCGTTCGCTGCACAGGTCGCCCTCCGCGATCGTAATTAATTTTGAGCGCTGCGTTCACTGCACAGGTCGCCCTCAGCGATCTTAACACATTTCGCGCGCTGCACTAGACCAGAAAATCCTTGACTCAACTGAAATATTCAATATTTGGGTCTAAATAAAATTTTATCGAGTGAAAGGATAAAACAAGTAGATCTGAATTTCTCAAATTTTCAGTTTCAGTCATGAATTTTAGAAATTCAAAGAATAGTCGCATTTTTTACAAGTTCACCCACTAGTGAGAACAAAACCTACTTCGCGCGCTGCGCCCTCCATGCAGCTCGTCCTCAGCGATCGTAATTAATTTTGAGCGCTGCGTTCGCTGCACAGGTCGCCCTCCGCGATCGTAATTAATTTTGAGCGCTGCGTTCGCTGCACAGGTCGCCCTCCGCGATCGTAATTAATTTTGAGCGCTGCGTTCACTGCACAGGTCGCCCTCAGCGATCTTAACACATTTCGCGCGCTGCACTAGACCAGAAAATCCTTGACTCAACTGAAATATTCAATATTTGGGTCTAAATAAAATTTTATCGAGTGAAAGGATAAAACAAGTAGACCTGAATTTCTCAAATTTTCAGTTTCGGTCATGAATTTTAGAAATTCAAAGAATAGTCGCATTTTTTACAAGTTCACCCACTAGTGAGAACAAAACCTACTTCGCGCGCTGCGCCCTCCAAGCAGCTCGTCCTCAGCGATCGTAATTAATTTTGAGCGCTGCGTTCGCTGCACAGGTCGCCCTCAGCGATCTTAACACATTTCGCGCGCTGCACTAGACCAGAGATCCTTGACTCAACTGAAATATTCAATATTTGGGTCTAAATAAAATTTTATCGAGTGAAAGGATAAAACAAGTAGACCTGAATTTCTCAAATTTTCAGTTTCGGTCATGAATTTTAGAAATTCAAAGAATAGTCGCATTTTTTACAAGTTCACCCACTAGTGAGAACAAAACCTACTTCGCGCGCTGCGCCCTCCATGCAGCTCGTCCTCAGCGATCGTAATTAATTTTGAGCGCTGCGTTCGCTGCACAGCTCGTCCTCGGCGATCGCAATTAATTTTGAGCGCTGCGTTCGCTGCACAGCTCGTCCTCAGCGATCGTAATTAATTTTGAGCGCTGCGTTCGCTGCACAGGTCGCCCTCCGCGATCTTAACACATTTCGCGCGCTGCACTAGACCAGAAAATCCTTGACTCAACTGAAATATTCAATATTTGGGTCTAAATAAAATTTTATCGAGTGAAAGGATAAAACAAGTAGACCTGAATTTCTCAAATTTTCAGTTTCGGTCATGAATTTTAGAAATTCAAAGAATAGTCGCATTTTTTACAAGTTCACCCACTAGTGAGAACAAAACCTACTTCGCGCGCTGCGCCCTCCATGCAGCTCGTCCTCAGCGATCGTAATTAATTTTGAGCGCTGCGTTCGCTGCACAGGTCGCCCTCCGCGATCGTAATTAATTTTGAGCGCTGCGTTCGCTGCACAGGTCGCCCTCCGCGATCGTAATTAATTTTGAGCGCTGCGTTCACTGCACAGGTCGCCCTCAGCGATCTTAACACATTTCGCGCGCTGCACTAGACCAGAAAATCCTTGACTCAACTGAAATATTCAATATTTGGGTCTAAATAAAATTTTATCGAGTGAAAGGATAAAACAAGTAGACCTGAATTTCTCAAATTTTCAGTTTCGGTCATGAATTTTAGAAATTCAAAGAATAGTCGCATTTTTTACAAGTTCACCCACTAGTGAGAACAAAACCTACTTCGCGCGCTGCGCCCTCCATGCAGCTCGTCCTCAGCGATCGTAATTAATTTTGAGCGCTGCGTTCGCTGCACAGGTCGCCCTCAGCGATCTTAACACATTTCGCGCGCTGCACTAGACCAGAGATCCTTGACTCAACTGAAATATTCAATATTTGGGTCTAAATAAAATTTTATCGAGTGAAAGGATAAAACAAGTAGACCTGAATTTCTCAAATTTTCAGTTTCGGTCATGAATTTTAGAAATTCAAAGAATAGTCGCATTTTTTACAAGTTCACCCACTAGTGAGAACAAAACCTACTTCGCGCGCTGCGCCCTCCATGCAGCTCGTCCTCAGCGATCGTAATTAATTTTGAGCGCTGCGTTCGCTGCACAGCTCGTCCTCGGCGATCGCAATTAATTTTGAGCGCTGCGTTCGCTGCACAGCTCGTCCTCAGCGATCGTAATTAATTTTGAGCGCTGCGTTTGCTGCACAGGTCGCCCTCCGCGATCTTAACACATTTCGCGCGCTGCACTAGACCAGAAAATCCTTGACTCTACTGAAATTTTCAATATTTGGGTCTAAATAAAATTTTATCGAGTGAAAGGATAAAACAAGTAGACCTGAATTTCTCAAATTTTCAGTTTCGGTCATGAATTTTAGAAATTCAAAGAATAGTCGCATTTTTTACAAGTTCACCCACTAGTGAGAACAAAACCTACTTCGCGCGCTGCGCCCTCCATGCAGCTCGTCCTCAGCGATCGTAATTAATTTTGAGCGCTGCGTTCGCTGCACAGCTCGTCCTCGGCGATCGCAATTAATTTTGAGCGCTGCGTTCGCTGCACAGCTCGTCCTCAGCGATCGTAATTAATTTTGAGCGCTGCGTTCGCTGCACAGGTCGCCCTCCGCGATCTTAACACATTTCGCGCGCTGCACTAGACCAGAAAATCCTTGACTCTACTGAAATTTTCAATATTTGGGTCTAAATAAAATTTTATCGAGTGAAAGGATAAAACAAGTAGACCTGAATTTCTCAAATTTTCAGTTTCAGTCATGAATTTTAGAAATTCAAAGAATAGTCGCATTTTTTACAAGTTCACCCACTAGTGAGAACAAAACCTACTTCGCGCGCTGCGCCCTCCATGCAGCTCGTCCTCAGCGATCGTAATTAATTTTGAGCGCTGCGTTCGCTGCACAGCTCGTCCTCGGCGATCGCAATTAATTTTGAGCGCTGCGTTCGCTGCACAGCTCGTCCTCAGCGATCGTAATTAATTTTGAGCGCTGCGTTCGCTGCACAGGTCGCCCTCCGCGATCTTAACACATTTCGCGCGCTGCACTAGACCAGAAAATCCTTGACTCTACTGAAATTTTCAATATTTGGGTCTAAATAAAATTTTATCGAGTGAAAGGATAAAACAAGTAGACCTGAATTTCTCAAATTTTCAGTTTCGGTCATGAATTTTAGAAATTCAAAGAATAGTCGCATTTTTTACAAGTTCACCCACTAGTGAGAACAAAACCTACTTCGCGCGCTGCGCCCTCCATGCAGCTCGTCCTCAGCGATCGTAATTAATTTTGAGCGCTGCGTTCGCTGCACAGCTCGTCCTCAGCGATCGTAATTAATTTTGAGCGCTGCGTTCGCTGCACAGGTCGCCCTCCGCGATCTTAACACATTTCGCGCGCTGCACTAGACCAGAAAATCCTTGACTCTACTGAAATTTTCAATATTTGGGTCTAAATAAAATTTTATCGAGTGAAAGGATAAAACAAGTAGATCTGAATTTCTCAAATTTTCAGTTTCAGTCATGAATTTTAGAAATTCAAAGAATAGTCGCATTTTTTACAAGTTCACCCACTAGTGAAAACAAAACCTACTTCGCGCGCTGCGCCCTTCATGCAGCTCGTCCTCAGCGATCGTAATTAATTTTGAGCGCTGCGTTCGCTGCACAGGTCGCCCTCCGCGATCTTAACACATTTCGCGCGCTGCACTAGACCAGAAAATCCTTGACTCAACTGAAATATTCAATATTTGGGTCTAAATAAAATTTTATCGAGTGAAAGGATAAAACAAGTAGACCTGAATTTCTCAAATTTTCAGTTTCGGTCATGAATTTTAGAAATTCAAAGAATAGTCGCATTTTTTACAAGTTCACCCACTAGTGAGAACAAAACCTACTTCGCGCGCTGCGCCCTCCATGCAGCTCGTCCTCAGCGATCGTAATTAATTTTGAGCGCTGCGTTCGCTGCACAGCTCGTCCTCGGCGATCGCAATTAATTTTGAGCGCTGCGTTCGCTGCACAGGTCGCCCTCCGCGATCGTAATTAATTTTGAGCGCTGCGTTCGCTGCACAGGTCGCCCTCCGCGATCTTAACACATTTCGCGCGCTGCACTAGACCAGAAAATCCTTGACTCAACTGAAATTTTCAATATTTGGGTCTAAATAAAATTTTATTGAGTATGAAAGGACAATACAAGTAGACCTGAATTTCTCAAATTTTCAGTTTCGGTCATGAATTTTAGAAATTCAAAGAACAGTCGCATTCTTTGCAAGTTCACCTACTAGTGAGAACTGAACCTACTTCGCGTCGGGTTGTCGGGTACCATACACCATTAACACCATAATTACATACACACATACACAATACAGCAAGTCAATCAAAGTCATGAAACTTTTAAATATTGCGCGCGTCAGCAGTCCGTGCATGAGACTTCGCGACCCCGTAGAGCGTTGTTGTGATCCAACATGGCTGCCACTGTATGCAAATAGTTCAGGAGGTAAATAATGCCAGTTCGAATTTCGCTTCAGTGAGTCGGTGTGACGCCAATTTTAATCCAGCCGGCCGCCCCCGAGAGCCGGAAACGTCCCCTGTTCCACATCTGGGCCGTCGGGGCCCTTGCAGCTGTACGCTCGAACCGAAAAGCGCCGATGCCCGCAAAGCCAGTGGCCTGAGGTTTGATTCGCACGTGAGTTTGGGCTGTTGAGGCCCTATTTGGGCCCTCCAGAGGCACGATGACCGACACAAGGCGGAGGGTAAAACTGTACGCGCTTAACGCCGACCGACAATGGGACGACCGGGGCACCGGACACGTTTTCTCGTCCTACGTCGACCGGCTGAAGGGCATCTCCCTGTTGGTTCGCGCCGAGTTGGACGGATCTCTTTTGCTCGAGTCCAAAATTCAGCCGGACACTGCCTACCAAAAGCAGCAGGACACCCTGATTGTGTGGTCCGAGGGTGAAAACTTTGACCTGGCGCTGAGCTTCCAGGAAAAAGCTGGTTGCGACGAAATTTGGGAGAAGATTTGTCAGGTTCAAGGCAAAGACCCTTCGGTGGACATAACTCAGGATACTGTAGAGGTAATTACTTTTATTTGTTTATTTTTGCTTCAGAAAGGCACAAGAACAAATTCGAGCCTACGTAAACTCTAAAAAAAATAACTCTTTTGGGATGAGGAAATAAAGGGATTTGTGTTGCAATTTGACAGCAACATTACATTTTTTACTTATCTTAAAACATGATGCTACCTTGAAGTTTTAATGGATTTCAAAAACTTTGATTAATCAAAACACTTAAAAATCTGCCCACTGTTTATTATTATTATTTTTTATAATCACTTTTTATTTTCATCTGTCAATTTTTTTTAGTGTTTTATGTCTCTGGGTGCTTTATATGAATTTGAATCTTTTAAATTACTGTGCTTGAATAAATCCGCTTTTCCTCGATGGAATTTTTGAGTATTTTTTTATTTATATACATAATTAAATTATGTAATAATTTATCACCTGAATTTGCATTATAGGAATGTTTGAAAAGATTTTGTTCATAACAATTAGTAAACAATAAATTACTTTTCAACTTTAAATGAACTTGTTAGAGGCGCAAACCATGTTGGTTTATATATTATAATTCACTGTTTTTCTCAATTTAACATTTCTAAAACGGTTTTTTTAACAGCATTGTAACTAAAAGTGCATTTTTGCCCACAGTCGGAGGATGAGCGTTTTGATGACACTTCTGACTCGGCACCTGTGGAGTTACCGCCGTGCGAGATGGCCAGGCTGGAAGAGATCAGCGAGGTCATCAGGTCGTGCTTAGGCTCCCCAATGCGCAAGGACAAAGTTGCCACTGCCTTGGAGCACGAAGGCTACATCAAAAAGTTGTTGGCCGTGTTCCGCACCTGTGAAGACCTCGAGTCCGTTGAACATCTTCATCACCTATACACCATCTTCAAGAACATCTTTCTCGTCAATAAAAATGCACTCTTCGAAGTCATGTTCAGCGAGGACACCATTTTTGACGTTGTTGGCTGTCTCGAATACGACCCCACATTGCCCACGCCCAAGCGGCACAGAGAATACCTCAAGGGCATAGCAAAGTAAGTTTTTTCTTTAAGATCTTTGAGAAATAATTTGAGTTGTTCATGTGTGTTTAGGTCAACCACTTTTTTACATCTCGTCTTTTTACCTACTTATCTTATCAGATAATTAATTTACACGCCTTGATCTGTGAAATCATTTGGCAATAATAATTATTGCTGTTTATTTTAGACTTTCTACGGTGTTGATTTTAAAATTACATTTTATAAAACATAAAACATATGTAAAAAAAATTTAATAACAATAGGAATGAAACGTTTCAATTCTTGGAACCTTTGCTTACTCTATTTTGCAATAAATTATTCATAAATAAGCTATAAAAATTTAATCTTGAACTAATTATTAAGAATGATTGACTTTATTGATTGATATCTGGAATCAATATCAGTATCTATATAGTTGTATGTAAATTTAATTAGTACTAAATTCATTTCTATTATGCACCAACAGATTTAAGGAAGTCGTTCCCATCAACAATCCCGAACTGCTTGCAAAAATTCATCAGACTTATCGAGTTCAGTACATCCAAGACGTGGTGCTGCCAACACCTTCAGTTATCGAGGAAAACATTCTTTCTACGCTGTCAAGCTTCATTTTCTTCAATAAGGTTGAAATAGTCACCCTCATCCAGGTAAACATTCGTCTATTTTTTTAAATCCTAAATCTCACTGTATTTTTGGTATTTTGCTGCAGGAGGATGATAAGTTCCTGACTGCAGTGTTTGTGCAGCTGATGGACGAAAACTTGGACCCAACCAAGAAAAGGGACCTGGTGTTATTTATTAAGGAATTTTGCAACTTCTCGCAAAACCTGCAACCTCAAGGCAAGGAAACATTCTATAAGACGTTGAGCGCGCTCGGAATACTGCCTGCTCTGGAGCACACTCTGGCAAGCACTGATCCGGTCACAAAGGCTGCCTCGATAGACATTCTTACTCACATTGTCGAGTACTCGCCCTCGGTTGTCAGGGGTTACACATTACAGCAGGCAAACAGTGCTGATGAGGTAAAATTAATCAAACAAAAATCAAATTGGGTTACATAAAATTATATTGCAGGAGCAGCTGCTGATAAATGTGATAATTGAACAAATGATTTGTGACTCCGACCCTGAACTTGGCGGTGCTGTTCAATTAATGGGTGTCCTCCGCATCCTCTTGGACCCTGAAAATATGCTGGCTTCGATCAGTAAAAGCGAAAAAACTGATTTCCTCAATTACTTTTACAAGCATAGCATTCAAGTTCTAATAGGTGAGTTTTTTTATTAACATCATTGGGGAAATAATTTTTGTTTCATTTTTTAGATCCTCTTTTGGTGAACACTGAAGGCGACGCACCTATCCGAGATGACTATTGCACTGCACAGTTATTGGCCGTGGTTCTGGAATTATTGTCGTTTTGTGTAGAGCACCACACCTACCATGTTAAGAATTGCATCCTCAACAAAAATTTATTGGGCCGTGTTCTGGTGCTGACGCGCTCAAAGCACACTTTCCTGGTGCTCAGTAAGTATCTGTTTATGTTGCTAGAAATATTAGAAAATGATTCTATAACTCTCGTAACTTGTAGGTGCTCTTCGGTTCATGCGTAAAATCATTGCTCTCAAAGACGAGTTTTACAACCGGTACATAATCAAGAACAACTTGTTCAGGCCAGTGGTGGACACATTTATCCGCAATAGCAGCAGATACAACCTTTTAGACTCTGCAATTATCGAACTCTTTGAGTTCATTAAACTGGTAAGTGAAAGAAATCCATTTTTCTTTCCTTATCCTTTTGTGTCCCCCTTTTCCTAACCTTTTTTTACAGCTGAGTTATGATTTGCAGGAGGATATCAAGTCTTTGTGGTTGCATGTTGTCGAGCAATATGGCAAGGTGCTTGACGAAGTTGACTACGTACAAACTTTTAAGGCTTTGCGAGTTCGTTACGAGCAGCATCAAGACAAATTGAGGGACCGTGATAGGTCCTCACTTGATGGGTAATACATTTTGTCTTGCATCTCTAGTCAAGCTTTATTTATTTTTTTATTATTCAGAGTGCCATCTATCCTGAGAAATCCTCGTTTTCGGCGTGACCCACGGCAGCTAGAGGAGGAGGAAGACATGTGGTTCAACGACGAGGAAGACTTCGAGGATACCCCAGACCCCAAAAAACTTGACTCGGAGCTGGACTCGTTAGGCAAGTTGATGGAGCGCAAGACGCCTGGTCGAATGAACAACAACGCAGCAGGCGACGCCTCCGGATCACCCCCTGGAAGTCCAGGAAGTGATAAACTCATGTTCAAAAAGGTATTAAGTTCAACCAAGATTGTGGAGAAGTTTCTAATCTCAATTTGTCGCAGGGACTTGTTGATTACGAGGGAGACAGTGATGAGGAGGAGGAAGAGGAGCCAGAGGACGATGACTTGGTGGCCCCAAAAAGGGCAAAACTGTCGTGAAGTGCGTCATTGAGCTGTATGAGTGAGTGCATGAGAATGAATTTATCTGAATGAGAGGGAGTGCCGTCCTTGTTTGTGAGTGTATATTTACAGCTAATGTACATTTTTATAATAAATAATGGAAGTAGACTGAATATCAATTGTTAAATTTTTATCCATATCAACTTCTTTCAAGTGCTTTGATTTTCACAACTTTTTGAACCTTAAAAATTTTGATTATTTTCAGTTTGTGATTATAAAATAAATAAAGTCCATATAAGATTGCAATTTCCAAACAAACCATTTTTATTTAGACAAGCACTTTTGACATAAAAGGGCCATCAAGATGGTAGCCAATCTTCCTATAATAATTCCTTGTTCCGACTCCTGAAATGACAGCCAATTTTTTAGCCCCATGTTCCTCTTTGGCAATGCGTTCGGCCTCTTCCATCAGCAAAGCCCCGAAACCTTGATGTTGGAACTTAGTTGGGTCCCTAGCAGAAACGGGCACCACAGAGCCATAGACATGGAGCTCCCTCACAATAGACACGCCACCCTTGAGTTCGGGTCGGAAAGCTTGGCCTGTACACTTGCGGAGACGCAGGAGTCCCACCAGGATGTCTTGCTCAGGATCCTCGTAAGCAAGGAACGTCTCCCAGCCACCATTGGCAACATAGTCTCGTCTCACCAGTTCCACCTGAAATTCATATTATTGTTGTACTCAAAGCCTTGTTAAAATAATAGAATTTGTTGTTTTATAATTTGATAATTGAATAATTTCCTTGCCTGATAAGGTCGAACCCTCCTGTGGATTTCAGTGATTCCAACCTCCCTTGTTCGGACGTCTCTGCATGATAATCCCAGCTCTTGAAGTCGAGCCAAACAAAGCTCTCTCAAATTACCATGTTCCACTCCAGATCTATTTTGAAAATAAAATATTAAGCACAATAGGGGAAATAAATATTAAAACATAGCAATCTTTTCCCAAATTGAGACTCTTTGCCCAAAAACTAGTTAAATAAAGGAACAACGAACTAAATCTGATTTAAAAACAGAATCAAGAACAGACAAAGGGTTGCACTTAACGGCAACGGCTTAAAAAAATGGAGTGCATGGAACTTTGTTTTAAATGAGTTTGCTTTCCTTAAATTAAACATGAAATTGCAAATATTAAATTCATTTCTTACGTGACTAATGGCATGGGAATGTCTCTCTGCACTCGGTAGATTCTGGTCCATGGGGGCACCATGGCCAAAATTTCGGCCACCAATTGCACCAATCCACTTGGAGGCATGCTCCTGTATCTACCAGTCCGCCACAACTCGTATAGCCCAGTGCCTCGAATCACAAGTGTTGGATAAATTTTTAGGCCATCAGCCCTGAATGCTGGATTTTCAAAGAATTCCTGATGGAATAAAAAAAATTAAAATATCAGTGAAAAATCAAATCACAGATAAAACCCACTTGAAACTGGAGCAGATCTCGTTCCGAATCAACATTCGGAAGATCAGGCATCATGTGGGCCACAACCTATCAAATTAAAGGAAATAATCAGACTTATATTACAGAGTTAATTTTTACATTAATGTTATTAATTTGTCAATTTAAACCCAAAATACTTTTATATTTTTTTTCTTAAACAAAATTGATTTTAAAACCTTGAATCCGGAATCTTTGGATAGCTGAAAGCTTTCAGACACTGCCCGCACTGTGTGACCTCTGTTGGTGTCCCTTGCTACGTCCTCATACACAGACTGCACTCCGACCTCAAGCCTAGTACAGCCATATTTCAGCATGTCGGAAAGGTGTTTCTTCAAACAATAGTCTGGCCTGGTTTCGATCGTCAGACCAATGCACTTGACCCTGCTTCTCTCACTATACCTATAAAACCAATAAAACATTTTGCTATAATGTTATAAAAAATTTGAACGTTAAATCTTACATAACAGCCTCATCAACAGACGAGCTTCGGTGTCCAGAAAGGGCGTCATGCAAATTTCGAATGAAATAGTCCCTGTAGTCTTCCGGCAGGCTCATGAATGTTCCGCCCATTACGATGAACTCCACTTTGTCCACCGAGTGTCCCAGTTGTTCAAGCTATCTTTAAATTAGTTTCAACCTTGACAATTTAATTATTATTTTACTTGTTGGACTCGGTGTCTGGTCTGCAGATAAGGGTCGTAGCGGGCCCTGATGGCCCTCATGGAGGTTGGCTCATAACCTGTGTAAGACTGGGTCGAATACTCAAAGTCAGAGTCTGGTCCTCCAGGACAATAGACGCAAATGTTGCCAGTCAGACTGACATGGGGACATCGGTGGGGCTTGCACATCACAGCCACGACAGCAATCTTAAATATTGAAAGATCAATTAAGGTTTTAAAACTAATTTTTTCGTAGTAAAAAACTTACTCCACTGGCTGTTCGGACAGGTTTGGCCTTCAATTTTGGCAGCAGGAGTTTCTTCAGTTCTGGAGGAACTGCTGCGATGATTTCTGTCAGCCGAGGTGAGTTTTGCAGACCATGTTTCGAAGCGATTTTGGTCTTGAGTCTGTTGAGTTGGACGTCGCGGCCCTCTCGCTGGGCTTGGGCAAGTTCAGTCACGATTTCGGTGATTGCGGCCAAACTCCGTTGCTGCTCCTCCAGTATCTCGTGATGAGATTTTTCTAAAAGATTTTGAATTTACATCGCACTAAATTTTGGTGAAAATTACTCACCTGTTTTCCCTCTGCCCATGGTGAATTTGACTCTGGATTATCTAACAGATGGACTGAAAACCCTTCAAAAATGCAAGGTGAGTTCAAAATGCTCAATTCGTAGTTTTAATTTAATGAATTAGTGAGCCTATACACTTTCTTTTGATAATAAAGAGCAAAATCAAGTAAATAAAAACATTGCCATGTGTTTGTGGTTTGTGTTTCGCAAAAGCAACTACTAGCGCCACCACGGCAACTCGGCAAGTTTTTTGACGATGATGGTTTTATTTGAAAGTATGCAACTGGCTGCGCTCGGCAATCAACCCTGTGGCCTATGCACATAACGCTAGGGGCTCATATTTTCAATCAATGTTTGCATTCTTTTAAACTGAAAAATTATAAAAAAACAAAAATGTAGAGATATGCATTTCCCGACATTTTAGTGAAAAATATTTAATTTATAATATGTATTTTTATTTTTATTAAAATTTAAAATTCAACAATTTCTAAAATGCTAAAGATATTGCAAGGTAGTTGTTTATTTCATATTTTACTTTGAAGCAAAATTTTGCAATTTTAAATTGTAAAAATTTAATATCTTAAAAATAAACATGGTTATCCCGGGAGGATATCTCTAGTGAATGTCCCCCATTATTTTTATGTATTTTGTTCTACAAATAATTTTAAAACTTTTCCTATTTCAGTATATATTCTTAATGTTGTATTTACTTTGCCCTGCAAGATGTGAAAAGCCTCCACCTGGTATAGTATTATTTAAGTGCCCATTGTTCCTGTTTCTAGTTGATGTTAGGTTGGAGAGCGATGCAGGTACAGTTGGACCGCGTGCATGTACCCGCCGTGCTCGCTATAGGTGTATCCGCGATGATTGGGCATTAAAATCTATTTTTAGAATCAGGTAGCAGGCGAGCAGCTCGGATAGAAGGTTCAGTTTGCGCATCGTTTTGCCACAACAATAACTGCAGCACCCGGTCGTAAACGGCAATTTTGCTGATAAAGAATATCATGGGCTAAAAATAAAATTAAAAATAAGAAGCACTGTATGCAAATGGGAGGCCTTATATAAAATTTATTCCAAACGTCAACCAACGCACAATGGGGATAACAAGGCTGCTTATACAATTTTGAGAAAAGTCTTTATCGCGAAATTTCTCAAGAAATGCAAATTTACAGCGATGGTGCCACAACTGGTAAATTTTGAATTAACGGCAACTCCAAGTGTTCACTCCGGTCCACCTGAGTTGAATTATTCCTCTGGTGCTCGTGAAGACCCATGTCATTGAACTCCCTCGCCAGTTTTCTAACTTCTGTAAAGTATAAAAAAAATATTTAAAAGAGAGTAAAAATAATTTTTGATTTGGTGTTTTGCCTCTGTTATGTCGCGTCATGAGTTTGGCCAGTTCAGCTTCTTTGCGGTCTTCCCATCGAGCTTTAGTCCTGGCCCTGGTAGCCTCTCTTTGCGCCTGGGCAGCAGACGCGTGTTCGGCCCGCAATTTGGCCGCCAGTCTCAATCTCTCGTCGCTGATTTCCTTCATGTGTCGCATTTTTGCTTCAATCGCTCCCTTTGGATCGTCGCAATCTGAAACTTTTTTATTTTCCTTATTTTATATTATGAAAAAAGTTTTATTTCGACATTCTTTACTTTCATCCTATTTAATTAAATGACATTTTGTTCTAAAATATAAAATCTACCTATCATTTTCTTTTTTTACATTTTTTTAATTTTTTCGTGCATATTTATTTTCGAAATTGTCTAATTTTGATTGACATTATCTACTTTCATTTTACATAAATATATAGTTCAAATAGTTCAATATTATTGTTTCTTAAAACAAATTTTTTGACCTGAAAGTCATAAATTTCTTCATCAAAAAAGCAGACGAAAAAACCCGATAAGAAGTGTTTTACAACATCCGCTACAAAGACGTGCCTTCTTCAGGCTTGTTCAGGCTGATGAACTGTTTGTGTTTATACTGCGTAAAATGTGCGGTGAGGTGTGCGAGGGTTATTTTTAGATCAGAAGAGCAGGAGCTCAAACTGCTGTAGAAGGTTCAGTTTCATATATACCTGGAAGGTAACATCCTTATTTATCATTTATGCGATTGATTTTAACGGAAAAAATTTCTCTCATCTCGTTTTATTGTTTTATACTGAGGGGAATAATATTTTTTTGGGAATAACCTTTGGCGATGTCTGGACGCAGGTGGGCTGCGAAAGTTTGTGTGCCGTTGTTTCTGTAACTGGCCGTCATCAGGGCCAGATGGGGTTCAGTCAAAGGTCGGTCGAGGGTTTTCAGCTCTCTGGTGACCACGTAGGTTGTGCTGAGGGGCGACGGTGCCCACGGCCTGGACGATTTTCGCACCAGCGGCGCACAATCCAAATCATGTGTTGGTTCCATCGAGCTGAAATAAATCATTTTTGTTTCGCAAGTTCAAATAATTTTTGTCCATTGTTTAAATTTTACGTGGTCAATGGCAACTATAAATAGGCGTATGCCAGTGAAAAAAGAGAACAGGTAATAAATTTTCGGCTCACCTTGTAAAATATTTGTGTCTGTGGACTCCATTCACTTCAGAAGCGCGATCAGATTGTCTCCTCGCCACCCTGGCGTGTCATTGAAAAAAATAAAATGCAATCGATTGACGCAAAAAGGCATTCACTTTTGCACAAGGAAACAAGGAAAACGGACAGCCACAAGCTTTGATCCGCTTTAAATATATAGATATACATGCACTACTTTTAAATGTAGTATAAGTATAAACAATTATATTATATTTGTACTCCCGTCACGGAATGGCTAAAATGAGCATAACATGTAACACAGGCATGGCAGAAAAGCCTTAATGTTTAATGATGAATAATTTAAATTGTATTATATTTAATTCTTTCTACAGTTTATTTAATTGTTTGGTAATAACTAATAACTCAAATAAATATTGTAATAAACTAATTAATCAATTTTTTTACTTTTTATTAATAACTTTTTCAGTACATTAAAGCTGATATTACAGTTCATTAAACTCTTGTAGTTATGAAAAGGGAAAAATAAAGAGTGTGTATCAGTATCAGAACTAGTAGCAACGTAGATTTTTTGAATTAAAATTATTAATTATTTTCATTGATCAATTACTTAAATACTTTTTTCCAAAAGAAAAAAATCAAAAGTGGATAAAATAAATTGTTCATTTATTGTTGCTCTTACCTGGAACAAAGTTTTGTGAACTTGGTGTGGGAAGCTCCGATTTGTCACTACAATTTCCATGCTCGGATAATGCGGCAGCTCACTGAACATATTTTTGAAAACTGGTCTCAAGTGCTAATGTTAGATCAAGTTTAGAATTACATAAAATTTAATTTTAGAATGAATTTCTAACAATTTCAGCAGCTTCTTTAGCTGCACAGTTGGCCGCCTTCATGAAGTCCTTAAACGTGGGCACAGTGAATAAGGGATCTGAAAAAATTTTAAATGATAAAAACTAAGCTTTATGCTATAATGAACTGAGTTAAAGATATTTTTTATTTTCAATTTCTGCGCACACAAAAAAGAAGAATTAGGTAATGAAAATGGAAAATGCGTAAAATTAATTAAATTTAATATTATCATTTGTTGTTACTTGAGAATTTATAGCCATTTTTTTTCCAGATTTTACACAATATGTGATAACAAAAAAAAATATGTGAGTTTCAAAACTCAATCTTGTAAATTTTAACTTCATAATGCAATATTCAGAACAGAATTTTAACAAATTGTACATTTTTTTTTTAGTTCTTCAATAAGAAGAAAAAAGTAACCATAGAGGTAGTCGTGAGGTCTCGAAGGGGCCACCGCGAAGCCCCTCTTGTGGGCCATCACTCGACGCCCAGTGTCTTCACCTGCGAATTCCAGCAAACTGGAAAAGGGAAGAATTCCCTTGCGTACACCGCAAGGGAGCCGAAAATCACAAGTGTGGGTCTCCATGGTGACTGTCGGTGCTACGTTGGGCTTGGTACTCGCACGACACCAGCAAATATACACCACTCTGAATAATTTAGACTGCCGAAATTTCTCTGACACGCTCAACTGGTATTATAATTAATGAAAATAATTTCAATGCAGTTAACTGGCGTGTGGAAATAATTTCGCCGCAAAAGGTCAAGGGCGACTGCAAATGCGAATCTTAAAAAGTTGAAATTAATTTTTTATTTTTTTGTGAAATATAAGAACGAAATGAATTTCTATTTTTGTCGAGTCGTCATTTTTTATGAGAGCGACAAATGTTTTTTTCCCTGACATCCGGATCTAAATTACTAGAAAATTGCATCTAAATACCAGCAGCGGCAGTCATTATGACGACGCGCCACTTGGCGAAGGTCAATGTGTTTTTAACAATTTAATTTTCACTGCGGTTTACGCGTCGGCTCGCTTATTTTTTTTACACACGCGTTCAGTTCTGAATCAGGATGGCTGTTGTTTGGGCACTTCTTCCGCTTCTACTGCAACTGGTGACAAAAAATAATACAATTTTGGAGAACGAAGTAAAATGTGAGAGTACTTTAGGTGCCTATTGTTTGGTGCCAAGATATTGATTTTGATTCAGGTGAGAGAAATAAATAAATTGGAAATAATAAAAAATGTATTACAAATTTTGGAACTGAAAAATTATTTTTGAATATTAAATAAAAAATTTAATATAGAAAAATATTTTCTATAAAAAAAATTGGCGATATATAGATATAATTAAATAATATTGGATTTTAGAACTTTCCATGTGGAAAACACATAAACAGGCATTTTTGGTATAAAGGTGGACAATTATGGCTAAACATTAGATGAAATAAAAATTTCAAATTGACTTAAAAACTGATTAACTTTTGTATATATTAGCTTCTCTCCGCTTCTAGCCATTGATATATCAAAAGAGTTAAATTGTTATTATTTTTTGTAGAATTTTATGATCAAGGGTCGAGGGTTGAGTCATGGTAATTTGAATTTTCAGTCGACTTATCCTCGGTGGGTTTTGTGAGCTGTTTATTACAGCCGACAATCAATGAAAATCACCATCACTATAATATTTTTTGTTCACAAAGATTTTATAATTTCATGGAAAGAAGTGCTTAAAATGCGCGCGCTATCAATTAAATTTCAGTTATATTTTTTTTCAAATTGATAACAAAAGATTAAAATATATTTTATTATTTACATTTTGCCTTTCAATCACAAAATATAGATGACGAGCCACTGAACAGGCGTACCCGAGCAGTTCTGAATGTCCTGCCATACACCAGTATCGTTGGCGTGCTGCAGGTTCGAATTTAAATAAACGTTTTGCGACATTCATCATTTGTGTCTCTTCCTTCGTGTTTTGCATTTCATTGCAAAAATGTGTCTATTTATAGTCGGCTCAGGCGTGCTGCGACGCTCCAATTTTAATTCCAAATTACGTGCAGTCTGCGTGCGGGGCAACTTCGCGCGTTGTCACGTACAGGACGTCAAATAGGGGTATTTTTGGAGGACTTTTGGGCACGCTAGTGCGGCCTTTCTTGAATAGGGCAGCCGTCAGTGGCAGAGGTGAGCTGCGAAATTTGAGGAACAAATTAATTTTCTAAACAACTTTCCGTGAAATTGACAGCTTCTGCAGAGGATGTTCTTTTGAACGTGGTAAATAATTTTAATTCATGCACACCTGGCACATTTCCCAAAATTATAGAATAACAACACACAAAATTAATTAAATTTATTTTATCATCACAATATTTTAATTAATGTTTTGCAAAATTTATTTATAAAAATATGAATTTGTTGATTTAGTCTTTAATTATATCCTTAATTAAATTTTTCTCAAATATTTTGCAACTTATGTTATAAATTATACATAAAAAACATTTCTTTATTTACAATTTTATTAATATAAAAACAGATGGGAAACAGCTTACTAAAAAATTGTGTGTTCATTGTTAAAAAAAATTGTAATATCAATTTTGCATTTTAATAAAAGTGCTATGCAGACTGTGCATATCAAGGTCTAGGTTTGGTGGATCCATCAACCATCTCGAGTTCATCCTCGCTGAACATGGACAGCGTCTACCAACTATTCACCAATGCCACCGATTACTATCCCGACTGGTCGGACATAATTGCTAACGCAACCGATTATTGCTCCTCCACGGCCTTTAGTAAACAAACTCACTTTTTACAAATCTACTTTTAATGATAATAATGCAACGAATCGAAAAAATAAAATAGCCTCACCAAGGGCGATCAGAACGAGCACGGGCAGAATCTGCTCCACTTACCCGCTCAAGTTCTCCATTTGCATTCGGAGGTATTTGCTTGAGGTAAATATATAAGCTAAGTCGTTCGTACATTTAAAAGCTTTATATTTATCCATGCTGCAGGAGTGTTTGTCCGACAACTTGACTCAAAGTACGTGTTTCGTATTTCGCAGATTGATATGTGTGTGTGCGTGATGGGTTTTTTTTGCATGCGAATTGAGAAACACGCAATCAAATTTAAACGATTATTTTTCTCCCGATAGGCACTTCGTGCGATAATTCGCTGAACAACCTCAGGTCGCTCGCCGCCGGCTTTTCCTTGCGGTCCATTTTCGGCCCCTCGTCGCCCTACAGACTCATTGTCTGAACACTCAGTCTACTGCAAATTCTCCAGGCAACCTGACAGCGTGCTATTAAATCATGGAAATTGCGTAATTTAATTTTTCCCTTTAATTGGCTGTTAATCAAATAAAATATGACGGCTTGTGTTAAAAACCAAAAAACAGCAAGACCTTGATTTTTTTTATTCCTTGGATCAAGTTGTATTAAATTTAATATCAGTTGAGCTAGGTCTTGCGATTTGCGATCACTAGTCCTAAAAAAATTTGGTTAGCCAAAATTTTGTTCGCTAATTGTATATTGCTCCTTTTTAATTAAAATTTGATGGTAATTAAAACTCCTCTGAAAATAGTTAAAAAAAGATACGTTTAATAATTTAAGTAAATTATTTTGGTAACAAAAAGCAAATTATTTATTCAGGGCCTTCTTGCTCCATGACATTGTGCTTTGTTTCTTTTTTTATATAGTGACATTGTGCAACCAAAATTATGTCTGAATAAAGGAAAAACAATAGTAAACGAAATTATTAAGCCAAAACTAGACCAGGAAGGGATATTTAGATTTTTTCTATAAGATGAGTTATATAAAATAATAATTTAATATTGATCTTACAAGTTTCAGTGGGCGAAAAAACAAATAATCTAAAAAGTTAATTTTTTTTATCAAATATTTTTTTTCGTTTCACTGTGTGAAGTTTTTGTTTTTGAATGAATGAATTTTGTACGAGTGTTGTAATGGACTCCTGTGTTTTAAAATTATATTTCTCCTTTGCTCTCTCTGCGTGCATTTTTCGCACACGTTTTGTGCTGCAATAATTTGACATTCTATTGTTGATGTTTTCTGGCTTTGGAGGTCGGCAGGATTCGAGGCGGTTTTGTTCTATGGATGATTGGTCGCAAGGATGGTGGGCCGCTAGCTCGGAGCTGGATTCACACGCGGGATGAAAAGCGAAAGTTAAATCTGCACGCCGGCCGCAGGGAGGCCGCCGGGTCACTCTGGTCACACCATAAAACCGCCGTAATTACACCAAGAGTGGGCCTTTGTCTGTCTCGCTGCTCACAGACAGTTGGGCAACGCTAGATTTATCCAAATTTATCTTTAACCGCTAAGTAAGCTTTAGAACTTTTTGCAGAATTAGTGTTGTTACAAAACACTCTGTGACGTTGATGGATAAATCGCATTTATTTCATCGGTAGATGCAAAACTAATGCAACAACCTTAAAAGGTTGGGGCACAAATTGCCATTCATTAAATGCGGAGAAAAATTCAAGTTCTTCTTCAGAGTATTGTGGGGACCTTGAACTGCAAATTAGGTGCGCAAGGTGCGAGAATATATGGCGTTAGAAATAAGTATGATGTGAACTGCAAGTGTGGCAATGAAAGAGTAATGGTGCAATTATTACACACCTTTATTAACATTATGTTTCGGAGAGAAAATGAAGAAGAAAATAATTAAAATAAACGATCCATAATGATATACAGAGCGTATCTAGATAATAACATGTTGTTTATTTTCTTTTTTTTTCAAAGGATGTACGTTTTTTTTATTTGTATTTCAATGCAAATAACATTTAAATTTAATAATTCTGTTTTTCAAAGCAACAGAGATACAAATGCCAATAAAGTTGTAAAATAAAAGCGAGAGTTCAATCTGTCTTTTAGGTAAAGTATGTACATATTTTATTTATACTCATTGTCAGGCAAGGTGCACTTTGAGCGTATGAAGCCGACGTCTTAAACAGACGGTAGTGATCTTTAATTAATGGATCAAGCACTTAAAAAGAGCACTGTCAGTGTCAAGGGGAGCTACCCGTCAGTCTAAATGCATAATGGAGGGCCTTCCTAACGTTCAATTGTATCCTTAAGTTTATAATATTATTAATTATTTTTCATCACATGACATTACAAATTTTTTACAAGTTGATCCTTTCAATTATTTATGTAGTTTTTTTTTTATTGATTTTCATTGATCATATTTTGTCTTTTGAATTGATTTGAATGGAACTGAATTATTTAGATTTTAATCTCAATCTTCCTATGCTCTACAAGTTGTATTATCCCTTTTTATGCCTAAAGCTTGTTCGACTTAAAAATTAAATCAGTTTGCCCCTAACAATTGAATAGAATTGAAAAAATTATCCTCTTATAAAAATAAAGAAGAATAGTGATTAATTTTGCATTATTTGAACAATGAAAGATTGACTTTGTAATGTAGAATATTTGAAAATAACCGTGAATCATAATTGAATGATAGGTATAATTTTTAATCTAAAACACGATGTATTTAACTTAGTTCAGGCTTGTATTTTAGTCTGCAAGTTTTCTCATTTTTTTGTGTTATTATTACTGAAATATTGATATAAACATGGATAAAAATACTCAGATAAAAAAATGATAATAATTTTAACTCAGATCCCAAATTTTCCGTAGTGTTTTGGATCTTTCTACCCCATTTTTATACCTATTATGGGTTGTCAATTATAATATATAAAAATCAAATTTTTTGATGATCATGTAAACATTTATTGCTGAGATGTAGTCGCAAATAAGTTACAATATTTACTCAGTCTGATGGTGGTGCAAATTTACAAGTTTGTCCTCGGACTTAGTGGAGGAGGGTAGCGCCATAGGCGGGGGCAGCGTAGGAAGCGTAGGCGGGGGCAGCGTAGGAAGCGTAGGCGGGGGCGGCATAGGCGGTCTTGACGACGGCGGGGGCGGCGTAGGAAGCATAGGCGGGGGCGGCATAGGAGGCGATGGCGGGGGCAGCATAGGCGGTCTTAACGACGGCGGGGGCAGCGTAGGAAGCGTAGGCGGGGGCGGCGACGACGGGAGCGTGGACAGCGGGGGCGGCATAGGCGACGGGGGCAGCGGCGTAGGCGACGGGGGCGGCCTTCACGGCGACCTTGTAGGTGTTAGCGTAGGAGGTGGCGACGGGGGCAAGAGACTTGACGACAGCGGGGGCGGCATAGGCAGCGGGGGCATAGGCGGGAGCGTAGGCGGGGGCGGCATAAGCCAGAGGGGCAGCCACAGCGGGGGCGGCGTAGGCCAGGGGAGCGGCCACGGGGGCGCCGATGAGTCCGGCGTTGGCGACGGCCACGAGGGCGGCGAGAGCGACCTGAAATCAGGGTAGGTTTAGTTTTATTCGGGTCGGAGAGAGGCGGCTGTTGGGGGCCTGCTTTTTTGATTAAATCTAATTATGCGTTTGGCAAAAACTAGATACTCACAAACTTGTACATGGTGATTGAGGGGATTTTGTTTCTTCGGCTGCTGCTGAAAGAATGATGTTGGGAGGTGCTCAGGGCTTTTTATAGCTGGAGCGTTGAAGGAGGGGACCCTGACTGTCTCAGGGCAGGGGAGCAGCCTTGGTGTGTGTGATTCTTTCTTGGTGCTGCTGGCTCGCCAGGTAAATCAAATGGAGTAGAATTAACTGGAGCAATCCTTGCATCACGCGCCGGTCATCGCAGGTCAATCCGCGATTCTCATTCAGAAAAAAAATCGCACATGCAAGGCTAACTTTTAGACTTCAACATACACACGCGCTCTTTTGCAAAATTTAATTACATACCAGCAGCTGACAACAGAGACGATCAAATAAAAATTTAGTTCCTGCAGGCCATTGGGCCTACATATGTATCTATTGTGACGGATGGATGGATATTTATTTCTTCCCTTTTCTTATGCGAAAATTAAAATAAATTTTCTACTTGAAATTAGTATGGAAAACATAAATGCATCAAATTCACATTAACAATATAAGTACAAATTTTGTTTTGGTAATGATAGTGTATTATATAATCAATTGAAATTAAAGAAAAGTTTCATTAATCCACATTTTATATTATATAAGTGATAAATTAATCAAATTAATGAAAAATCCACTCACAAAAGCACAAATTTTAAAATGTAATATAATGTGCAACAGTTTTATTTTCAATATTTTGTATGTAAATCAGTTGTACAGACATAATTTTAGTCTCAAATCGTATCAACAAACTAATTAATTTTATATATTATAGTCCTGTGAAGTTTCGTTTTGCAATTCTCAAGGTATTCCATCTATCTGCAATATCGATCTGACCATCGACCCATTCGTTTCATAATTGAGGGTCCTTTTCTTCCGGCCCTGAGTCGGTTTGTTTTCGCACAGGCCGCCGCAGACGAATAGAGAGGAAAAGACCCTGACTAGATAATTGTTGTTTGTGCCTAGCGAGAAGAGCGTAGGAAGTGCCGGCGGCGCACGGACGGACATAGACCCAAAGCTAGCAAAATCCATTTTTTCGAGGCACGTTTTCAATATGACCATTAATATAATAGAGAGGAAAATAATTATGAATATATGTGGACGGAAGCAAGGAACCGGAAATCCAACAGAAATCGTTCCTATAAGAAATACAAATATCCTTGGAAAAATAATTTTTACCGATTTTTACACTGCGAAATATTTTATAAAACAGAGCCATTAATTATTGTTAGTTATTATTATTCATTTATGTCTATTCTTAGCCATAATTAAGCACTTCCTATCTCGCAGGTCAGCAAAAATCAGTAAAAACCCTATCATAAGATTAACAGTATTAAAACTTATTATGCTAAACCATTAAATAATAACAAAAATTTATATATCAAGAAAACAAACAAAGGCCAGGAAAGTTTTTGATGGAGACTTTATTTAAATTAATTCTATATGAAAAATTAATTTATAATTTAAGTGAAAAACAATACTTTTTAACATAAAAAATTTGTAATGTAAAAAGTTTACCAGTACAATCTCTGAAAAGACTTATTATTAATAAATTATTTATAATGTTGAGCACCAGTAGATTTTCCGGCACTATAGTGCGCAAACCAGACATTTACAAGCGTGGTTTACAAACATTTATTTAATCTGAAGCACGTCCTATTAAGCAAATCAAACGAGCGCGGTTAAATGTATATTACGCGTGGCTGTGAAGATGAGTATTTACTTGGCTGGCGTGGCGAGTTTTCAATTTCACTTTCGAACGCGCGCGCGACAATTGCATAATACACGGCGATATTATCCATTTAACAATCGGCTCATTTCCTCGTCTGAAACTCAGTCTCTGGCTCTTCTCCATTTTTCCGTCCAACACGCATGCATAATCAGTGTTGTAAATGGAATTTGAGTGGAATTGCGCACAAGGCGCGGTGTGAATTTCACTATATGTAGAGCCGGCAAATAATATTCTCGGCAGCTCTTATTTTCAATCGGGGTCACGATCTCTCCGAATAATTGATTACCGCCGCAGCTGTGCACGCTTGTAAATAATTCCTCTTGTCCGTCTTTCTCTGCTCACTGAAGTACGCGCGCATACAAGAAGTGACACAATTAGCATTGTATACATGACCATCTCGTAAGAAATTATAGGAACTGAATTGTCGCTCGCCGATCTTTCCAGAACACGTTGGTCAAGAAAGAGGCGTCTGGATTCTGTTCGATACAAAAATCAATTTTTTTAGAATTAATTACCAAAACCTGGTTAATTTATGATAAACCGTTTTCCTGTTTGAATTAAATACATTTTTATTTGAAAATAGATGGATTAATTCTGCAAACCTATATTACGAGATGAAACACAACAATTATTAACATGGTGAATTTCATGATTAAACACACAATTTTTACAGCAATTGACTGACCTATTTCATGAGCTCCGCATAGCTCCATGACTTAAACAAGAATGAGCTAATGTCTAAAATCGGTGAATCGGGGGAAGGTGGCGCGGTTGCAATGTGACGTCAGGTACAGTTTAAATTTAATTTATTAAATGCGATTGGTTTACAATTTTCAGGTACTATTGATTTTACTTTTATACTTTCCCGTGAAATAGGAGTATACGTCGGTTGTTAAAAAGTAAATTGACTCATTTTAATGTAAAATTTTCTTTTACAAAGATAACGATTAGCTCATCATTTAATTGCCATAACTTGTAAAGCACTTAAGTTCTTGAATAAAATTTAATAAGACAAACCTTTTTTAAATATGCACTCCCTGTACATAGAAAGATTACAATTATTTTTAATTTGGTAGCTTTTAATATTTTTTGCTTCAATAAACATTATTTAAAAACACAATTAGTTACAAATTTAATATTTATTGTATCATATAACACTATTTTTATGTTAAAAATGTTTTTTATGCTTCTAAATAATATTAATAAGAATCATAGTATTGATATTTTTTTCATAATATTATAACTAAAAAAGTTTTATAACAATATTATATAAAGTTGATGAAACTTGCAAAATTAAAGAGCAAAAAATGAAAATTATTGTAACCTTGGCATCTTTTAACTGTTTCAACCTTTGAGTAAGAATGTAATTCCAGAAACTTTTTTGTGCCAAATTTTTTAATTTTAATAAAAAATGGAAAATTAATTGAGAATGGTTTCAATGGAATAAGTAAATAGGAATTATTCAAAAAATTTCAGACAGATCTGAAGGTTGATGTTTTAAGATTTGCAAGCATGACTCATTCGCAGACTAGGTGGACGACGCGTGGCCTCCACAGCGTCATCAAGGTCAATTTCTAGATCAAAATTTCGAAATCAAGTGGTGGCTTTCTCCGTAAAAAAACGTTTCTAATTAAGCAGCGATCGTAATTTAATTTGGGTCGAGAGGTTTAATGAATTCGTTTGGAATTCTCCGATTCA
The DNA here is from genome assembly GCF_031216515.1 of Neocloeon triangulifer. Classification (NCBI taxonomy): domain Eukaryota; kingdom Metazoa; phylum Arthropoda; class Insecta; order Ephemeroptera; family Baetidae; genus Neocloeon; species Neocloeon triangulifer. Next base: position 6,159,769 of record NW_026775554.1, on the reverse strand, counting down.
GTCCATTAATTGGCATATTTTATCCATGATTGGGCAATAGGCCTGTCAATATTTCCAGCATTTGCACAAAGAGGAGAAATAAATAATTAATAAAGCAACAAAAAATAATACATTTTAATCTTTACAGTCTGTTGGTCTTAAAAACTTCACATCAACACTTTTCCTTTGTGTGGCGAGACGTCGCTTTTTTAACTTTTATATCTGCCGGTTTCTGTCAGTTGTCACACACAATGAAAGTGCGCGACCAAAGTTTTGGATTTTATTATAGATCTGGATAAAAACACCTCTGTACATATTCGCGATGGCTGGATCAGGAAAAGCGTTGAAAGCAGTCACGTGTTCGCTGTAAAAATAAATAAAGGCAGCAGTTGAGAGTGCTCTTGTTCTCCGGCTTATGCAATCGCAAGAGACACAAATGCGCCGCCCGTTTTTACATTACCATCACCTTACAGGCGCGGCGAGTGTGTACATTTTTAAAGAGCCGCCAGCAACCTCTCCGCTAGTTCATTACACTTTTCATGCGCAGGGGATATTGAATGGAAAATCAGTTTTTTCTGCGATTGTGGAGCGAGAGATTGCGAATCGCCGCCGGCACTATGATTTTATTGATTAATTTGCAGGAATAGGCCAATTATGTTGTGTGTGTGTTAATACTGGCTGAATGAGTGAACAACGTTATTAAACTACTATGCCTGGAATAATTCATTTAGAGAAAAGACCTCATTCCGTGATTAGTACGAGCAGGAAATTTGGCAAATTCGTTGTGAAACGAGTTTTTTGAACTCGCGTGGTGCTCGATTTGAAGAAAGCTGCACGTTTTTCGCCATCATTACATATTCAAAATGGTAATCTATGCTATAAATTATAATATTTTTATATTTAATTAAAATTTCCTATATTTTAGGTTTTTCACGATTTCTATACGGTTTTTGCTTTGACAATGAAATAAAAGTGACAGAAAACTAGCAAATATGGTTTCTTACTACAAAAATAATGCCATGTATGTTTGTTCCATTAAAATTAATTTTTCGTCATAATTTTAACTTGAACCTTTAACTTGCCCAACTTTGTATAACCATCAGTGCATCTATTTATTAAGACATTTAGGATTCCCAAGTGTGTTTCCTAACGATTGGATCGTATTGCAATAGAGCCTCTCAATCTCAACCAATATGGTAATTAAGAGCCTCGTAAATCCCGAACCTTTCATTAAAGCCTAGGCACTTCTTTATATAATCTTTTTCTCTTTACACCGCGTGAGAAAAAACACTAAAACCGGCAGAGCAGAGCCAAGTGACGGACCAGTTTGTGCAACTCCTCGCACTATCTCTCGCATTTATTCTATTCACACACATGCATCACACACAGAAAGGGTGGAGCGAAGAATGGAGATCGATGGTCTGGACATGGCTCGTTGGTTATTATGCCATAGACCATCCATTTCTAGCCGCTCAACGACCTGCTATTTACATTGTTGCACAAAAACATCAAAATGTATAATATAAAGTGAGTGGAAAAAGGTACCGCGACCAAAACGATCAAATCTTCTATACGGTCAGATCTAGTTTGTTTTTGTGCGTTTCTGCATAAAAGTCAGAGTCAATTCAAGCGTAATGAAATGAGTTTCAACTGCTTATGTGGCAGAATGGAGTAAAAAGGATCATGGGCGTTGGTTTTCTCCTTACTTGGGAAAGGTCAGGGTAATTATATCAATTTCCTTTTAAAAGCCTATAATTAATTAATTCCGTACTTACAATTACACGATTTATCCAACTAAAACGATTTTTTTTGTCATTAAAAAATATGATAAAACAAAAATTTTATTCAGATTGAAGAAATATAATATTATTTTTAAAAAAAACGCGCAACTGGATGGGAGCAGCTGTTTTACTGTTTTTCCTAAAATTTTAAAACCATCAGCTGCTGTCAACTGTCCAAACTTTTTGTGACATTCACTAAAGATCATCTCGGGCTAACCATGTTTGCTAGCCGGGGAGGACATCTCTCCAGTGAATGTCCCCCACGTGTGTTTCTTGTGTTTGTTTCTCAATGAAATTTGATTATTTTTATATGCTGTGTTTTTTTTATATCCTTCAATACTTCCATTGGACTAATTAAATTAACGGTTGGATGATATTATATACGAAAAAGCAAAATAAGGCTAGTAAATATGTAATCTAATCCTGTAAAATGTTGGAAAGTATTTGCAATTAAATCTCTGAAATTTTCAGAATTTTAAAATTTTGAAATAACATAACCATTTTTTAGTTCAAACTAAAAAAGATTACATACTAAGAATTTCAAATAAAATATTTAGTTGCATAACGGTTTCTGCGAAATTTGACGATTCTTTTGAAATCATATGGGTTTTGATCTTGATATTTTGTAAAAAAAAATCACTTTCATCCTCACGAAATTGTCTTGAAACAGCCGTGTTTAATGGGCTGTGACGAAGCAAGCCATGAAATTATGCCCAAGATAGATAATTTCCATCTTGCATATAATACGAAATTTTACAAATATGGATAGAAGCCCATCGCACCTTGAAGGCGAAACACACTTGACTGCCTAATATAATCGTCAAGAACAGAAAACTGCGTTGAAAAGCAATAAATCCATTATATGAATAAGCCGGCTCGAATTAAGGACCACAACGAATGAGAGAGAAAGAGAAGGATTAATTTTTACACGAATTTGTGACTTCCCTTTCCTTGAGTGATAAAACAAAGACCTTGTGCCAAATTCATCCGAGAACAACAATAACCCGCTACTCCCAATTTTGTGCTCGGAATCACGATCGTCGTGAGAAATGCGAGCGAGTCACTTTGTGTGTGCATGAATATAAAAATAATTAGCTATTCACTCGCGCGCAGCGAATACTATTTTTGCGGATCAGAGGCGTGTGTGACGCAACCGCCGCCGATTATCGGCCGGCTCACATCGAGAAACGAGTTCTCCGTCCTCAGCTTGCAAAAGAGCGCCGCGGCGGCCAATTAAAATTAGCACATCAGGGCCCGGATTGGCGAACGACACACGCGCGCTTCGCCTAGTGTGTCTGCGTCCAGCAGACGAAAATTTAATTTTTTTTTCACACAAGCAAATCTTCCGAAAGGAGACAAACTTTCGACACAGGAAATTTCAGCAACAAAGCGCCGCTGGGAAAGACATTAATCTGCCGATTTATTGCTGTTTTAACCTATTAACACGTGACTCTAATGAGAATAATAGTGAACAAAAGATTTATATCTCTCAATTTTATTTAGGTGTCTTGACTATTTGTTTTGATGTGCTAATTATTTAATGAAACTTTCTTGTACAAATAAATTTCACACCGCTCCAAATACTTTATCTATCCTTGAAAACACCTATTTTAGCTTTTTTGCAACGCAATTTCGCCAAATTAAATCAGTGCAAAGAGAAACGTTTCAAGCTCTTATATATGTATATTTTTTGCGATACAGTTTATTTATATTTTATTCTATACCTTTTGGGCTTTCAAACACGACCAAGGGGCCGCAGCGACAAGTCAATACACAATTTGCGATTTGTGATTGATGAGGGAAAACCCGTGCTGCGAAAGGTATCGGCGACGGTTGATCTGTTTAAAATGATAATTTTCTATCGTGCTTGCACACCAAGATATCCTGAAGGCTATACTCGCGTCTAGTCCAGCTGAATGAAATGAAATTTGCTTTGCAACAAACGTGTCTGTTCTCAGAAAAATGCTCACGTCTTATTAGTGATAATTGAGTTACTTTTTCATATCTCATTTTCATAATTACCAAGAAAATTTGTATCTAGATTATTACAATTTCAATCAAATATTATGTTTGAAACTTTCACCCTTTAATTTTTATCAGAAACTTTTAAGGATGTGTGTCTGGAAGCTAGAATTAGAAAACTTAATCTGTTAAATCTTGTTTTAAAAATCTACAAGAGTAAGTTATTTGACATATTTCAAAAGTTTTCAATGCGTTGATAATTTAATGAAATAAAAATGCTATTCTATTCTAATGACATATTATAAATTTAATTCAAAGGCAATTATTACTTAAACGTATTGTTACCAATTGAATTATCAGGATATATTACATATATAACCTAATTTACAATTAGGCATCTTCGAAAATATTTGTTCATGCAATAGAATTGCGAAACGTCTATGTATTAGATAAGTATAGTGGAACGAACGCTCATAGGTGGCCTGTAGCAAAAGACTAATGTCTTCCTGCGCGTGCGAGTCCGATTAATCAGCGTTGCGATATGATAATGCCATATAATATGCAACGCGAGCGATTAACTGGTAGCTCGCAGATCAACTCTGCATGCAAATTGGCCAGGCCGATTTTGCAGCTGCCAGTCCCGCGGCGTTCGAGTGTTGATATTTCATTGTGTGCTTTCATTGACCTGCTCGCCGTGTTGTAAAGTAAACAGCAGCACTCTACCGAGAGAAATATAAATAAGGAATGGTGTTGTTTTTTATAGTGTTAAAAGGCAAGAAAAGAACTAGTATATAGTCTCTTTAAATTATATAATCGCTCGTTTTTATCTTTTATCTCGAGCCATTTATTCTGCGCGGCCATTGACAAATAGGCCTCTCGTCCCTTAAGAGATAAAAAATAAATTTCGCTGTCCGCTACTGCAAGGTAACATTTTATTTAACAGGACCATTTTTCACGACCGGCAGTTGCCAATTCCAACAGCCTTCATTCAATAGTGATAAATTTGCATTTTTATCATATATATTAATTCTCTAAAGAGTAAAAGTGAAATTTGGCAACTAGTTGATTAAAGAAAAAAAGTCTCTAAGGATTAAAGTTAGAACTTGTTTTAGACGCCCACGCATCTTGAGTGACATTTAAGCAGTCTTCCGTGTTGGGCAAGTGATTCAAGATTCAAGAATACTAAATAATGCAGTATTTGGTCCCTTCATAATGCTAGATAGAGATTGAGCCACGCCTGTTTTGCGAAAAAAACAACTGTTGAGATTACCCACTCTCAAAACAGATCACACTCGATAATGTAATCCTCTATAGGCTTAGTGTGTTTTACTCGAGCGAGCCACTCACTCGGTTCAACTAACACCGCGCCCAATATTCAAATTGATCAAGTATTTGTTATACAATTCCGAATAGTTTGCTACTCTATCATGGGGGACCTTTCTAATCATTTTCAACAGCAAAATTTTTACTTTTTACTTTTTAGCCCCTATAAAAATAAACAGAAATTTGCATTAGAGAATATTTGACTTTTTGTAAAATGTGTGAATGAAAATACTATTTAAATATTAGTATAACATAATACGATATTCATAATGGGTCATAAAGAATTCAACTTTATTTGAATGGTTTATCAAATTACCGTTTGAAAGTAAAAACTTCATCAAACAATTTTAAATTCTACTACATATTCAAGTTTGAACTGTTTTCTTATCCACAAAATAAAGTTTTCGTAGAATTTAATTTTTTTTTGCTCTAAGACTAATTTTATTATAAAAATTAATTAATTTTTTTTTAGCGTAGAAACTTTTGAATTACATTTTTTTTAATTGTTAAATTTTTTTTATTATTTATAACTAGTATAATTAGTAATATTTCTAGAAGTTAATGGAGAGAAAGATGTTCCGCAGGGCGTACACACATTGTATAGAGTCCGTCAGATTTCTGCAGAGTGCTCGAAAAGATCGCCGCCGACCGACCACTGATGCTGAACAAAAAAACAACTCTTACTTTCAGTCCGGCGAATGAATCACGCCTTGTTTCACGACATGCAATCAGCATTCATAAGTGCAATCCAATACGGGTGTACCCGTGTGCACACATACAAGAGTCTAGTGCGCGCGCCTCAACACATTACAGAGCACACGTCATGTGCGCGCAGTGTTTTTATGTATAACTAGCCAGGTCGTTATTCTTTATTATTATTATGTGAATCCACCTGACCCACATTTCAGCGCAAAGCGTCCGTCGAGATCGACTTTGGTTACGTGAAGACCGTGCGACAGGTTATTCTCGCAGTAATTGAAGCGCTTGTTTCACTTTGATAGATTGGCACTCGGTTTATTACTTTCAAACTTTGTTATAGCAACTATCATAAGAGGTGCAATTTATATAAACTTTTTTCATCTGACAGAGACACGTGAAATAAATCTTTGAATTATGCAATCGTACAGGTTCGTACGCCAAGTTTTGGCAATATTAAAGAAAATAATTCTCGCTACCAAACATTATCTCATTTGAAGCCAATTTTTTCTATTTGATCTATGCTCTTTTGTTTCAAGTTGTATTTTTCAATCAAGATTACTATTTAAAAAAAACATCTTGGATATAAAGGATAAATTATTATAAAATTAATTTTTTAAATCGAACTCCAAAGAGTGAAACAAACAGCACACCTGCAAATGGATAATGTAGGCATCTGATTGAAATGCTTATTTAGATAAATTTAAATTAACATTTTTCAAAATCTTCATCTCAATTGATCTCAGTAATTGTCAAAAACAGGCATCCTAACTCATATTAGGCTGTAACTGCTGTACCAGATATTGATTTAAATTTTCACATTCAAAATAACCATAGAATAATAATAAAAAAAAATCAAAGAGGAATCATTTTGGAGAAGCAAATGGTTCCTGGTATTAATATTTTGGACAATTTCCTCAAAATAACAAAGTCAATAAAAATTTATGAAGTTCAATTCTGCCAAATTGCATCAACCTATCTATCACGTTAAACGAAACATTACATCGTTTTGCGTAAAAGGAACTCGCAATCGCAAATTTATCCTGGGAAACAACGCGTTTTATGCTTGCGATTCCCAGAACCGTGGAGGTGCACGTGCAAGTATGTACATTTATTTTGCAGAGAGGCATTGATCCAATTGCTATATGTATTGATTAACCGACCTTGGTCTTGGAGAAATTGTGTGCGTCGCCGGCAGTAATTGCAAAAATTGCTCATGCGTGTCCACCTCCAGTTTAAAATGCAAGACCGAAATTTCCCCGTCGACGGAGAACAATGACTGTGATGGGATCGTTGAAAACTGCACACATTTAGGCGCCTGTCGAAAGCCTCATCATTCCGGTCACGCAGTTCACGCCACTGAAATTTCGCCCGTCTTGGCGGTTATGTGATTATTTATGAGGTAACCGATTGATGGGTGTGTGATTCACTAGAGCTACTTTTTAATGCAACAAATAATCACACAAGGAAATCGTAAAAAATGTTAAACACTCTTTGTGCAACACTTGGTTGGCAGTCGTGACGACAAAGCTTGGCACTCAAAATGCAAAAATTAATTGTGTAATTTCGCTCGATCAGGGTAAAATATTGCACAATATCAAAACTTTCTTTAGCGAAGAGCTGTGCGCTCTACTTAAATGAGTCAAAAGAGCTTTTGGCAAGAATTTTGGTCGCAGAAAGGAAAATGTTTGAAATCCAGTAAAAAAAATCACAGTGGGCGGCTGTTTAAAGAACAAATTACTATCTGACTAAATTACCATTAGACAAAATATTTAAAATTTTATATTTCGTCTTTCCGAAGTCATTTCAAGTAAAATATTCAATTTTGATTCAAATATTCTAATCAATAAATAAATTCCTAGTAATATTCCTAAATAATAATAATATTACATTATAAATATATTCCTAAAATCATTGTTACATGAAATAAAATTTAAAAGCAAAACAAATCCTCAGAAATAGAATAGAATTTTATTTTATTTTTACAAATAAATCATACTTATATCATTGGAAGGGAACTTGAAGCATTCAGAAAAATAATTATCAAAAATTCGTTCTGAACTCATTTTTTTATCATCATGAAAGGAATTTTTTATATGTTGAATATAAAGAATAATTGAAGCAATAAAGCAGAATTTTAAAGGTCACACACATTGACGTCTCGCAAGACCACAGTTAGCCTTAATAATTCCAATAATATTTAATGCGGGCTGAATTACATTTTTGCTCCGACTTCAATTTTTTACGATCTCCGATGCTCGAAGCGAGAGCAAAATGACCGACCCACCGTGTACAATATATAATCTTGCAATTACACCTCGCGTTGCTCCACATCTCTCAGCGCCGAGAGATGATTCGCTCTTTTAAGCGGGCGACACAGACTGCACGCGAGCAGCGAAATTGAAAAGTCTGGTTCTGATTAGCGATACATAGATCCAGTTTTAAAAGCCGCTCCTCTCACTTTTCGCAAAATTTGTGCGCTAAAACAATCACTTTTGCACCCATGATATCATAAAGTGGAGTGTTTGTATCGTGGTCGCCGCAATTATAAACCTCGTTTAAATCGAGATAAGAGCGGCGATTTTAATGAACGGTTTAATACAATATTATATGTTATGTACCGTGCGCAGTGTGAAAACCACATTTATGCTGATGGCGAAAAACAATAAAATTAAATACGCTCGTCTCTCTCAACCTTTACCCATTAAACTCGCCCGTCGTCAGTGGCCTTTAATGGGTGTTTTCTCTGTTAGCCATGAATCAGAGTGCCGCAGTTTGCAGCTGCACTTTGTTCAACTGGAGCCCCGAAGCGATCGTTGATATTATGAATGTGCTTTTGTTCTTATCTCCCAACGAGGTGCCAAATTATTTCTCAAGGTGATCCCCATTTACGAGTTGGTAATTGGTGACACTGCAAGCAGTGCATTAATTCTGGCAGAATTATTAAAGTAAAATTAAATAAAATAAATAAAATTTAATCAGCATAACAAATCATCAATGGAAGTTTCTGTAGACAGTATTGCAAATACTAAGCTAGTCAGTAGGTTAAAAAATTATTGTAGTATTTTATGTTTCTTTAGTAAACTGTTATTTATTTTACTTGTTATTTTTAAATTGCTTGTTTTCTTGCTAAAATCCACATATAATTGAAAATACAAATTTAACATGTATTAATAAAATTATTTTATATTTAAAATAATAAAATAAAATAAATTTTAAAATTAAAACTTGTATATAATAGCTAGTTATTTAGGTACACTTGAAAATATTCAACTTCAATTTAAACACATAGCTTGAGTTACTCGAATGTGTGCTAAATTTCTTCTTTTTATTTGTCCACATATTAATTCTCCTATCAGGTCTTAAAATTTATATTCTTTTTTTAATACTGCTTACACATACAAAGCAATATAAATTAAAAAAAAAAAAGCTATTTATTGTTTTGCTATTTTTCATATTTCAGCTTTTTTCTGTGAAATATTAATATCTGTACATCAAAATTTTAAACATTTATTGAGCAACAAGCATTCTCTTCATTTTTTTTCTTTTTAAGTAAAATGACTTGTTCTTTTAACCTAAACTATTTATGTAAGTTTCTTCAAATATTATGTATACCATTCCTTTAAAATTTGATATAGTAAAGAAATAAAATTTTGTTGAATCATAATTAATTGTTTTATAACTTTCCCTCTCTCTTCAGCAGACTTTTTGCATTAGCCGTCTCGCGATGCTCATCTGAATGCGCGCGCGGCCAGCTCCATTTTCGGCGCCTGTTTGCAGTGTCACATGAATCAAAAGTGCTCCAGTTTTATACTCACCTGCCGCAACAATGGCCGAGCGTGCAAAAAGGCCGTGCATAATTCCATAAATCACAGATGGTCTCTTTTGAAAAGCAATCTGCTCCCTCGAGTGGTCGACGCGGCTAAAATAAATTTTCTGAATTGCGTCTCGGGACAGGTCAAGGACCTTTTGCTAAGTGATCCCTTTTGTAGAAATTTCCAATCACCTTCAATATTAATAGTGCGCATTTTGTTGTGTTTGATTTGATTTCTCTTTCAGAAATACACACAAGGTCTTGAGGAAATTATTGTTTTGTTTAATTTAAATAAAAATTTCAGCACCGATTGGCAAATAAAATCCATTAATTTCATGCTTGAATTGCAATTTTTTTGTTAAATGTCAATTAACAGAATTAACACTGACGCCTATATTTGCCAATAATAAACATAATTTATTATAGTTTTAATAACGTTCATTACGCTCAATTATGTGTCATTGTGCATCACCAGGCATTCTCTGCCCATATGCATCATCCACAAATTCAATGTATTAAAAAATGAGATCAATTTCAAGAGAGAAAGAGAAACAGAACAATATGAAAAATACGTACAACTTTGCCATCCTCTTTTAAAATGTGTTAATATTTTAAAATAAAACAATGGCTAAAACATTGCTAAATCAATCAATAAATTTGAACTCTCTGAAGCTGTAAATTATATAGAATAATAAAATCAATTGTAAAAACCACAGAGTTGAAATTACATGCTGTTACATGCAGCTATTTTGTCAACAGACAAAATAATTATTTTCAAAACATTCACTTTATTTTTTATAAAACATATAATGAATAAAGAGTTAAAAAAGTGAGCTTAATAAATAGATGGAAAGTAAAATTGGTCCGCATTTTCATAAATTTAGTTAAAGCGAGTTGAAGCTTGTCTGAAGCTGCATGAAGAGCAGAAAAAATGAATTAGCAATATTAGTGTTCAGCATTGCGTTTTGTAGGTTTCCAATTAATATGTTTTATAATAATTCTCTCATTTATTTGCGAAAGAAACCAAAAGGTGAAAATAAGTTTTTAAAGCAATTTGAATTTTCAATAACTGCTTCTCTTATCATTTTCCAGTAAAAATCAGATATTTGCTACATGCTTTACAAACTTTTAACCTTCTTCCTTTTCATATTTACAATTTCATTTAAATACTCGTCGTAGTGAGCTTATTTGCATTATTTCGGTTCAGAATAATTTCCAAGGAAACTCAATACACGCGTTCGAATTGTAAAACTGTGTCATTCATTCCCGACGAGCAGCCTTGCTTGAGGTGCAGCCGTCAGTTTTAAACGCGAGACACACATGTTGGGCGCGGGATGTTGCTCAATCGGCGTCTTTTTTCGCTATTTTTATTTGCGGGCTGAGGGCCATAAAGCTGTTCGAAAGCACCTCGCAGGGATCATTTTCAAAGTTCTACAGCCACCTTAAACTTTTAACACCTGGCTTAATTCAAACTTTCGGCAATATAGTAATAATACTGACTTCTCTGCAAAAAAATTAAGGCGGAGCTTTCGAGCTGTCAGTCAGACCCAAATTATAAACGAATACTTTGTCCGAGGTGGAACCTGATATAATTTTCAAAAGTAATTTGTCGCTAAGACAATTGCGCATATGCAATCAAGTTGTAATAAATAAATTGTTTCTGTTCTCTTGCACGTCTCACAGCTACTCACGCATGCGAGTGTATTTTAAATATATTCAAGCGCGAGCAAGGCTGGACCTAGAAATTTCACGATTACGCCGTGTGTACGTAGAGAGTGCCCTGATTTCAACCACCTCTCCCAAGACAGACAGACAATGGACAGCCAGTTGCATGTGCGTGTGGGTGCAATTTATTATTTATCTCTGTTATTTAATTCAATATGGTTTCAATATAATTTTCGCTCCGTACCGCCCAGAGTGAAATATTTTCACGCAAGGTTAATTTATGGACGTTCGTGGATCTATTGTATATAAACGCATGAGTAATTACTGCATAGTGGCAATTATTATGCAGTAGTAGCTCATTTTAATATTGCCGAGAGAGTAGCACAATGAAAACGCCCTGTCTGCTTTAATGGCCCACGCGGCCTCACAGCTTTTTTCAATGAACGTATTTAGCAAAATTGGTTATTTTATTTTTAAAGCATATTTTTATTTTTAGGCAAGAATAAATTTAACTGTTACATTATTCCTGACATTCAGGTTCTATATTATAATAATTATTGGGGGAGATTCAATAGACTTAGCTCTCCCGGGATATCAGATATCCCGGGATAAATCCAAAGGGATAAAATTTAAACCACTGTCAAAAATTTTAATAGTTTTTAAATTTTTGTTTAAAAACAAAATTATTTCTTAATTAAAAAATGAAAAAAATTAACAACACTAAAATAAGAAAAATTATATAATTTAATATTGTTATAATTTGAAGCATATTTATTAAACATAATTTTTTAACGCGTGGTTACTAAAACTAATTATTCATTATATGTGTCAATCTAAATTTTTTTTAATGCTCATATTCCGTCTCCCTCTGACAATAAAATAAGGCAAAGATTTTGATCATAGCTTCATGATCGCATCGGGGCAATCGCCTTCGGAAGAGACCTTCGAGGCTGCATCTCGCGCCCGTCAAAAAAGTGAATACCCGCAAAGCCTGACTAATGGAGTTTGCTTTGAATGCACACCTCGAGGGTAAAACATTCCTTTCATTCTCTCATCTGCTGCACTGCTCGATTCGAAAAAGAATCATCTCATGCTGATCGTTTTGCGGCGGCATAGGTGATGGAGATATTATGAGAATGAACCTTGGCACAGGTCACTCGTTTATCGGCTCGCGGGCGGCGGAATCAACCGGATGATTGACGGAAAGTCGCACGATCAGAACCGCAAGGTCGAACCGCCGCCGAAGATTCGAACGAGCGCGTGCAGCACATTTGATCCTTTTTTTACTCCATCGATGAATCGCATCCGCACCGCACCGTGTTTTGAAAGATCAAAATTGCGATTGTTGCACTGGCAACTTTTGAAAGAGAGACGCATTGTTTCTCTTTCTCTCCGAAGCGCACAATAGCTCGGCTGCGTAATTATATAATTTCTCACAGGCAGCGCGTAAAACTTTTATCGCGCACACGTCCCTCAAGATGCTGCAACTTTTTAATGGTCTTCATCAGGCCTCCTTGTTTCTGCTTATTATTTTTGGGCTCTTAAAATTGTTTCATAACTTAATTATTTCAAAAAACTTATGAATTGTTTTGAAAATTTTGCTATATACAAGACGTAATCGAAGCTTTACAGACCCATTGTTAGGAAATGTCAGAAATGTATAATTTTAGATACTTGATTTGTGGTTAACTTAATATATTTAAATCTTTGTAAATAATTTATTTTCAAATAATATTTATTTCTCAGCCAAAATACTTCACTCTAAGATTATAAAAAAAGAACATGCGTTTAATAATTTTTTTCCCAAACAAGTTAAAACAATAAATTGAGAAAAAAAATTAGTTCGGAGAAAATCAGTGCTAGTGAACATATTATATTTTAACAATTAAACTCAAGGAAAGTCATAGCTGATTGTGAGAATAATAAAAGGCGATAAAAATACACTTCTATACTCGTTGCACTGCAGCCTATGCTATACAGGAAAGGTAAAAATTAAAAAATCAATTTGCATCACATGCTCTTTGCACAGTTAATATACAAATTAACAATTATATTTTATTATTCGACTAAAGTTTTTCTAGATTTTAGGGGTCTCCATTCATAATTTTATTTTAAACTACTTTTTCAATTTGTTATTATTATTATTAAATTTAATACATTTAAGAGGAGCGTTGAGCTTATTTTAAGATATTTTCTTAACGAGAGTCAGCAGCAATAAATCAAATCTACAACATTTTTACTTTAAGAGTTGCGGTTATTTTAATTATCTACCTGCGTATTTTACTTTAAAAATCTTAAAATTTTTAGTACGAAGCAAGCTATTAAAGAATTAATACAATTTATATTAAATGACATGAAAAATTCCTCTCTTGCTCACCAGAAAGTTTGTATTTATATGCAGTAACAAAATCACCTTTCCATAGATTATAATTTTCAATAAAGTCAATTGTATTGAGTCGGAATGTGCAGCACTATGTATTAATAAAAAAGAATTTTAAACAAAACTTTTCCTCCAAAACTCCGTAAGTCAAGGTTCTCTCAGGATTTATAAAGCAGTAATTAAGAACAGACAAAATTGCGTTTTTATTGCTCTTTCCCGATGTAGCGAATTAGTGTTTACAATTAGCTATTATGCTAATCATGTGAGAAATTGATAGCACGCACCGATATCTCCCGTTGTGCACAACTAAACAAGCCATAAAAATGCTTTTAAGTGAATCACGACCTGGCTTTTGCACAACTTTTGATTATTGCAAAATCGGAAGTGCGATGATACAAACGAAAATTACTTACAATAATTCTAATTTTCTTTTATGCAACTGCACCTGCGAGAGTGGAACTAGTGGAACAAGCCAAGCTAGCACATTACAGATGCGGTAACACCTCATGATTTGCTATGTCAAGCAAAGCAAACATGAGTGGCCTCATTATTCAATCATAAAATTGTGACGAGCAATCTGAGAAAACGGAGCCAACCTTGGCATTCCGTAGGGTCGATCGTCAGAAGAGCGAACAAAAAATATAAAAGTACGACGACGAACAAAAGCAAAAGTCATTGACTGCAAGAGCTGCATTAGGGGCAAGCAGATCATTTTCTCGCTCTCCGCTAATGGAAACTGGTTTCTCGAACGAAAGCAAGAGTCTTACTTCAAATCGCGGCTATGCAATAATAATGCAATTTAAGTACACACAAGAAAAGAGCAGTGCGCGCGAGTTCCTTTACGCCCAGAAAGTCGAATTATTTACTCTCCTTTTTCACAGCCAATAAAACACGGTCGATCTCCTTAAGTGTGGTATAAATTAGTTCAATGAAAAACCATTAAACAATTATATAATGTGCTCTCAACTCGGACATCCAAGGCTGCATAGGATGATTTTTTGAACTAACAGACGCACTTATAATTGGAAAAATTGCATCAGAGAATTTTAAATTATGACGCGCTATTAAACAATTCTGCTTAAAAGCTCACTGACCATCAGTAGTTTTTGTGCTTCCAATTAAAACTGGCATTGACATTTTGGCCAATTTTTCCTATAATTTTTTTGTTTGGAAAACATGAATAATGGCTTATCTATGAGGAAATGAGGAACTAATTTAAACTGGAGCCGGAGATGAATGAAACAAAAAAAGCGCTGGGCTCTGACCGCAACCTTCAAACGAATCCTGCTCCTGGTATCACCCACGTCACCTGACTCCGTCACAAAATGCATTCTTTCCGTTTCGGCATATATTTTAATATGGGGGAAAACAAGACATCCTTGATCTGAAATTCACATATCACAGGGTATCGAATTGTCTGTAATCGGCTCGATTTACGTCAGCAACACCCTTTGTGTGATGATTATGAGAAGGTTTATATAAAATAAAATTAATTGATCATCTAATTCGTCTCAGCAGCGTCTAGATGGAAAAGGGGAGTTGGTCTGCAGGTCTCTTGTCGCAAGAGGCCGGACACCGCAGCCGCCTCCAGGAAACCTGCGGGCCCGGAGGCTTACAGATCTGCGCCCCTCTACTTTCACTTACTATAAAAGCGGTGGTAACTTTGCAGAAATCATTCTGTTCCCTCAGACACTCAAACACATCAACATGTTCAAGCTCGTAAGTATTCAAACGCATTTCCCAGTCTTATAAAATCAATTAGAAATTTATATTTGTTTCGTCGAAATCACAAAATTTTGGATTTTTCTCAATTTTAATTGAATTGTTTTCTCAGGTCGCTTTCGCCACCCTCCTGGCTGTTGCCAACGCTGGATTCCTGTCTGCCCCCGCCGTGGCCTCTCCCCTGGCCTACGCCGCCCCTGCCTACACCCACGCCGCCTATGCTGCCCCCGCCTACACCTCGTACGCCGCCCCCGCCTACGCTCCGGCCTACGCCGCCCACACCTATGCCGCCCCCGCTGTCGTCAAGTCTCTTGCCCCCGTCGCCACCTCTTACGCTAACACCTACAAGGTCGCCGTGAAGGCCGCCCCCGTCGCCTACGCCGCTGCCCCCGCCTACGCCTCGTACGCCGCCCCCGCCTACGCTTCCTACGCCGCTCCCGCCGTCGCTTCCTACGCTGCCCCCGCTGTCGTTAAGACCGCTTATGCTGCCCCCGCCTACGCTTCGTACGCCGCCCCCGCCTACGCTTCCTACGCCGCCCCCGCTGTCGTCAAGACCGCTTATGCCGCCCCCGCCTACGCTTCGTACGCTGCCCCCGCCTACGGCGCCGCTTACCTGCACTAAGAAGTTTGCCAGCGAGCGATCTCCTTGAGCATAAAAAACAGACTGAGTGATGTTACACCTAATTTATTTTAGAATGTCGCATTTTTCCATCAATAGCACTGTTTGTACACACCATTAATAAATTCAACACATGACAACCATGTCTTCATTCGAAAAAAAAAGAATTCTTTGCATTGTCAATCAAACCCCAGTACTTTTAATATAATTACATTATTCACTAATTTAGAAATTTTCAGAATTTATAAAAATTTTAATAGCATTTTTCTGAAAACTATCCTAGGTACCATCGCAATATTATAGAATAATTCAGAATAATTACTTTACTACATTGAAAGTACGAAATTAAATATTATAAAAAATATTAATTTGCACTACTTTATTCATTATATTATAATCAACTATTATTGAAAGTATAACTTGTTAAATTCTCTTTAATTAAGACACATTAATAATAACGAATTTAAAAACAGCACGGCACTAAGGTACTTTAATAATACTCTAAATAATTAATGAAACATTTAAATATTTGTTTCAAAAATATTAAAATATACTTTATAATTATTTATTAAATTCAATCTTATTTTATATATATTTAATATTAAATTATTTTCAATTACAAAATATTTTTTTATATTGATGATTTTATACTTTTTATCATAAATTGCAACTTTGTAGTTTTTTTTTATAAAATCAATCACATCAAATAACTTATTTTTAAAATTAAATTTTTAGGAGCAACAAAAAGATGATATTCATTTGAAGTATATATAGCAATATATAATTATGAGTTGTCTCTTAAGGCGCTTGTTTTAATGTTTACAAGTCAACCCCTAATATGATGGAGTATGCAACACGCGTAGCAGAGAAGCTGCACAGTTTGCATAACGAATAATAAGTAAACCTGGAATTCATCATTGCGCATCATTATTTTTTGCAAGTGAGATTTTGAAGGAATGCGACCGATAATTTTCCCTGCGTGCAAAATCATCTAATCTCGCTTTTCCAATGGAGTAAAGAAATCGCTTCCGCAAGCTAGACAACCTGTGAGACAGCAAAGCACTACCGGTAGTATAAGGTAAAACCAGTTCAAACAATCTTATATAAGTGAGAGCCCAAGAAAGAGCCACGAGCCGCTGGAGCTTTGTACCAGTTAATTACGTAATTCGTAGCAAAATATGTTTATCATATCTATTTCCCCTTTGATTGAACTAATTTTATTTTAATGGCCACAATTACCAAAGTAACTAAACATGGCAGGTATGAAAACTCGCAAAAAGTAAATTAAGCCATTTGTTCTCGTCCATTGAACCTCGGAAGCCGTGTCAATTGGCCGCAGTTTATTGGCAGCGATCGTATTATGGTCGCTCCCACTGATACTATTCCTCCGAGTGCGACAATAGGCGCAATCGTTATTGAGAGTGCCTCGCTGGTATACACGCTTATGTAACACATTACTCGATGCCACTGCGAGCACAAACGCGTGAAATTCTATTTCTTCATACGGTTGGCGCTTCGTATTGCCGACACACAATGGAATAAATTACCCGTGAATGCTCTTTAATAATTAACTTTGACCACAGCATAAAAGGCGAGTTGGATCAAAATTAAATTGAAATAATCATCGCATTTGTACTCAAATTATCGTTTTCGTTAATGGTGATATCAGCTGTATAGATTATTATTATTCATATCTAATTTTGAGGATGATTCTTTTGAAATTGAAGATGAAATCTGAATCATATAGGGATTGGCAAATAGTCTGTTTATTTTATTTAAAGGAAAAATTCTTCAAATTCTTTGTCAAATAGAAGTGATAAAGTGGTAATTAAAGTCGCTTTAAAAAATACCTGTTTTAGCCACGTTTTATAAATGTAAGAGAACATTAAGAATGATAGTTTTCAAACTTCGTTCATACTTATTGCGTGTTCAAGTAAAAAGAGGTGTGATGAGTGCCTCTTTTTACCTTTTTCTTGATTATTTGATATTCCCAAAATCCAACATCATATCTCGCCCCCGAAAATATATAACCAAAAATGGTTTTTTTTTACACATATGTAAGTAAAGAATATTGAATTTTTACAAGGGAGATTAAAAAACTTTTTATTGATTATTTTATTTTTATAGCGATTTTTATTGCCTCCGCGCACATTCTTGAAATTTAATATGTAATAAATAATTTATTACACCAGTATTAGTGTACAATTAAATCAGAATAAAGATTATATTTAAATATATTAAAATAATTAATTGACTACCTTTACTTGTGAAAATGTGAATAAAAACCAGCATAAAGAAAAACTTTTTTAATTTTAATACACTGTGGACATCGTTCACATTTTTTATGCTCTATTTTGAAACTTTTTACTCAAAATGTAAGAGTATGGTGATAAAAATATGCTAATGATGGAGTAATTCACGTACAAATGAGGTAGCAATTAAATAGCTACAAAGGTCTACAAAAGGTTCTCACATTAAAATGAAAATAGGTTTTTTTAATGTACATAGCTGAGTAGTTTTCAGCGACTACTGTGTGGCATATGACGTAATTATGGTTGAATTGCATGACGCACAGTGTGGCCTCAATCTGGCTTCAAAGTTCTCCAAAAATTTATTGGAATCTGGTACGCCCCCTATTAAGATTGTGACTGATTAATGTGAGCGTCCGAACCAGCTTTGGCGCAAATAATTGAGAGTGTGCTACTGACAATGAAAATAATAACAACCTGGCCGGTGGGTCCTTGCTCCACAATTGTCAAGAGAAACAGCCTAGCTGGTTAATCGATCGCCACCTGTGCGACACGGCACGATCAGCAAGCAAGAAAATTGTGCTTTTTCCTTTTTTCTTAATAATATATATATTAAAACATAATTTATTCCGTTTTGTTCTTAGGGCGCACGGACAACAGCACTGCAATTATTAATTGCACGAATGCAGCACGAGTGTTTACTTTTGATTCAACTCTGCTGCACTAAAGCATTCTATACAATAAATCCGATGAGAAGAAAAAGGAGTGGAGTTATAAAGCTCTTCATTTATCTTTAAATTTTTCTTGCATCTCTCTGCCCTTCAGCTGTTTTATTGATTGATGATCCTCATCTTTACAAATCCGCATCGACTCCCAGAGAGACAATATAAACCGTAGACTGAAAACGGCGGGCATAAGCGAGACGAAGGCTAAATTTTATTGTGACCACGGCACGGTGGCCGGTATAAACTCGAAGGTCGCACTGGCTCTGCCTGCCACAATGGGAGATTTTAACAAAACACTGTGTAGATTTTTCTGAACTTCCTTAAACTGCAATTATACTTTCTTTTCTGAGAAGTAGTAAAAAATAAATTATTGAAAGAATATATATTTTCAAATTAAAATTTTTTGAAACCCTGATATTCAGATTATGAAAAGTAATGAAGTTTTCATTATTTGCAATTTGCAATTGTTTGAATCTTGATAAGGAAGAGTTTGATACCCATAATGATAGTATTAATTTTTGTTTCTCTCCGTTGGTGACTTAACCTCGCTATCAGGTTGAACGCGTGCGCCTCTCACCACCTTCGCCTGTACGCGATATTGCTGAGGCCGTCGTGTATGTACTTCGGTACTTGCTATTAGTTTGGTCCTCCACCCACCTGACATTAAGGCCCCCACCCTTCGAGTGCTTGGCACATAAAAGGCGGCCTGCCCAAGTGCTCTTCACTTGTTCATCCGCAACAACCAACAAACCTTCACCATGTTCAAGCTGGTAAGTTTTCAAGTTTATCAATTTTTTATTCTAGGCTTAATTTTTTTTTCGAATCAATTTTTACTCAACTTTTGCTCTTTTATTTCATCAACAGTTCGCTTTCGCCGCCCTCCTGGCCGTCGCCAACGCCGGATTCCTGGGTGCCCCCGCCGTGGCCCCCTTGGCTTATGCCGCCCCCGCTGCCTATGCCGCCCCCATCGCCACCTCTTACGCTAACACCTACAAGGTCGCCGTGAAGTCCCCCGTTGTTGCCGCCGCCCCCGTTGCCTACGCCGCTGCCCCCGTCGCCTATGCCGCCCCCGCCTACGCTGGCTACGCCGCCCCCCTCGCCTACAAGGCCCCCGTCGCCTACTCCGGATACGGAACCACCCTCATCCACTAAGTCAGCAACAAACGGAGACACCCGACAAATCCTATACCTTTCGGAAGCCTCAAAACTGTGATTCCTCCTCGGAACAAATAAATCTAATATATTATGTGTGAAAAGCAAATTTTCAAAATTTGATTTTACAAACCCAATAATTGAGCACAAACCTCTCATTACCTCTGCCGACGTGAGAATAATTTAACAGCTAGGTCAAGTTTAGACAGCCAGTATGGTTGAATTGGTTAAGTAATATTTTAGTTGACTTTTTCCTTCTGAACTTGTTGCATTATAGATTGTACTGAGATATAAACACTGCGAGCAGTGTAATATAAATAAATAAACAGAAATCACATAAATATCTCAAATAAAAAATCAGACTGCTCCTTGCAATGATATAATCTGTCACTTAAGTGTGGTACAAACTAATATTAATGGAGTAAAAACTTGCGACTCAAATGCATTATTTTTCTCATTACATTGGTATAGGTAATTTTTAACGTAAAAAATAAACACAAAGTTTAATCTCTTTTGATCGATCCCATATATCATGTCTGCAATTTTTATATCCAATTAATATTTGAATAATTCATTGGCATAGTTGACCTCAACCGAGATTCTACCGAGTTTATTGAGACCAACTAAAAGAACTTTTTTTTAATGAAGGCATTGACTTGCATTATTATTTAATATCGTACTATGCACTTTGCTACTATACTACTATGCTAGGATACTCTTAAAACATAGTGCTTTTATGACTTCATCTGTTCATCTATTTATATCTTCGTTTTAAAACACATTTTTTGTTTCACGAAAATTTAATATTTTAGTGTCACGTGAAGTAACTGCGCTCATTTTACTCCAAATAATTTAACCCACAATTTCATAAACATCTGGATAATTGGCTTTACCAAACAAAATAATTGCCTATTTATTACTGCACTACAGCAAAAATGCTTGCGCGCTCATGACCGCAAGCGCGCATAGCAAATGAGAGTTATAATTACGTTTTCTGCAATATAGGGCAGCATTTTACGTGTGATTGATTAATTAAAAAAATCCACTCTCATTCCCGTAAAAACTTAATAAGATTAAATGATTCTATTTTGAAATATTTGCAAACTGCGATAGTCATTTATTTATTTTCACTGTAAAATTAAGACAAAATAAGATTTTTCCCTGCTCGCGCTCATTTTGGAAGAACAAAATTTCATGTGAAATGCTTATCAGCTGACAATGAGATGCACATTGAGACACAATTTAGTAATTTATCCTTTGCGTGGTCAAGAATAATGCAAGACGTTGGGGCCTTTGTATTTGTTATTATTTATTCTCCTCGCGCTCCTCCTGTAAATCGCAACCTCTGCCGCTCGATAGCCAAGAAGAGTAACCGACTATGTAATAATGTTCGAAAGTACATTTTGACTAATTGCGTATTATATTGTCGTTTTTATTGCTCAACGAAGGAAAAGTGTCATAAATAATGGTCAAATTAATTTAATTTTTCATCAATGCCAAAACATAAGGGCAGCTCAAGATATGCATGTTACTTGAGGCTAATGGAAAAAAAGAATAAAATACTTTTGATATTTTACTACTATTATATAACTCCATAAATAAAGTTGGGTCACTATTGTTCGTTCACTAACAATAAATTTATAGAGTTCTTCCTTAATGTGCGGAAAACATATCGAGAGGACACACAAATTTTGAACCCGGAAATGGCCTAAGTGTCTTTTTAATTTTAAATTATACATTTTATAAGTGAGAATATAATCAATCGTTGCTGGTTATTTTGGACAGCAAATGTTCCATCCTGGAAAATTTAAAGTAAAAACTGGTATTAAGGAAAAAACTTCTAGCAAAAAATTTTAAATTTTTTTACATTATAGCATTAACCTTCATTTTATCATGTTCGCCAGCACTTAACCACCTTCGCCTGATCGGGGGATATAGCTACGGCCGTCATACTCAGGTGCACTTTGGTCCTCCACCCATTCAGACCTCGTACCCCCACTTTAGAGTGTCCACTCTAGTATAAAAGGCGGCTGCCCCCCGATGCTCTTCACTTGTTCACCCGCAACAACCAACCACATCCATCACCATGTTCAAGCTCGTGAGTTTTCATTTTATTTTTTTTCCCAAAAAATAGGAAAATACATTAAAAATTTTTTTTTTCAATTCTTATATATTAAATTTTTTCTCTGTATCAGATCGCTTTCGCCGCCCTCCTGGCCGTCGCCAACGCCGGATTCCTGTCTTCCCCTGTGGCTTATGCCGCCCCCGCTGCCTATGCCGCCCCCATCGCCACCTCTTACGCCAACACCTACAAGGTCGCCGTGAAGTCTCCCCTTGTTGCCGCCGCCCCCGTCGCCTATGCCGGATACGCCGCCCCCGCTGTCCACGCTCCCCTGGCCTATGCCGCCCCCGCCTACGCTGGCTACGCCGCTCCCCTCGCCTACAAGACCCCCGTCGCCTACTCCGGATACGGAACCACCCTCATCCACTAAGGACTAGTCAAGCATGTACGCCGACAAATCTTGAAATCTGTGATTCCTCGACACCTGGAATAAAGCTAAATTATATGTGAATAGAATATTTCCGATCATGATTTTTAAATAACTGCACCCAATTTAGGATTAGGATTAAAATTTCACATCTGTTTTTAATTGTCAGTCTTATAGTCATTTAAATAATTATGTTTCATTTTTTATATAATTCTTAATTTTTATTACAAATTTACTGACACAATAGCATTGCAAATAAAAAAAATAAGTAAGTGTTGACAAACTTGAAACAACTGTAAACAGAATATATTTCACATTAAAAAATTTAAAAAAATCAATTACAATACTAAAAGTTTTTGCTGTTGCAAACTCTATGAAGGATAGACAAGTTAAATAAAATAAATAATATTTTGCTCACCTCGATACAATTATCTCCTTTCTGCAAGTGCTGTGCACTTATATGTATATCGCGTATTGATAATTATTTGTACTTAATCCACTTTCGCAAAATTAACATCAAAATGATCAAGATGTGTTATTTAATAGGAAAGTTTAAAAAGCAGTAAAACTAATTGAAATGCAACGCCAAGGCCTAGCGATGCAAAAGCCTAACAAATAACCCACTTTTGGATCACCCTAATTAAATTGAGCAAAAAATTGGCCATGCAGCTATATCCAAGTCATAATGATAGGTTCAAGTATTTTTTGTAATTCATAAATAATGATTAACATTAATTCTCAAGAGTACCACATATACACATTCAGTGTGTTGTAATGGTTCTTATTTTTTATGTTACTCAAACGCCTGCTGACTAACATAACAGCACGCGAAAAAGTCACAAAAGCATTAATATCATATCAATTTAGAGTTCATCAAAATTACGACTTCAAATTTGTATATTTTGGTATTTTAAGGCCGATGAATAAAGCTGGTTCATTAACCAAATAGTAATGCTCATGCAAATCTGATCCTTCAAAAATAATACTTCCTTTTTCCTCAACGGCATGTCAAAAGAATCAACCAGGAAGAATTAATTCATCCAACGCCCACAATTAAACAAACAAACAAATAAGACACCCAAAGGAGCGCTCGTTTCTCTTGGACCTCCTAACAACCTCTGGCAGTGCCACAATATTTTCACCACCATGTTCTCATTATGAGGCTTAAATGCTTAAATTTAAAACAATTCCATAATTATAATATTGAATCTGAATTAATAGATATTCTCTATAAACGTGTGCATAAGTATGTACCTCAATGTAAGCTAAAACTACATAACTTCAATGGAAACATAAATGCATTGCAGCACCCCAGCAGTGCAAATATCTTTTCTTTAATCACCTTTTTAGCAAGAAATTTACATGCATATGCATGAATGAAATTGTCCGGCTCTCAGCTAATTAATAAATAAGAATGACAAAGCTTAAGTTTAGACGTACTGATATATTGTGAGATAAATTAGTTACTTCATCTTCAGCGCCGAATAAATCAACCTGCGAGACCTTTTGTTATCGCAATCTATGCCATTCTCGATCGCTGGCCCGAGACGAGCACATCCATCCAGGCCACCCATGTATGTAGTGCAGCAATATATTTCATTTCATAAATAGAGATTTTTATCGTTGTAATTGTAAAAAAAAAAAAAATCAAGAAAGAATTTAAAAAAGCAAAAGAAAAATGCTATATTAGTTAGGCTCTAATTAATATTCAGCTCAATTATAATTTTTATGTTATTTCTTGTGTTAAAGTTAAAGATAAACAAATATACCGCTAAGTTTGTTATATTTTCAAAGCTCAAAACATGACTCTAAATTTTTATATGAATAATATTTTGGAGCCCTATGAATAAAATCAAAAAATCAATAAAGAAACACGAATAATTCATAAATCAACAAAGAAAATATTCATTCATTCAAAGACCGCATGTTTATATAATCACACAAAGAAAATGTTAAAAGTAACAATGTTATTCAACAAGAAATAAACTCTTTGAAAAGCCTGATTGAGATGTAATTGTATCATATCGGTAAACGCCTATAAATTGATAAAAAAAAAATCATTTTCAACTTATAATACCCTTAACCTTCAAGCTATCAGGTTGAATGCATACGCCTCTCTCCACACCTCCTTCCCTGTACGGCCGTCATGTGCTCACCAGGTACCGCAGTTGGGTCCTCCACCCACCTGACTATAGTGCCCCCACCCTTTGAGTGTCCACTCTAGTATAAAAGGCGGCTGCCCCCGATGCTCTTCACTTGTTCACCCGCAACAACCAACCACATCCATCACCATGTTCAAGCTCGTGAGTTTTCAATTTTCAATTTAATTTTTTTTTTTCAATTCTTATATATATTAAATTTTTTTCTCTGTATCAGATCGCTTTCGCCGCCCTCCTGGCCGTCGCCAACGCCGGATTCCTGTCTTCCCCTGTGGCTTATGCCGCCCCCGCTGCCTATGCCGCCCCCATCGCCACCTCTTACGCCAACACCTACAAGGTCGCCGTGAAGTCTCCCCTTGTTGCCGCCGCCCCCGTCGCCTATGCCGGATACGCCGCCCCCGCTGTCCACGCTCCCCTGGCCTATGCCGCCCCCGCCTACGCCCACGCTGCCTACGCCGCTCCCCTCGCCTACAAGACCCCCGTCGCCTACTCCGGATACGGAACCACCCTCATCCACTAAGGACTAGTCAAACACATACATGCTGGCTGAACAGCAAATCTGTGATTCCGATCTGCAAATAAATCTAAATTATGAAATGTGAATATCAAATTGCATTGTTTCTAATTGATAAGATAAGCATTTAGAAAATTACCCTAAAGCTGAGCATTTATTAATTTAAATTTAGTTTCGAGCCGATTGGGAAATTATCATAATTTTATTGCAATACTCAGCTCGTGCCTCTTTCAATAGTAAAGCACTAATTCATTTATTTATATTCTCCACATTTAAAATTTTTTTAAGTCACTGAATACCAGCCAAAAACCATAAAAAAAGGCGTACTTGCTTAAAGTACTGGAAAATACATTGTCAGCCATAAAACAAAGTCAAATTTGAGTGCCCTCCGAATAAAAAAAAGTATTTTGAAGGAGTTTTTCAGCGCTCCTCTAATTTAAAGCAGGTTCATTTTATGAATTTTATTATAAACCTAATATTATATCTCCTTTTTCGCGGGTTAAAATGCCGAATCCTGCACTTGCGGCTTTCGTCTCAATATCTCTGCCAATCAGAGCGCTGAATAGAACGCAGCCCAAACGCAGCCGCTGAAAATGATCAGATGCTTGATCAGATGTTTCACAAAAATAAACAAAGTACAAAGTTGTGGCTTTTGGATCAAAAGAAAAGATATATTTTTAAACATTGTAGTTGATAATTATTATTGTTTAGTAAATTAAAATGCGTAGCGATCCGGCTAAGCTGAAGAGCGATTATAACAACCCATGTTTAAAGGTTATTTTCTTTCTAACTTTTGTCAAGAATTCTATTTTGATTAAAATTTTTGTCAAAAATTCCAGGAGCAGGAGTTGTCATTCAAATGTATGCACGATAATAATTTTGACAAAGATTCTTGTCAATTGGTGTTCAAAAACTACCAAGTCTGCAAAGAATTTTGGGTATGTTTCGTATTTTCTGAAAAAACATATGCATTTCAATCTAAATTTTTCTCGTAGAATAATATTGTCTCCGCAAGACGCAGAGCTGGAATAAGACCCTTAATGCCGCCACCTGAGGAGCGAGATCAAATAAGAGCAGAATATGTAGAAAATAGAAAATGGTGAGGATATAGGTTATTGTAAAAAAAATGTACAAATTTTCATTTTCATTAACATTTGGCGTCTTTCTATAAAACAGTTTAAATTTATTTGTTGGTCCTTCAAAATGTTTAAAAATCAATAGTAATAAAATAATAAACAAAATAAATCTGCTACAAATAGCAAAATTTTATTTTTCTGTTGAGTAGTACACAAACCAGTGGTGTTCCATTTTGTTTTCAAATAATATATATGGCCGTGTGCCAGAGACTTGCTCTGCACTGCAAAAATATTACATGTCCACAATTAACTTGTTCGTTTGATCGTGACTGCCACTTCGATAGACCAGAGCATACAGAGATAATTATTATTAGTATTTCGTTCCACAGCTTTTTGTACATGATCATGCAAATCTACTACGCGTTTGAATTTACAGAACTACTCAATTGATTATTAATTATGTTTATATACGATTTGCACATGGAAACATGCTGGCCTAATTTTACACATTTATTATATAATTTAAATCTCATACTACATATGTATGAAAAAAGCTGCGTGTGCACCCCGGCTTTTGGTAAAATATTTGACACAAAATGAGGTACAAATGGAAGCTGAAATTGCTAGACGCACTGCTGTTTTTTGTATGTCCATTGGTACAGTTAATTCTTCACTTAGTAGTAAAATGAGCATGTGTATACAGCGTTTTTAAATTCAATGGGCAACATTCATAAAGGGGTGAAAGACAGATTTTTACCCAGAGGTAATATATTCAAGTGTGGAACGAACGCTGATGATTGTTGCAAAAATTGACTCGTCCAAAATATCATTTCAATTTGAAAATCAAACTTTCTATCAAAATCTTGACTTGGCTATTGTAAGCAAACTTCCAAATTAATTATCCCTCATAATACCAACCCACGCATAGCTGATGTTGTGCTCTTTACAACAGAAGCAAGACTAGGAATGAAAAACACTTTTAAAATATTCGATGGAATCCAAAAGCGTTGCAAGAACTAACAATTAAAAACTAATATATGGTTACAGAAGCAATTCATGGTGATTAATTTCTTCTCTTACAGATAAAAGCAATAAAACTTGAACCCCACTGATATGATTTTAAAGGAGGAACGTAACCTCCTCCTTTGTACCTAGCTATTTGATTTTTGCTAAACCGCTCACAAATTTTGAGTAAATATATTCATTAAGACTTTTGAAAATTCTCAATTCATCCCGCACAGATCGTATTGGAAACTTTATGAAACCTAAAAGTCGTATGCTGGCAGAAATAGACTGTCGAGTTCTCTTTCGATCCAAGAAGTCAGACAGTGAAATTGAAATATTTGATCCACAGAGGTGGTGTCCGGAGGTAAATTAACACACTTGAAAGTAACTGACAACACAACTGCAACCCAAAGAACTGAGGAAAAGGTGACGAGTCGGATGAGGATTTTAGCATTTTGTGTTGTCCCACAGAAGTCAAGCCGACTTGTCCTTGATTCGGAAACACTCTATTTTGAAGTGATGGCACATTTCTTGCACCTGTTGATCACAAATTTTTTTAATAACATGACATACCAAAAAATTAAAACAAAAAATTACCACACAGGTGCCGTAGTGAATTTGAGTGATGGTGGCTAAAAAAGTTACTGCGTAAAGCAGGGGCAGCTCAAAAGCAGCAGCTGCAGGCACATAAACCAGCACTAGCACCATGATAGATAGAGGTGGGATGATCCAGTGCAGGGCTTCACACCTTGTGTTTGACATTTGCGAGACAATAAGTCGGCACTGAAAAAAATTCAAGATCAGTAAAAAAAAAATTAAACAATTCAAGCACCTCAAAATTTTTTTTTTTTAAATTTAAGTTCACAAACTTGGAGAAAACGGGGATTTTTTTTACTTTATCAAATTATATATTTTGTTCACTAAAGTGGAACCAGAAAAATCTTGCACATCGGTCATCTTTTTTTGCAAACAACATTTTTAACAATCTGCAATCACTAAGACTTTAGACTCTCTAAGACAAAACTTGAGAGATTCTTCTGGAAAATTCTCTTGATCTCTGACACTGCTTTTTTTTATTAGTACTTACACAGATATTAGAGAAGATGGTGCCCGTCATGAAATAAATGGCTCTCGGGTCAATTTCAATCACATTGTTCGGCGAATAGACCACCCAAAAGGAACACAGGCCCAGAAAGCCAACTACCGAGAAGCAGGGCCGGAATGCCTCCAAGGGCGTTCGCATTTTCCCTGTTTTGTCTCGATAAGATCTGTAAAGTATCTGAACATTAATATAAAATAAATAACAAGTGCAATTTTAAGTTTATTGCCTTCGACATGTGTTTAGA
Source organism: Neocloeon triangulifer (assembly GCF_031216515.1). NCBI lineage: Eukaryota > Metazoa > Arthropoda > Insecta > Ephemeroptera > Baetidae > Neocloeon > Neocloeon triangulifer. The sequence goes on along the minus strand of NW_026775554.1, from coordinate 6,131,113 downwards.
CTTTTGAATTAATTATTTTATGAAAAAAAAAATGCAGTGACGATTGTTGTTTCCAGAAAATTTCACCAAAAAAGGAATACTTACAAATAGACATTGTACACGGAAACGGGTACATTGAAGAGAATTGCGCTGACGTAGAACACTAATTCAAACAATTGTCCACATGTCACACTGCCAAACACGTCAAAGTTCCAAATTGTGTGGCTATAAAATGCTGTCACTGTGAAGGTTGCCATGGTTGCCTGGAAATTACCCAAATTAAATCATGCTTTCTGTTTTTTCTTTTTCTTTTGTGCGAGTAAAATTCATACCAGCATTGAGGCGTCATAGCCCCACGGCAAGAAGAGAACGCCCGTGTTGTACTTCTCCCAGTGAGAGATGAAGAAGTTGAGGAAGATGTTCCAGAAACAAAAGTACATTCTGATAGGTGACACACTGTGATCGGTCCGGCCGAACGCCGAGTACATGCAGGTGACGATGAAGACGGTTGTGTAGGAGTCCAGGCCGTGGTCGAAGAGTTCCCCAAGGGGGCCACTCGTCTGAGTCCGTCGTGCTTGCTTACCATCGATTCCATCTGAAGAAAATGAAAATGGAATGTTTTACAAATATTTTGAATTCTTTATGAAAAATAAAAATAGCATAAAAATAATAAAATTAAATGATAATTTTCTTTAATTATTATAGGTAATATTGTCATCAACATACCTAACGTGTAAGCTAGGAACAGATTGAGGGCTGCCACTGCCCATAACCACCTGGGCAGGGGCGGCACTTCAGGATGGTCGGCGCTCGACGCGTAGAAATTGTAGTCGAGATACGAAAAAAGGAAAAAATTGAGGACTGTGAACAGGAATCCCACAAACGTCAGCAGATTTGGCGCCACCCATCTTGGACACAACTGCAAGCAAGAAAGTGAGAAATTAGTCAGTCCGTTTAAGGATCCGATTGCATTACCTTGACTACTGTGTTCCAAAACGGGTGCATCACATAAATACTCAGGGGACTGGTGTCTATCGAGCTGTACTGTAACATCAAGAAGAAAGCAATTTCTTTAAAAAAATTGATCTGATAATTCTACTAAATTATTCTTTTGTTTCTACGTATAAAGGTTTTTTTAGTTGTTGTTGGAACCTTTTTTACACTCGGGATGTTCAGTTCATTTTTTGATGAAATATAATCAGGCTTCCTCGGTGAAGATGAGCAACTTTATTGAACAATAAAGTTGCTCATCGTCACCAAGGAATTTATTTCATCAAAAAAATTAATTAACGTTTAAATGCAAGACAAATATCAATTAAAATCTGTTTTTTAGGTACTGTGTACTACACAGTAAAAATGTTTTAATTTTTTTTTAATCCTCTGTTTGTATTAAAAGTTAATTTCCATAATTAAAGACGCATAAATCTTAATCAACAGGACTTTGCTTTGTATTTTTCAGTTGCCTAGATTTTAGGAAATGCACTTAATTAAGGTTTAAAGGTCAATTTATTTGCAACTCAAATGTTTTTTTTTTTTTAGCAAAGTGACATGCCCTCAGAGAGAAAAAACTAGAAGGGTCTAGAGGGTCATCAAAAAGTGTCACGATCTTTTCCACGCGCGGTCCTCAGACCGATTGTGAGGTCACTCGCTAGATAACAAAGTCTCATTCATGCTGGCGAGACAAGCACAATTAATTACTACGGCCCGGCTTCGATTTTAATTTTTACCTAAGCTCTCTGTTCTCCACCTTCCTGGTCGCATTTTTAATTCAAAATTTTAGGAATCCTTAATTTGACCATTGAGAATCTATTGCAAAAGAAACAATTTCTGATTTCCCTTGTTGGAGTTTTCCACTAGTCTGCAGGAAGCAGTGTTGGTTGATGGTCTTTTAAAGGAATATTTTATTAGACCGCGGGTGGAAGAAACGCGAGCACATCAAGCCGACCACAAAGTTGAATAATTCATTGCCCTCGTTGTGTCATGAATAGAGCGATTAATCTACAATGTAACGCTTACTTCGATTGGAGCGCTTCAATCAAGAGAAATTAAATTATTCAATAAAAATCGACTATTGTTTTGAAACATTTAACAAATTATATTAGTTATAACAAAAAAAATTGGAATCATTTGGGATATAAGATGAGAGAATAAAATTAATTTTTATTTCATATCATTATAATGAAATTGCTATTATAATAGCAATTTTATGGCCAAATTGCAAAAATATAAAAACCTTAATGATTCGTTTTAATTTATAAATTAAATTAATTTTTACGTACAATTTTTAAAAATATATACCTATGATTTTTTTAACTTTTGGTAAATTTGTATTTATATGATAAAAGAAAAAATGGAATAAATAATTATGTAACTTTAAATCCAACTTAAAAATTCAGTTCGAAGTCATATAAATTTATTCTTTCAAAAAAAAAAAAATAAATTTGGATAGAACAGCGAGTTTTATAAAGACTAAAATATTTCAAATAAAATTTTTTTGGAACTTTCGTGTTTGGTAGATAAATCAACAGTAAAATGATTTTTTGTTCCAAATTCTATAAGAAAAAGCATCTGCATGAGTGTAAAGAGCAAATGGAAATTGAGGTAATAATTTAAAGTAAATTTGTTTTAATTTTTAATAATTTTTAAGTAACTGGAAAAAAGTAAATATGCAAATTTGATATTTTAAAATTATTTGAATAGAGTTAGATAATTATTTTTCACCAATGTAAGAATGAAAAACTGACAATGAGAGCTGCTTTTGGTGCGAAGAAAGACGAAAATAGAATATCTTCCGAAAGAGGCTCTAATGTCTTTATTCGGCTGAAAATAGCATCGCGTTTTGCACGGCTTCCTTTTTCATTAATCCACGAAGGCAAAGAGCTGCTGCTTTTTTCAAGCCCAACACAAAAAGTGCAACAAAGTAGCGAGACATTTAAAGAGGCACTCGTAGCGTTTTTCGTCTCAGCTCAAAATAGCCCTCGCCGACCACTTAGCGAGTGTGAATTACATTTGCTTAGTTAAAAAAAAGCTTACCCGCTCGCGGCTTTGTGGGTGCAATTTTTTTTAATAAAAATCCCAATCCACACAGCAAGCATTATAGAATTGCGTGCGGAAATTTAATGTGTCGTTCTTTTAATTAGAATAATGCAAATAGCCGACGAGCACTCCCATGAATGAAATTCATAATGTGAATATTCATGAGAATGACAGATGACATTTTTCTTTATTATAATTTTTTAGTGCAAATTTCGCTCAGTTTTAAAAACCACGCCCAGACGGTCGAACGAAACAAGCAACTAAAAAGACACACGTCTTAATCCCGGCCCAATTAAAGTGTTGATAACAGAAAGGGTTGCAAAATTAACCTTGTAGTGCTCGAAGCCGGAGAGTTGTTCCTTGGTGAGGTACTTCATGGTGGTGGTTTTGGCCCCTCGTCCACGCTGCCAATTTCGAAGAACACAAAACGCCTCAGTTCATCCTTTCCGCGCGGCGACCGAAACCAATTTTGCGTCACCTACCAGCAGAATGACGACAAAAGTGGCGTGATTCGGCGTCGGCAGTCGTTGGATTTGATGCTGCTCCTGCTGCTGCCTGAGGCCTGAAATCTGAATTATCCGTCCGCCGTACTAACACGGCTTGACGTCGCTATTTAGAAAACACATTAAAACCCGTAGGGCTCGACGAGCAGCCATATTGTTCGATCAAAACCTTAGATTTATTCGGAATTTTAATTTTAGCGGCTCTTTCTCGATCAAAGATGGCGGCCATTGCGATCTTTTTGTCGTTGTAGTTTCAAATCTGCAGGCTACACCCACTTTTAGCAGCAAAATGCTTCACCAGCCGGCTGCCAGATGACGCAAACAGGCAGACAAATTTTGCACTTTCGGTGACATTGAAAACATTGGGAAAACACACGTGTTTATGTGAGCAAATTTTAATTATATCCCTTTTTTATCTGTCTTTATTTGTTTTGTGTTTGCTAATTATTCTCCTTTTTGAGCAGATATGTACTCAACTTTAAATCTGTTTAGCTAAGGGAAAACAGCCATGTCGAAGAAAAGGGGGAAAATTCTTGGAAATCTGCAGAAAGAGTGGAAGCCGGTGCAAGTCGAAGAGCTATTCGTCGAAGGCACCAACTTTGATGGACTCATCGGCATTGAGGAGATGTCCGATTATGACATCGAAACCTTTAAAAGCAGCAAATCTAAAAATGAAAAAGTATTGTTTTCCAGCATCAAAGATTATTTTATTCCTTGTTTTAAATTATAAATCACAGAAGAGGGACAGCCTCAATAAGGTTGATCCGAGTGTCCGGAAGAGACCTCTAAACGACTCTACTGAAGAACAAGTGGCCGCGGCTGATGCTCCCAAAAAGAAGAAGAAACCAACGAAGAAGAAAAAGATTCAAGGATGGAGTGTCACCAGCGTGAATCTTGATGACAAGGAAGTTGATATGTCAGCATGGAACAATCTTTTTGTTCCCGAACCAGTTCTACAAGCGCTGAAGGAGAAAGGATTTGCAGAACCAACTAAAATTCAGGTCTGGAATCCTTGCTTGATTTGGAAGATTTTTAATCCCATATTTTTAACTGTATAGACAATGACCTTGCCACCTGCCATCGCAGGTCGAAGGGATATTTTGGGAGCTGCGGAGACGGGCAGTGGTAAAACTCTGGCCTTTGGAATTCCTGTAATCAGCAGAATTTTGGATTACAGAGATAAAGTTGCCAAAGGTCTGAAACAATTAAATTAAAAAGGGTTTTTTATGCCTATAATTCCCTAGGCATCATTGACGAAGAGGTTCTTGAGGAGTCGGAAAGTGAAGAGGAGGATCTCGAAGACGACGAAACTTTGGGATGTGTCAAGGTAGAGAAAACTAAAATTGAGGAGAAGGGCAAAAGGCCCATGGGAAAACTACACGCCCTTGTTTTAACCCCTACAAGAGAACTGGCAGTCCAAGTCAGGAATCATTTAGTTGCTGCTACCAAGTACTGCAATATAAGGGTATAAAATTTATATAAAATTGATTATTAAATGAAAATATTCAACTAGATTTCATAATTTCATAATTTTGCTTAATTTATCTTCAGGTGGAAATCATTGTCGGTGGCATGGCTCAGGAAAAGCAGGAAAGGGTGTTGAAAAAATGTCCTGAGATTGTGGTTGCAACTCCAGGTCGACTCTGGGAACTCATTAAAGAGGGAAATCCATTTTTGCAGCAAGTGGACCAACTGCCGTAAAATCACCAACCGTTTTTTTTTTTTTTTTTTTTTATTTAAAAAGTATTTTATTTTCTCTCAGGTGCTTGGTCATTGATGAAGCTGATCGAATGATGGAAAAGGGCCACTTCCAGGAGTTGCATGAGCTTGTCGAAAGAATGGAAAAGAACCAATCTGTTCGTCAAACTTTTGTCTTCTCGGCCACCCTGACCTTGGTCCATGACCCTCCAAAGCGTCTTACTATAAAAAAGAAAAAGGGACCCAAACAGCCTTTGAAACAAACCCCAGGACAAAAACTGAACCAGTTTATAACCATGCTGGGCTTGAAAAATCCAAAGGTAACATGAGATGATAATTTTAAAAATTGTTCTTATATTTTATAATATGGCAGGTCATTGATTTGACAGCAAAAGAAGGGACAGTTGAAAGCTTGACTGAGGCGTACATTCCCTGCCCTCTGGAGGAAAAAGATGCTCATTTGTATAACTTCCTCCGAAACCATCCCGGCCGAACTCTCGTCTTCCTGAACAGTGTCGCGTCAGTCCGCAGATTGGCAAATTTGTTCAGTTTACTGCAATGCCATCCAGTTGCTCTGCATGCTCAAATGCTCCAGAAGCAACGTCTGAAGAATTTGGAAAAGTTTGCTGCAAATCCTGCAGGGCTGCTTTTGGCAACTGATGTTGCTGCCAGGGGTTTAGACATTGTCGGTGTCCAACATGTTATTCATTATCACGTGCCGCGAACATCTGAAGTACTTTTGATTAATTATCTTTGAAAACTTAATTTTTCTTAAAATTTATGTTCTCAGAATTATGTGCACAGGAGTGGTCGTACGGCAAGAGCACAAAAAGAGGGCCTCACTGTTCTTTTTGTTGACTCAAAAGAAATGTCTGTCTTTCGGAGGTTATGCCAAACTTTGGGCAAAAGTATGTGTTCTTATAATTTCTTACTTCCAAAATATTTTATTTTGAATTTTTCATAGACGATGATTTACCCGAGTTTCCTATTGATAAACCTGTTTTCGATGAAGTCAGGAGAAGAGTTGAAATGGCCAAAGAGCTGGAACAATTGGATCACTCCCATCGGAGGAGCCAGTCTGAAGAAGGGTGGTTGAATAAAGCGGCCAAAGAATTGGATCTTCACTTTGATGAACACGACAAACTGTATCCTTTTAATAACTTTTTAAGATTTTGATTTAAAAGTTTTTTGGAAAAGTCCTCAACCTTTTGATCAGTCCCATAAGATCAGCTGTGGAACCAGGAGCAGCCAAAGCTCTGAAGACTAAAAAGAAAGCACTTGAGGCTGTGCTTAAACTGCCACTGGTGAGGGGCGCAGTTTCTGGAAAGTATCCCACTTCAAGTGGCAGTCTCGTGGTACCTTATTCCTCAGGTATGTGAAATCAGGATGAATCTCATATTATTTTTATTCGTCACAATATTTACTTAGGCAATACAGGAGAGGCTTTAGAACTGGTTAAATCCAGAAAGAAAGCTGCTAAAAATCTTGGCGAAGAGCTCGGCTTTAAGAAGAAGAGGCCAAAGTTCAAAAAGAAATCAGCCGCTAAGAAGGTGTAGAAATCAATAATAAAGGTATTTTAACGTTGGTCAGATTTGAATTGAGCCTTTTTATTGGCCGCAAGTTGGAATGTTGCACAACACAAAGAGCGTTGAAGCTACTTACACATAGCGATGAGAGACAATTTCAAGTCAAATATTATTATTATTTTTCCTTTGTACAATCACCCTACATGCTCTACATTCAATGTGCACAAAACAACTAATATTCGGGTTTGCAGAAAATTTCGATTGTGAAAATTTCTAATGCGAGTAAATTTGCACACAAAAAATTTTTGGCAAATTGAAGCTTATGTTGCACAGTTAAAAATTAAATTTAAAACCGGCAGGCGTAATTCAGCCTTTACGGGTTAAAATTTTATCGTTTAGTGGTCCAGCGTTTCATTGCATCCTCCCAGTCGGCCGCGCTCGCAGCTCCATTTTCTTTTTGGTTAATTTCCTCACGCTGACTTCTCAAAAGTGCCTTCAAATTTACATTACAATAGGTGATTGGATTTTAATTCAAATTCAAACCTACTTGCAAGTTTTGGCCAAATACATCAGTATCTTCATCATCATCAAAGTCATCCTATTATGAGATAAAAAATTTAAATTTCATAATTGATCAGTCTGCGGTATTTTACCTTGTTGTCACCAAAGTCGCCATTGTTTCCGTGGGTCCTGGCCTGGATCTCGGCCATGAGCTGCTCCTGCTGAAACCTTTTTTGCATCTCCTCTCTCCAGAGAACCGTGTTGCCATTGGCCGTTCGACTCAGAAACTCGTCCTGGTCTTCATCGTCAGCCTCAAAGTCTGCATTTGCAACAAAAGCACCAACCCTCACTTTTGAGCCGAAGTGGATACCAAATAGTCTGTTTTTTTCTTAAGCTTTTGCGTAAATAAAAATAACCAAAAGTATAATTTGCTCAAAGGGGAAATATTTTTATATTTCCTCCCCTTCCGCGGTGAAGATTAAATTGAAGCAGAGATTTGTTTGAATTGCGCCCACTGGCGATTTTTTAACAACACAGTGTGCCTAATTAGGAAAAGATTTTAAATATATTGCTAATAAATGTACTGACACATGCCTAGAAAGCGTCGCTCGTGTTTTTTAGTTGAGGCCTAATAATTTTTGTTCAATCTTTATTTAGTTGAGGCCTTCCTTGCTGATGGTGTATGCTGGTTACTTTTCTACTTGTAAGCGTCATTCATATTTAAATTAAAAAAGCATGCAGAAACCTTCGAATGCACTCTTTGGAGAAGGTTGTTGCAAAATGCAGAGGTATAAAAGAGAAACAAGAAAACACACAGGAAAGTTCAAACTCAATAAATATATATGTAATATTTGCAGCATATTTATATAAATTGTATAATATCAATTCTGGTCTATTGCCAAGTCTGTAGGTCAAAATAATACAACAATCAATCGGGAATCATACAAGTCCAGATAGAAAAAAATGCACTCGGCAGCGCTCTCTTGAAATTATTTTCACTTTCTTTGAGAGAGCGGCGGCGCTTCCATACAAAATAATAAAATCCAGATTTTTGTTCGAAATTCTCAGGTTAAATTTAATTGAACAACCAATGATAAAGAAGTAAGTCTTTGTATAAAAATAATAACACACAAAAAAGGAGAGAATCAATATTACACATGCTGATCAAAACCGACAATCAATTCAGTAAGGATTTTCATTGATCAATCTGAGCACTGTCCTACCTAATGGTTTTCTGATGCTCGGCCGTTTTGGCTCTTCGTCCTGATCTGACCCCTCTGTAATTAGAGACGACAAGAGTGTGTATAGGGAGTGATTAGGGGGACTTGATTTATTCACTGGTTTATACTTTTGCTCGAGCAGAGTGAATCGTATTTTTAGCTCGAGAGTTTCTAAAATCACGGTGCTATATTTTAATGAACGCCACTTGTACTTAAAAATTAGCACTACCAGTGCAGCTACCAATGTTTTGAGTTGTACTTTTCATTTGCTTTTTATTTTTAATGCAAGCCTCCATGATCATGATCATGTTCTAAGGAAGTTTGAAATTAATGACCACCTCTAGAGAATTTTCTCTCTGGAATTATGTCTTTCTCAGTCTTATTGATTTAAGATTTTAATTATTAATTTTACAACTTATGAAGGGTTTATTTAAAATAAAAATTAATCATAACGATGATGTATCTTTTAGAGCAGAGATGACTCCTGGCTCCTGGGATAAATCAGTTTAAAAAAACTATGAATTTACGGTGCTGCCAGAGTGCTATAAAAACTAGTTTTCTGATAAACTGTTTGCACAAACAGAAACGTCTCTTAAATGTAAAATTTTACCTCATTTTAATTTAATATAATGGAATATTTTTAACTATAATTTTGAAAAGAGATGCATTTAAGTGACGTTGACGTAGATTAGTAAAAATGGTGTTTAGTTAATCTTGCCGTCGTCTAACGGATTTGGGATTGATTTTATGAAATACATCACCTTTCGCCTGGAGTGGAGCTGCTTGATCTGCTGCCTAAGGGAAAGGGGTCAAAGGGGAAGCACACCACAGGCTGGTAGAAAAATATAATATGTAGAGTGGAAAAAGACGAGATTCGAACGTACATATATTTACGAACGGGGACAAAGACGGGGTTGAATGAACGAGAAAAATAAATCAAAATCACGTACCAAGAGGAGCAAAAAAGATATGTAGAAAAAAGACACGCACGGACAAAATCAAGGGAAACACGACAGGGACATTTTGGCAGCGCCTCACAAAGGCAGTCCATTGGGTGACAGGCTAAGAGTGGTTTCAGATTTTGGAAATTGGATTAAGTATGATCATCCAGTCATTCATTCAATCAATAAATTGAGAGTTAATTTTATATTAATTTTAGAGAAATCGTTCGAAGCTAATTTAAAACGGTGGAGGAATAAAAATTTGTACATTATCATTTTACAATATGTGATCGGTGTGTATGAGATGGTTTCGATCGGGCAAAATCAAGAGCTGATTGAGTAGTTTAAGTACTACATGCAAAATATAATACGTATGGTTATATGTATAGAGGTACAAAACATCAGCACTAAAGATTAATTGCTTCTGCAACTCCAACCACAAGGATGTGCTGGGAGTTTGACCTAGAATTTAGCTTTTCGGCAGCAGAGTTTGGACAGAATTCTTTTTCGTGAATAATTGTACCTTAAAATTAATTTGTATCATATATAAATCCTGCCCAAACTCTGGGCAAAAAGCTGCCAAAGCTCATCATAATAACTCTCTCTATGCTAGGACAACATATCCTTGAGCGACTCTCATTCGGCGGCCGAGGCAGCAAGAGCGGCCGAGGCCGTCTCGTGCTGCAGGGCCTCCGGTCTACTGCTTTTGACACTACCAGTCTGCTGAGGCTGCTGCTCATCCGCCTCACCTGAGTTGAGTTCCCTGACCAGAGTGGACATGGCGCAGGTGACTGAGTCGGCGGCCACCAGCAGGTCATTCCGGAGGCTGCGTTGAGGAGGTGGCGGACCCTGTTGGCCGCCAAAGGCGCTCCTCACGTCTCCCGCCAGCGAGTCGGCCATTCCGCCCGGAACAGAGTTGGCCATCGAGCTCATGGAACTGGACAGGCCTCCGGGTGTGACGGGGGCAGAACGAGAAGAGGAGGGCAGACTGCCCGTCATTGGCATGCTGCTGCTAGGAAGAGGAGGGGATTTTGTAGAGCGTGGTGAAGAATTTGGGGTCGATCGAGGAGAAGGCTGGTGGTTCTGAAATAAAACATTGTATGAATTTAATAAGAAATCAAACAGACGAGAGTTGTTTTACATTATATGAAACAAAAAAATTATTTATATATAAATTTTCAAAAAATTATTTTTACAAATGCTTAAATTACAAACGTTATTTTTCTACTTCAGACTAGAGATTTTAAGCAACTTATGCAATTGTACCTTTAACAGTTTCATAAGTCCCTCTAGTTGCACCATCAATTGCCTTCTTGAGTCCTGAAGTGCCGTCAGGTGGCCTTCCAGTTCACCCTTCCTCTGTCTAAGAGCCCTCAACTCGGCCATCAGAGCCGGGTTCTCCTCAGCACTGGCACTCATCCCGGCTGTTTCCAACTCCTGCTGTCTTCTGGTACAAAGTTCAAAGTACCCATAAGGAATTTATTCAACACACAAAACTGACAAAACGAACCTTAATCTTGCAATCTCCCTCATGATTTCTCGGTTCTTGGACTCGAGTTGCTGAATCAGCTCTCGTTGCGCCCTGCTAGTGTCGATACTGAGATTTGCTTCTGACGGCGCCCGATTCTGCAAAGATTGCATGTTAGAAAAGCCTCAAGCAACATCCGTTGACAAATAAAAAATAAAAAAACATGCACACTGACAAAAGGCACGGAGAAAATGAAATCTACGGCAAGCAGGGGGTGTTGGTGCCGATTGGGTTACTATGGTATATGTGCTTACGTACTATGAAATCGTGAAGAGGCATGATCCACTGAATGTGTTGCGACTTGAGAGAGACCAATTATGAATTAGTTTTGTGCGGAGAACACTTACAAAACATGTGCACACAATAATGATATTTTGAAATTTATTCTCTGCCCACAGACAAGCCAGAACGTTTGTGTGAGAGACTACGTGAGGTGCTAGTAGTGCCAAGGCGATTTACATTTTTATATTTATACAGCCCCAGCAAGAATGAAACTAGGGCTTTTTGATAAGTACTTACTGCAGAGCGCGCCTCAGCTGCGAGCCGAGCTGCATATCGGGCGATCAGTTTGTGCTCGTCGTCAAACCGCGCAGAGTCGAGGCTTGTTGTGTTGTATTTGCTGGGACTCGAACAGAGAGGACTGAAACTAAAGTTACACAATAATTTAGCAAAATCAACTTTTGATTTTTTTTTATTATTTTTTTTATCTTTGAATGAGGAATTTAATTTAAACATGCCAATATAAAATTGGATGTGGATATTAAAATTTTTAAATATTTTTATAATCTGCGATGCTACCTTCTGTGAGTTGATCTGCTGTCCATAGAACCAACATCAAAAGCACCGGAAAATGAAGACCCATCTGGAAAGCCATTGTGTGTGGGAAGAGGGGATGGAGGACTAAAGGATATTTGTTATTTAATAATTAATTTTCCATATTTTTAAAATTTGGGGGGAAGGGAATAAACTTACACAATGTGAGATAGATTTAAGGTTTTTTCCGGCTCATCTGGGAACCGTGGAATGTTGTTTCGGCCCTTTTCGGGGACGCATCTGAAGGACTTCCTTAGAGAATGACCAATTTGCTTGCTCGGGGACTTCTAGATCAAACAGTGTTATAATGGCCGCATCATTAATTAAATGAATTAAAAAATAAATGATATGAAAGTAAAAATCAATGGGAATATAACAATTATAAAAAAAAACTCACGTAAGTTGAATATTCTTTGACTTCGTGTTCGTTGGTGTGCTGGCCCGAAATTCTGCCTCTCCAAAAACACTCCTGGCACATGTTGTAGTTGTGGCATTTCTGGCACCGATATCTGAACCCGGTAAAGTTCTCCCGCTGACACGCATCACAAATCATTGGGTGAGCCACTGGAAACATTTTAGCATTTAGATTTGCTCTTGAATAGAGAGTAGGCCTCAGCAAGAGGCTTTCTCGACTGGGAGTGCCCAGACGCCCGCACTCGACTGACGCGCGGGGCGTCAATTCGGGGTCAACACTTAAAAGGCTTAAATTGCATTATTCCAACTTGAAAGTCTTCGCTTAAACCGACAAAGAAAGAAGCCTTGATCACAAATGAAGAGGAAGTGCAGCTCACCTTGTTCCACGCTGGCAAGTCTATGCAACAGGGGCAGCCAGACAAGACAGTGGGGTCCAGGGTCGGACATCATCACATCCATGAAATCGTTTACAGTCACCTTTGGCGCCTGTTAAATAATTCAAATTATCAAATGATTTATCTCAGGTTTTTATGACTACGGAGAAATAATTTTTGATAAATATAAAAAATACTCAACTGATGAAATCAAATAGTGATTTACTTTCATATTTGTAATTTTAGTAAAGAAGGCAGTAGATTAAAATAAAAAAATGATTTCATGAAAATTTTATTAATTAAATTTAAATAGAAAAGTTAAATTGGCAATAACTTTTCATCAATAAAATTTTATAATCATACATATTAATTACAAATTTCAATTACTTACACCGCTGAAAATTGAAGCTTCCAGCATGTCGGAATAGCTAAAAGAAGGCGACTCGTAGACAGCAGCTGGCAGCGCCAGCACCTCCTGCAAGTACTCGGAGAACCGCATCTGCAGCATGTGACCGTTGCCGTCGGAAATTTGCGAGAAAATATCTACAAGGAGAGCAAGTTGAGAGCAGCAGGTCGATACTTAATTAATTCCTTACATCGTAATTTATCCATCAATTTTCCGGCGCACATGCTGGCTAACGCAACCTTAATTGAGAAGACTCTGATGCGACCCACATTTTCCCTGCAATCAAGAATTAATTTCAGCATGCGTGTGTTGGAGGGATCGATTCTCATCTGCCGTTTTTTCTCCATTATAAATTTGAAGCTTACACAGAGTACGCTGCGAGGAGCCAGTTGAGCAAAAGCGACGAACACGCGTCGACCTGCACCTGTTGGGGCGCTGGCAGTCTCTTGTTCAAGTTGTGCAGCAGACTGGACAAAAGGGTCTCCAGCCGGGAAACGTTGACCTCCGCCTGAGGCTCCAAAGTGTTTAGGCCGTGCTCCCGAAAGGCTTCGATTACGTTCCAAATATCAATTATGTGCACTGGGAACAGCAGAAAAACATAAGTCGGTTTAAACTGATAAATTAAAAGAGTTATATAAGCTGTAAATTAGTGTAATTTGGTTGATTTATGAGCAACGTTTCGCCATAAAGAAATCATCCTGACAAGAGACATGAGTAGAAAATAAAAAATAAAAATAAAATCGCAATTCATTAAATCATTTTCATTAGAAATGTGTTACATTTTCCTACAATCAAATTTTTATAATAATAATCAAGAAAAATCAAATCCTTTATTAGTTATTAACCATATTTATTGTTATGGAAGTCTAAGGAATATAATAAATTTTTAATTTTTATCACAAATTTATAAAAAATGTTAGATTAGTGAAAAATATAATGCAAAAAAGATTCTGATATCTTTTTTTACTTTTAAATGTGTAGGTATTTGATTGAACTTTGTTCTAATATATTTTTTTAAGTCAAAACTGAAAAAAAGTTTTTAATTAACTCACGATTTGTTTTCTTTTGTACGTAGCGCAATTTGCAGGCGGTCCGGTATGACGAAAAGCGAATCATGTCCAGATTCTGGGCGCGCATCTCCTGGATGAGCTGCCGATGACCGGCGCAGATGCTCTCCACGGCGGCCACCTCGGCGGCCATTTCGGCCAGCCAAGCCTCGCTGTCTAACGCGTCCAGCCTGCAACGAAAGAATCGCAAAATTGAGCATCATCGAATGACCAAATTGGCAAGGGGAAAAAAGCCAAATCTGATCTCGTTTCCGGAGATAAACGACAAATCGGATATGGGATCAGAGCAAACAATGCGCGGGTGGCTGAGCGGCCTACTTTTCACTTTCTTTGACCAGTCGACCCGTAAATCGAGTGGGGTGGCCCAGGGGCAAACAAAGTTTGAGCGAGCGAGATCATTCAATTGACGCTTTCCTCTTCTTTTTTTGTTCTCCGGCAAATAGAATTTGGCTGCAAATGGGAGGCGAAAGAGCCCCTAGGCGAGTTGGCTGAAAAAATATATTCTGTCTGTCCGAGGAAAGGCGGAAATAGGAGCCAGAATAAATGCCTGCAGGGAATGGCTGATGAATATTCACAACGTTTAATGCCGTTCGCAATCAATAAAGAGGAGAGACAGAAATTGATTATGCAAATGGAACGGGCAAATATCCACCAAATTATTTTTAAATGTATCACGCGGTTTTCAAAAAATGATTTTATAGATTCTGCGATAAAATTGCGTTTCTAATGGAAAGGACAAGAAATAATAAATGCATCTATGCAACCTGCTCGACACATCTGTTCAGCGGTATGCATATCATTGAAATTGTATAATTATGTCATTACAGTGGTCGATTAAAATTATTATAAAATATATATTTATATTTATACCCTTTTAAATGATTACATCCTTTCATATTATGTAAGTAAAAGGAAGTTGAGGTTGGGAAATTAAATTATAAATAATTCATAAATTCTGCTTCTATGTCAAATAACAATTTTAGAACTTTCCCCCAGTCAGCCCAGATAAAAATTGATTTTTTTTTCGTTCATAGTTTGAATTGAATATTATGAATATTATGTATAAAAAACTTTCAAAATAACATAATTTAATTTTTATTCAATGCTGCCGCCAAGATTTTTCTAAAATGAGGAATTTTCATTTTCCAATAATTGACTATTGCATGATTGGATAGAAAAAATATAAAATTATTTTAATTTTAGCCCATAACGATATAATTAAGAGCAAATTAATAAATAATTTATAACTCTTTCTGTAGTTAATTTTCAATCGTAAATTGAATTTCCCCATTTGTCTTCATCTGTTAGTTGAGACCTTTCGATCTAAAGATTTGCTTTTCTGGCCATCGGTTGAGTCAAGTCGGGTGGGGTTTTAATACGAAACGGCTTAGCAGGGCATGTTTGTATGTGTTAGGCGGTGGTAATCTGCGCGTCCCCTGCCATTTCAGCGACCGCATTGCACGGCAACTTTTTGCGTACCGACCATTCGACCGCACTTTTTAATAAAGTTTTGAAAATAAATGGCCGTCGGCGGCGGCTGCTGTTGGACGGGAATGACTCACGCAATTTCTGCACCGCAAACTTGAGCGATTAATCAGAGCAGAGCAGAGTGTGTCTCTGGCAAATTGCTTTTGAAAATATAATTACCAAATTACGCGAGCGCGCAATTTGGACGGAAAGCCATCTCGTTAAATATTAAAAGGGGGGTTGTGTACCGAGGGCCATCAATTATTTTAAGGGAAAGGTTCCATGTGCACGAGAAAAACATCTAAATATTTCGTTTAGTCAAAAAACTTTGAAGATTCTAAATTTTTAATTCCATTATTCTCTGTCAAAAGTTTCCCAAGAGAGGAAAACTCCCACAGAAGTAAAATATTTCTTCCTTAGAACAAAGTGTCTCCATTAATATTTGTTTAAAAAAATTTGACTTGTACATGTATCATCGTTTTTAGAAAATATACATAAAAATTTTATAAAATGCTACAACAAATGTTGGGATTGCTATTTTGTGAAGCTTAAATTATGGTATTTAAAGTACAAACTACGAAGTTTTTAGCCAAATGAGGTAAACAAATTTTGAAACAAAATTTGTGTAAATTATTAAATAATAATCATGAACTTGTACCTTGAAATTTCCCTGCTTTTTTGGGCAAAATTATAAGAAAATCTTGTTACATTTTTCAACACTTTGAATTTTAAACGTGCTTTCATGCATTAATAGATCGTTACATAGTACATTTTTCTTGTGTGCAAAAGTTTTGATCCGGTTGATTCACGAAATGAAATTTTGTTCTTTACATTTATCAAGAAAATAATCTAATTTTCTAGCGTAATTTTACAGATGCAAGTGGATGCAAGGAAAGTTGTTAATTTTATATCAGCTTTTTTCAAAATATTTCAAAAATTTATTCAATCTGTTACCTAATTGGAAAAAAAAAATTTTTGCCCAGCCCGAAATTTCTAAAAAAAAAAAAAAAATAGTGTCCGTAACACAAACCCGTAAGTTTAGTCCCTCGAGACATCCCCCTTGTCCTTCCTATTTGACCCGACTCAGTTTCATTTTCAGAAATGGCGTCGTGCTTTTAAACTAATTTGATTAATTATGCTTTGGAGAGTGAAATGGTAGCGGGCTTGATTTTGGAGGAGTTGCGGACCGAACGAGAGAGTGATGAAACCTGCGTCTGCCGCTTATTAATCATTCATTCAGCAGCGAGACGATGTTGGCGTGTAATAAGCGCGATCCGCTGAAAACATAAAGTAATGCGAGACTCGGCACGACAACCGGCTGACACACATCACATCACCAGATTTCTGCTGCGTTCAACCGTGTGCCCCGTAGACGCTTTCGGGCTTGATCTTTCTTTACCGCACTGAATTCAAAGATCAGTTGAATATTAAAGTTGATTCTGTAACCTTCTCAACTTCCTCCGAGTCGGAAGAAATGTACTTATTTAAAAGTAAAAAATTTTGGATCATTGAAAAGCTTGATTTTAATTATATTTTTTTTTTTAATTAAAAATTTCCTTCAAGAGTCTGATGTCAAAAAATTTTGAAACAGCTGAAGTTCTTCTAACAAGATCTTATGCATTTGACTTTGATTTTTGCATCTAATGAGTGACATAAGAGCTAAATATTTTATTACATTTTGAAGTATTGAAATGAAATATGAAATAAAAAATAAAATTAATTAGAAAGAGAAAGAGACAGAATGAAAAAATAAATCTATAAAAAAATATTGAAAAATTTACCAGAGAAGGTTTCTATTGTGATACAAAACAAAATAAACTCGACAAGCATTCGGATAAAGAAAACACGGTTGTCGTCGTTTGTCCCCCTTAGCCAGAAGACAAATAAATACACACACGAGCAATCACATTCCATCACTCAGTTGACATTTGACCTACAAAACTACGGCGGGGCTGCATTATTGAGACAGAGGGCGGCGGACTGCGCGAACATAATAATAAAAAACCATGAGCGGCCTATTTATGACTCGAGTGGCCTTTATTTAACCAAGACCTCTCTCGGGCGCGGACCTATTTTTTATTTTTATTGCAAGCCCTTTTCCAGATTTCTTTTTTTTTTCATTATTATTCGCACACACCTTTGGCGGCGAAATCGAGCTTGACGCAGGTTCGACGGCAGCTTTTTCACTCGCATGCACCCACTCGTAGTCGGGGGTGATCAATACGCGGCCAAGTGAGCGCCGCCCACCCACCCACCCCACATGTTAACAACCCCTCTAATGTGCGCGTTCGCTGCTGTGCCACTTTTCTGCACACGCAAATGCCGCGCTAATTTCATCGCCACCGTTTGCAATTCCGCCGGATGAGAAAGGAAAACCGACATTCAAGTTACTATTTCACGCTATATTTGAAACAATTAACTCGCTGTCTCTTTTGAATGAGGATTTATTGGTATGAAAATAATTGTGTGCCTTGATTATTGCAAAGGGCGTTCTTAGATGGATTTTTTGTTTTTAAAGATGAATAAATGAATTTTGAAAAATCAAGAAACAAAACAATTTTTGGTTTAAAATACTCAGGATTTTGAAATCATCTATAAATTCGTGGAATTTCTTAAATTTAATTTAATTTAAAATTTAATTAGAGAGATTTTAAAAAGAAATTTTTTGCTTTTTTCTTTACACCAAAACAGCTGTAATTTTATTTTGCTTCACCAAAACGATTCTTATTTTAAATGAGGCCACATTATTTATTATAACGCATAATTTTAATATGCATTGCTTAATTCAAGTAATTTTTCATATCGAATTTAAATACAACAATTTTGGTATGAAAATCTCTGAATTTATTTATTCAACACAAAAGATTCATGTTTCATAAAAAAAACTTTAATAATAATCTAGAATTTTCATTCCATATTATATTAATGCAGTTTCATCTGTTGCTTCCAATTATCAGCTTAACAGCCTAGCAAACGACACAATAAAGTTTCAGAACAAAGTATGCTAAGGTTTACGGCGGGACATTACAAAGTTGCCATTCACAAACTTGTTACTAGCTTTTCTCAATTTTAACAATGTTGATCGTGAAAGTTCACATTAATTTTCACAAATTTCCACAGACGGATTATCATCTTTCTATGTCTTTATTTTTTATCATTTTATTACCCCGTTTTAAAATTTTCAATACTTTTGTTTGTACATTTTGACAAACGGTCTTTTTTCCGTGCTAAATTAGCAGAGAAAAATTGCCCGTGGAGGTAAAATTGAATTCTGTTTGAGTTGGGAAATTAAATGGCGCGGTATGACAGGGGTGGGTGGTAATTGGATTTGGCATGCACCACCGCTGCAAGCGCTCTTTTCACGAGTTGAATTATTAATTAATCGCCAGCTGCCCGCCGCCGCCAACCGTTTCGTTTAATTAAAATTGGCCGCATCGGCAAAAAAGAAAAAAAGGGACGTTCGTATTTCTCCAGCTTTTTTTATTTTTGTTTTCGAGGCGTAAATCTTGCCAGCGAGTTGGCATGCCGAGTTGGCCGCTGCAGATCAAAGAGAGTCAATTAGTTTGACTGCCTCGAGCCGACTGACTCGCAGCCTGTTGGTCCCCCTTTTCTTTCTCTCTCGGGTGGAAATTTAATGTCTTCTCGTTTTGATGCGACCAGGTAGGAGGATTTTAAATTGCTTTTGTTTAACGCTTTTTGTTCCAGAAGCGAGGGTGATTTTTGCGCCGGAGGGAGAAAAAGTGAAAGTATGAAAAATTGCTTTGTTTGTTTGAGATGAAAGGGAGGGTCGTGCCGGTTGCATAATCTCGCGAATTTGTCTTTCTTCCTTTTGCTGGAAACCTCTTTTCCCTTGTTTATTCCGAAAAAGCCATCAATTTCAATATTTCCAACAAAAGTTGCTGGTCTGTCCATCAGGAGAGATAAGAGCCGGGGATAAAAAATTGCCTGTTGTGCGGTGCTTATTGAGGTTTGAGCACAATGGAAATGAATAAGGGAGGAACGGACCAACAACGGGCGGGCAAAGCAAGCAGTGTTGATGCCGTCGACGTGCCGCAATTTCCAAACAGGCGTGATGGATTGGCAAAGCTGCCGGCGTACCTTGCGAACAACAGCGGAGCAAGCCACGAATGAAGCCTGTTTGCAACATATCACGTTACCTAGGAAGCAAAATTTCACTACTTATATTTATTATTTTCTTATGAATCTGAAATTTGTCTTAATTTTAATGCGCCATAATTTTTTATTCATTTACTCAATTGTTTCAATGTTAATATTATTAAACTATTTTTTCTGAATTAAAAAAAATGCTTTATTTATTTAAGATTTTAAGTTAATAATTAAAAAAAAAATTGTTACTACAAAAGGTTTCTATAAATTATAAAAATCACCATGTAATTACTTATGTTTGATTTTTTTTAACTCGTTTTTCTTTGGCAACAGTTTGGCAAGTTAATTATTTTTTGTGAATGATAAATTATTTTATTTTCACTATGAAATTATCATTCAAATGTTATTCAATTGAACTCACAGTCAAATAAGTTTTTACTTATTTTTAATTTAAGCATATTCAATTTTCATTCACAGCAAATATTATTTTTTTGTCATATCAATCAATTCTATAGATTTATAAATGTGTAAATTAAAGAATTAAATTATTTATTATTGATTTTTGGGGAAAATAAAACAGCAACAAAAAACGCCCTTCCTGTCAAAATATTAATTCACCTTTTTTAAGGATTTTCCTCTCCTCCATCCCTAAAGCACCTTTGTCCTATTTGGTTTCCACCAACCTTTTCTTCTTTTTCTCGGCTGCAAAAGGCCCATTAAGCAAAGTGATTCTACCGGCGTCCCTCAAAGTAGCCATTTTCTGTAATTAACTTGAGGGCTGTTTGGCCATTTCAAAGCACGTGCTGCAATTCGCGCTGGGCACAGCACAATAATTCGCCTTTGCAGTCGTCACGGGCCCGAATTACAGTGTAATTGCACGTGCATTAGGAAAAACGTACGTTGACATCAGGCGGCATTATTTGCGGGAAAGCTTTTGCGCTTTGTCGGCAGAACGTGAATGAATAATGTATTTGCGAGCACTCTGGAAGAAAGAGAGCACGAGAGTGAAAAATTGCTTCGGTTGCATTCTCAAAGGATTACAAGTGTAATAATTCAAAAGGGCAGCCCGACTGACCCAGGTCTGCAGTGTTGAACCTTGTGTTCTGTTCGCCTGAGTGGAGAAAAAGCACTGCAAAGTTCTTTTTCTGCTTCTAATTTGAAGAAGTAGTTTTCCATTAAGTGACAGTGTTTCATTCAGGAGAGATCTTCATTTGAAAAACACGTGTTTTAACAAAGTTGAATTTTTGTGGAAGTAGCAATAAAAATGTTTAAAACCAAAATTTTCTAATATTGATTCGCTTTTTTCATGAGCATTTATGAGTACAGAGATATAAAACTGCATCAATGATAATTTTGGCTCTCTAAAATTTTGATGTAAATTTACTTAATTCCATTTATTTCATGCAACAAAATATCATTAGCTTCCTTTGTATTTGTGTAATTTAAATTTTAATAATTATTTCTGAGTTAATTTTTAACATTTTTCGTTTCCGACAATATTGATTTTAATGATCTGAAGAAAAAAATCACTTGATCTTTATATACAACCGAAAATCAAAGGAAAGTTGGAACCAGTTGGAACTAAACGAAAAGCAGCTTTTTATGGCGATCTCGCGTATTTTGATGTTTTCCGGTACATTCTAAAAGAGTTTTGAATTTTTATCGATTATGACCGACGCAAAAGTCGTGGTGTGTCGAATGAAAAGGACTTTATTGAGAGGCCGTGCGCTTCGATTAAACGAGCTGCTCGCCCAACGCGAAAAAACAGCAGTCATCCATAAAAGCTGTCGCACTTTATTGGCCATCGAGTGTGAAACGCGGGCGTGTAAATTTTTTATTGTCGCTCTTATCTAGCGATACACGTGTGTGTTTTCCGAGCACATACAGACGTGGCAAATTAAAAACGGCCAAAATAAAAATGAAAAAAAAAATGCGACCAGTGAACACTCGGATTTGCATGTTGTTGTGTGGAGGACGCTTGAAAATATCAGAGGCGAAATGCCAAATTGGCAAGCGGCCGCGCCGATTCTACAATTCACCCCGAATTTCCAGCTTCGGTCATCGTATTTGCCCGTCAATTTTTGGCTGGCTGATTGCTGACTCGGCAGATGGGCAGAGATTAACCTCAAAAGTCATGGCCACGTGCAAGTTACAATTTAAAATATTCACACGTCAAATATTCATATGACATACTTTTTATTGTAATTGGGTTTATTATGGTTTTTTATTTTCAAATATTAGGAAAAAATTAAAATTTTACAGTTCATCATTTTTTTTATTGCATCAACAGGATTTTAAGTAAAATATGTATACAATAATAATAGAAAAATAACTTCGAATTTTTTTTATATAATTATTGCATTCTAGCACATAATTTTATATATTTAACTTATACAAATTGCAGAGTTTTGACAGACAAGCATAAATATTTATTTAAAAGACGATTTAATTTATATAATTGCATGATATTTTTTAAAGCTGCTAAATTATAAATATTTCTGTTCGTTTCTAATAAATTTTAGATAAAGTTTAGGAATTTCAAATGGCTCTGGAACAGCAAAGCAAACGCGAATTAATTATTCAGCAGCTTAATTCTGCAAACAGATGGAACAAACCGCTTTAATTTAGCGAGAGACGCAAAAGGGCGCATTCATTAGGCTGGCAGCGCGCGCCCTACGTGTGTAATACCCTCAAACAGAGGTCGTCCGGCGCCGACATGAATAATAAGTACGCGCGATGCAGATTATTATTTATTTGCAACTGAAGCTCCCAAACGACAAGCGGATTAATGGCGCACGTCATCATCAAACTCTAGCAAATTCTGAGTGCGATTTCCTCCAAGAGCCATTAAAACGGTTCGCCTCGCTGATTGCACCGACTGCAAAAACGCGGCAAGCTTTTCTAAAAACGCTCGCTTGTGACAATTTTTTCAACGGCCTGAAGATGAGGTAAAGATTACGGTTCAAAATTTTAACACAAAATTAGAAATTTTTTAAAATATTATAATTTCAAGATCTTTTTTATAAATTCTCCTCAAAAATTTGGCATAACCTTAAAATTTAAATTTATAATACTTCATTAAAAAAAAAATAGTGACTCACAATTGATAAAAATGGAAATTTAATTCCAAGCAAAATGTTTTATGCTTATGTAATAAAAAAATGTTATATTTTTTAAAGAATATCTTTAAAAAAGAAAATTCTTGAATATATTTCTGTCCCTGAAATCATATTGTATCAATATTTTTATTTTACCTCTTAAATAAAAATTTTTGGCATAGAGTAAAAGTCATATTGTTATGAAAAACACGATGTGTATTTTGTTTCCAATTCCAACTGATACTGCAGCGAGGCGTGTGTTTAGCGCCAATTTATTTTTATTTACGACGTGGAGGAAAAGCAATTTTGCGTCCGGAAATAGAGCCATCACCACCTTGGCCTCGATGATTGGACTTCTCTTGTCCCCAGGCAGCCATTTATTCATAAATTGCCGAGCAAATTGATAAAAAGCATACATGCGCGCTCCACCATGATTAATATTTACGAGGGCGTCTTTTGTCATTAGCTGCAGTAAATCACGCGAAGAGATAACCCTCCCCTGCTCTAACCAACACACATTCCGTTCCGTATATTCATTTTCCCTACGACTGCGAGAACAAATATACCCCTTGGCTCTGCGGATTTATGCAGCCGAGCGAAGCACGCCGGCTCAACCGGTTGCATAACTCCCGCGAGAACGGAATCGGAACTGGAATGGACGTTTGTCGCTCGGGATGGAACTATCCGGTCGTTCTTTCGCACCGATAACGTCCAAGGGAATTGCATCTCGAATGCAGATCGGATTGCGATTTGCTCGTTGGCTTCAGCGGCATTGTGCACTGGCCATTCATGTGTCCCGTTCTTTTTCATGTATAAAAGTAGGACGAATCACAATTTCAGGTTGGGTTTGCAACAAAAATCAACTGTATTTTATGATAATTGGTATAATAATAATAAATATCACCCTTATGAACAAAATTAATTCTCTTTATTTTCATCAAAACTTTGAAGTTAAACTAATTTACTCTGATTTATTTTCCAGTGTAAAGAAAAACTATAGAATATGGAAAAATATAATTAAAATTTTAATAAGCGGTATTTAAAACATTTGATTTGAGCAATTAAATGCCGAAAACTTTCTGATTAAATGGATTCATAGAACATAATTATAAAGTATAACTATGGAAGGAAGATAAATTACTGGCAACTTTTACCAAAATTTAGACATTACAAAGGATCATTGACTTGATGAAGCATCTAATTAACTTTTCATTGATGGCAAAAATAAAAATAAATCATTTTCATGACGAGGAAAAATTTATTTCAATTGAAAATTGCTGCTTTAATTGCAAAACAATTTTATGCTTCGAGGATGAAACGACCTTGCATTAGATATTTCAATGACTTCCTTTGTCATTTCAGATACAATCATCTGAGAATTGAACTTTTTGTTCTGCTGGCTCTTGTCGTGCAAACAAAAGTTCACAAGAAACTGATAAACCCCCATGAGAGTACTCTTGAACGTCTATTACGAGCGAGAAACGCTGTCTTTGCTGACAGCTCGTTATTTACTGAGCAGCCCAATAATCAGCGCGCGCTGATGATAAAAATGCACGAGATTGCACCGAGAGTCGCTCGATGCTCCCCCTTGGGCTGACCTAGTTCGCCGCAGGGCGGAATAAGAAAGAAGACGGAGTGCGGTTCATGCAAATGACAAGAGATGCAAATTTCAAACTCGAAATGCGACCGTGTCGCGGCGCAAAGTACCAAGTTGGGCATAAATATTTATCGCCGGGAGAAAGAGTGCAACAGCCGCGCGCTGCAATTAGTCGGAGCAAATTGACGCGCCGCCGCGAGACTTTGATGTCTTTAGGAAAAAGCAGAAGACGCCAGCCAGGCTTTTCACTAACGGCAAAAGCGACCTAGTTGATGAAAGCATTAGATTTTACATCGAGTGAGCTTTAATTTTGCTTGGATATTCATAAGAGAGTGCAATTTCTTTCAATAATTGTGCTCTACTTCTGCATATGGAGATGAGGTTTTGATTCAATTCAAAGGAGATTTTGCTTCACGTCAGACATTCATTAAATAAAAGTGGTTGTCAACTTTTAATCATTTCAAAAGGCGTCTCAATGTTACAATGTACGAGAAATGATTTAGATTCCGAAGGGCCGTGTTTTAATTTGGAAAACCTCTGATGTTATTTTTAATATCCATTATTCTGGGAAACAGCGTTTGTAAAATAAGCACTCAATTGAAGATTTTATTTGAAAAGGTGAACAGGTTTGGTAAATGTATTGAATTTTAGGTAAAATTATTTGAAAAGTTCAAAGATTTCTTTAAGTGATTGCTGATTTTTAGATGTAGAAGAAGTTGCAGTTGATTTTGAAAGATGAGATATTATTTGCAATTATCAACATAGACAAAGCCTTATTTTTGGGAGTAAAAAAATAATGAAAATTAACTGTTGATTAAAATTTATAATTGTAGTTCACATACTTTTCAAAGAAAAAAGGTTTTCATACAATTGCATAATTGCGTTGTAGCGTTGGCCAGAGTAATAAGGCTATGCAGAAAAATTCCACAAATTCAATTTGGACAACGAAGAAAGGCGAGGTGTTGAGTGAATGGATTTGGGTTTGATTTGATCCAGCGGCGGCGGAACACGTGCAAGACTGCTTTGTACATTATTGAAAAGTGACGTAATTGGATCACGCCAGGCTGGGAGGAAGAAAAAGAAGTTTTGGCTGCACGGCTGACGGAAAGAGAAACAACCGCACCGACATCGGTAAAAAAGAAGTAAAAGCGAGGGAAAGGGCGACTCTGACGGATGGATTTCGAGCCGAAACGAAATCGGGTGTGCGGTGAGCCGCGGATTTTGAGTTAATCACGTAGCGCGGCCGCAAAATCTTGATTCTCGCTCTTTTTGCTGCACTTCAATTTTCCCCCGTCCGTCTTGTCATTCGAGCTCGACGCTTTCAAAAGATTAGAAAACGTGAGGCGATTAAGTTCATTTCCAGAGTTTCATCCCCATTTTGCGGCGTTGAATTTTTTGCGCTAAACATTCCAAATCCGATTTTCGGATAAGCTCTGGCCATTTTTCCACACAAAAATCCATTTATTAAAGAATAATTATTATGCGTATAAATTTTGGTATGAACTTGGCAGAAGCATTTTTGCAATTAGAGCGGTCATAAATTTAGGAAGAAATTTATATAGCCACGCGAAAGGGCAATCCGTCCTCCGATTCTCGGGCGCTCGGCCTGAAATAAATTGCCCGTGGAATCGCTTTAAGCGTGAGCGTTTCAGCGGCTGTAGCAACATTTGCACGGAAATGTTTCAAAAATATTGCTGGCACTAAATCAAAAAACATCGGAGAGGCAACTTTATACTCTTGGCGGCCGCCGGTTTTCAAGAGCGCCCAAGCGAGTGTGGAACTTTTTATGCGTCGCACCAGACGCACTTAAACCGACTAAAATAATACTTTGTTGACCGATAAAGGCTTATGTGTCGGCGCGCCTGCTAAGCAGTTTTTTCTTTTTAAGTTACATTTCTTTTAAACCTTGCATTATTTCTGGAACGTTTTTTCGAATTCTTCAAAAACCTATTTGGATACATCACACTTTCTATTCAAATAAAAAGCAAACACCTAACGTGGATTTAATTAATGGCAAACAAAATATTTCTCACTGTGAAAAAGAAAATAAAATTTGGAATACAAATTTATACTATTACACATTTATTTTGAGTTTTAGAATTTTATGTGACCGCAAAATTCAATATTATTTACATTAATTTTGTTATATCAGACACAAAAATTGAGTTTAGTTTTAAATTAATTTTAATAAATGTTGGTTTTTATAAACATGCTCACCATGGTAAAAATTTATTTAAACAAAAACTACAATTAAAAGTAAATCAAAATCGTTAGAGGGGATAAATATTGTAAAAAAATAACACAAAAATTAAGGTCCTGTTTTTTTTCCAAACTTCAACCAATTTTTTACTCTCCCATGGATTTTGTAAAATGCAACTAAAAACAAACAGGTGCAGTATGCAAAATTCAGAATAAAATTAACAATTCTTATGGTAAAGCCCTTTAGGTAATAGAAAAAATTTATTCAGCTTAGGTAATGTATGCAAAACAAAATAATGAAAAATTACACTCTGATACTGTGATTGATTGGAAACAAGTAACACTTCAAAACTGAAGATTGCTTTTACTTGCATCAGTTCTAAAAAATTTCAATGTTCAAAGCGTGAAGCACCAAGTGCAAGTGTGCGAGTGCTAATTAGAAAATACAAGATGAGAAACAAGTCGCTGGAGTTGTAAATCTGTCCTCGGCTGCAAATCCATCCAAGCTGATGTCACCCACCGCGGCCGGCCCAGTCAGTGCTAAACGACTCGCAGCTAATGTTTTCCTTAGCCACGACACCTTGACGAGGCCCAATCAACATCAATCACAATAAAAGCCCCTTTCTCATTGATCTAATTCCGTCCTGACGCAGATCGAATTCTCCGCTTAACACTCCATTAGCGAGTAAAAAAAAATTAGCCCTCGAATTATAACACTTCACGCGTGGCTTTAAGTACGCCCGAGTTGCGGCGAAATTGAATCATCTAGATCCTTATTTTTGCTATACCTGCCACCCCCCGGCGTTGCGAATGGTCTGTTATTTTTTTATTCGCCGAAATAGCCTGCCCGGCGCGCGTCGGAATGAGAGATCGTTAATTATTTCAACCAGCAGGCCTGCCCACCGACCGACCGACATTGTGATTGCCAAGAACAAATGTCGGGAGCGCACGCCGACAACACGCACAACGGGGCTCCTTTCAGGCGCTGCAGCCTCGCGAGCCGTGAAATGGACTAGATGGGCCGTCTGATCCCGATTCGCTTTTCAACGGACTTCGACCTCGCTCAAATCGCACCAGATAAAGTTTGTCGCCCGCTGAGCTTTTCCAAACAAATCCATTTGAAAGGTGACTCAAAGATTTTCCAATTCTTAAAAGTTTCATTTGTTTCCAATTCTACTAATTTAGCAATTATCATTCCGTTTCTCATCACGGTTGACTTTGTAGCTCTCTATTCACTTTGTGTTAGGACTGTTGCGTGTGTTTACTCCAATTGGCTTTTACGAGTTTTACTATCGGCCCGAGCACTTTAAATTATTGCCGCAGATGTTGAGACTTGAACTCTAACCTCGCGATCTATTTTTGCGTATCAGAGCTTGATTCGCGCACCGTGGTAAATTAATCGAGCCGTTTGGCCCGCCGGATCAATCGGCCAGATGTAATGGCACACAACAGTAGTCTCGTGTAATATGCGGCCTGGCATTGATTTCTTGTTAACAGAGGGCCTGGCGAGCCATGATTTATGCATGCAAAGTGCCCGTTGCCACCGCTTTGATCAGCCCGATTTGCTGTTTGCTATTTTCAGAACAAGGACTCTAAAGAACATGTTTGTTTAAAAACATATCAATTTGTTAAAAATCTAGATTAAATGAATCATAAAAAATAATAATTTTTAGTGCAGCAACATTTCTTGTAAGGTTTGGGTATTATTTTTAATATGACAAAATCCTCCTCCGGGAGACAAGGAAATTTAAAAAACTTCTCTTGGTGTCCACAATGCAGAAAATCGGTGCTGAATAACTTTTGAGACTTGTTAGCTGGAGGGAGAAGTGGTAAAAAGCTGTGATATGCAGCAGTGAGGGAGTGCGTGCGTGTGCACATTTCTTTTTTTCTAAAACAAAAACCGCAAAAAAAAAAATATGTCTGATGAGGAGCAACAAGCATGAAAACCACACTTGTCATTCGCCTCGGGCAGAATTTGTTTTAGTTAAATAAAATTTACAAACGTGTGTGTTGAATTTCACAAAGATGGAAAGAAAGTGTGTGAGAGCAGGAAAAAATAAAACCTGGAAGTTATTTTAAATTAATTAAAATTTGACCTTTTTTAAATTTAATTTTAAATTTTCATTCATTGAAATATCTCCTGAGCTTGATAAGTAGCAAGTGAAGTTTATTGGTGCACCATAAGGCAATCTAGCCCAAATCGAGATCCATCAATATTCAAAAAGTTATACAAATGAAACGAAAAACTGCAAAAATTGGAGAAATGGAGAGAAGCTTTACACCATTGTCTTTGTTCGTTTTGATTTCAAATAAATTAATTAGACATTCATGCGAAATACAAATTTTGGAAATCTCTCAAATGTGGAGTTCGATTTTGTTTTTACGATTTGACCGAAACAGTTGGTATATCACCTAAGACTAATATCGCATCGCCGTTGGTGGCACCAAAAGGAAAAGCCAACCTTTTAGGAACGAGAAAGTTGATAAATATTTGATCGCGGCAATATCTTTCTGCGACGAGGCAGGACCGCATGAAACTTTTTAGCGATTGGCGCTGCCAAATCTAAAGTCGGGTGGTTGGCGAGCGTCTTTTGAGAGAGAGGAAGTCGCTCTTTCTCTCTACCTGCGCAGAAATAAGAGCGAACGGTCGGCCGATTCTTCCACAGAGGTGCATGAAAAATTGAAAGCAGCCCGACAGACGAGTGGAAAAATTGCCTTGCCGAGATGGGAGCTGAAAAACTGAACTCCCAAGTGAAGAGAAACGAGCCCGCCAATGCCGGGCTGATGAAAAAGAGTGGAAATAATTCATGGTAGACAGTCTGATTGAACCTTGATCTTCAAGAAATATTCATAAATGTGCAAACTAAAAATCATAAAAAGTTTAAAATGAAATTCACTATTCTAAAAAAAATTGGTAGTTCTTAAATAACACAATATATTATATTAATTTCAACCTAAAATTTCTAAGTAGTTATTAAATAAATACTATTAATTATTTTTAATTAATAATTGCTGACTTGTTATATTTTAATTAGCGTTTGTCCCGAAAGTAATTTTATTCAATTAGTTTTTTTCCTTCCTCCTACTCATACTTTACGCCGTTTCTAAGAAATCATTATTTTTTTCCGCCAAAATATATTACAATGGCGCAGTTTGCACAATGAGAATTTATTATAATAAGGTGCCCGTCTACCTGAAATATTGAGGCGCTTTTCGCCGCACAGGGCATTGAAATTGCCCCATTACGCGCGTCTTGCCATTATCGATCATTACACCCATTCCAGGGCACAAAGACCGGCATTTATTTTTGCTCGCGAAAACGCCTCCTTGCGCAAGTTTTATCGTTTTAATTTGGCGATAAGGACCCGGCGCGTTGTAAATTATTCACGGTGTTTAATTTTAAAAAGAGTTTCCACGCACCAAAAAGCCACGCGTGTTCTTGACGCAAACTTTTGCTGCGTACGACTGCAAGTAAAAAGCTTTGGCGCGAAGTATAATTGCTCATAATTTGCATTTTCCCCGCCTTTCATTTGTAGCAGCGACCCTTAAAAAGTTTGCTTTCCTGCGCTGCTTAATTAATGATTCAATATGTGAAAAGTTTTAAAAAGGGTTTAAATTAAAAGTATTAACCCTCATGAGAAATCAAACTAAAAAGTAAGGATCAAAATTTCACATTCACATATAATAAATGTTTAATTTTTTGATAATTTAGTTCGTTTCATGTGGAAATAAAATAAGAAACACTCCGAAACAATGTAATATTTTTTTTTAGAATAATTGTAAGATTAGTTGACTTTACTTGATGAATAAAAATTTTTATTGCAGGTTGTACCATTTTCATAATTGAATTGATTTTTTTTATCAATGCATTAAATTTGACTTCGGACTTCAGATACATGTTTATAAATACAAACTCTACTTTTTTAATATATTAAATGTTTACCAATATTTATAAGCTTTAGTTGAGAGAATTGAGATTCTTACTGTCCCCGTTCATCCCAAAAAAAAAAAATTAATAAAAAATGCAATTCTTGACCATCTCTATTTTCGAGAAAGCTTTCTGCTGCTTTTCAATTTCTATTTTGGAACCTCCTATTGAAAGTGGCCAAACAATGCCAACAAAGAAAGAGAGAGATGTGCTGAGCTCAGAAAGGTTGACTGTCGGAAAATCGAGCGAACAAGAGGAAGACGTCGGTCCGCCGCTCCCGCCCTTTTCTTTCTTATCTCTGGCTTTCATTCTCTGCTTTTCCTCCAGAGCACCGAAATCTCTGGTTCTTTTCCTCTCTCGGGGAAAAATTTCAAAGGGTGGGCAAATTTGCTCGTTCAGCATGCATGCGCTAAATTGTGGGTCCAGAAAGCAACTCACAAGGTGAAGTGGCACTTGAGGAGCCGGCCTGCCTCGTTCTGCACGCAGAAGACTCACTCCGCCGACGCCTGCTGAGGAGCGACTGATGGGATGCAGCGGCAGGAGCTCTTCCCGAGGCGCCGCCGCCGCCGCCACACATCCATGCGCCGTCGCTTCAGACCTGCCCAGCCCGCGCGACAACAGCGAAAAAAGCTTTATATTGCAGCGTATGCTCTAAAAGGCGTGGAAGGGTGAAAGTAAAACTTGAATGTAAAGAAAAGTTTACGAGTTGGCAAAAAAATATAAAAAAAAACTTTAAGAACTTCATTTTTTTGTTACTTAAAATGATGCTGAAAATTTTAGAAACTTTTGTCCTTCTTAAAGTTGGATTTGAGAATAATTAGGATTAATTAATTTTTTTAAGTCTCGAGATTTTATAAAGACCACCGTTTTTTTAAAAGGACTTGACTTCTTCCTTCAATCTCTGGCTGGTACAAAACATTCCCAAAAACTTGAGTTGAAATTATATTTATCAAAAAATTCATTTCATATCATTTCAAATCCAAGACATTTAATCACCTAATTTTATACTCAATTTTTTTGACAGTTCTTGATAAAAAAAATCCGTGTTCATTTAAACCCTGCGACTATATTTCTCATTTTGTAATAATTTAGCCTCTTTTCTTTTTTTTTCTAACACACATCGTTGTCATTGTTCCAAGATAATAACAACGCGTGCCAATTTGCACCCGCTACAGATAAAGAAATGTGCGAGCCCTGTGCCATTTCGCGCGTCGCCCTCTCACCTTTTGTTCACCACAACATCCGAAAGAAGCCCGCGCAAGATCAGTAAGGTGCGTGGGGGGCGTCCATCCTGTTATTAACGCAGGGAACAAACGGCCGACCTCTGACCTTTGGTGGTGCGGTTTCGCCAAAAGTGCTCTCTGCCCACCCTTTCCTTGTAAATGAATGTTTGCATAGTGATGAGCGTTTGTAAATATAGAGCAGAATTAACTCTCATTTTGGGACTGCGGGGTGAGTTATGAGATGTTTTCCAAGTGAGTTGCTAAACAAATACATAAATTTCTGCCAAAATCACAGTATGAAGCTGTTGACTAACTCTTTTGCTTAATTAATTTCTGCAATTTTTGTTTATTAAAATTAAAATTCTCCCATTTTATTTTTACTTTTTTATTAATTCCTCCCACTTAGTTTTAGTCGGACACAAGAAATCCTAGGTTTTAAAGTACCAGCAGACCGCAGGTCGCCTTTGGGGTCAGTTGTCCTTTATTTTTTCATTTTTTCTTTGCAACGAGGTTCGCCCGGTTTCAATTTTTCATGAAATCCACCTCGAGTGTTACCATTCAATTTAAATCTGCGGGACGGGCCCGCAAATTAACGCACACTTCGTGCTTTTTAATTTAAAACGCAGAAATGAAATTTCCAGGGCAATGAATCCACCTCGAGTGTTACCATTCAATTTAAATCTGCGGGACGGGCCCGCAAATTAATTATACCATCAGCTGATGGTGCAAGTAATCAACAACAGTAATTAATATGATTTAATTTTGGCCATTCATATCGGTCTAGTTAAATGATGTATCAGACAGTGCAGTTAAAATTGTTTTTTCAATGTCAATTTTATACATGTTGTAACAATTTGATTTCGATCAATGAAACTAGAATAATAATAATAATCAAGATAAATCTTAGGGATATTACAAATTAATATTAATGGTGTATAATAAACAAAGGGAGAGGAGGGGAATGAGTATATTTTATCAGAAAGGCTTTTTATAGCTGCAGAATTTCTAGGACTCATTTATTATTTGTCTTTTTTTAAACATGTAAATCTCAATAAACGTGGTTAGTAGAAGGACAGACTGTATCATACATTCGCAATGAAGGAAATGAAAGGAAAAGGATTGAGCTCTTGCAAATCATAAAGAACGGTATTGGAAATTCAAAAACTCGATCGTCGGTGGCACAAAAGTGTAAGTTGTGCGGCAGCAAGCGTTGGACTGAATAATTTATGAAGAGCGCGCGCTGCTCCGGCCTATAAACAGCAACAAAACCAAAAGTGCTTTCGGCAAAAAATTTATCACCACGGCAATGGCGCCGCAAGAGAGAGAGAGAGAGAGAGAGAGAGAGAAAGAAAGGGCACATCGATGCCTCATTTTCCGCCACCGTGCTTGCTGCTGTCAAGCCGTCGGAAAACTGGAAAGCTGTTTTGCAACGTCAGGAGCACACCGCGCTTCCAAATGATATTTTCGCCTCCTTGTGCGGAGACTCGAGAAAAAGATTCAATTCCGCACGTGTCCGCAGACGAATTCGGAAATTTACGAGAAATCCCATAAATTTGGTTTATGGCGGCAATAAACTTATTAGATTAGGGTCGGAGGCGCCTCCGGGCGGCTTCGCTCATTATCATATTTGCTGTTTTTCATTCAAACAAGATTATTTTATTGCTCTCCGGGATATTGAAGAACGAAATTCAATATCTTTGGAGTCTCATCTTTCCCGAAGAAGGGATAATTTATAACAATGAATAAAGAAAAAACAGGGAACGCGCGCAAGAGATAGAAATTATGTAGATTGTATTACTGGATCAATATGAACATTTGGCTAGGGACTCGTTTATTTGAAAGGAAAAAAATCATTTAATAAACCCAATTCTAGCTAAATTTTAATAATCAATTGATTTTAATATAAGTTCCATTGCTGGGGTGAGTCATTGTGTAAAGGTTAATTTTGCTCTCAAAATATGTACTTTTTTTGTTTTCCCTTACAAAAAGCAAAATCAATTATTATCTTAAATAGCTGATAGTGTCATGTAAAAAT
This sequence comes from Neocloeon triangulifer, assembly GCF_031216515.1. NCBI lineage: Eukaryota > Metazoa > Arthropoda > Insecta > Ephemeroptera > Baetidae > Neocloeon > Neocloeon triangulifer. Next base: position 6,097,453 of record NW_026775554.1, on the reverse strand, counting down.
TGGAATGACTCCTCACTCCTCACAAGCGGATTGCTGTTAAAGAATTCATTGTTTTCACACATAGACCCAGCTGCTTGCTTGAAAAGTCTTACATTATTTATTTTTTTATTAATGATTTTTAAAGAAATAAAATAATTAAATTTTTATTTAATTATAAGAAAATTCGTTTCACTTATCAGTTGAAAGTTAAAATCCAAACAGTATTTTGAAAACAAAAATCACCCAGCTCTTTACGATATATTTTTACAATCTTTTTTTTTATAACAAAGGAACAAAAAAGAAAATGGTATGCGCACTAATATATTATTCCAATGCCTCTTGGGATGACGCAGAATTAGCCACGAGTGCAAATTCCACGCCTATTTCCATTTCATTTGGCCGCACCGCCGAATTTCCTGAGGGTCGCCGGTCAGACATTTAGCTCATTTGTGCTTGTCAAGCGGCCGTTTGTGTTTTGCAAAGCTGCAAATATTTATACTCTGGGGTGTGTCTGTCTGAGCGAATTCCACTCGGGACAGCCTGCTGCCCACCGTGCTTTTATTGATTTTCGAGATACACAGTGCGAACTCAAAGACGCACCCACGAAGAGGAGCAATCACCAAAATTTCATCTGCAGCCTCTATATCGATCGTCCAACTAATTAGTCTCCGCATCGGCTGACCGCACAAAATAAAAGAACCTTATTCTAAATCATCAATCACAATCACTATCAGCCACACCACTTGAAAAATGTTTTTGCCGCCTGGAAAGCAGCTGTGCTAAAACTGAAGCGACCACTTGTGCTGGCTAAATCGCTTGCACAATTTTTTTACGACTTTCACAAATGATGAATTAGTTTGTGATTAAAAAACATACGGATTAATTAATTTTTGATTAAAGACTGATTGCCTTTTAAAAATACCAAAACCGGCACATTCTAATTCAATTAAACAACTCACAAAAACCCATCGAGGAAAAGCCGATTTTAAATTCAAATCACCATACATTAATCAATTAAATTTACATATGATTTGATATCTCTCGAATTGGTATAGATTTCATTATTTCATAGGATGTTGTTTCTTAACTTTACAGCTAAGAGAAACTAAGTAAGAGAAGTTGATGAATGAAAAATTATTTAAATTAAATTTTTACTTTTTTTTAATAAAATGTTTTGTATGATCCTTATATTTTCCTTATTTGGTTTTGTATTTAATTCTTTGCCCCCGCACATGAGATAATTAATTTTCTAGCTTACATGAGCATTCTTTCTAAAGATATGATCAATCCAATCGCAATGTACAAATTGAAAAGATGCATTGAATACTTTCGCTAGACAATTGGCCCTGGGGATTTCACGTATAATTCTGTAGGTTTGGTGCGAATTCCAATAATGAAGCGACGTAAAATCGGCGTGCAAAAAACGGCAGGTAGAACTGGAAGATTGCCAATTAGCGTCAGATGCGCATTGAATCGGCGCTTTCGTGCGGAAACACGATAGGAAATTCCGGATATAATGCCGATTCAGGCGATCGTCTTTTGTGCGCGAGCGGCATAATTAAAGGCGCCACTCAGGCATATCCAGAGTGTCGTCTGCAGATTGGCCGAATCAATATTTGCGAGGGCGGAGAGGTGCTTAATTGAATTTCAATTGAATTTTATGCATGTAATGAATGACGGCGACCCACGCGCACAAAATGTATAAAACTCAAAAGGGTTCGATACGACCGACCGCCGCACCCCTCAAGCGGAGGGAGTCGCTTTATAATATTTCAAGTGCCTTCGATTCTGGTGCGGAATACAACAAGGGACAGCGATGACAAAGTGCGACAACCCATGCACCTCTCCAATAAGGTTCGGAAATAGTAATATTTTTCCACAACTTTTTGTTGATATTTTAAGGTACCCTACATTCAGAAATCTGTTAGAGATAAAAAGAAATGAATAGAACTATCATTATAGATAAATAATACATTATTCATTCTAATTAATTCCAATCACAATTTTTTATTTGTCAAAATTTTTATTGTTAAATTGTTAATATCTGGTAATTTTTCTTTCTTCTCTTATTGTTAATTGAATTACAGTAACTTACACTGTCTTTACTTTAAATCGTGATCCACGCATCTTGTTAAGGTCAGTGATTGCCTGTGTGATATAATATCAATTATCTATTAATATAATTGTGAAACTAATATAAAAATTTATCAAGAGAGGCAAGTGACAAAATATTAATAGTGTAATCATTTAAAAGTTATAAACATGTGATTCATTTTTAGATAAACATTTTGTTTTTTACTTACAAAAAAATTATAACTTAAAAGTGTTAAATTCAGATCCTTGTTTCTGCTCTTAAACATCCCTCAGAGTTCATTTTTTCCCTTTTTCCCGCATGGAGCAACTTTTTATCTTTCCGACGCTTGAATGAAAAGTTTGTCCGCCCTGTCAGAATAAAAGTCGGGCTGGATGATATCTATTTACCGTTTCAGGCCCTCTCAGCCGCTTTTCAAAGTTTCATCCACAGTCAGAGATTTGCTCCGAGCAAACAGAAAATGCACTTCACTATAGCAGACACACGCAGTACACATTAGAACGATCAAGAGCGAGTGAGCGCCGTCGTATTTATTTATGTTTATCGCCGGTGGATTGTTGACGGCCGTGGCACAACAAACTGCAAAAATGTCCGAGTTTGGGCAGGATGCTTGCAAAATCAAACACGCAGACCGAATTAATGAGCAATTAATTAAAAGCTCGCGTGTCTGCGGCCCTCTCATTGCATTTTGATTTGAATGAAATATTGTGACGTATTAACAAAATGAGCGGAAATATTTCATTTTTCGCCGACTGCTGGAAACAGCAACGTTTGCACCTGAGGGAGTGGCCACTAATATTATTGTCAGTTTTTGGAATGTCGTGTTGGTTATAAATGCATTAATTAGAATCCAAATTTAGGAATAGTCAATGCTAAGCAAAATTCATTGTTTGCTTTAAAAACTTTCAGAACGAAACTTAACAAGCAATTCTTAAATTGAGCAAGAAAAACTATTTTAATCGCCAATTGTCACAATTTTAATCTATTGTATTTATTCTCCGAAAACAGGAATAAATTTTTATTTTCAGCAATTCTTACTTGTGAAAACACCTACATAATTTCATTACAGACACTTGAGGCTGAGAGTCTCAGGTTGACCTTCACTAACATTTTGTGCATATTTTTCTGCCAAATTATTGTTGATTCTTGGACACTGCTTGGAACTCGTGAATTTAATTCAATTTCTTTTAAATACAAATTATAACCTTTAATCACTGACAAGGAGTCGTTATTAAATTTACAAAATTTTCTTCTGAATAGGTTTTCAATTTTTAAAATTATGTAAAAAACTGATAACTTGAATAAGAAGAAAATTGAGTTAAAATTTGAAGAGAAGATCTTGAATTAAAAATAAAAATGGTTGCATAACGCTTTGGAAGGTTGTCTGATCAAATTAACGTTGAGGAAAATTAAACTTGAAAGGCAACACAGAGTACATTGGGTCGTCCAAAAAGTTGTTCGCGCTCGACGCACCAATTTGCAATCAGACAACGTCTAGACGAAAAACAAAATCGGCGGCCACCGGGTGCGACTCGTTAGGTGCGGCTGTCCCGGTGAGTAAAGAAGACAGACACGTCACAGCAAAATATTATTAGCGCCGGAGTGGCGCCTCATCGAGAGCCCCCGCCGGGGAACACACAAACAAAATAACAAACCATCACCACGCTGTGAAAATAGACATAGATTGCGAGCGCGAAAACACAAATAATAACGTGCAGCGGGTAAAATCTCAAAATGAGAAGCGGGGCGGAAAAGTTTGCACGGTTTGCGCCGCTCTATTATTTCGGAAGCCAAATCCGCGACCAGAGTATCGATTATGTCTCGCGAGCGCAAACAAATATTTGCTGATAAACAGGTTTTTCAGTCCAACTGTGATCATTTTCAAAGGAAGCATGCGGGAAATGGAGAAAGCTAATTCTCATCCGGGGCTTGTGAAAATAATAACGAAGAAAATTCCGACCCAAAAACGAAAATCAAAGGAGTGATGGCTAATTTGAGAAAGGATTGATAAAACAAATGGAACGCAAAATACAAAACTTATAAACCAGAAACGAGATGCAGAAAAAAATCACTTCATAAATCTTTATCCCATTATTATTGAAATAATTGATTTTTTAATTAACAAGAATTAGATTTTTTTCTCTTAATAAAAGATTAGTTTTCTTTCATTAGGAATTTGTAAGCACAAAATAAATCTATTTAAGATATTTTTAACTTGATCCCAAGATTTTATAATGAATAATCCCAAACTTCAAAGGTGATCAAATATGTTTAAAGTAAGCCAAATTTCGCCACAAAATTAAATAAATATTTAGTCGGATGACATATGCTTCCTGTTTGAAAATATTAATTAATACTTGAATAATAAGCCTAAAATAATTGAAATTTTAATAAAGGCTAAGCATCTTACAATTAGCCTATGATAGAATAGAAATTATAGCCAAAATTTAAAACTGTCAATATTATAATCTTTTTTTACAAATTTTAATAGAAAAAACATTCATTTATGTTGGATCAATTATTTTCCGCCAAATTTCTACAAAGTATTGTTAGAGGTTTAGGAACTTCAGAACAACCAGTCAAATCTGGTTTTGACAGATTATCTATCCCAAGGTGTCTCAAGGCTAAATATCAAAATTAAATAGGCCCGTCATATTATGTGACCACATAATAGAGTCAGCGAGTGGATCGTTTGGAAACACTTGGAGGTATCAATTGATGAATCAATAATTCAATAACAGTTTTACTATTGTAATTTTTTCATCCAGAATTGATTATTCTTTTCCTTGGAAAATTTCTGTTTTCGCCAAAATTTTCTAAATATTCTTTCGTTATCTAAAAAACGTCGGCAATCTGAACAAAGCAGCGCAACTGTGAGTAACCTCTGTTTACAGGCGCTTGCGTTATTTAATACTTTGTCAGCCGCGTGTCTTCGAGTTTCAAAAGCGCGAGAGAGACCTCGTATCAGGTTTCAGGCACCGGGGGTGCGCGACACACATAGACCACGCCAATTAAATATTCAAATGCCAATCCGACGCAGCAACTCAAGAGCATGACACGTGAAATTTGCATGCGACCCCTGCAAACGTTCACTCTTGAAGCAGGAGGGAGAAAAAAGTGAAAGTGAAAAAAAGGGGAAGGAAAGAGAAATAAAATAATTAAAGATATAAAAAAATTGCAAAAAAAGTGAAAAAATTTTTTAAGACAATTTAGTAGGAGAAAAGATAAAAAATAATTTTGAAATACCTTAAAATTAGTAATCAATAATTTACATTTTTTTTTTAACATTCTTCATTAATTTTTTCCAAACTTTTCAAATTATTATAATGAAATGACTATAAATAAAATAAATTATTATAAAATCTTCCTTCGCTTATGTTTTGAATCTGATTTGGCCAAAATCAGTGTCCTCCACTCTATTTTTTCTCCTCCCTTCGAGACACTCACTCGGAGGCGTAAATGCGCCTGATTCGACAACTGGGGCGTGTGCTCTGTTTATTTTGTACGCGTGCAGAGAACAGGCCCTCCCAACACGATTTGGCCTAGGGAGGTGCTGAAAGGAAAACAATTCAATTTGGCGTCTTCGAGACGCGATATAGGGACTCATGAATCATGCAGCTCACGAGGGCGTATCGCTTCTCCATTGTTTTGACACTCAAAATCATTTCCATCAATAATTCACGAGTGCAATAACTCCCAAATTGCATCTAGAATTTTGTCAACTGCCTGAAATAATTGCATTCCGCGAATTGAAATTATAAGCTCGCACGGAGATGCTCACAGTGACAATTTATGGCAGGTCATGACAGTTCAAATAAAAAAAAACTTTTCATATTTTACATCAGAATTTCAATTTCAGAACAACAAAGTTCTTTAATCTTTAATCCATGCATGTCTAATTTATACTAAAAAATTTAATTTAAAATTCATATTTTTTTTCTGTTTTGGTATCAACCAAAATCCTATTCTGTTTGGTTTGACAATAGTTTTTAAATAAATTTAATGAATTATTATTCCGTAAAATTAGGCAGATTTCCAATTATTTTAAGGCTACAACTTCATCAACGCAAGAATATAAATTATTGATAATTTCACTTGAAATTAAAAGTTTAATCTGAAAAAAATTTAGCAAAAAAATTAGGATGCTACATAATAATATTTTTATTTAAGAGTTTGCACAATTTAATAAAGAAAATTTAGTCATAAAATCATGGGAGTAGAGTAGCTTAATTTTGTCATCCAAGATAGCTGATTTATTTTATAATTACTTTGAGAAATTTCTTTTACATTTTTTTTTTTTAGTTATTATTCTCTTGTATTGAAAGCTTTAAAAAAATGTATGAAAAACTATCAAATTAATTTTAATAAATAGGTTACATAGGATATGTTAATGAGAAATAGAGAATCCAAATTTTTTAATCAATTCTTTCCCCCATTTTACTATAACAATAAAACACTGTACATAAATTTATTGTTTGTCCTCATAACAATTTTAATTTAAAAATTGCAGATTTATTAATTATAAGAAGGCCAAATGAGGCCAAATTTTAAGCGGAAAATTCATTCAAAAGTTTCCATTTAAGCAAAAAAAAATGCAAATTTTCTTTCTTTTTTTCCTTCTGAGGATGACATCATTCTCATTCCTGAAAGGTGTTCGTCCGCGGCCCCAGACGTCTTTGCTCGCAAGGCCGGCGAAAGTGAAACCGCGAAATTGGCAAACTCGCGGACACACCTGACTCATATGTGCGTGCGACTTGTCAAAATAACAACGCCGTGCTTTGCTGCTGCGAACGCGAAAATCGATTGGCTTCGAGGCAGAGCGCGGAGGCGAGAAAACGAGATGAGGAAGGCGGCGAGTGCGAAAAGATCAAGACTCACCTGAAGAGATTCCTGACACGAGTCGCCTGCGAAAAAGTGGAAATTTCCTTTTACGTCCTTCGCACAACTGCACGCACGAAGATAAACAAACACTTGGCACTTCTTTTTCGACAACGCTGCAGAGCAGCTGAAACCAGTCACTTTTCAGTTTCGTCGTGTCTCGTCCTGTTGAGACCTGCCTAGCCTGCCACCAGATGGTTCTGCCGTACGAGCCAGTGATTGGTTCGGCTGTTTCGCCACCAGAGGCGCTCTTCTCCGAATCGCCAACCTGAAAAAGTGTCCTTTTCTTTTCGATTTCAAACTGCCGACTGATGTAAACAAAAGGACGGAGGACTTGTGGAATGTCACATTTAATTAAGGACGTGCACACGTACGCAGGGGTGCGCGCCCCTACCGTTGAGTGACCTTTTGACAGCTGAAACAGATCTTGATAAACGCAAGAGCCGCGCAACGCGAGTAAACCGAGTCATGAATCGCGGTGGTGTGAGTATTTCGGAGAGGATTTATTTTTGTCAATTTGCGGCATGACACGCCAGTGTCGGTTTTCCCAATTATGTATTAACTTAAGCGTGGAATTTCTGGTTTACATTGTTGTAACCTCTGAAATTTTTTATTAATTTATTTTACATTATATCATCAAGTTTATGTGAAAGGTTTGTGTATGTATACAAGGTAAATTTTTGTGTTCATATTAATTTAAGAAATAAATTAATTCTTCTAAGAATGAGCGATTAAAACAATTTAAAATATATAATTATGTATATGCCTAATAATTCTTCAAATAATATAAAATATTGCTATAAACATCATGCGACATTATCATCGCACTATCTTTTTAGATAACCATGAACATAGTTTGAAACAGGTTTGAAAAGTGTCATTATAAATTATGTATTAAAGCAGGTTAGACGTCTGATTCCGCCACTAGTTTATACATCAACAAATTTACAAAAAGAAAAAAATCAGAAATTCAAAAAATGTTATGTAATTTGTATAAACGTTTGAAAGTTTCTAAAATTTCTTTCATAAATTTTGTGTGAATGAGAACCAATAATGACGAATGATAATGATAACATTTAATGATTTTTTTTGTCATCATTGTTTTCAAATTTCTACATTTAATATGCACACAACATAAAATTAGTTCACAGTTTTTTAAATGTTTTAAATTCAACACTAAACAAATAGGGATGTAATCTGAAGCTATGAATTAATTGAAATTTAATTTCCTCAGGGTTATAGACCTGTGCGGCGGCACGAGAGCTTCTTGGAAGAGGTGTGCCTCTTGAACTTACTGGCAGCGATCACGAAATCGACAGCGATGAGACTGAATACCTTTTACACCCAAACGAACAAAATTTTGAGATTAACGGCCCCTCGGTGGCAACGTTTCGGAGAAGTAGAAGAAGTCGATCAAGTAGTTCCTTTCTGAAGATTCTTCAGTGTTTCCTTTGCGGGTCAGTTTAATTATTTTCTATTCGATATTTTCATTTAAAAATCAGTAGTGTATTTAAAAAAAAGAAGCCAACTGAGAAAAATTAAGTTTATTGTGAAATTGAAAATTGCACAATTTAATAGTTATTCCAATTTTTTTTCCTTATAAAAATTTTATATTTTTTATAATTAATTTGCCTTTTTTCACAAATATTAATGAGTATGTAACATGAGCTGTGTAGTATAATGAAAATGTCTGGGGCTTCGTTTTTATAATTGACTCATGGATCAAAACTAGATAAGATAAGCGGTTTGGCTGGTTTCCTCATCGATCAGTTGAGGCAAGGCGCAACAGACGCCAGTATACTTCTCTTAGCATGGAAATGGCTGATTATCGTATTTTCAATTCGGAGTCTCAGATTTTTATTTCAGAGCAACGTAAAAACTCATCTTGTGGGAAATTCTGTTCCTGTCAAGTATTTCGGTTCGGGTGAGTTTCAAAAAAACAAAAATATTAATTTAATATGATCGTATCATGCAAAAAACAATTATGTATTCAAGAGGCACAGTTTGGAACTTTCGCAATTTTAAAATTAATTATCTATTTAGATAAAGAACAAACTATAAAATATTTTAGAACTTATAGAGTGGGAAAGAATTTGATAAAATAAGTAAAAAAACAATGGGTTTAAAGAATTTTACCCTTTTGTTTGAACTATTGTATTGCACTTTATTTTATGGTTGGTGTTAAAATTTATCAGTGTTAAATTCTCAGAAGTTGGTACCCCTGCGAATGACCTTTCTCCGGTGTAGTCCTGTTATTCAGTTCAGCTGACCAAAAAGGAGAACGGAGTGAAATTTTTTTGAACAATGGTTCGCAATTAATTAACCTTTTGAAGGCACCCCCAACGATACGAAAATTGTTTTCCCACGCCAAGAAAATTATTCGCCTTCCGCGATCGAGATGAGTTTTGTCGAAACGCGAACCGAGTCGATTCAGACATTGTCTTCGGTGGCGTCAGACGCTCCGCACATCATGCAGGCTGAAGACACTCCACTGATAAACAAGCAGAGGAACGATATGTGCTCAAGGTATAAGGGCAGCAGGCGGGTTAAAAATAACCCAGTCCGTGTTTTGCTAACCACGAGCGGTGTAATTTGGCTCTTGAATGGCGTGACATTTTAAAAGTTTGCGATGCATATAACGGGGGCGCTGCCTCAGCAACAGTACCTCCGTCGCAAATAGAAGCAGGAAAAATGTACGCTGGAATTAGTTTTATACCACAAAAAAATCTCATCTTTCCCAATTTGCATACAATTTTTTCTCATAATTATTTTGCTTTTATCTATTGCAGGTGTTGCCAGTGGCTGTGGAGCCGATGCTGGCGTCAAAAGGAATTGAAGTCACGGATCATTACCATTGGCAGATTGGCAGCGGAAAAATACCCTGCCAATGTCATCAGAAACCAAAAGTACAATGTGATAACCTTCTTACCATTGGTAAAGCCTTGCACATAAAATATTATATTTATTGTACTAATGCTTAATTAATTTTAGGTATTGTTTCAACAATTTAAATTCTTCCTGAATTTGTACTTCCTTGTAATGGCAACAAGCCAGTTCATTCCTGATATCAGAATTGGCTATCTTTACACATATTGGGGACCTCTTGTAAGTATAAAACTGAAAACAATAATAACAAGAAGTTAATAAAAATATTAAAATTTCTTACACATTTTTTTGCAGACTTTTGTCCTCACTGTGACCATCTGTCGAGAGGCAGTGGATGACATTAGAAGGCACCAGCGAGACAAAGAGGTCAACTGCCAGCGGTACATCAGACTGCTGAGCGATGGCTCCAAAGAGTCGATTCCATCCTCTAAAATCAAAGTCGGAGATCTAATAATAGTGGAGAAAAACCAAAGAGTGCCCGCCGATATGGTGTTGATGAGAACAACTGAACGGTCCGGCGCCTGTTTTGTCCGCACAGACCAGCTAGATGGAGAAACTGACTGGAAGCTTCGACTGGCAGTCCCAGGCACACAGAAACTTGCCCACGACAAGGACTTGTTTGATATCCATGCCACCCTGTATGCTGAGAAGCCTCAGAAGGACATTCACAGCTTTATAGGCACTTACACAAGAGTAAGACGCAAGAAATTTATTTTGACACTTTTTTCATTTATAAATTGCAATTTACACTTATTTATTTTCATTTAAAAATTTTTCTGTATTTTATTAGCATGATGGCGTGCCATCTGAAGAATCATTGGATGTTGAAAATACTCTATGGGCAAACTGTGTTGTTGCCTCGGGCACTGCTCTGGGACTTGTCATCTACACTGGTTCTGAAACAAGGAGCGTAATGAACAATTCATCCCCAAGGTCCAAAGTTGGACAGTTAGATATGGAAGTTAATCAAATCACCAAGGTTCGAGGTTTTTTCATTGGTAATAAATCTCCTGAAATCCTAAAATATAGGTTTTGTTTTGCGCTGTGATCACCCTGGCTCTAGTCATGATGTGTCTGAAAGGTTTCAATGGGCCTTGGTATAGGTACACTTTCAGATTTGTTCTGCTTTTCTCTTACATCATTCCAATCAGGTAATTATAATACTACATCTAAATTTGTAAATACATTTTGTGTATTTCTTCTAGTTTGAGAGTGAATCTTGATATGGGAAAAGCCTTTTACTCTTGGGCAATGCAGAGAGACCCAGCAATTCCGGGAACTGTGGTTCGTTCCACCACCATTCCCGAAGAGCTTGGCAGAGTTTCGTACTTGCTATCAGACAAAACGGGCACTTTGACTCAGAACGAGATGATCTTCAAAAAGCTGCATTTAGGAACAGTGTCTTATGGCACAGAAACGTTTGAGGAGGCAAGGAGAACTAGCAGAGTAATCGATTATACTTAAACATCACTTTCACAGATTGTTTTGCATTTACGGAAAGCCTTTGCCAAGCAACAGCAGAGTGAAATGAGGGGTGTGAGTTCTGGCAAGATGCGAAGGTCTGAATTGAGCAGGGTCTTGGAAGCTGTGAAGGCACTTGCGTTGTGTCACAACGTTACTCCCACCTATGAGACCAGCGACAGGTCCGAAAACGGCAGTGATGAAGCTGAGGCTGACCAACATTCCAGCCAAGAAGTCATTTATCAGGCATCGAGCCCAGATGAGGTTAGTATTTTAAAATTTGTGCTTATTTTAAATAATAGCTGGATCCTTATATATAGGTGGCACTTGTGAAATGGACTGAAGAGTCGGGTCTGGCCTTGATCCACAGAGATCTTACTACAATGCAACTGAGAACTCCCAACGGCTCTGTCCTCAATTATACCATTTTGCAAATCTTTCCGTTCACTTCGGAGACCAAGAGGATGGGCGTAATTGTGAAGGTATACTTTGTCAATTTAGTCCTTATACAATATCTCAAAAAAATTATATAGGAGGAGTCTACAGGGGAGATTACTTTTTATCTCAAAGGTGCTGACATGGTCATGTCTGGTATTGTTCAGTACAACGACTGGCTTGAAGAAGAGTGTGGAAACATGGCTCGAGAGGGTTTGCGGACTTTAGTTGTGGCAAAGAAATCACTGTCGGAGGAGCAGTATTTTGATTTTGAAGTTAGTTTTTAGTACAAATAATGTTTGTGATTATTAAAAAACAAATTTAAAGGCTCGTTACAATGCCGCTAGGATGAGTGTGTCAGAAAGAGTGGTTCGAGTTGCTGCTGTTGTTGAAACAATAGAAAGGGAGATGGAGCTTCTGTGTGTCACTGGTGTGGAGGACAGATTGCAGGATGCAGTGAGACCAACTCTGGAATTGCTCAGAAATGCAGGGATCAAGGTAAGACATTGAGCTTCAAATAAAGCCTTAGTTTAAAAATTTTGTTTTAAACAGATTTGGATGTTGACTGGAGATAAGCTCGAGACGGCAACTTGCATTGCCAAAAGTTCGAGATTGGTTTCTCGAACTCAAGGTCTTCATGTATTCAGAAATGTAACCAACAGAACAGAAGCTCATTTGGAGCTAAATGCATTTAGAAAGAAACAAGACAGTGCACTTGTCATCTCCGGTGATTCCTTGGAAGTAAGATAATTATTCGAAGCCTCATTTCTATCTGGATTACTGATGCTATTTTCAATAGGTCTGTCTGCAATATTACCAGCATGAGTTCATGGAAGTGGCTTGTAGTTCTCCTGCTGTGATCTGCTGCCGTTGCTCACCAACCCAAAAAGCGCAAGTTGTCAATTTGATTCAAGAGCACACTGGAAAGCGAACACTTGCTGTCGGCGATGGTGGCAATGACGTCAGTATGATTCAAGCTGCTGACGCTGGAGTTGGAATCGAAGGGCGCGAAGGAAGACAAGCCTCGCTGGCTGCCGACTTTTCTATTCCACAATTTTCGTATTTACAAAGGTTATTGTTGGTGCACGGAAGACGCAGTTACAAACGATCAGCTGCACTAAGCCAGTTTGTCATTCACCGAGGCCTCATCATCTCCACAATGCAAGCTGTTTTCAGTTCTGTCTTCTACTTCTCCTCTGTAGCACTGTACCAAGGATTCCTTATGGTCGGGTATGTAATTTTACTAGTAATATAAATATAAACAAGGAGCAAGACTTAAATTCAATACCTTTTTTTTTAGATATGCAACTGTGTACACAATGTTCCCCGTGTTTTCGCTTGTTCTTGACAAAGATGTTTCCTCAAAAATTGCTCTGACGTACCCTGAGCTGTATAAAGAGTTAAGCAAAGGCAGGTCCCTCTCCTTCAAAACATTCTTTAGCTGGGTCTTAATCAGTATATTCCAAGGTACTTCTTATAAATACTGTTGAAAAGTTGAGATGTGCTTAAATATTTGTGTTAGGTGGAATTATTATGTACGGGGCATTCATTCTCTTTGAAGATGACTACATCCACATCGTAGCAATTAGTTTCACTGCTTTGGTATTGACAGAGCTCACCATGGTTGCCCTCACTGTCCGCACATGGCACTATCTGATGGTGTTGGCTGAACTTGTGAGTTTGGCCATTTATATCCTGTCACTAATATTACTGAGGGGATATTTTGGTAAGACATTTTTTTTTACATAAAGATTTTTTATTGTCATTTAACGATCTTCATTTTCAGACTCCGAATTCATTCAAACTCCCCAATTCTTGTGGAAAGTGACTGTCATCACTCTTGTCACCTGCCTGCCACTTTATATTTTGAAATTCCTCCGACGTAAATTCTCACCGCCAATATATTCAAAGCTTTCGTAATCACAGCTTAAATGATCTGATTAATGTTATCTTTTAATCTTACCAAAGTGTATTTGCAAGCAAATTGACTTATTTTAATCACACAATAAACAGATAATAATTCTTCCATGAATTTGCTATTATTCAATTATCCACTCATAATTTCGGGTAAAAATATTGAAATAAAATTTCTGTATTGCATCTTTTTGTAAAATTTAATTTTTGATAATCCGGATAGTCAAATCATGAGTAGCCTAGTAACTGTTACAGTTTAATAAATGATAAATAAATAATGCAGTTTTCCACCCTGCAAGCAAATGAAAAATATAAGTTACCTTAAGTAATTACACAACAGCTACTTGTGTTACAGTCACAGGGTAAAAAAAATTATTGCAAATATATCGATACTGAATTGTACATGCGACAATAGACACATACTTGAATTCAAAACGGCATCAACAATTAATATTTAAATGTCAAATTTGACACTTATGGTTTTCTGTAGAGTGAAAATGGTATATTTTTATTAGCCAATAAGCCACAAATTATCCTTAATTCAAAAGCATTTGTTCATTTATTTCTACGTTTTGAAAGTAAAAAGTCGGGGGGAAAAGATTCATAAGTTCGTAGGTATGAGGATTAATAAATTTGAGCTGGAGGCCCGGCCCACAACTGCAAAACTCCTTGTCCAAGAATAAAAATGAAAATACCACCTGCTTGAGATAGAAAAATAATAACATCAAACCCACCTTGTGTTCTATAGAAAGAATTACAAAATTTAATAAATTGTTTAATTACTAGGATTAGCAGTACATTGGATAAATTGTTTAAATTATAGTATAATAATCCTAAGCTGAAATTTCCGTGGGATGAACTTCCTGCTTTACTTCTTCGACCTTTTGGACGATTTCAGTCGTTCCATCATTCTCCTCCTTTTCATTCACTTTTTCAGAGCCTTCTACCTGATCTTCTTCTTGGTTATCCTGCTGTTTATCGTCCACAGACGGTGGTGGAACTATAGGTATTGCTGCTTTAGGCCGCTTCAACGGTGTTGGACGGGGAACCTGATTCTGAGTGCTGTAATATGTGATTCCAGTAGGCACATACATTTCTGCTGGAGGTTGAGGAGGAGTTGCAGGAGGCTGTAAATTCAGATTTTATTAAAAACACTTACAAATTTAAGAAAACCCACCACAGCTGGGAAACTTGGGAATGGAGGAAAAGCAGCAGGAAACTGAGTGGCTGGAGGTTGGACGTAATTCAACATATTAGGATTTGGCGGCGCCATAAACGGAGGTGTTGGTTGAGGACCAGCAGGGAAAATTCTTGTAGGAGGCTGAGCAGGAGCTATGAATGCAGCAGCCTGAGTAGGTGAGGGATAGCTCGGAGTGAAGTTGGTTCCAGGGGGTAAAATTTGAGTTGCCGAGCTCACAGGAACAGCGTTTGGCAGAGGGGCTGCCACAGGCTGAGGCTGACCAACTGCAGCTTCAGGATATAATTGATGTTGTTGGAATCCTGAGAGATTTAGTATTAAAATACTTTAAATATGAAGATATCAATAGCAAACCTTGTTCGTAATATGGACCAGAAGCAGGAGGTGGTTGATCATAAGAGGCACTGCTTTCTGGAAGAGATCGTTGTCTCTGTGAGGAATACCTCTTCGGTCTGTTCCCGGAACCTTCTTGCTGCATCCTAGGAGGAACATTGGCTTGGCGTCTCTCAGAAGGCGGTGCTTGATTAAAAGGTTCGCCTTTAGGTTCTGACAGAAAAAGAAAATTGAGTATTCTAAAAAATTCCTGGAAAGAAAATGTTACTTTGTTGCCTTCGAAAGTCTCTACTTGGAAATTGCTCTGAGCCAGAATCTTTGAGGGAAAGATTTTTGATGTTGTTTTCTAAGTGGGTTGTCTTATCTCCTTCGTCGGCAAAATCTCTGGGTCGACCACCTCCTCGTCCACCCCTACCTCGACCTTCAATAATCCTTCCTGATCCTCGGATTATCCTTCCTGACGGGCCAACACCACGGCCGCGTCCACTCTTTGTTGGCTGATTGGTTGGTTTCGGAGGTGACTCTTCTTCCAACACAACTTCCCTTTCCTTTCCTGGAGCACCTTTCCTGCCACGAGGACCGTCGCTGTTTCTTTTGGGTGGCAGGGAAGGGAACTGCTTCTCACTATCTACTTGAATTTCCTCTGTTCCCTCAGACCTCTCACTCAACCTGCCTCCATCAGATTGCCTCCGGGGGCCGCCACCTCGGCCAACAACTGCTCCCCCACGGCTGGGTTTTGAATAGGCATTCTCATCCTCCCAATTACGATCATACTTGTTTGGCCCTCGTCTACGCATTTTATATTTTTCATGAAAAACTTATTTGCATTGTTTATCAACTTACCCGTAACGTCTTCTCCTTCTTGCTCTTGGAGGGCCTTCTTCACTTCTAATGTCATATCCGTACGAAGTTACTAGCTCGTCCCTAGATTTGGGTGCTTGGTCAGCCTCGTTAAATTTGTCATGAGACCATCTGTCAGCGCTCTCCTTCCACGCCTTTTTGGGTTTCTCCTCCTTTGATTCAGCTCTAAAAAAATTATTAAGAAAAAAAGGGTTCATTTATGAGAATAAATTGTGTACTCTTCATCAGGCTCGTCTGCCCCTCTGTCATCATGCTCATAAAAGGTGCCCTTTTTAGGAATGTACTGCGGATTCCTCCGATCCTCATCGTCATCCAACTTTTTCTCTTTTGCAGACCCACTTTCTTCCTCTCCGTCGCCTTCCTCTCGTTTGTCTCCATAGAGTTCCTCCTCGTCGGCAGTGCCTTCTTCTTCGTCTCCTTCCTCCTCGGTACCATCCTCATTGTCTCTTTTGCGCAGCCGGTCTTCAGTTTCTTCCTCAGAATCGGCGCTTTCGTAATCCGACTCGGTTTTTGTGGTTGTGGCAGAAGTGTCATGGTCCTAGAATTGAAACCGCTATAGATCAGTCTGTGCCGTTACTTTTATCATACTAACATATAAGTGTAACTTTATCTGATTGAACGTGAATTAAAAAGGCTAACACAATAGGGCAATGAACGTATGCATTAATTACATTATACAAATTATTATGTACATGTGACCCGGCATTTGCACAGGCATGCGCGTAATATACACACCCATGCGCTAAAAAATATAATTCCCCCTTAAATTTTGGCAAGTATTGAAAAACATATGAGACGAACCTAATTCCATATTTCAAAATTGTGTCAACGAGAGCAAATAAGAAAGTGCTGGATATCCGCAAAAAAAGGACATTGACCATACAAGTTATGACGTGAAAGGAACACCCAATGGAATGTCTCACCGAAAATATTGAAGAACACCTTTTAAACGGCCCTTGATTATGTCAAGTCTAAAATTAAATATTCATTTACCATTTCGGGTGCCTTTGGGGTGTCCAGTTCCTCTGAAGGCTTCACAGTTTCCTCATTTTCGGGAGGATTTTCATTTTCGTTTTTATTGGTGTCCGACATTTTTGTCAGCAGTGCAGCCAACATGATAAATCTTAAAAATCTTACATTGAAGGGCAAACTATAAAATCATTTGAACGCCATTAGATATTTTTCATTTTTTTCACATACAAAATTTTTATAAAAATTATAATTACTGTTCATTTTTAAGGAATGTTGCTTCAAAGTCTACAGAGATGCTGTTGATTCCCAAAATTGGAATATTGTTAGGTTGGCAAAGCTAAAAAACACCACTTGGCGCGCAAGTTTCGTTTCCCCTCACGCCCATGCCGCCGTGTAATTAAATTAATTCTTCATGCTGTAAATGGCAACTTGCTTCATGTCGTTTATTTATAGCTTAAATCGAACTAAAGATATTTAATTAATTAATATTTCCTTTATTTAAAAAATCGAGAAACCTCATTACAAGTCGTAGATATGGAAAAAAAACAAGATCTGCAAAAGTGTGACGCAGTTTTCCCAACCATATAATATCATGAACCACAATACATAATTACTTTTTGATTGTTACCATGGCAACCGCTTATTTTCAGTTTACCGAGTACCTTACTGCCTTTTTAAAATATGGCTTCAAAATAATGTGAAAACCGCTCTCGAGCCATGGCAGAAATTATTATTAATGAAACTGAACTCAAGAACCTACAACAAAATTGGGAGCAGAAAATCAAAGCGCACGAAAAATACTGGTTGGAGAATGATGCCAAACTGAGGGCTATAACGTCGGCAAAGAGCTATGAAGAATTCAGGTTTTTTAATTAAACAGCATCTAAAGATAATAGGGATTTTGCTACAGTTAATTAATTTTCTTCTAGTGACATTGTAAAGGCAGCACATTTGAAACCTCTCACAAAAAAAGAGTTGGCCGAGTTGCAGCATAAAGTTGGAAGGACAAATTTCAGAGCAGAAGTTGCAAGTAGTATCAGCAACTTTGATGAGGAGTCAGAGGTTAAGATCAACAAGGTGCAGGTCGCAACAATAATTTTAATTTATTGAAACTTCAGCAAGCTCATTATTTAATAGGTTTCAACGGCAGCTGAATTTTCTACTTACTGGATCAAGTTGGATGACGAGAAAAAATACGATCTAATAAGAAAACTGTCGTTAGAAGATTTGGATTATTTTATGCAGAGAGAAGTTCCTGTTGGTATGCTTGGAGATTTGACTAGAATTTTGCGGTATGATCCAAAGGAAGAAGAATGGCTGCTGAGTTTACTGAAAATACTGACAAAATCTAACAGGTTTAAATTAAATTATTCTGAACAAATTTAAATATTAAATATTAAAATTACAGATTTCAGTTAAACTTGATGTTTATGAGTACCAAAGAAATAGATTTTTTCAAGACTCTGTTAGATAGCATTACCCTTGACAAGGAAGATGTCCGCAGAGTTAAGTATTCATTTGGAGTTCTGAAATAATAAGGTCACATATTTCCACTCACAGCAGTTTATTATTTAATCTTCATAAACTTTTGAGAAGCAGTCTTAATTGAATGGATAGGAATGGATCGACTTCAAAATGCAAGAAAATTGAATTCAATATACATATAAATGGAATTGCAGAATTAGACTTTTAAGTAATAAACAAAAATAAACCCAATTAAGTTCCTGATTGGCTCAGTAAGTACCAAATTATATGTTAGAAAAATTGCTGAAAATCAGGGCAGAATTATTGATTTGCACTGCTTTTTTCCTTCTTTAAAACATTGACCCGTTGGCTAATTTCAATTTCTTTACAAATTTTCTTCTATAGATTTTACAGACAAAATTTTCATTCATCAACAGCCAAAACCCTTGAATTTGATAGACAGTGTTTGATCAGACTTCGAGTCCACATCATGATTAATTTGAGTCAACGAAAAATAGAGCATTCAATACAACAATTAGTCTACTTCCTTGGCTGGTGGATGATGTTGGGCCTAGCAGCAGGACGAGCATCATGGGTGGGCTGTGGTTTGTCATGGAAGGATTGCACTGCCTCGGTAGGGAAGTCAGCATTGCCTCGCACAGGCGCTCCAGACACACTCACTGTTTTGGGAGGGCTGCAAAAGAATATTTCCATTGTTAAATTTCAATAATGAGCAATCTGAAAAATTTATGAAGATTGCTTTAAAATTGAGGTATTGTTGCACGATTTCAACATGAAAAAGTTCTTGGAACCAGTAAATCTTCTGGAAAATTCAGGTAAAATTAAAATATTTTTTATGGTTTTCTGCGGAATTGTGTTTGAAATCAAATGCTTAAAAAACATGCACGCTGGCCAATTGGGGTGGACTTTGTACCTCGTGGAAATTTTAAGAGCATTGGTGGTGTCGTCGATGACTTCATCCTTCTCTTTGGCTGCACCCTCGGCTGCGTCCTTGGGGGGTCTGTGCTGCGTAATTCGCATTCCACCCACTTTGACTGAAAAAATTCGATTATGTTAGCGTTAAATTCCATCGCATGCAGTCCACGTCGATCGTCAGTGATCAGCCTTGAGATTGTTATGTGCAATGCACGATTGAGCGACGTGTTACCAAGCAAAACATTCACACATACCTGCAGGTGGATGTCCACCTTTTAGGTCGGAATCCTTCGACGGCGACGACATTTGCTACGAACGACAGTTAAATCTGAATTGAGAAGATGCCTCAGTTATTGTTTGAATTGACAAAAATATTATTTATCTAGCGTACCTCCGTATCGGAAAACTCTGATAAGCACAAGACAGAACAGATCGAACACGTCGGTCTTTTTACACACAGGCTGTGTTGCTGGCGTTCTGCTGCGGCGTAGGTTGTTGTCTCTTTTTTAAACCTGCAATGTTGCCAAGCCTGCTACAGGGTGAGAGAGAGACTTGATTGGTCCATTATTCGGTTTTAGAATATTCCAGAGGATAATTTGAAACCGGTTGAATTAGTTGTTTATTTTACATAAAATTGAAATAAAAAATCAACAAATATTAAAAAATCAGAATTCAATTTGGGCAATTATTTTCAATAATTCTTTGAATTTATTGAAAAATTAGTATACTTTTAATTTTTGCTAATCATTATTTTTTCAAATCAATAAACCGGTTTATGGAAATTTCTGAAACACCGACAAATCGGTCGATTGTCGTGCGGGTTGCATAAGGGCGGCAATTGCGAATCCCCAGAAGCAGATTGGTGCACGTTGCAGGGGAGCTCGAGGACAGATATTGGCGCGAGCAGTGGTGCTCTCTGCAAGTGGAAAGTGGAATTCTGAGGCTCCCATTTGCAGCTCTGACCGATTTTGCCCAGTGCCACACCTCCTATAGGCACCAACCATCCCCTCTTTTTCGGGTTCCCCTTCTTTTCAGGTACTCTCGGCAGTGTGTGGGAAAGTGGACTTCTTTATGTCTTGTGACCGATTAAAGAGGAGTGTGTAGTCGCATAGTGTTTATCTTCGGTTTGGTACACCCAACGCAGGCAGCGGCGGCAGTGATGGTGTTGTGTTGAATGCAGCCGTGAGAGCTGGTCGCGCGTTTTCAGTGTATTTGTGGCGTGGCCCCGTTTTGATTTCATTCACCGTGCTGCTACAAAATAGGGAACCTTTTGGCGAACGAGAGGCAGCAGCAAGCTGACTTCCCTCGGTGCTGCCCGGCCACCATATTCCTGGAGAGCTGGCCTGATGTCATGGGTTGTTTTGGAAGTGCGAGCTCAAAAGCGGACCAAGAAGAAAACAAAAGACGTAAAGAGGCGAACAAAAAGATAAACCAGCAGATCCAGAAGGACAAGCAGGTCTACAGGGCCACGCACAGACTATTGTTATTAGGTATATAACTTGTTACGAAAAAAAAATAAATGAAATAAAATCCCCAGTGCTCCCCTATTGTCCTTGAGAACCCCCGCAGAAGGGTCCGTCAATAATGTCCCGATGCCCCCCTGCCTTGATTTATTGTTTTCGTTTTCGCACGGCTCCGCGCGAGCTGCGATTGCTCATTTATCGATTTATTTTAATTCACCGTGTCTCCCCCTCAAGGTGCCGGTGAATCTGGGAAGAGCACAATAGTCAAGCAGATGAGGATTTTGCACGTCAATGGCTTCAGCGAAGAGTAAGTTTGCCTAATTCTTTACTCTTTTTTTCTCCGGGTCCGTCCGGTTGGCCCCCGAGGGTTGCTCGGCGGGCGCACCCCCCGCCACCGTCTCCATTTTTAAAGGGTGCGCTGCCCGACGGTCTCTCCTCCGCAAACCCATCAGCTGTTGGCCCGCGACTTTTGACATTTGTCGCAGAATGTCAAGTGCGATTACGTTTTATTAATATTATCTCTGTTTCGCGGCTTAATCATGATTTTAGTGCGCCCCTCTCGTTGGCGCACACACGTAATAATAATTGCCCGAGCGAACGCACACCACCACCGCCGGGGAAGGGGTGGATCGAGCGACTCCATCGGTGAGGGCAGGCCGCACCTTGCTTTCGCCCCGACAAACTGACTTTCCCGTCTCCAGAAATTTCAAATACGATGAGATTTTTAATTTTCGTTGTTGTGTTGAATTTCCAAATTAGATTAAAAAATTTTTTTTAAACAGACTTATCTTGTTGTAAAAACAAAGAGGGAAATTTTGCTAGGCTTTCATCTCCATTCTTAAAATTCGACTCCATTAACCAGTTATTTCAATTATTTAATTGTCATTTATCTTGAAAGATTAAAAATTTAGTTTTACAAAATGAGAAAATCAGTTTGAATCTTTACACTCTTTTCATCAAATCCAATTTAATTTTCTGCTCAAATTCGCATCCTCTTTCTTTTTTAAAAATTGATACAACTTGAAGCCATAAAATTCATATTATTTGTGGTGAAAAACCTTGCTCCTGTTCTTAAAGATTTGAAGTCGGAATTAAAAATAAATAAAAAAAAAACACTAATTATGTTCATTAATTTTAAAGTTGTTTACTTAGTATTTATTTTTCAAACTCGTTTTTGTTCGTTTATAGAGGAACAAATCTCTGATTGTCGAGTAATTTGCTTCTTCGTAGGTGAGTTTTGTTTTTATGATTTTTGCATTTAAAAATTGAGGTAAAATTTAATGGAGCCACTTTTCATTTTTATTTGCATTAATTTGCAACAAAAATTGCGCTTTTTTATGACACCTCATTTTAATTAGCTATCGTAATTCCTTTGCAATGACCTAGCTTTTGTAAATATTTATCTTAAAAAATTTAAAAAAAATTCCGGTCCCATGACTTTTGTTCTTGCTATCTACTGGTTATCTATTCAAGGAGTTCTGACTTGGCATAAATTTCACGAACGTTAAAATCGTGAGTTGTTACTGGTCATTATAATTTACTACTTTTTATTACTAAGGCCCTGTTGGAGATATTTTTTAAATTTAACATTAAAATAAATTATTTGAATTGATAAAATGGACAAATATTTGAACTCTTTATTATCATGAATGATTGAATGTGCAATCTTCATTTATATTGTGTGAATTATTTTGCTATTTTTGACCCTTCGTCACCTGTTGCCAACGTGCAAGGTGCATAATATAATTATGCAGACTGCCGACCCGTGTATAATTTCTAGCAGTTGTTCTCCGGCCGTTAGTCGGACCACAGGTGCCGCGCTCGTCGACACTTTTGTTTGCAATACTGATTTGAACCCCAAAACTGCCAGGCAGACTTAATTTATGCCTATATTTTGCACTAATCCAAAAATAATTGGAAATTTGTAAAATAAAAAATAGATTATTTCAAGTAATGGTTTTGAACAGTAAAGAGAATTATAATGAGAAACTATCAATTTTGTTCTTATGCGTAATTATCTTTTCACGCCTCAGTTGTAAACAAATTAGAAGCAAAATTCCCAAGCATGGAACTTTCCTGGAAGCTCTGCTGTTTCTCAAGAGAGGCAAATATGCAGAGAGTGCTGTCTGTGTCGTGACACACACATACACACATTATTACATGGAATAATACAAACAAAAATGTGGGGCTCCGCGTCGAGGCAACGCTCTCTCGCCTCCCTGCCTTTTTGGACATGCCCTGTGCGTCCCTATTGTGTCACAGTGACTGTATTTAGTTGGCAGATCACATTCATTCACTTTTGAGAGCCGTTCATTGCATCAAATTGAATGAAATTTCAACAAATGAATTATAGATAGAGTATTTATTGAACACAACTAGGTGTACAACGGGTGTCTAAAGCTAATTTGTCTTCCTAAAATTAGTTTTACAATTAAGCTTGTTTCTATAATTATTACAACGTACAAAATTAGTTAATTCTGATTTTTGCAGCCTCTCTTAGGCTTAGTTTTCGTTCATTACATTCAAGAATATGATATTGTGAACATTTCTTACCGCAGTGCTTGCATTCACAATCTATTGTCGCTTGAGAATGAAAATTTTTATTCTTACAAAATAAATAGTGGTACCCGTGACAGGCAAATCTCGTAAACACTTGGCGATCACTGAACATTGCACATTGCCAACAAATGAATTGATTTACTATAATGAATTTTTTTACTGAAATGCACCGACAAAAGCTTGAAATTCGGCTCAATTTCACTTTTTCTTTTAAGGAAGGTTAAAAAAGTCATATTTTTCACATAATTAATGTTCGTTTATTTTCAGGCTGATGAAAAATTTATTTCATTAAAAGGATCTGGTCATTTTCTTTTGCAAATTGTATTTTAGAAGTCCTCAAAAAAATCTTAACCTATCTTGACCCTGGACAAAAATGGTTACGTTTCAATTAATAATTGCTAATAATTATGGTAAATTTTCATACTCAGAACAAATGCACCCAACGTTACTGCTGTGCACTAATTTTAATTTAATATTTTCTTGTTTAGGACTATTGTATTGCCTTGAATATATCTGCAATCTTCTCCGGCCCTCATGTGCAAAAAAGTTGCTATACCGCCGAAGCTTCTCGATTCGAATCAATCGCACGGCTGAGGCTATTGCTTGCAGTTACCATGGCGAATTATCAAATTGGGTTCTAAAGAATAATACTGTTCGTATCAAATGTATTTTTAGAGAGAACAAAATTTTGTCCTCAAAACGCATATATATTTGTGAAGAAAAAATTGAACCAATTAATTTCCATCTAGAGAACGGTCAAATCAAAACATTTCAAGGAAGAGTATTTTTTTATCCTAAATGTAACTTGCAACCCGATTTGCGAATTAATTTACTACACAGAACGCAATTTCCAATTTATATGACAAAGCAGCTTGTGATTCTATCTCTTTGACAGACAGCGCGTTCAATTCAGTGCCGAAAAAATAATTCGTCACACACGGCCCATTTAATTGAATAAAAGCGACGCTCGCGAAAAGACCGGTCTCACACATACATGTTTGTGTCGCCGGCACGAAAAAACGAGTTGGCGTCTTTTGCCCGTGTCGCAGTTCGGCGTGGGTGGGACTGCTGCGTCTTTTAATGCCCACTTTGCAGCGAATTTTTCTACTAAAAGCTTCGCGCACAATAAAAGAGCCGGAGCAACCCAATACACGCTCTCTGCCAGTGAAAAGTGGCCGCGTCATTTAAATGCCGGCAGAGAGAACACGAAACCGTAATTTCATAGCTCTGATTTACACTTATGCCTTTTCAAGAGCGACTCCTTCTATGCATAAAACGTGCGCGGCCAAAAGACGACGCCGCGTGCGTGGGACCGACGCTTTGCTGCTCTTGATTCGTTTTTCCTCCTTTGCGAAATCAGAAAAGCCGTTCCTGGAAAAAGGAGGAGGAGACCAGAGAGATTGATGGCGTTTCTTGACCTCGGCTAATTGTTCGCCGGCTCTAGTTTAAATTTTTTCTTTCCATCCACCACACCTAACGAGTTTTTGATTAATGAGCCTTTGCTCTAAACAATCGAAAATTGCTTTTTACCAAATTGGAGACAACTTCTTATTAAAGAAATGCATATTGGTAACGGTGGATTTAATAAGGAACAACGAATCTATTTGTTACACTTTGCCTCCCAATGGAATTTCAATTAATCCGATCATAAACAACGATTGCGAAATAATGCGAGCGGCAGACAATCAACCTTCAATTATTCACGCTCTGTTTTCAGTCAAGTCTCCTCAACAGCATGACTGTTTTGTCTTGGGCTAATGGTATATGAGCCGCCTGCCCTGTGGCTTGATCAAAACGAAATCCCGCTTTTTCAATTTTGGTCTCATTACCAGGAACAAAAGAACAAAAGCTTAATGCATTTTTCGCTGAAGGCTCAAAACCCCACGTGCAAGAAATTAGCATGAGCCAAGTTTGATAGAAATTAAAATCATTACCATGAAAATGAAATAATTTTCATAAAAATTAACAGTAAATGAAATCAGCATGCGCCAAAATGATGCAAAAAAAATGTGATTGAATTTTAGGAATTTTAAAGGATGCCTGTGTAAATTAGTATTATTATTCCACGTGTTTCAAAATTTTATTATTTTTTAAAAAAATGCTCAAACTAATCCATAAAAATTTTCATTTTTTTTGTTATTAATAAAATTGGCTTTTGCGTTTTGGTGTGATTGATTCAGGATATTAAACCAATCATATCATTGAGCAATTTTTATTACCCGTACAGTTTCCTTCCTCCACAATAAACTCTTAAATATTGTCGATATTCTTTTAATTTGAGAAATTTTTAGATTTTTCGTAAAAGCCTGCAAACTAGTTTGAACTCAATCACATTGCATATAAATTTTAATTACGCTGGCGTGAGGCGCTGCACGATTATTTTCTTTTTGTTTTCTCGAACAATGCGACTCACACACTCAGCATGCGTTTCCAAGTTGGGGTCATGCCCGTCAATAAGAAAAAAAGTCTAAAGACGTGCAGTCAACGAACGGCCAATTCATTTTTTTGATCCTATCGCTGCAGCACAATGAGCTCGTCTCTGCGACGAATGCAAATGAAAAAGATGCAAGAGAAAAAACATCAATATAATTTTGAAAATGCACTGAGAGAGCAAGTGTGCATATATCTTATGTGCCATTGACTGGCGGTCGCGTCAAGGCTCGCCTATGTGACTGGTGTGCATAATCAAGTGCTAATGACACAATAATCATTTTCACCGAGGGGGCCACCAGAAGCTTTATTGTTAAATGAGCGTCGTGCAAACCAAGGCCGAGCATACTTAGCGCGCGCGCCTCTGATCGGTGTGTCACTTGCTCACTCGATATGGACGCTATTGAAATGTGACCACAAGTGCAACTCGAAAGCAAGTGCACCTGCTGCCCCTCCCTTCACTCCCGTCACTGCACTCGCATAGACGAAACTGTCGCTTTAGTCACCAATTATGTGCGACTGCTGTGGTGTGCGGGAGATCACGCCGCGATTATTTTTGGATCTCGTGTTTACGAGGCAGCAAGGCGACGGCACAGTTGGAATTTTGGATTCGGGCGGGTGCATTCTGTAAAACTCGATTCCTTCAGAATCCAAAATAAAAACCCTCAGATGAAAAATAAACACGACATCCTAGCCTGGAAAAAAATTAAATTTTGATTTATAGATGGAACAATCAATTGGACACTAAAACAGCTGTTTTTGGGATTAAGTAATTCCAGAATTATTGTAAATGCAAATGTTCGAAATATTATTTGAATCTATACATTGATTTAAAGCTTCTTGATACCTTAATAGAGAACATCAAAGGCATCATTTTTGTTTCATTTCAAAAGTCAGAGATTAAACCAGCACACAAAATTCTGAAACCCCTGGTAGATCCTTTTTAATAGTGAAAAAATCTGGAGCTCTTCCTGCATATTTTATTTTCAGCAAATTTTATTGATTCTTAATTAAAGAAAATATTTAAAAAAAAAAAAAAACAGTGCAATTTTTTTACTTTAAATGACATCAAAACAGGTGTAATTGTAGTTCAATTATGAGATTTGTGTTATGTATTAATATTAAACTTTGAAAAGTTACATAACAACAAATTTTTTCTGGAAAAAAAAATATGTGAAAGAAATCTAATTCAGAACAAGAGATAAACATTTTTGAAACCCAGATCAAATGAACTAAAAAGCTAGGCTTGCACGCAAAAAAATGGTAAAATGAAAAATCCATGCCCTTAAAAGTCTGTGTGTTTAATGTCCTCAAATTCTGTACAATTCTCTCATTTTCCTTTACACAAAAATAATTGTTGGTAAATCTAAATATTTCAAACGAATTCATCCCAATACAAAAAAAAAAAAATTTGTGGGAAAATATGTTTATAAATAATTTCATCAAATTTTAACATTTTTATGATCTCTGACGGGTCGCTGAAAAATATTTTGTTTTTAATTCTGATTTTGTATGGAGCTGTAAAATTTGTAAAATGCTGAAAGTCTCAGGCGATAAAAATCCTGACGACACCCGTTTACTCCTTCTTTTCACCGGTTTGCTGCGTTACGCCCGTTTGCTCTCAGCTTAACGTCAATTTGATAGTGACAAAGATTCGCAACTCGCGCCCATTTACATCTTCTAATAACGGAGACGATGCTCTCTCTCTCTCTCTCGAGTTTCACGCCACCTGCACGCCTGCTCTTTCCTCTTTCGCCCTTTTACTCTTTGCTCGCGCCAAAGTGCTCCCGAATTCTCGCCGCCCAACTTTTCCAGCACCACCTGCGTTTCAATGCTTTTCCCTTTGCACTTATCTGGCCCAGGCCTATAAATAAGTCAACGCCTTGTTTCTGCCACGGAAGAAGTGGAAAAAAAAACACAGCAGGACTTTTAATAAATACGCGACATGCGAGACGCACGCGTGAAAAACAATATCTAACAGATGTTATTTTTAAAATGACAACAGGAATTTTATTTTTACGTCCGACGTAATTTTTATGTGTGTCGTAAAGTGATAAAATGAATAACACTGCACGTCGACGCTGGCTGGCGGATTGCTCTTTGAAACACAAACGCGAAGACCACACACAACATTTTCATTCTCCCTCATTAGACGAAGCAAAAGCAAGGACAATGCACTGTGAATTTTTATAGTAGATGCCTCGCAAATTGGGGTCATTGGCTCAGAAAATATTTATTATCAACTTAAGATTTTTTATTATTGGATCAGTATTGGATGATGGAGAAGATTTTCCGTTGGAATTTGAATGAATATCATAAACATATGACAAAAAATTCAGTTAGTATTTTCTAAGGAATAAAATAAATAGTTATTTTTGTATTGCCTTTTAGTCAAATAGGAAGGAAATTGCAGTTTATTTTAAAAATTATTTAGTGATTTATTGCCGAATTTAAATTTTCACAGCTTCAATTCCTCTAGAAAGAAGTGTTATAAATCATTATTATTCCATTCCTGTTTGGTTTACTAGAAATAGAATAGAATAAAAAAATCAGCACCCTTCAATGTGACGAAGAATCAGAACATAAAAATTGTAGCTTTTAAGTCTTTGAACCAGTTTTCAATCATATTTTGTGAATTGTTTACTATAAGAAATTATAAAATTAAATGCGACCGTTTAAAGCTTTTTTTTTGTACATAAAAAGATTTAATTAAATTAAAACTCCCAAACTGGTGACAGTTTATAAATTTCAGTAGGACACAATTTAACTAGATTAATTTTTGGCATATATAGCAGGCTCTCGATGCCCTACTTTTAAAATTTTTCAAATTTTATAGCTCAAATATTGCCAAGTCAAAGTTCGTTTAGGAAGTTTGGGCCGCGCTCTCAAAATCCAAATTTCCATTTCAGTCATCAGACGAGAGCTTTTTCGAGCCGCAAACAGAACGACGAGTATATCACACACGCAGAGAGAGGAGTAAAAATAATGCTTTGTTCGCAAAGCGACACCGAAAAGCCATTAGCACAATCAGCGACGGCGGCGCGGCTCAGTGGCTGCAGAAAAGTGGCAGAAAACGGAAAGCAGAGAGAGAGACCGGGAGGAGAAAAGGCCGTGTGTGTGTGCACTACTTGTCGCTCTCTCGTTATCAGTGCTAATTTTAAGCTAGCTGTTTGAACACGCCGGCTGGCTGTTAATTCGACCTTGCCCAGGTATAGGGTATGGTAGCAGACACAAACACACACGCGCTCTCTCGTTCGCCCGTTCGCGCTTAATACGCACACAAATGGGCGACTTAATTACACAAATGGCCGGCGAAAATGAAGCACGCGCCGCCTGTGTGTTCGCACTGGTTAGCGGGGGCGCTCGGCTCTCTCACACTCTTTTTTTCTCTCTCTGTATCTGCGGCCCGCGCTGTTTTTCGCATTCGGAGCGGCGGAGTGCGGCTGCAGCCAAGGCCGAAGGGCCTTCGCAATTCGCACGCGGCCAATAATGAGAACCGCCTCGCGCCGGACGACCGCGCGCGGAGAGCGAAATTTGGCGCTGCTCTGTTTGGTTTGTTATATAGCGCCGTCGTCCCGACAGGATGTAAATAATGCGGAAGACACGAGGCGGGACAAGAGTGATTTTCGCAGCAGTTTTTCTAATTTCAAACTCTGAAAAATACCGATTTACTTTTGTTTAGATGTGGTTAAGATTTTAATTTATTTAAAAATTCTTTGATATTCAAAATATATTGGTTTTCTCTTCTATCAATTTTAGACATTTTTCTATTAGGTTTACATAATATAATTCTAACTTCCCTCTTTTCCTCTTGAAATTAAATATTTTGAAAGGAAAAAGCCACTTAATTCAATTTTAAATTTTGAGCCTCCTCTTTTTGAGTTTTAAAATTCAACTCTATCTTTGAAGTAAAATTGAAAATCATAACACTCATTACAATCAAAAATTGAAACCATTTATAATTAATAATTGGCTGTCTTAAGAATTCCATTCAATTAAACTTAGTTTTTCTGAGGAAGTAAAAAAAAAACTAGTTCTAATTTATGCTTTCATTCCATTATTTGTATTTTTACCTGAAGAGTCCAAAAAGAAAATTTGGAATAAATGAAATTAATAATTATAGCACTTTTTATCTACTTATCCCTGAATAATCTAAAATTCCATTGACTCTGCTTTATGGTTCATCTTTGTAGGAGGAAAATTTTGTGGCAAAACCCATGCAGCTTTTGCGTATGCCTCTCTGGCCTTGCCTTTGTGCGGACAGTTTTAGGCAGACGTTCTTGCGTCGCATGCCAATGCTTCCAGGAAACCGGGTGGAAAACAAAGTGCGCAACTACGCAATATTTCCCAAGAGTTTGGCAAACCCGTCACGCCGGTCTTCCTCTCGCTTTGGCTCCAGCAGGACCAACAAGCCACTCAAGGCGCACTTTCCTATGCTGGTTTCGTTTTGCTCCTCGTGGCAGCTGCGAAGCGAGACGGGCGAATATAATAGCAATAACAACAATAAATCGTAAACATCCACACGTACATATTGTGTAGGGGCAATATAAATGAGCGAGTCAATGAGCGGCGAGCCACCTGTGCTGTTTTGCCGGGTCCGTTTATCTGCCGCCCCGGCTCGCCAACAGGTTCTGCACAGGCCTGCGTGGGTGTTGCTAAAGTTTAAAGGTCACCCGATTAAAGCCGTTCTGCGAAACGCCCCCTCGCCGCCGTGGAGGCAGGCGTGCCCCTCGAGGAACCGTTCGCGGAATGTGTGAGCGGCCGGGAACTCTGGAAAACCCTCGACCGCCGAAATGCTACGATTTACAAAACGCCGGGAGGGAGGTGAATTATTTTGTCGTCAGCTTGCTATTTAGGGAAGCGTCTGATTCTAAATTGGGATTTTGCAGCGAAATATGTTTGATGAAACCCGCGTGGGTAGCCCTAATCTGTGCTATTTTGGTTCAAAGGGAGAGAGAGAACGTCAAATTAATTTGATTTCCCTCAATAAATGGTGTGAAAATCGTGATTGATTTAGGTTGATCATTATTTGCATCAATTCATAACTCCCTTTAAAAGGGTTTGTATTGTAACATTTGAAATGTCTGAAAATAGATAATTTTCCTATAATAATTGCCACGATTAGCGAATTTTAATTTCCTGTTCAGCTGAAATTTTTTTGAAGATTCAGATGAAAAAATAAATTTTTCTGCTGGTGGAATTTAAGAGCATCTTTTAGATTCTAAGCTTCCCTTAGAGATGTTAAAGTGTTAAAAAATCAAATGATTATTTTACTCAAATTTAATTTTTGCAACCTAAATTTTTGTAATTTTTTAATAAATTTTCAAATTTTTTATAGAATGATAGCTAATTTTCTAAAAAAAAAAATGTTTATTAAGTTTGGAAATGTTGTGACCTTGGCAATTGAGATTTAGCAGGCCCTGCAACCACCGAGGTTCCATTACCAAGAGGGATAAACAATTAAAAAGAAAAATTGTGTAATGCTCAAATTTATTGCGCAATTTTATTTTTAATGAGCTGAGAGTTTTATTTAATATTATGATAGAAATTATAAGATATTGCAAACTAATAATCATCCGTTTATGGTTAATATGAAGGTAATTTTCACCTCAATCCTTGTGGCTAAAACTTGGTTCTTGTGAACTCATTCATAAAATTGAATTGTAAAATAAATCGAGCCATGTATAAAGTCGATTATCTTGAAATTGATCAAAATTATAAAAAAGCAATTCCATGAAACTCTACTCTCTAAGTTACAAATTCCAAGTATTTAACTACCACGAATTGAAGTCGAGTTCTTTTATTTTTAGAAAGGCGCACGAGAGCAATTTTCAACTCTTGCCAGAACGCAAGCACGTTTGTTTATTGTTTGTGCCCAAGTGGTCCAATTGACAAACAAGCCTGCATTTCGCCTCTCGCGTCGAACCTTTGGCCCGCCTAATGGAAAACAGTCGTTCTCAAGAGTGCACAGCTGCGGTGCCGCGGCCCCGTAACCTTTCACACGCATTATTGTTGTCATTATTACCATTATTGGAGTATAGAGGAGGGGTCTGCTTAATTAAATCACGGCGCGCGGCGCGATAACAACAAAAGGACCGGGAGGATAAGGCGGCGGCTCGTTTCGGAGAGAAAAATCTCCTCGACGCATCTCGCTCTGGTATGCAAATCGATTCCGTCAAAATGATAATGTTTTATTATTCGGGAGCGATGGCGCGATACGCACATGCGATTTCTCGCGGCGGCGGCGGCGGCATCCGTCAAACTTAATTAATCTAAGAGCGCATGTAAGCACGACATGCCTCCGAATCTAATTAAATCTGTTGTGACGAGGCACATTGAATTTCAATTTAATTTATTCGCGGCAACCTCAGATGATGAGCCGAGAGAGCAGCAAAACAAGGGCGGCTGCCTCGAAACTCTCCCATAGACGCAGACCGGGTCTCTCTGCCACGGAGATGACCTGAACTTGAGCTCGTTCTACACTCGCTGCTCCACGTGCATGCATGTGGTCCTTACATATATGGCGGTGACATTATGATTTGTATAGTCATACAAATTATAATCACGTATACATTAATAGAAAGGAATGCAAAATTTTATGGCACGGTCTGTAGTAACTTTTATTGGAAACAAGTTTTAAATTTTTTAATATAACTTCTAACAACTTGAAGGAAATAATTAATGAACTAATTTATGAAGAAAATATTGATAAAAAAAAGGGTAGAGAAAAAATAATTTCGTGATTTAGTATAGAGTTTATGAGTGTAACTATAAGAGCAGTTTGTAATAAAACAATATTATTATTTAAAACTAATTTTAATTTTCAACCTTATCGTAATCTACATACTTTTCGTATTTTATAGTCTGTTTGATATTTTTAATTATATGAAGTATAAAATTTTCAAGTTTTAAGACATTAAAGAATATCATTAAAAGAATTCACTTTAAAAATTAATTTTAAATTGAAATTAAGAATCTTAAGTAATATGCGCATTTGAGCAAAGTGGAATAAGCTCTGGAAAAATTGTTGTTTTAGGCATTTAGAATTTGCTAAAAAAATTTTGATTGTGCTTCAACTCAAAGCTAAATTCACTTTCTTGGAAGTCAGATATATTATTGCTGACTGGAGTTATTTCGACACTGGAAATGGAGTGTATTTGCAGAACCTTGGTATCTCGATTTACCATTTCACTATCAGAAAGGTTATATTTGTTGCCTCGGGAACAGAAATGCCAGTTGTTTATTTGATCTCGTCGATCGAGTTGTCTGCTCTTGTGTGTGCTGAGTGCGCGAGAGGGGATCATTTCAACTTCATTATCCGCGCGCACCGCCCACGATCGGTTTGAAAACGCTGCCCTTTTTCGCCGCACCAAAACGATATCGCACAATTTTCGCTGCTTATGAAAATCGCGTCAAACTCACATTTCAAAAAATTAACACCGATCAGCGTGATCGTATCTTTTTTTACTTCCGTTGGCCAAAAAATATTTGCTTTTGAATGTTGCTCCGCATAGTTTAGTACCATAGCAGGAAAAGTTGCGAGAAATCTGAGAGTGGGAGCACAATGTTCCAGTGGATGTGCTTGTTTCAAAGAGAATGTGTGATCATATTTACAAATTAAACCCTTTCGATCCATTAGATCCATTTTCAAACGCAGCAACCCACGTGTCCTTTCCAGTGTGCTGAACTTCTGAGAATTTCCGACAATGCGTATGACGTCATGCACTGAAGTATGGAAACGGAGCCAATCGTGGCTGATTTCAAATGCACCGACCGGGTGCCACTTTGGCTCGGGCTTCGCAAGGTCTTCTTCGTCCACCGCAAATTAGCGCAATGTGCACTCACTTGCACGAGCGCGACTCGTGCGCATTTTTGGCACACGTCTGGCCAGCTGTAATCGTTTCAGCGCCCTTTATGCTTCAAGTTCATGCCGACGATTGCATCAAATAACTGTAATGAGACTCGCAGTAATTATTGATATTTTGGCCCTGGCGTAGAAATTTTGGTTACAAAAATGAATTAATATTTTTTATGAAGATTAATGTGCATGAAAAATTTAAAATTACTGTTAATATTTTTTAACAATTAACAATGTTACAACTTTTTTGTACATTTCTGTAAGGTTTCCGCTAATATATATTATTATTATTATTGTTGTTTATTCTTGTCCGACAAATATTACATACATGTTATATGCACAGATCACAAAGAAAAATTGAGATACAATATACTATATATGTATACTATTTTTTTTTTATTGACTTAATCGGGTTT
The DNA here is from genome assembly GCF_031216515.1 of Neocloeon triangulifer. Classification (NCBI taxonomy): domain Eukaryota; kingdom Metazoa; phylum Arthropoda; class Insecta; order Ephemeroptera; family Baetidae; genus Neocloeon; species Neocloeon triangulifer. The sequence continues at coordinate 6,063,318 of NW_026775554.1, read as the reverse complement.
AATTATTATTGCCAACCGTCTTGATATAACTTATTTAGCTCGTGCAAGATATAGTAGAAATATATCATAATTTTTTTATAGCATTCACAATTAAAAATAAATATTATTAATTAAAATATATAACAATAAGTTAATTATTAAAAATTCATTTCGAACTGTATACTTTGACACCTTAAAATTCAATTCACATTTTCTGTTTGATCAATTTTTAAAAGTGCTTATTTTTATTTTTCGGTCAATTTCTGCTTTCCTATTAATTATTGCACTGAAAATATGACAAGATATTTATATATTTAATTGTCCTGAGTTTTTGCTTTTTCAATTCCCTCTGATTTGGCAAATTAAATTGATTTCAATCAGTATTGAGAGGACGTGACAGACGAATCTATCATTTGCATACATGTTATGACTTGTTGCGAGAGAATAAATGTATTGAGTTATTTATTGTGTTGAAAAAGAAGTCGCTCGGAGTGGCCAAGCAGAGGATTGTTTCTGAATCGGGCCGCGCGCAAGTGAGGTTACAATTATTTGAAGGTCGCGGCGCCGTGTACGAGCTCAACCCTGACAGACAGCATCTCTCTTTCTGTGTGGTACATAATGAGAAAATAAAAATAGCGCCGTTGAGCAACCGGCCGCGAAGAGAGAGAGAGAGTGAGAGACGCACAGAGATGTGCTGTAAATACAAATAAAATTTATCATCCGTCTTGTGCGTATGACACTTTGAGGAATGCCTAAGCGGATTAAAGTGTTATTTCCATGTGAATTTTATATTTCACAGCCGCTCGGCGCGACCTTCTGTATTCGCTCACTTATCTAGAGCTGAAGATCAAAACAATGGGAAAATTATAGTTTTTTTTATGTGAAATTACGTCAGTAAATTTTAATTAGGTAGATTTTGATCTTGGGGACTCAATTTGAAATGTCAATCAGTCAATCGTCAATCGGTATCTTATAATATTTTTCTTTTAAATTCAATAAAAAATTAATTGTAAAAAAAATACAAGGGCCTTATTAATCGCAAGCCATTGGCTTCTCTGCTTAAAAACGTTGGGCTGCTGTTGTTTTTTGCTACATGGCCGTTCATCCGGCGTCTAATGCGATCGCAGATCCATTATTCTCCAAGCTCGTTACGACCCAATTATTATAGATTTATATCGCACGAAACAATTTGGGCCTTGGCGGGCTTCGAACGAATTCCACCGCCAAATCCGCAGAATGCCGCACTGTAACAGAAGCCTGCGGTTAACTCAACGCACCGAGAGCAGTCCGGAAAAGTTATGGCCCAAAATATTTACTTTACTCCGGTGGAGCTTCATATTGCAAATATTGAATCTCGAAAATCACGAAGATTGGAAATTTTGCTCAAAATAATCTTCAATTGACACTAAAAATTGTTAATAATAAATTTTCCAACTTAAATGAATTGAAAATTAAATTTTAAATGAAAGTAATTTTAAAGAGAAGCGTTTGTCGATATTTTTACCCTTTATATATTTGTCCTCCTGATTGTGAGTTAATATAAATCTTAACATTTTTGTGGAATAAAATTCAAAAACAATTAAGGAAATAATATATTTTAATCATTTGGAAAACAAAATACAAAAGCAATACTGTAGCTACTGATAACTTAAAAAATAACGGTCATTTCAATTTCTCACCAATATTTCGTCATTTCATTTTTTATAAGAAAACCTGCGAAATCTGCACAATCAGTTTTTTGTGACGAATAAAAAATAAACCAGTAAAAGCCTCGCTGAAGGAATTGCGCCGAGGTATATAGAAATGAAATTATGATAATTGCGCGCTGATCAATGTTCTTGTCCGCCGTCATTGCAGAGACACACTCGCGGGTTGTACGCGAGCACACCACCGCACGCCACTTTGATGTAACGCAGTTATTTTAGATTCGACGGTGGCGGTGACGTCACAAGGTATTTGCACGGGTATTTCGGTCTGCAAGCAGGCCCGTGTTTATAATTATAAAAGCCGCTGAGCGCACGTTTGCTCTCCGGCTCCAGCAGCGCGCGGACACGCGTGCCCCAGAGATGATTCAATTGGCGCCTCGCTTGCTCCCCAGCTCTCCGGCTAATTGCCGCCGCCAACCCCGGTCTGCCCCCGCGCCCCGATCGAACCTTGGCCGCGAACCCACAGGTGTATCAGGAAAACAGCAATAAGACGATCTGATATTTTATCACCAAATAAGAGCCAAAGCATCTATTCTGTAATTAAATTTATTCTATTTTGTTTGGAGGAAAATTATTTCAATTCTTGGCCCAATATTAAAATTGGTTTCCATGTTTTGTTTCTAAAGTTTTCATTTATTGGCAGAAGAAAAGGTTGTCATTTTTTAAACGGCTCAGAAATTTAATGCAAATTTTTTCATCTCAATTGCTACTCATATTCCAGTGAACTATTTTTTTCATTCAATACAATAACAAATAACTATAAGAGTTTTTGAAACGTTCGCATCCTATTTCCTATTTCACAAGCAAGAGAGACATACAAAACGGTTAGAACGCAATTGGGAGTACTTGGAAAATAAAATTTTATAAATACCAGAGCCTATTTTCTAAGCTATGTATACTGCTCCGTAGACTTTTTATATTGAAGAGTAATAGTGAATCATTATTTCTGTTAAATATTCAGTTAATATAAAGAGCTATCCACTATTTTTGAGTAAGAGGTTAGAAATCTGGCACCAAAACTCGGATCTTTAAGCTTTAGGTTCAAGAAATGTTTATTGGGTTCGAATTTAGGGCAACTATGCCCCATACATGAACTCATCCAAATAAATGACAAAAAACGAAAATTTTAAAACAAGAGAGAGAGAAAACATTAGTATTGCTCAAAATATTGCTTTTTCAGTACCGATTTAAAAAAATTAACATTTTCATTCAAACATAGATTTGATGGTAACTCATTCCAAAGCCTATAGCATTGAACTTGAAAACAGTTTTCCGGTACCTCCACACTAACAAACGGTGCGAGCAATTTCATTCGGTGCGCTCTCGTGCGCCCGAGCAAATTTACATCATACATTGTCGTAACGTAATCGTTCAAGTACTCTGGACTATTTTTATACAAGATTTTGTGTGTCTGAACTAGAATTTTCAATTTATGCCTGTCCGCGATTTTCAGAATTTCACATTTTTTATACAAGGGTGATAAATTTTGTCCGATCTTTACATCAAAAATATACCTGATTAAATGATTTTGCAGTACTTGCAATTTGTTAATTAGCGTGGCTGTCAAATTACAGTAAACAATGTCACAATAATCAAAGTGTGGCAGAATCAAGCTTTTGACAAGTCTTATACGGACTTTCTCGGGAGTAACATTTCTGAATTTTTCAATACTTTTTAAAGTACCGTAAACTTTTTGCGATACTCTAGACACTTGCGCGTTCCAAGACAAGTTCTTATCAAACATAACACCAAGATTTTTCGCATCTTGCACAAAATCTAACTCAACATCATTTAAATATAATTTTTCACTTAACATCGCAGAGATTTTAGAATTATTTCGTTCAGAACAAACAAACATAGCTTGCGATTTACTCGGGTTGAGTTTCAGTCCATTCGCTTCCGACCAATACACGACATCTCTTAATACTTCGTTCATGATTTTAACACACTCGTTTACATTATTCGACAGGCAGCTAAGATATAGCTGAGTGTCGTCCGCATAAACGTGATACTTGCACCTATCCTTTAGCACTGCCGATAAATCGTGCGTGTACAGAGAAAAAAGGAGCGGCCCAAGAACTGAACCCTGGGGCACGCCACATTCAATATTCATCCACTTAGAAAAATTTCCATCACTGTTCTTAATTGCATGCTGACGGCCTGATAAATAACTTTCAAAGAAGAGCAAAGCAGGTGCGGAAAAATTCAATTGATTTAGTTTACTCAGCAAAAGACCATGGTCAACCAGATCAAATGCTTTTGAGAAATCAAGAAAAACCATTAACGTTACTTCATTTTTAAACATAGAAACTCTCAAATCCTCAGCAATTTTTAACAGAGCCGTTGTCGTGCTGCGCAATTTCCGAAATCCGGATTGAAGCCTATCAAGGACCTCATTTTTTAATAAAAATTCCATCATTTGATCAAAGACAATTTTTTCCAACACTTTTGAAACAACACATAACAAGCTAATTGGCCGGAAATCAGAACTACTTGCGGGGCTGCGAACTTTTGGCAGAGGCATCAAAATAGCTTTTTTCCAGATAGCTGGGAAATATGACGTTTGCAGCGCAGAGTTGATAATAAACGTGAGAGATGGCAGAATTACATCAATAATCATGAGCAGCATTTTGTTACAAATATTGTCGGTACCTTCAGAGGGTGACTTTATACTTTTCAGCGCTAATTTCACTTCCAATGGGGTTACATGTTTAAAATAAAATTTATCGCCTGAAATTTTACGAGGGATTGAGAAATTTTTATCAATTTTGTTCAAAATATTAGAGGGTCTTTTCACGGTCAAATCATTTACAAGGTCGTCAGAACTTAGAGAAAGCTCGGCAACTCTGGATTTATCTTTCACCAAACCTAAGCCTCGCAACTTACTCCACATATGCTTTGTTCCTGAGATTTGATTTAGACTGTCAAAAATCACTGATTTTTGGAAATTTAAAATTTTTTGTTTAACTTTGTTTCTCAGTGATTTAAACAAATTAAATGCAATTATATTGCCATCTGATTCTGCCTTTCTTCTCGCCTTATCCCGGTCTTTAATCAACGCTTTGACACCAGGTGGGAATGAGGGCTTAAATTTTTTCATTATTTTAATTTTTTTCTTTGGTGCTACTTGATCAAACAGCGATACAATTTTTTTATTAAAAGATTCAACTCTCGCTTCAAGTGAAATATTTTCAACTTCCTCGTGCCAACTTATTTTAAACGCTTCAGTACTTAACAAGTTGCGATCAATTTTACCAAACTCACGGATGTATTTAAAGTCACTCATACTTTCTGGAAGCTCACCTTCAATAATAACATAAAGCATTTGATGGTGTGATAGCATATTAAACAATTTGCCAAAGCTTGCATAACTAACTTCTGGAGAAACCATTATTGCATCAATTGTTGTGACTGCGTTATAAGAAATGTGCGTGTTTTCAATGGGAAGCCTTTTGATGCCAAGCTGTTTAATATGTGCCTCTAAGTTATTAAGGAGATTTGAATTTACTTTGAAGTTACAGTTGAAGTCTCCGAGCAGAACACAATTATCGTATTGAAAATAAATATTTTGCATTTCATTAAAAAGATCTTCAAAGTTAACTTGTGGTGATGGCCTTCTATAGACAGCCACAAGCAAAATCTTTTCATTCAAAATTTGAACTTCCACCATTAAATACTCTGCCGAATTATTTTTACTCTCCGAAGAGGCGCAGACCACTTTGAACTTTAAATTACGTTTTAAGTAAAAAGCAACACCGCCGCCGCGAGTTTCTTTCCTATCGTGCCTGATTAATTTATATCCTTCAATTTCATACCTTTTATCAATATTATGTTTCTCTTTGAGCCACGTTTCGGATATACAAACAACATCAACAATTTGCAAAGATAAATTTGTTCGGAGCAAACGCACATGATCCAAGTCCGCGAGTGACTGAGCATTTATACTAACAACTTTTAAATAATTTTCTGCTTTTTTCTTCTTATCACAAAAAAAGTGTATAACTTCACTTACTAGTTTCAGTTTTGGCTGTTCACATCTGAGTCCGACCCTCGCTTGCTGTTGGCCGATCGCAGCCTGTCCAAGCTCCTCGTCGACTGGCCCCTCGGGGGTTGCTTTGCCTTGTTGTCCTTGCTGTTGGACTTGCTGTTGGGAGGGGCTGAGGCAAAACCCTGTTGGGACCCGCCGGCTTGGGGCTCGGAGGGCTGCTCGTTGGGTGAGAGTAAGGCTGCAGCTCGGTTCCTCTTCTTATTCCTCTTCTGCTTGGGTCGACCGTCTCTGGTATCTGAGCTGGACCCCTCACTCTCACCATCCATCTGCTGCTGCTGGTCGAACTGCGGCACGTACTTGCGGAGCCAGCCGTCCTTGGCCACCTCGGCAGCCGAGATCTCGTGCCCATTGAGCTCAAGACCACGGCGGCGCAATTTTGACTGGACTCCGAGCTTTCTAGCAGTCTTATGGGCCTCGACCAGCTTCCGCCTGACCTTTCGTTCCTCTGGTGTTAGGTCATCGGACACGACAATTCCAGTTCCTTTCAGATTTGCAACATTTTTCATTACTGAAAATTTGACTTGGTCGGTTTTAAATTTTAGAATAACCGGGCGCTTCGCGGCGTCCTCTTTGCCGATCCTGAAAGTGGCCTCAAGAAGCTCGTCCTGCGGGCGGTGAGGCAGCTTCAGCTTGTTGAAAAGGAGATCGCCGACGGCGCTCTGCAAGTTGGTAGCAGTAGGCACGCCGAAAACCACCAGGTTTTTCCGCCGCAGGTCGGCTTCGTGCGAGGCCAGACGATTTTCCAGTTGGGTGACTCGGACAGACAATTTAGCGTTTTCCGATTCCAAATGTTTCACTTTTTCGGCCCCCGCCTCCACCTTGGCCACCAAATCATCCATCGTTGTTTTCAGCGCCCCAATATTTTCATTAGTGAATTTCAATTTCTCATTGAGCTGGCCGTCGAGAGCTGACAGAAAGAAAGCTTTATCGTCCTCATTCAAAGGGCCAGGATTGCTTTCAATATCGCCCATGGTAAGCAGTAGAAGAGACAAATAGAGGCCGGTGCCGAGAAAAATAGTCAGGATTGTTAGTCCGTTTCCTACCTCCACAGACAGTTTGGCGACGATACAGCTGGTTGGCGAGCGAGTTGTCAGCAAGCCGTGAGGCAGCAGTAGGAATCTTGCAGGTTCGTGCGCGTCAAGGCCGCAGCCCCGGCGCGCGATTCTCCTCCTCGCCGCTCGGCTGGTTCGTCCTTGAAAGCAACCGTAATGGGCGAGCAATTGCCAGACAGGAAAAGCCGGCCCCCGGACAGAAGAGGCGCCGTCCGCGCCGTCCGATTGCCGGTGTCCCGTCTGGAACCATTCACGATGACTCTGGTCATGGTGTCCGGATGGTGGCAGCCGGAGAACCGCTGAAAAACACAGAAATAGCAGCAGCCGCTGCAGCGAACGTCTGTCAGCGGCCATGCTTCCCCCTCTCTTCCTTTAGCCCTTGCTTGTCAAAAAAATCATAAAAAAAAGAAAGGAAAAAAACAGAATCTTGGATCTTGGATACAATTTTGCCTCATTTATATTTTACAATGTTATAATAAGGTATATTATAATCGCAGTATAACAAATAAAAACAAGTTGGAAGCACGTTGTAAGTTGAACAACCAATATTTTATTAAAAAAAGCTTATAATTGCTATGTATTTAATTACTTTTGAGCTAATTATTTTGAAACAGCCAATTTGCTTAGTTTGCTCTTTTTACAACAGATTCCTTGACAAGAAGAACTCTTTATTTACAAACCAGTAAAGTTGTTCCTTTCACTAACGCGAGCTTTCAATTTAAAGGTTCTATTTTGAATGTTCTCTTTTATTCAGCACTCGGGAAGAGGCGTTGTGTAGAAAAAAGCCGCGATTGTTGTAAAATAGGTTGCGCTGAAAAATCATTTACTTCTAGAAGTTAGAACTCTTCATTTATTTAACGATTGTGTCTTAGATAATTGGCCTAGATCTGAAAATAGATCATCAATATAAAAACGTTCTACATACGTGACCATAGACACTAATCCTCTATAAAACGTGGTGAACAAGAGACTGAATTGCGCACATTTCTTATAACAATTTAAGAAATTTTCCTTCCCTCTCTCGGTTCCACGAAACACGAAGGCGAAACTAATTGAGCCGGATTTGAATATTTTGTGATTTTCAGCGACGGTTTCCATTCTTGTCGCTCTAGGTGGTTGGTGGTCGTACATTTATAGAAATCGCGGTGTAATTATACGCGCATGGAAAGGACTGCCGTTCGTCTTGGCTTCGGACTTGAATTACGTGACTCAACAACTTCGCAGCTGGTTTTTGCGCCTCGCCGTTCAAATTACCGCGTGCTACAAAAATTCCCTTTGTGAGATCTCTCCGCGGAAATTTTCGCTTTCGCGCACGCAGACGGACGTGTATATTATGTGTTTGACAAGCTCGTTTTGTACTTTGCCGGCGCATAAATAGATTACGCGACAAATCGCAAGGGTTGCTCAACGGGGTGCGCCCTCGTTCGCTTGTGCGTACAATGTTTTGTTGTTTTGCGCGAAATCTTTTTAGCCCTTCGTCGTCCGTCGTGCCATTCAGAAGCCGTACAGAAAATGCTCGTTTGTTCGCCGGCTCGTATTTATTTCCAACCGTATGAGTGTGTGTGTGCCAATGCCAACTAACACCAAACCACACATTGCACTCGCGCGCGCGCGCGAGACCCACCGTTACATCAGCCCAAAGTCCAATATCAATACACAACATGATACTTATTTCTGCTAATTCAGGCGCCGCGAGAGACAAACGAGCTCGCCTTGCCCCAAAAAATGGCTTGCAGTTGTATCAAAAATGCGAACCATCAATATTCTCCTAAAAATTTTGTCTGATTTTTTTAAGTATTCAAATTGAAAGGTTTAAAAGAAAACTAAGCATATAGATTGCAAGTAAATCTTAAGTGATAAACCCTCCATTTATCTATTTTTTGTTTTTGTTTTATTGAAATTCCAGTTTTAGGAATTATCTGACACCTTATTGTGGGACAAAGAATAAGAAACAGAAAAAAAGGAATTTTAACAAGACGTAACTTCTGAATTCTTGTGAAATCGCCAATTGATTTTTGATTCGCGCGCAGTATTGTCATTATGATCAATTCAATTTTTGCGAAATTTTCCTTATACAAGATTGATTAGAGAAATCCAGATTTTAATGGATAAACTTTATTTCGTTGATTTTCATTCAAAATTTAAATATGTTTAGTGTAAAGATTCCATTCAGTGAATTTTGAAATAAGTTATATGAGAAAGAATTTATATTTAATGTAAATCGTTATAAGCATAGTTTGATCAAAAGATATAAATCATTAAATTTTGTCTATTCCGATAAGTTAATCACTTTTCAAAAATTGACAGGATTGCTTTTTAAATTAATGAAAAAGTATGTCCATAAAATTGCAATCATGAATCACAGTTTCCATTTATTTTATTCAATTTTGCTACTTCAACAATACAATAATATAAATACATGATTGTGCCTTAACAGAACAATTTTCTTAACATTTCAAATTTCAAGGAGAACTTATTTTGAGTACAAATACTATGCCTGAAAATTCATACACAAAAATTATTCCTTTTCCTTGTGGATTCTTTTTTAGCATGGTTATGAATAATTTAACCTGACACTTAACTTCAGGCCAAGGTTTCTTTAAAAAAGAAACACATATCTTACATGCATAGTGACTAAACAAGTGGACGAGGAAAATGTTAACTTATTGCTAATTATGTGCTCACGAAGGTGGTAATTCCGAACGAAATGCCCAAATACAAACTCGCTCGGCCACCCACAGTGAAATTCGATACTCCTGTGTCAATTCGCCTCGAATGGTTGCATGAACTGCGCGGAGAACTTTGCCAATTCTGTGCACTGCAGCTAAACGTTTAACAGTCCGGCAATTAATTAGTCGTCTAATAGCTAAATTGCATACACGCGGTACAGAGCCGGTTTCACCGCGAGGTTAACACCGCCCGTTAATTAAAAGAACAAGATCGGGAAAATGAGAGAGTTTCTCACGTCCGCGCCCGCGATTTCCCAGCAATAAAAATGTTGCGATTCTGCACGAGAAATCGATTATGGTCTTTTGATCCCGGCGGCAATAAATAGGGAGCGGGAAAGATCAGTCATAAATAATATATTTGGGCAATAAAATATGCTAACTAAGCAGCGCAGTGGCGTGAGAGACCACAAACCCTCGCTGCTCTTGGATGCTATGTCATTTTTTTTATATACTCACTTTTATATCAGAGATGCACAATGTTGCTATTTCGGCTTTTGTTACATTGTTGCTCCCTCTTTCTTTTGAATTTCTGAGAAAAAGCCTGGGTTTGCTGTGTGTGTAATTCTTTCTCCACCTTGGGTCGCGGCGTATATTATACATTTTTTATTAAAGCCGACGGAAATTGTTTCCTTCTCCGTGGCGTGGATGGCGAGCACAAGCGGATTCCTTAATTCAGTTTTTACATTCACGGGCGGTCGAGAGGAAATTTCCGGCTGAAATTCTGAATATCGTGTTAATATTAATTGATTGATGATTTTTTTTTAAATTTTTCATGGTATCAAGTAATTGATAAATTAGGCTAGATTTCATAAAGGAAGGTTCAAAGTGTTCACTCAAATCGAATACAGCGATCTTTTTGTCAGGGTGACGTAATCAACTTCAAAATATTGAAGATAATATTCAGTGTAATTTTAATTTAATTCAAGTTATTTAAAAATTAAAATTCTTCATAAGTAAAATATTATCACTCGATAAAAATAAATGATTTCAATTTGGAGAATAAAACCAAACAAAAATATTTTTTAAATAAAAAATAAAAATCAAAGGGGTATTTTACTCAAAATAATTGTTCTCTAGTTCACATCAAATTCGATTCATTCTAAGGCAAAAAGAACGAAGAAAATTTTGCACCGGAAAGGTAGATCTTTGCGAGCAATGTTGTGATTAGGGAAGTTTCATGGGGCCTCGGAGGCGGTCAGCGTTGGTGCGGAGGCCGGCCGGCCGGCGAACAGTGAGAGTTGGGGTGCATGTGTGTGTGTGAGTGCGTCGTCGGTGGGAACACGGCAATGCTAGGTTGGTGTGCCGGCGGGCGGTGGTAGTAATCGATAACGGACGGACGGAATTCTATTTTAGGCGCTGGTTGCATAACCCTTCCATCCATCGACCCTCCCCTACAGCCGCTCCACCCGCGCCCCCACCCACCCACCCACCACCCTCGTCGCCTTGCAAAAAAGGCTTAGCGCGCGCGAGACAAACTCTGTGTCGCGCTCGGCGTGCATTCGCGCGCGCCTCCCTTTTATTTGTTTACCTCGATTTTTCGCCAGAGTGAGAGATTTTATACCTGCCCGCGCGCGCTTCCTTGTCCGCCGACCCCTCCAACACGCTTCCTTGTCGCGGAATCCGAGAGTTGTGGGCTCCTATTTCGGTCTGAAAACGTGGGGATTTGCTCTCCATAAATGGAACAATTTAAAGGAGAAATGCCGCGATACACCAAAGGAGAAAATTGCCTTCCAATACATCAACAAATTGTAAAATAAAATTCTAGCAATAAAAGATTACCAATTTCAATTATACTTTTTATTTAATTGAACAGAATTTTATATTTTATTGTATATTTTCATTGATCAATAAACTTATTACAAAAATCAATTTAAATCCATGAAATACACTTAAAATTTCACTGTCAATATTCAGTTTCAAAATTTACCCGTTAAAGTTATCGTCAGGAATAAGGGATTAATTATCAGTCTGGACTGAACCCTATAATTCAAAATCAGGCCATCAATCAAACATAGAAGTGAAGCGGCTGAAATTAGTGGCCTAAATAGCTGGATGCCTGTGGCTGGATGGCTCTCGAGTCTGTCGGCGGCGATGCCCTCTCGAAATTATTTTGACCACTTTGATTAACCCTCGTGCTGTCGACCGGACAGAAAAACATTCGATCGAAACACACACACGCTCTCCCACGTTGCCAATTCATCTCGCTCGCATGTCGGCCCACTTTCTCTTTTACTAATCCTCAACTTTTTTCTGTTTCGCAGAGAGAAGAGACAAAAGATAGAAGATATTAAGAAGAATATTAGAGATGCAATAATTGTAAGTATATGCCTACATACGAAGCAACAAGTTTAAGCGCTGCTCGCGGACCCAGACTGACGCCGCCTTGTTCTCTTTCAGACCATTACAGGCGCCATGAGCACCCTGTCTCCTCCTGTGTCGTTGGAACACAACTCCAATCAGGGCAGTGTAGACTACATCCAGGATGTGGCGTCGCAGCACGACTTCGACTACCCTTCAGTGAGTACATTGAAAATTTCTCTTTTTTGAGCACAAATGGTATAGAAATTAACTGGAAATGAAATATTTTTGATTTTTTGATCAGTGGATTGATTTATAATTAAAAATTATCTAATTACAAAGGAATGTATTACATTTTTAATTGATCAGATAAATTTTTAAAATATGCTATGAAATTTTTATAATGGTGAATATCTAAAAAATTTCAATTAAAAAACCATAACAATAATACCGTCTCAAGTAAAGAAAAAATTGAGGAATATTTCTAATGAAAACTAAAACAAAAACCTCAAAATATTAATTAAGCGAGTTAAATGGTCTTTTTCGCATCAAAAAATGTACAAAAAGATCATTTTAGTTTTGTGTCCAAATATTTCCCTATTTTAAAGCAAAGCATTAAACAAATCGTACTTGAAGTTTAAATAGCCCATTCGCTATTTTCCACAGCTCAAAGTGTCAAAGTTAGTGGCCCAACTCAAACGGCTGGCTTTAAATGTTTTCTTTTACTGCCACTCGCGTGCATTACAAAACTCTGTCAGCCGAACTTGTTGAAAGTACACCTTTAATTTTAAAAAGTCCGACTCGAAAATAGCCCAGCTGGGCGAAACAAGCGGATTGTTTCAAAATAAGCCCGGTCATTGAAACAAATGTTGAGTGGCTCTCAAAAACAAGACCGCGGAGAAATAAAATAATCTCGCGAGCAGGCGAAAGAGTCGCGGCCGCTCGCGCCGCCGCGTTAAATTTCTATTTTTTGTTTCTATTCTTCTCTTTTTTTTCTATATTTAGCCCGCACAATGGAGGCGACAACACAATAAACGCTGCACGGAAAGGTTCAGAAATGTATCCTTGAGTTTGTCTGGCTTCGCTTGGCTGACATTTGCCCGACCTTTATTAAACTTCGCTTCCTTCATCTGCATGCCAGTCCGAATTTGCTGCTAATCAGCAAAACTTTGAATGTCATCCCGCGGAAGGAAGGTGCACGGCCCCTGCGTGGGTAGGCAGCCCCGCTCGGCCTTTGCGTGCAAACGGTTGCGTAAATACTCGGCCTGCAGGCGCCGTCTGAATTGCACTCGTCAAATTATTTCAAAATGAAAGTAAAAAAAAAAAAAAATACTCGCGCGCAGCTTTCGGCCGAGTTAATGATGCAAGCTGTTGATAACGGAGGACACTTATTTTGAGGCACATTCGCTTATCAGGTTGCTGATAACGCGCGCGAGCTCACCTTTTATTTGACGACGAATAAAAAATGTACGCTCTGATACCACACGCTTTCTACAAAAGCTGCACGCCCTGCCGGCGGTGATAGCAAGCGTTTGCAGATGATTCTATCCAGAAAGTGGCCTTTTCATGTTCTAAATTCTCCAAATTTGAAAATTTATGATTTTTTTTCTTTTTAAATATTATTTATTATATTATAACTTGATTGTGGATACGCAAATATTTAGTTGTTGTATGAGGAAAGTTATATGAATTAATAATGAAAATCATCAACACAAAGGAAAAATTATTTGTTTGTTTGAAACGCAGCGAGAGGAATAATGAAATTGGCAGAAATTGTTACAAACAACCCATTTCCAACGTTTAGAACTGACTGAGTTTCTCAGGTGGAAAACGGCCGGTTCCAAGTAATAACGCATTAATTGTCAAGAGTGGTCTTGTTTCCTTTCCTGTTAATTACTCTGCCCTGTTTCACCGTCGAGTGGAAATCGCTCGAACTGGAGATCTTTATGTGTCTGTGTGTGTGTTGCACACGTTAATTGCAACATACAAACAGGGGTGGCTGGCCAGCGTACGCTGCTCGCGACAGTTCTCTGAAAACGTAATCAATGTGCTTGTGACGTGTTCCAGGAATTCTACGAGCATACAGAAAGATTATGGAAGGACAGAGGGGTGCAGGCGTGCTACGAAAGGTCCAATGAATATCAGCTCATAGACTGCGCCAAATAGTGAGTACCAAACTTTTTATCTATGTATAATCCGCTCTAATCTATTGAGTAGAATATTTTCTACAAAAAAGATGATGCTCCGTTGGTTTGCTTAAAGTGGTGGAATCAAAATTTGCGGATTTTCAAGAGATGATATTTTAGGGACTAAAAATGATCTAGCAAAGGACTTAATTTATTCAAGAATATTTTAAATATTTACTTGAATTTAATGAAATTACTACAACTAAATAAGAAACTAACACAAATATTTAAGTTTGTTGCTAGCTAACTTAAAACGCGAATTCAAGTTCAGTGGCAGCATTGGATAGACTAATCAAGGGAAAGGCGTGAATGGAGTGGCCCACCACCGGCCTGCCGCTTTTTTGTTTGGCGCACCCGTCTGCACTTCGTCGCGAACCCAAATAAACATTTTTAAAGTTCCCAAGGGGCCCCGATTCGGGTCCCCGGCGATGCCCTGGGGCTGCATTTATTTTCCGCTTGTATCGGTAATCGGATCGGCTTTGGAATGAAATTGCGAGGAATTAGTTTGACTGAGAATAAAAATGTAACTGGCTGCGCGGAATCAGCTGAGTGCGTGAACCAGCTGGGAACGAACACTGCTAGCGCCCTCCCGATCGATGTAGGCCCTCCCTGGCTCAGCCAAGCTGCGGGCGTCTCCGCCGCCGCCGCCGATATTCTCTCTCTTCGCCGCCTCATCGCGCTGCCCCCGACCCACCAAAACTCCACAGCCCAAAAGCCTTCTTTTTCTTTGCTCTCCGTCTCCCTCCATATTTGCGGTTTTGCACAATTTCGTTCCAGCTCTCTGCTCAGGCTTACCTAACCGCTAATGCTGCTTTTTTACTCAAACCAGTGCAAACGTTTTTACTTTGACAATCAATCTCAATTCGAGGAAGGCGATTGATAAAGTATATTTTTCTTCAATTTTTTAAAATGGAAAAATAATTTTTCACGTTGTTTCATATTTTTATAAATTAAAATAATCCTCAAATAATATTGATGATGATATACAAATTAATACAATTTTCATGAATAAATAATTTTTATTTGAATTTAATAATTAAAATTAAACATACATGAGTCTACATAACATAAACATTGTTGTTCTGATACGGGAAACGTGAAGGTAATGAGAATGAGGTAGTCATGTTAAATAGAATATTGATTCCAAGAATGACTCCTTGATAAATAGAGGTTGCTTACAATTACTATTAAGTTGGTCTGATTAATTGTAAGATAACATTTGATCTTCTTTTTTATTCCTGTAAAAGGCACCGTGGATTATATTTGTTTGATTAGTCATGGTATTTTAGTAGCCAATCTCTAAAGCAATTAAAATACCAAAATTTGATTCACTATCCCTCCATTATTATTATTTTTTTTTCGTTTTACAAAGTTTGCTTTTCAGAAAAAAGGCTAAATTATTTAATGGCAATAGACGATATAAACAAAAATTATATTCAGAAGCTTCCTTTAAAAATGAGATAATGCTGTGTTTGTATTAGATAGTTATTTAGGGAGTGATCAACTAAAAGTTCAATTCAATCATACAATGTGGGGTTACCGCGGCGGCCGAGTCTGTATTGATGTCGGGCTTTTTAGCAGACATCTGCTTCTCTTTTTTCAACTTTTTTTGACAGAAGAATAAATAATAATTATTATAATAATTCTTATGGAATCAAAGTGTCAATGATATTTTTTTATACATTAATTGAAATCGACATTGTTTCTATATATTTTATTATCTCATTTCGCTCCTTCCTATTTAACATTTTTTTATTTATTTATTTTTCATCAAATTTTTTATATTTATGATTAAATTTTAGAAAAAAAATGAGCATCCAAAAGGAATTTGCAGTAGTTTTCAATCACAGATCACAACTATTGAAATAAGGAATTAAAATTTTATGAAATGTATTTCCATGAATTTAAGTTGCTGCAACTATTATTGCTGCAATATTATATTGCTCAATATAAAATTGGACATAGCCTTTTGCCAATGAACCTCCACGGCCGTCAATTTGAGCCTCCCTGCTGAGGCTCACATCAATTTTCCTTATCCGATCGGCATCTAACTAACCGAAACATAATTTGCTGCGTTTTTATCTCGAAAAAACAGCTCGTTGGTACAATGTTAGCCTGGCCATATTTGCGCAAGATAAAGTGAGAGAGACGGAAAGAGAGAGAGAGAGAGCGGGGGTGGATCGGCTGGTTGGTTGGTTACATAACCGCACGCGTGCTGCCGGCGCTTTATTCAACACGGACCCCCGTTGACGCGCTCCATATTAATGGATCGACCTACGCCAAGCTGTTTGACACGCGGGTGCCTGCCAGAGGTCACGACACCCTAACAACAAATTGCATTCGCGAGAACAACACTGGCGAGTGCCCCCCGCCGCGAGTGTTAGTCTTTTTGCGTGTCACAATGCGGCAGTGAGTCTGAAACAAAACGAGAATGGCCAGAGCAAAGAAGAAAAAAACAGGCCGCTCGAGACACTTGGAGTGGCCAATTATTTTATTGGTTCCGCACTGCAATCACGTGCACGGTGAATGTAAAAAATTCTAAGTCAAGAAATTATATGATAAAATTTATTTGGTTAACCAAACGTTTTGCAGTCGACCAAGAATGAAATGAGGCAATAATATCAATTTATAATTTAAAGTAGAAAATTTATAAATAAATATCAAATTTTTGCTGTTTTGAAATTGCAAAACTATGTGGGAAATGTTTCGTATATCAAGCGTAAATAATTTTGATTACTAACACTTAAGGTTGATGTTTCAGCTTAAAACCTTTCTTCTTGATAATTTTTTTAAATAATCAATTTAATAATATTGTGAACATATTTACACCTTTTATTCTAATTATTTTGATGTCCGACTTGTAGTTTTTGAATCTACTTAAATTTTTTATTCTCTGAAATCAAATATTTTGAATTTTTCCAGTAGCCATCAAGTTTTTTTAAATTCCATTAGATTTTAGCTGTTTAACTCCAAATATTGCCTTTTTTAATAACATTTTATCCGAAACCACAATCATAAGTCAGTTGCAATGGCAAAAAATTTCACTTATTTATATTTTTAAGTGATTCAATTATAAAACGTAATGTATATGCCTCTCTCTTTCAACTAATTTTTCCAAACTGGAATTTTTCAACTGGAATGTACAAAATCCAATATTCAATTTTTTGTAAGCCTTGAAAACCAATTGCGTCAGTTTCAGCTTAATATCGGAATAAATAATTCCTTGATTTTATGTAGAATAAAAAGTAGACAATATCGTTTTAGTTTTCCAAGTTGGCCAAAATTTGTTCATTTTGTCAATAATTTCAGACGCGAAACCAATTTAGAGCAAACGAAGACCAAATTAATACTGAATTTGGCCTCACACGCTTCTCTGAATTTCTTTTATTCTGCTCAAGTGGTTGCCTGTAACACGAGGTGGTGTGGCGGACAGTGGCAGAAATTGCTCGAAATTGCATTTAGGTGGTCGCCGCTGCTCATTCACACTCGCGCATTAAAACTGGCGAGAGAGAGATTTGCGGTGCATCGTTCTCTCTCTCTCTCTTTTTTGCAAAACTGTTGAATGTGCGCTGCTTCTGGCGGCAGTGCTGTTTGCTCAGCCGCTTGCAAATGAGACTATTCCGCCGAGCCTAAAGTATCGATTTCGCCTCGCCAACTTCCAAATCAAGTCTCCTGGAAAATTGCTTATCAGATGAGGCTGAAAATCCGCCAACAAATTTAGATTTCGGTAAACAGTGCGCGGGTGATCACTTCTGGGAATAATTTGACAACAACACAGCGGCTCACCATGTGTTTGCTGTGCCATCAAAAAGTAGCGCTCCTCCCCGAGGCTCCAAACCACAGTTTAAAGTTGGTAATTTTCCGTGCTTTAGAACACTGATAGAGTAATAAAAAAGTTGCAAAATTATGCTGATACTTTTCAATATTATTACTTTTGATTTTGAATGCATAAATAATTCTCTTGATGTTCATAATTTCCTTGATGATCTCTTAAAGTTTAAAGAGTTAAAATGTATATCATGATGAAGCAACAACACCATTTAAAATTTTAAATTTTAATTTTTCCAAACTTTTTTCATATTAGTGTTGATTTTTGAACAATCATTTCATACTAATTGTATTTAAAAACTTATATATGAATGAAAGACAGCCTTTTTAAGCTAAAAAAAAAAAAATAGTTTAAGCTACAAGTTTGTTCTGTAAATTAATTGGCATTAATTTTATTGTCAAAGCTGTAGATTATTTTGATCAATTTTTATTCAAATATTAAATTTTAAATTTTGTTACCTACATCGTTAATTTTCACCTAAAATCCCATAGTTCAATTTTTTAAGTAAACTAAAATTTCCTACTTAAACCTAATTTGATTTGTGCAATTAATTTAATTGATTACAAATTGCTTGTAGTTATCATAAATGAACAAAATTTTATCCCTTTATTTTCAATATTTCAAAAGTGACGTTGAGTTCTTACTTGGTAAAAATAATCAAACTTAGCTTGTGTTGGGTTATTTTTGATAGCAGTTTTTACATTGGCGTCATTCGAATAAAAACACTCTGATCAAAAGTTTCTTTTGGCACCTCTGGATTCAGCGTCGGCCGCGGACTTCCTCCAGATTTCCTGTGTGTGATTCACCCGTCCGAATGAGGTCCAACTCGTTCCGATAATGATTCCGATGGCACCCTCCAAATTTATATGAACTGCGCGAGCGTTTCGCGCTCCACTGGCAATACACCAACCATGTTGCCGGCTATTTTTACATCGGGCATAGAGAAAGAGCGCGGCCCGTTCGTTCACTCATAATGTGTATAAATCCATCCTGATGTTGCCGCTGAGCCGACAGAGAAAGAGCCCACGCGTCTGAACGAACAGACCGGACGGTCGCGTTGATGAATATTTTGTCTGCCGGCAGCGAGCAAAAATTGATTTGTACTGCCGTTTGGTTCAATCACTCAAACGGGCACCCCCCTCCGCGCCCGCTCCCTCGTTCGCAGCCCTTCAAAGGAACCGCCGACGACGCACTTTGCCGGCTTTGATTTCCACCTCTTGAGAAGGAAGAAGGATGCGCTGCCAATGATTTACATGATGAAATTCGCACTAGCTGCCCGTCACCGGCTGCATCACCTCTGCTCCTTCCCACTTTACTAGATTTGGAAAATTTAAAATTTGAACGTTTCGTGTTCACATTAGCTCTGAAATTTTTCAATCAATCTCGGCTAAACTGTATTGCTCGATTTTAATTTTTAAATGAAAAGTAAAGTTAAAATGATTCAGAGGTTGAAAAAATTTCAATCTGTTTGAGGGGTTGAAAACGTCCAAAAACAGAAAATTTAACAAATTCTTAAATAAAAGCCATTTTTCTATTAAAAAAAAATTGTTGTTAAATAATAATATTTGATTATGAAATAGAAGCAATTAGAAAAGCCTATTGAGAATTATGCAACACGCGTGACGTGCGTGCATAAATTTGCCCAGGGTTACATAACTTGCAGGCGAACAGTGTTTGCATTCTAAATAAGCTGATTGATCGATTTGAACAATCACTCTCGACCTTTTTGACTAATTAGTCGTGCGTTTTGGTCGGAAACATTAATTATTCTGAAATGAATTAGTGCGCTTCAGTTGCTTCGTAATTATTCATAATAACAAGAAGTTCCGCAGGAGGTCAACAAATTGATCTGGAAACAACTGGCTTTGCTGTTTGATGCCATTATTATGAGAGGTAATTCTATTTAAATTTATTAGGGCGTTTTAATAATTTAAAAAAAAATTATAATTGTGTACGCTGATTTTATTTCAATATCAAATTTTTATTATTGTTATCATATATTACATTTACTTGTAAAAATTTATATCAAGGTCCGCTCATCAGAAAATTTCGATTGTTGCTGAGCTCTCTGATTGGGTACAACTTTACTTGTACCCAATCAGAGAGCTCAAACAACAATCAAAACTTTTTTCATTGTTGCTGATGCGCGGACCTTGATTTATATTAACATTTTAACTCAAATTCACTTAAAAAAAAAGATTTAGATTTTTCTGTAAATTATTTATTTAAAAAAATTCAATAAATTAATATTTTGGTACTCTAAATTATTTGACAGTCTGATGGTGAAACATATAAGCATTTTTTTTTCATTTTTGATTTTGAAACCAAATTTTCCTCAAATAAATGCTTGCGAGCGCTTTTTCCGTCCATCGGGGCAAATAAAAAAATAAAAACTAATCATTTAGAAAATTTTGTACACTTATACATCTGCATACGAAAACACGCCGCGTTGCCAGTGGTTTTGTCCAGAGGACATGTACTAACTTGCGTAAGGGTGGCCGTGGCTATTTTTACCCCTTTCATCCCCACGCTGTCGGTGGCAACGCGCGCGCAAGCACTTGTATTTATTCGTCGGATATATTTAAAAGAGACCTGTTTGCTCCATAGTTAGTGTCGTCATTTGGACAAAAACACGGGCTTCGCACCACCTCGCCAACTTGTTGACGTCAATTTTCGAATTCGTGTCCTCTTTATTTTGTTGGCTGATTTATTGCAAGGTGGGAGACGGACCGACGCGCGATACATCAACAAATATATATCCCGAAATAAAAGTGCGCGCATTATTGCGACCGGGGGCGTGTGCCGCGAAATGCCTCCGCCCGAAATAACTCGCGATTTTATTCAATGAATTCAGCTTTTCCCCGCGCAATTTGCCTCTTACCCCGAGAGAGCTAAATTTAGACCTTGTTTACGACTTTCTTTTTCCACCACTGCTCCTTCCGCCCCGCTGGAGACGACCAAACCTGCTTTTGATTGAAAATGAGAGGAAACTCCACGATAAGGAAAAGTTTAGAGAATCGGTGCATTTCAAATTCTCGTTGCTTTCCTAACCGGCCAGCTTTAGAACCTGCGTGGAATTCAATGGCAAACTCTGATCTGCTTGTTTTGCGTAATCGGCATTTCTAACGAAGCCCATAGTCGACGACCGCACAGTGACGTAAAGTTCATTTGCATGTTACAAAATAAGTACATCACCCCAGCATCAGACGGATGGTTTTTCATAAATTTTTTTCCTCGATTGCCTCTCATTTTTTCCATTGCTGAGTTTTAATTAAATCATTTTTGTGATGTAATAACATTGAAGAGCCGCGGGATATGTCGCAAAAATGTATAAAAGTCACAAGTCAATTGGGAATCGCCCACTCATTTATTTGCAAAGGTCACCAAATCAATCCCAATATCTCTTTCAATTACGTGATATAAGATGATAAAAAGATGTCAAACACTTTGAAACTCTTTGAATCCAGTCATGCGGTTCTTAATTTCACGGCTTTTGAGATCGTTTTATCTTATTTTTAAGAAAAAATACTACAAACTTAAAATGATTTCCTCTATTAATGAAC
Source organism: Neocloeon triangulifer (assembly GCF_031216515.1). Classification (NCBI taxonomy): domain Eukaryota; kingdom Metazoa; phylum Arthropoda; class Insecta; order Ephemeroptera; family Baetidae; genus Neocloeon; species Neocloeon triangulifer. The sequence goes on along the minus strand of NW_026775554.1, from coordinate 6,041,928 downwards.
AAAAATGTTCTTTCCAAATAATTTTTTTACAAAAAAAGCATATTTTCAATTTTATTTTTTCAAAATGTTTTTGCATGCTTTTTTTTAGTGCGAAGTAGTTCTTTATGAATTCTTTTTTATGGTTTCATTTTAATAATGTGTCTCTTAATGATCAGGGTTTGCCCTCTGATAAAATATTAAGTTAATTTACAACTTTTTTCACTATTTAGCTTCATATAGTGATGAAGTAAATTTTATTTGTGTATCGCAAGGACTAAAATCGAGATGCATTTTCTGGAAAAGCTCCTTTGAAAGAACTAAAAAGAAAAAAAAGGTTTATTCTGTCTTTGAAAGAACATCTTGTCAACATTGCCCTTTAGTTGCAAATAATTGCATATTATATTTACGCCCTTTCATTTGGCCTCTCAATGACAGGGAAACAGCAGAAGGCCTGGACTATTCACTTGTTCCTTGACTGAAAATTGAGTATTAAAAAAAATAAACAAGAAAATTAAATTTCTTGCTAGTGGTGGTGCCGTTTTTTCCAGACAACAATTCCTTTTCACAATCAAATCGTTTTAAAATAAATTGAATATAAGTAATGTGATGTACATAGCAATATGCCAGATAAACAATTATTAATAATAATAATAACAATAACAAACAAATATTTTTAAGCCACTTTTTATCGGTATCGTAAATTTAAATTGTGATAAGAAAACTGCGTGGACACGTTTCGGGAAACAAACAGCGAGAGAGCGTCATGCCACTCCCTCTCTCTCTCTCGACTTAATTGCTTTCGCATTTACAGATTGATCCAATTATCATTCACTGCTCAATTTTGCGTGCTGCTCCTCGGAGAAGGAGCGAAATGAGTGCCGGAGCGAGCGAGCGAGCGCCGCACGGTGCGCCGCTCGCGAATCTTAATGAGCTAGTCGCCGGGAAGATAAACAAATTAAGCCTCCCCGGCAGGAATTAACTGCGACTTCTTGCGCATCCATCGACTTTTTCCCTGATAATATTTGTTTTCGCCCACACCGCTCTCGGCCTCTCCATGGGTGCGCGCATGTTTGTGAGATGATGCCCCTCTCTGCTAAATATTCGCGGCAACTGTAAACACAAATACACGAAAATAGAGTGGTGAATTTCAAATTAACTCGAGTGCGGGCTAAAAATAATCGCCGCCCCAACACCACTGTGAGCAAATCCCTCTCTTGGATGCTCGGCGGTCTTTCAGGAGTAGCACTGCACTGCTGTGGTTTTGCCTCGGCTACAAATGTTGTGCGGCGGTTTATGCTCTTGCGAATTCCGCTCTCCTCGTGTTTGGGCGAGTTTGTTTAGCCTCGGCGCAAACTCTCAAACTTTTGCTATCCAAAACATGGAAACACATGGTCGATGCATTTGTACAGAAAGAGAATCCGAGGAAAACGGAAATAGCTTTTACTTTCCCGCCCACTTTTAATTAAAAGAAAAAAATTAAAACTTCTATTACATATAAAAGACGTTAAATTAACACTTTTCTTAATCTCTTGTGCTTTTTTTCTGGAAACACATTCGTGGCAGAAAAATTATTTTCCAAACGCTTTGTAGATGGTGACAAGTGTCTGAAATTGCTGAAACATTTTCTTATTTTTAATTCAATAATATGATTTTTTTTCTTTTACAAATTATTTATATGATTCGTTTTTTACTTCAACGTCCAAAATCAAAATTCTTGATGATATACGTTAGAGGATTTTAAATTACATTTTTCTTCTCTGAAAAAATTTATCGACAAAATCCAAAGATGACTTTCTCTGATCAAAATCAATACAATAAATTAATTAAACAGAGGCAATCGAGCAGGTGCTTCAATGCCACTCACTCGAGCTAAGCGCACGGAGTGGCGCGGAGATGGACATTGGGGATGAATTTTGTATGAACGGCGTTGTGTGTCATCGGGGGCTCGCGCGCGCATCGCTTCATGTGCACACTCAATATATGTATGCACGGTGCAAACACATGCAGGTCGACCACCGCCGGGTCATTTTTGGCACACAAATTATGACGAGCCAAACGGTTCGCAGTCCAACGGACAGACGCGTCGAGTGGTGCGAGAGAGAGAGACTGCACAAGAGACCGAGATCGATAAGTGTAACGAGTCACTCGCCATGAAACGCTCGGTGCGCACCTCTCTTTCAACCTCGCCCCAGAACCTCTCCCCAGGTGCAGCCCCGATTCCTGCAAATGGCTCGCAAATTTCCATTGTTTGATCCAGAATTCACACCAACGACGCCCAATCAGCTCAAATTCTTTAATTAAAAGTAAAATTTACCACTAATTTTTCGCGTTTCAAAATTTAATCAAGTTTTTTGTTTATTTTCTTGTTAATTTTATGATGAAAATAGATCTACACGAAATTTTTACTCTCTTATTTTCATTAAATTTTATGATAAATTTTAATCTAAAATTGTTCTGCCTAAATCAAGATAAAAAAAAAATTATAACCAGCTTTCATTTTTATTACAAGTCTTGCGGGAAAAAAGAAATTACTTCTGGAGAGAATTGGAAAAAACTCAATTTGAAAGCAAAACTGTGTTCAAATTAAGCCTTCTCGTTGAGCTGGAGTTGTTAAATTACAATTCTAGGGTTAAAATATCAACATTTAATGATGTCTGTGTAAATTTTTTCAATAATTTTAGGCCATGTTGTAAAACTTGCATGCTGCAATCACAATTTAAGACTTTGTTTAATTTTTGATTGATAATTTTACTTATTGTGATTTTATCTTTTGGTAAAAATAAAATATAAAATTTGTATTTATGTAACGCTGGCTGAAAAATAAACTGATTGATTTGATGGATTCCAATATAAGTTTAATATCAATTTAATAAGGATAATAAGAATAAAATAAAATTTTTATTTATTCAATAAATAAAAATATTATTATTTTAATTAAATTTTAATTTATTATTCATTTAATGCACAATTTCTCTTGATAATCATGGATATAATATTCTCATAAATCGAAGTTGGTGCAAGTGAATTACATGACTCCAAATTTGTACTGCTGAAATAGATTGAAAATTTTCTTCTACGAACAGAAAATGATAATTCCTTTGAATTCCCAATTTATTTTTACGACTGCACATTATCCAATATTTGCAAAGCTTGTCAGACGCAGAGCAATCCACCGTCGGGCTTGATTGAAAAGCCCAGCAACCATCATTTGCACCTTTTTACCCATTCCGTTCTCCCGGATATAACTGAATCAAAAATATACGTCATCGCGCGCGGCACACGTGCGTAAATTTCATTCTCAAAAATCCAGTGGCGTCAATCCGGAACAATAATCCGCGGTGCATGCATCAATCTAGATAATAATGAGCCTTATCTCCCGCCAGCCGGTGTCATTAGTTTTCATTATGGAGGGGATTTTTTTGTTTGCGGTGAATTATGAATCGAGCATTGACATGGGTCGTTCCGTGATCGCCACCAAAACGAACGCACGCGGCGCTGAAAAGAAAGAGAGAAGGAAAGCGATTTGACGTCAGCCAGACATGTGATGTCGTGTGTGCGTTTCTTTTTTTATGAGTTGCACAAAAGGACGATCGCATCGATGACGAGGATAATATTGTTAAAAGCTTTTATTTACATCATCGCTTCACTTGTGTACGTGCGGCGCGTCCCTCTGTTCACTTGAATTTCTATTTCTATAATATTTGTCTGTTCCGGGAAGATTTCCACTCCTGCCAGCGCAAACGGATGTGGCAGCTAAATTTTATTCAAATTTATTATTCATTCAATCGAAGGGTTACGTAACACTTAAAGTATTACGTTAAAAAATAAATTTTAAATAATTGCATGAATAAAATCCGATTAAAATGAAAAAAGCAGCCGAAAAGAGATTAAATTTGCATTAAAAGCTTTCAAAATCTTAAAATTAAGATAATCGTAAGTCCTCGATCCTTGTGTTTTTCTCCTTTTGTTATGATACTTCTTTCTGTTTTCTTCCATGAAAAACAAACAAATATTGATGCTTCTGGTGGTAGCTTTTTCCTAATTTTTATTTTATTATAGTTTTTCTCCAATTGTAACTCGCCAAATTTCCTTTTCTTTTAAGTTACTATAGGGAAAATTGAAAATTTGAATGAAAGTCGTATTATTTATAAACATGGTCTCATTTAAGTATTCAATTGTACCTAAATTCAAACGGGGAAATGTAAAACATACATTTAGACGAAAGAAAAAATCTTGGCAAAGAAATCTCTTAATAATTATTTCACCTCTGCTTTTAATTTACACTATCATCAAATTAATCCAATTCAAATACGCTATTTAAAGTGCTAATGAAACAATTAATCTTGAAAAAAGAACACTCAGCCTTTTCTCTAATTAAAATTTTAAAGCCGCTGAATTTGGGTTAGAAATTCTTTGATTCTTGCTCCAGCCTTGATTCGAATTATACATTTTTAATTCCATTTACATGACTTTATATAAAATAAATTATTCCTATTTTTTGCTCATAAATTTAACTTTCACATGCTTATTTCACAGTTTGATTGACATGAAATTATTTGCCTGCAGCCGCAGCAATTTTTTGCTTGACGTTTGAAAAATTGCCTCGGCTTGTTCATTTAATTTTCTAAATATGTCATTAATTTTGAAGCTTTTTGCTCTCATCGAGATATATTGATTTACTTCTCCATTCACTCGTGGTAATCGCTTTAGTTGATGAGGTCACCCTTCGCGTGCGTAATCCGTTCAAAATTCGTAATGCCCAGGTGATGTCATTAAGCCGGGCGAGAACCTGAGAGGGTCCAAATAAAAATGTCCGGAGCGGATCCTGGTGCGGAGGTCAACCTGTCAGCGGTTCGGTCATTAATAATATATGTCATAAGCTACCTTCTTTCAAAAGGCCTGCTGCGATCAAACCCAACATGCGCATCTTGTAATCATGCCTATTTCAGTGAGTTGCACGTTACAATTGTGATTTCGTAAACGAGCCGCTCAATTTGCATAAATAGGCTCTTGCAGTAACATTATAATATAGTTTGTTACATTTAGACAAGACGTTTCTTAACAAATTATTTTTCATGATTGATGTAACTTTTTTACTGGTATTGCTAATGGAAATACATATTTCAATAGGCTGAGTGTTGAGATTGTTTTTAGGATCAAATAATTCTGGAAAAAAATATATTATATAATTAAAAATAACCTACATCTGAGAAACATCATTCTTCATAAATTTTTTATAGTTTCACTATATCAGGTTCTTGAAAATTCAGAATGCCTAATTAATGTAAATTTAAATTTATTCCATTGAGAAATGTTATTAACTTTCAAAAACAACTCTGAATGAATAATATTGGGTAGCTTGTAAAGAATTGGAATTTCTAGCTCACTCGTTAGAAACGCTAGTTGATTATGCAACAGAAATTAATTAATTTTGGCAATATTTGTGGCCAAGATTATGAAATTTCGCACAATGTTTCAGGATTTAGTTAAAACATGCAGTTTTAAACTGGTTTTAAAGCATCTTGCTTACATCAAAGAACAAAATACGAAAACAATCATTATTCAGAAGTAAAAATTAGATGTAAAATTTTTGGCAATAAACGTTTTTTCTCTCAATTAAATTAAACGCTTTTAAATAATTTAAACTAGAGAAAGTATCTTTAGATACATAATTATGATTGGAATATTATAATAAATGTTTTAATCTGAAGGAGATTATCAAGAAGAACTATTTAAGGCTCTCGTCAGCACTTTTTTTACTATTGAATTAAAAATAAAATAACGTATACTATCATGACTGAAATCGGAAAATATGCGCTCGGAAGGTATAAATTGGGGGTTTATCGGAGGTTCTCATTTTGCACAAAAAGCATTTGAGGAATGTCGTCCGTCTTTGTTGCTAAATCGCCAAAATTGACCAATAAGCAAGATACCATGCACTTCTAGAAATTAAAATCGGCATTTTTCTCAAAAGCCCTTGATTAATTAACCCTTACAAGTGAAAACATTTGATTCAGTTCCTATAAAAATTGTTTGAAGAATAAAGATTCCACACTTCTTGTAAGTGTGAAATTTTTAAAACATTCTGCGAACGAAAAGCCATTTTGGCCAACTTTTTTTTGCAAGTTGCGTCGGAATCAAAATTGGCCAAGTTTGAGATCAAGGGTTGGCCATTGAGGAAGGCAGCGCACTCATCGATTCTTTTGCTTTGCGATTGTCCGCGGAAGTCGGGCGTGCGGTGGCGGATTGCGCCGGGCGAGGACCGACGTTCCGTACGTCCCATGCGAAAAGCAGAACCGGGCACGCCGACGAGGCTTGTTAAAAACGCCCGCCCGCCCACGCACATACGCGCGGCCCAATACATTTGCCACCCCCGCGCCGCGCGCGTTGTGACGGTTTGATTTGGCTGAGCCTGGGTGTGACGTCACGCGGTGCGAATGCACCATCTGAACTTCAGGACCGCACAATGGCGCGCGCTCGTCGTCGTCGGTCTGACCGTGGCCTCCCCGCGCCAGCACCGAGCCGCCCACCCCTGCCTCAATTCAACCCTCGCCGGGCAAGAATTCGTTCGAGATCGAAAGTTGTTTTGCCCCTCGGCGTTTTTTATTCCGCAAAATAAGTGAAATCGCTGCTTGCAATGAAAGAAGTGTATCGCAAATTGGACTCTTCAGTTCAACTTGAAAGGCATAGTTATGAAATTGTGAAAAAAGTTTTGCTCTCTAGTTGAATTTTTTAGCTGTTATGAATTTTTATTCTATTTAAAGGGGATTTTTTTGTGAAATAATGAACATAGTTATGGATAAATGAGGTTAATTGGATTTTCTAAATGCTAATTTTCAACAAGAAAATAAAATTGAAACTTAAGTGATCATATCTTCCAATTAGTCTTGAAGGATTCTTTATCTTCGTTGATTTTTAGAATTTCAGTTTGGAGAATTGTTGTTGAATTGAAATTAAAAAAGGAAAAAATTGATAAATTTAAAAAAGACGTAAATTTACAAAATTTGCATAAAAATCAAATATCAATCATTTCGGCGAGAAGAAAATTTACATTTTTCTCTTATAAACATTTAAAAATCAAGGCACGCACTTTTACTGAAAGTAACAGTTTGGGTTATCTATATGGAAGCAAAAAATATTGGTAACTTTTTTTTTTTAATATGTACCATAGAAAGAGATCTGTGAAGATTGATTATAAAATTTTCCTCAAAACTGACATATACAATACATTAAAAATTTTAATTTTTTTTTAATAATTAACAAAATCTTATTACATTAAAATATCTCTTTATCCATAATTTGTTGATTTCACATTTTTGTCACACAATTTAAAAATTAGAAAAATAATTTACTTCAAACAATCTAAATGATTATTTCCAGAAATATTTTCACACCTTTGCGAGGTCATAATATCGCAGCGACTGACCTTCCACCTCAACTGGGCCTGGGTGATGGCCAATCGGGGCCAAAAATATCGCGGCGTGTCCAGGAAAATGCGCCGAAAATAGCCGCGCCCTAAAAATAGGGTCACACGAAAAAAGGTCGCACGCGTGTTGTGTGACGCAGAGGGGGGCTAATTAAATCTCTCGTGCTCACGACCTATCCTTATTTCTTTGCACATGCAAACGCATACCTAATAAGCACCGCCATTCCGATGCTCCAAAGGGTAGAGAAAGAAAAACTAAGCCGCGATAAGGCAAGAAAGTTTAGTGGCAAAACTCCACCCCTTCCATTTCTGGCCCGTCTCTCTTTGATATCGGCTCGGTCTCTTTGAAATGTATGGAAATTTAATGACGCTTTTCTCGGGCAAGGCCAAGGTCAGCTCAAAAATAGGAAAATCGAGTTATCAAGATGAGCCCATTCTAAAAGAGTTGACGGAGAACTGTTGATGCGCGACCCTTTATGACAACGACGCTGGCTCATGATTAAATTTTTGGTCAGAATTGCCATTTGAAATATATTTCCAGAAATTTAATCATTTATATCAAATTGCCAAATTTGTTTTTATTGCCAGGATGGAAAAATGGAGTGAGAAATCTTTAAATAAATACGCGGTCGAACCTCTTTGCCACAGTGACGCAGTATTTGCAAGCGGATTATTTCGCCGGATTATTTGAAGGAAATTCAGCCCAAATGTTTGCTCTGCAAGCGAATATCGAGACGCTATTTCTATTTATTTTGAGCTTACCGCCGCCTAGAAAGACGGCAAGTCACGTGCTGAAGAATTAACAAAAGCCGCAATTGCTGCTGGATTTTTAATCCCCGAGGTCACAAAAGAAATATTATAGAACCCAATTTGGAGGCTGAAAATTCGATTTAAAGCAAAAGCCACAACTACTAATTTAACGGTACATTCGCTGATCACCTTGCGGATGTGTGCCTTTGTCAGTAGAATTTCAAGTTCCATTTCGTATTTCAAAATTAATTTTATTTCTACATTTGGTTTGTTTCTTAGTGCATTCTATTGATAAAGATCAGCAGTAAATTTTATCTCCATCAATTCTGATCCTCAAATAGAGAATTTCACAATATCTTAGAAATTCCTCTCATGAAAAAAATTCCCATTTTTTTAATTTTATTTTTTAAGATTATATTTAGGTTGTTTACTAGAACTATCAGATTAATTATATTTGTTTCATTTGAACATTTTGAATTCTAAAAAGTTTTACTTTTAATTTACTGATATTTCAAACTTATGGTCGCGCAAAGGCCATAGAAAAATTAGTCAATCGGCTAGGATTTGCTCATCTTCTTGTCAGATAAAACAAAGTTGAAAAGTTTGTTCAAGCTCAAACTAAGTTTTAAGTTAAAACATGTTACTTTTCAGGCATTTTAAAAATAAAATAAAAAGTTCAACTTTTTCTACGTCAATCAATCAAAAATCTGTAGAAAATGCGCAAACAATGGGACCAAAATGAGTTGGGCCAACTCAAAAAAGTGGGCAAACGCAGCAGATATTGTGCCTGCGAGAAGAAAGAGAGGCAGCCAGAGACTCACTCTAGTCCTAAGTAAGAGAAAGAGATCAATATAGAGCGGTGGTGGTAGTGAGTGGTGGGCCTCCCTCGGCGAGCTGCTGCTTCATGTACTGCACCAGACACCATCGACCTGTTATAAGGAAGCTCTACTCCACTCACACACACACCAATGACCTTGCTATGCAACCTACGGCCGGCCAGGGGATGCGATCGAGCGAGCGCCCCATCAACCACCCAGACACAACAACGCACACACAATAGATTGGCCCAATCATTTCGCCATTATGGTACTTGCGCGACCAGGCCTAATCTGCGATTCATTCGTCGGCCGGCACATGTACATGTGTAATGTCCCGTCTATCGCAGTGTCGGCGCTCTGATTTCCTTTTAAAATCCCACGCGCTGATTGCGAATTCATCGGCGAATCGACCATTTGCGTTCGGTTGTTGCCAATGGAAAATTACTGCGGGAAATGGCACTGATTGTGTGCTTGATCAATTTTCAAAGTGAGAATTGTCTAATTCTGTGCCAGCTGCACAGGTCGGTTTGAACTGGAAAAAATTACTTGCCTACTTTCAAGACTTAATTTATCCAAAAATTTTGATAATTTTAACAAGCCTCTTTGAGTGGTTTTCACTGATTGAGCAATTTTAAAATATAATGATTTTTGTTTTTGTTTCAGTTCTTGCAATTTTTTTTTTACAATTTGCTATTTTGGCCAGAGTAAAAGTTAAACTCACCAACATCACACCTCCTGGTCACACCAAACAATTAAGTAAACTAAAATGAACGGAATAGTTTGATCTTAAAATTAGAATTAAAAAATTTCAATTCAGGTAAAACCTTTCCATGAGCATAGTTTCCCGTGGGATACATGATGAGATACCTTTAACTAGCTATTTTAATAAAATGGGTTTTTTAAATTTATATTCCAGCATTTTTTGCAATAATGGAACATCGTCTTACATTTAAGTAAAGTTATACAATTTATCTCACTAACCTTGCTTTAATGAAACGTGAATTAACTTTTGACTTTTTTGTTGCAGTTTCCTGGATCAGGTTCATATAATCAAACAACCCAACTACACTCCCTCTGAACAGGACATCCTCCGGTGTCGTGTTTTGACCTCAGGAATTTTTGAAACCCGGTTTCAAGTGGACAAAGTAAATTTTCAGTAAGTCATTTTTGATTATACCATTTTTTTAGCCAACACGATTTAATGAAAACTAAAATTTTTCAGCATGTTCGATGTTGGAGGGCAGAGGGACGAGCGGCGGAAATGGATCCAGTGCTTCAACGACGTGACGGCCATCATCTTCGTCACGGCGTGCAGCAGTTACAACATGGTGCTCCGGGAAGACCCCACACAAAACAGGCTCAGGGAGTCACTTGACCTTTTTAAAAGCATATGGAACAATAGGTAGTTAATTGAAACAAAATTATGTATGCACCGAGCTGACTTTTCTTTAAACTTCCAGATGGCTGAGAACAATTTCGGTGATCCTGTTCCTCAACAAACAAGACTTACTGGCTGAGAAAATCAAAGCTGGAAAGTCCAAGCTGGAGGACTACTTCCAGGAGTTCTTACGCTACCAAACCCCCATGGACGCCACTTTCGAGCCAGGGGAGGACATTGAAGTGATCCGCGCAAAATATTTCATTCGAGATGAGTTTCTGGTGGGTATCTTGTCATTAATTAATTCTGGCATATTATAAATCAAGGCTATTAAACGTTTCAGTTGATTTTACATTTTATATTTTTTTTGAATCAGTTTTATTTTCAATAATTTTGTTTGGTTTAATTGTTTTATATAATTCTAAAGAAGTTTAAAGTAATTACGGAAAAAAAAATAAAAAACCAAGAATAGTTTTGGGGTTACACCAATTTTTTTTAGGAAATTATGAGAAATTTAAATTCCTGTTTAATATAATTTTTAACTGAAGCTGTAAATTAAAAAAAAAAAGTGCTTTGATAGCTTAATTTTGTGTTTTGGAAAGTTGTTTTTAACTTCCTCTCTCACTTAGCCAAGTTGTTGTTGCGCTTTTTTGCAAACATGCTAATTTTTCTGTTTTTCACTTTGTGGCCACAGCGCATCAGCACAGCAAGTGGTGACGGAAAGCACTACTGCTATCCACATTTTACGTGTGCCGTAGACACAGAGAACATTAGGAGGGTGTTTAACGACTGTCGGGACATCATCCAGAGGATGCACCTACGGCAGTATGAACTGTTGTGATGTCGAGGCTCTTTGACTTTTCCTTTTGCCCCCGCCGCCGCCCCTCACTTCTGCATCACATTCAAGTACCCAACGGTCTGCAGCGTCCGTAGAAGAAGCGGTTGAAACTTTTGCTTACATACCAAGAGAAGAAGAAGAATTCAGATTGAGAGAGAGCGCGAGTACGTTTTTTCCGACAAACAAACAGAAATCTTACCTAAGCAGTGAGAAGAAAATAAATGATTAAAAGCAAAAGAGGCCACCTTGTCAAACGAGATGTTATGTTTGTTGCAATTCGAAAGTGGGCCAATCAGTGTGCTACATTTTTTTATGTATGATTAATTATTACAGAGAGTGTGCTGCGAGTGCAAGGGGATCACATATATTATGTTTTCTTCGAATGGCAATTTCACCCGTTGCCACAAACCCCCGCCTTTATGTTGTTGTCTTTTTTCGTTGATCTGGCCAAACAAAGGATTTCTTGAAAAAGAGAGATCGATTGATAGTCCTATCCTGTCGTAGTTTTTCCTTGAGCTATTGTTGTGTTTTTAACATCAATATCTCTTGTTTTTATTCACTTGGAGATTTTATTGATTAATTATTGTAACATTATATATATATTTCTATTGCTGTTTTTTGTTGAACATTTTGACAAATCATTTTTTTTTTTTGCACCGACACGTATTAGACTTCTGTCAAAAAGGAGCTAGTATTTGTTGCATTTAAACAGCGCCCTCGAGCTGACATTTTTTCTCAAAAAAGTTAAGTTAAAGTTATAAAAAAAAACGCATTTCCATCCTCGTGGAATCTCCTTTGATGTGTGTAGACAAAAAAATGAGCACTGTAAAACAGGCTGGATAGTAAATTAATCAAATCAGAACCAGAATACTATTTTGAAGAGTTTTTTGAGACACTTTCCAGCCTGTTGGATTCCAAATGCTGTGCCATAGGTTTTGCCCTCTTAGTGCATCAGAAAGTGGTGCTGACAAAAATGCGACTGAATTTACAGCACAAATTATTACAAAACAAAAAACCCAGCATACCCAGGTGCTTTGTTGGTCACACTTTTGTTTTATATAAATTTCTTAACATCTGCGCGCTCTTCTTTGAGCAGGATTTGCATTTGCTTTAAAAAAAAAATAACTGTATACTGTGGAATGCGTTTGATTTTTGTTTTTCTGTCGATTCTCTGCGATAAACAGTTGGCGAGAGCACATTCATCTATTATGTGAGAGTTAATTATTGTTGTTGTGGCTCTTCAGCGGCAGATGCACAAAATTGCTGTAAAGAAAAGAAAACTACCTACAGTTTGTGAGTTGACATAGATTCAGTTTTGTGACAAGCGAGTGAGAGTGCGAGCAAAAGGAGAAAAAAACTAAAAACGATGCTGTCAGCTTGTTAAAAAAAAAAATGGCCCACACTAAGGACCTCTTCTTTAAAGTTCTCTCCAAACAAAGAAGCAAATTCCCACAAAATGCACAATATTTAGGTGAGAGAGAGAGAGAGAGAGCAAGAGAGTTATTTGTGTTATTCAGACACAAAAGCAGGAATCTTTTAGATGAAAAGTGAAAAAAAAATACATGTCTAGTCCTATTTTGATTTCTACCGCGAATCTGACTTACGAGTGTGATTGCCATACACATAAAAGTAATTATGTGTCTCTCGAGTTAAATCACATTTACACACACACATACACAAAACACACGTACATGTACACTCTCACACACATCTCTGCGCTGCAGTCATGCAATAGAACTAATTCGGTTGGCCTTTTATTTTCATCTCTTTTTCCATTAGCAGGTTATCATAGTCCGCTGGGCGATACCCGTAAATTATTAAGGGACAAAGTCTAAAAGCGCGTGGCAGAATATATATATATAATAATAAAGAGCAATTGGCTTGTTTCTAAGAAACACTCTCGGCATGTTATAGATTTCAGTCAGAGGCGATCGATGATTTTTTTTCATTTGATTTTCAGTGGGGGTTTAAAAACGAGTAGCAATTTAGGAGAAGAAGAAAATATATAAAAACAAACAAAACAGCAGCAGATAATCCAGAAATGGGTGTTTAAGAGTTAACAAAAGAAACGCAAAATGTTTAAAAATTATATAAAAAAAAATAATAATTTAAAAATAGAGCAGGACTGGGAAGAAGAAATCAAAATAAAATTTAAAATCGTAAAAATATTTGTGCAATGTGTTGGTTGTTAGAGAATACAGACAGAGTGTAAGTGTTTACGAAGAAAAACTCCTCTCTCATTGTGAAAACGAGCAAACTGATCGTGTAACTCGGCATCTCATGCATCACTTTTGCAGCAGCTTCTTTTATTCTCGTCGCGCCGCGAGCACGAGAATGTTAAAAATAAAAATGAAACATAGTGAGAGAAAATTTTCAACTCGTTTTTGTATTATTATTATTATTAAAAAATTGTTTGAAACGTAAGATTGCCTGGGAGCAGCAAATCTTTTTCGTTATTTTACTTTTAGTTCCTCTTCTGGAAAGAATGGATATTTTAAAGTTTAACGCAAAGCACGCGGCAGCTTTTCCGATGAAACGAATAAACTGCGTATTAAACCAAAAAGAGAAAATTTATCAGCACTAACTTTACGCGCTTTTACATACACTTGAGAGCAGCTACTAAAATCGAGAGACAGCAAAACCACAAACACACACGAAAACCACACTCACACGTCAAGTGCGATGTCTGCCAGACTATATAAATTTTAAGCAAAAGTTCACACTCGAAGCAAAAAAAAAAATATGCAAAAAATACTATGAAAACAATTTCGACGACATTTGACTCCTGAGTATTGATGGCACGCATAAAATTAAATGTAATAAAAAGCAAAGATATGAGAGAATTTCAGAGAGAAAGAGTGCGTGCTTTGAGGAGAGTGACGAGAAAACTAGAGAGTTTTCTCTGCTTTTGTGATTTTGTACAAAAATTATTATTATCTGATCATAATGAAGAAGTGTTTGAAAATGTTTTTTGTCAAACTGTGTCGTCTACGTAAGGATAAAATGAAAAACGGAAAAATAACAAGCTAAGCAAATTTGTTTCCCGTGCGAATGCGAGAGCCACCGACCAGACTCCAAAGCGGCGGCTTTTTCTACCCCACACTCTCACGCATGTATTATATATAATGAAATATATATACCATTTTTTGATACCAGTACTATCTGTTGAGGCGAAACTTTTTTATTGACAATTATTTTTCTCGTGTATTTAACGCATCTGTGCCCTTTGGAGTTTGGATTTTCGTATATGAAAAAAAGGTCAAAAGAAAAATAAAAACCCGATCGAGCCGTTGCCGCGCGGTTCTCGGGAAAGGCTTGATGACACTAAAATGGATGTTCTAGCGACTAAATGATCGAAATAGTGATGAGACAAACTATTTTTTGTTTACACATAATTTGTCTATAAAAATGCTAAAGATGTGGAGGTGAATGCGACAGACAGCATGAGAAAAAGTTACGAATTAAAAACACAAAGATTCGCGCGCCCGGACGATGGCCGTCGAATTAAAAAAAGAATATCTAGCGAGTTACTGGTTTGTTTTTCATTAAGATGAAAGATGATGAATTTATTATTTACTATTCAATCGCTGTGAAACATTCTTTACGATTATTGAGTGCAGTCAAGAGCCTGTATTGTTGTCCCTCATGCCCCCTGCCTTCTCTTTTATATAGGTAAAAAGTTATATGTTGATACTTTTTAGTGTACGACAAAAGCATAAAAATAAAATATATATACAAATATATAAATAAAAAGGATTCGCTAGTGTTTTCATTAAGATTTATTACATTGACGAGTGGTTTTAAAAATGTTGATTGTAAACAAAACACAAGGAGATTTAATTAGGGGTTTTTCATAATATTCTAGGACTATATTAATTATGCTCTGCTTTTCCAATACTTTAAATTATTTTTATTGTTAAGTTGTATACATTGTAATAAAAATAAGTTAAGATAAAATAAATTAGATAATTCAGTGGTAACCCACACATACAGTGCCGTTTTTGGTCATGGCAGCTGCAAGCATGGGAATGGATTATAATTATTTTTATTGATGTGTATATTAAATTATAACATTGTGGGTGAATAGCAATTTTTTTTACTGATAACAAAAACATGCATAAATGCATCTATGGATTATTACTGCAAATCGTACCATTCGCCTCGGCAACTTGCAGCTGAGGAGCTCCACTGGCGGCCTCATCCTCCTGATTATTGGCCAAAGGCAAGTCGGCGTTGTCAATCATGGTGGCTGCAAGCATGGGAATATATTATAGATAACTGACATTAAATTAATTATTTTAGATAACAAACATGTATAAATACATTTACGGAATATCATTGCAAATGCAAAACATACCATACGCCTGGTCAACTTGCAGCTTAGGAGTTCCGTTGTCGGCCCCATCCTGCTCCCCATCAGCTGGAGCTCCAACAGCTCCAGTTCCGGCTCCGTTAAGAAAGTTTGTTTCCAAGAATATCACCCGCAGTCGGCCTTCCCTGCGCAATAATAAAATGAGTTTGAAATTAATTAATGAGATTCGAAGTTATTCAGACAGTATATTGAGACACTCACGTTGAGCGAGTCCAGCTGGTGGACGATATCCATTTCCTTGTGCCAGACCATACAAGATGTTTCCATGCAGCTGCTTAGGAGCATTTGTGGCTAAAGTTTTTTGGTCATCATTAAGACCTGGCAGCATTTTCATTTCAGGAGGAATGATCGAATCTTCCTCATCGTCCACCAGTTCAAAGGGCTCTAAGGACTTCAAACAGCTTAAAGCATCTCTCGGCCAAGACATGGGCGGCTGATGTGTAGGAAAAAAATAATGAAGATAATGGATTGATTTATTTACTTATAAAAATGCTTACTCTCATTTCCATTAGCTTTTCCTCCGTTGGACAGCAGAAAGTAGATCATAGTGGCATTATTCATGAATATCGTCTGCAGGTTCCAATCAGGACGGGAGCTTCGTTTTCACCAGCCGAACCGGCATATACGGCTGGTTTGTGGTGCGCTGGGACAAACCGGGGCCAGACAACTTGTCTGAGAGGCATATCTAAATAAGGAGAATAAAAAATATAATTATATTTTTCAGCGTTGTTATTATATAAGTATAGTAAGTATACTAATGGAAAATGCGGGTGAATGTATCAAATGAAAAATATAAACCGAATATAGCAAAGATAATGTATATTTTTATCAATAATATTCATATTTTGGACATCAGCCGGTGAAAAAATTAAACAAAATTTTCAAAAATAAATCCTGAGTTTTTCAAAGAAATTCTTAGATAAGTGCGGCCGGATAAATAATCGAAAATTCACACATTTCACACTATAACTTATTTAAATATCCAAATATGCACGCGACGTTTCCTTTAAATACACATATAAATAATCATAATGTATATAGAAAAAAAGGATTTAAAAATCGTTATAGTGTGTGAAACGTGTGAATTTTTTACTATTTTTGTCCGCATAATTATCTACGAATTTCTTTGAAAATTCAAAATTGGGAAAATTTTGTTAATTTTTCAACGGCCGTGTATCAAATTTTTGTAAAAATAATACAATTAAATTGGTCAAACATGCAAGATCGACGCTTAAACCAAAAACGTTAATCTGAAACTTGTAAAAATTAAAATTTGTTGAAACAGCTCAGATTTCAGACAGTAACGGATAATGGAGACTGAAATCTTTCAGCCTTGCCATAACATACCTTTCTTTCTTAATTCCGTTAGGCTTTTCCAAATTTCTCAAAGACAACACTCTCTGCTGAGCTTTATATCTGCAGAGCGAGAGGATCTTTTACTAAATTCTCGTAAATTCTATGCGGTCTGCCTGCAGCGGTGGATGCAACGTTTTCAAATAATTTTGAATTCTGTGAACGCGTATTGCCGTAAGAATTCTTGACACTAAAGCCTGCAGACAAGTCTGAACAATATCGGTGGAAAAAAATCCCACGGATATGTTTGAGAAGTAAAACAGCTTTCAGCACAATCTCCTCCGACAATTCGAATTTTTGTCGTTAGGTGGAGGGGAGGGGAGGCCAGAATGTGGAATTGCCGCCAGAGTGCCCAGAATGAGAATTGAGAAGGCTGAAAATCACAATTGCCGGTACATATGGATATTACAGGGGTGGGTTAGACAACGGATATTTTTGTAGGCACATAGATTACCAATTATCTTATGGGGCACAGAAACTGTGGTCTGATCCGAACTAATAATCCATCATTAATGGCCGGTGGTAATTTATGTGCAGTGCCCAAATTTGCACACCTGCTTAGGCTGCTTATCCATTCAATCCGTTGGCGGGATTTTTTTTGTGGGGAGGGGGGGGGGGTTCTGCATCAAGCAAATTAAACTTAAACATATATTATAATATGAATGATATAATATGATATTTATTTATGGAAAATTATTGAAAAGTGTGTTAATTAAAATTTCAGGCATTTTAAATAGAAAATCGATAATCTCATGCTACATCAACATGCATCAATTAAATTTACCAAAATTTTTTTTATATAATTTTAATTTCCTAATACACACATACTTATTAAATTCTCAAAATATTAAAAGAGAGATATATATTATATAAATAAATATTAAAACAAATTTGAGGTTAATTATGTTAAAATAAAGAGAAAACACATTTCATTATGTATATAAAAAAAAACATTAAAAATTTTCATTTTATAAGTTATAAACAAAAAAGATCTGAAATACCAACAAAGCTGAATTTAAAAGTGTATTATAGTAATATACTTAAATTAATAATGCATCATTTTTGTTTTAGAATTTAATATAAATGTGTCTGTTATGTTGCCTTGTAGAAGTGAAGCTAGATCAGTCGGCGGGAAATTTAAGTTTTATATTAGTTCTTCGTTTCATTTTCAGCCAAACCATAAAAATTGAATTTCAAATCTATAAATCAATAGTTTTCACAACTATGTCTTCTATCAAGAGGCACACAGGCACATTCAAGTTATTCAGTTTTAGATTTTTTCTTGTTTTGATAAATTGAAATCTTCCAAATTTTATCTGAATTTGTCAAAGGGAAATTATGATAGAAGATAATTCTATAAAAAAAGCAATCACTACCTTCTATCTCCATTTAGAGCTTCTCTTTCTTTTTAAAAGACTTTTCTCAATCAATTTCTTACTAATTTAAATGAAAATCTTATCTCTATATTTTCATTTTGAAAAATAAAGAATTAAATAAATGACAATATGAGCTCCAAAATTTTGTCTAAAACTTTCAAAATTAACTTTTCTCTTTATACATGGGTCAGGATAAGCTTCCGATTCAAATTTGAAAAAAAAAAATAAAAGTTGCATTTTAAAAGTTGAAATGTGATCAACCCTGTATGAAGGGAATATCTAGTTGATAAGTCAAACCAGTGAGTTTTTAACTTCTACCACTTTAAATTGATTTCATTTTTATTTTAATAATTACAATGCATCCTTTACGGCATTTTCACGTGAAAATAACATGCACGGCCAGTCAGAGGCGCTTGATGAAGGAGGGGCGCACTCAGACCGCTCGGCCGCCACATTAAATCTGTAAGTAAATAACAAAGGAAATGGCTGGGAACTATACACGACGGGCCGAATGCTGTGCTTAGACGGGCGCCCTCTTGGTCAGCTTGAACCAGTAGCCGCACTCGCATCGCCTAGGGGTGCCCTGGTGCAGCCACATCCAGTTAACAGAGGTCGCGTCCTCTTCGCAGACACAGCCCACGATCCTCGACTCAAAGCACGAGGGGACCAGGTTTGGACTATCCTTGGTGCCAGGCCCACGCTTGAAGATTTTCATATCAAAGGGATTCTAAAAAAGAAAATTATTTTCAACAAAGAATCCTTTTTTACACAAATAATTTAATTTCTTTTACTTTGCTTTAAGAAAACCTGTGTTATGTAATACTTAAAAATAAGATTGGAGATTTTTAAATTCCATATACTCAGGTTAATTCTAATAAATATCTCCCGATCTTTTTATGATAAAACCTTTTAAGTTATGTTTTCAATGACAATTAAAAAAAACTACACACAGTGGATCAACATGGAAATGAAGAGATTGGGCTTTTCCTTGTTGCAGAAAAATTGTTTTTTATTCAAAAACAAATGGCTCTACCAGTTTTGGTCAAAATGTATTTTTCTTGCTCATGAAATAGGGTCGCAGACCGTGACCGAAACTGGTAGAGCCATTTGTTTTTGAATAAAAAAATTTTTCAGCAATGAGGAAAAGCTCTTCATTTCCATGATCATCTCCTCGAGTGTCAACTTCTTCAAACAAAAGTGGATCAACATATTTTCATTTTCTCCTGGCCACCTAGAATGTGCTTATATGAATAAATGATTTGTTTTTAAAAAATTCATAGTTAAAGATGCTCTAATCCCACATTTAAAAAATGTTTTCAACTTGTTAAATTGTCTGAAAGTAACATAATTGCTTTTTTTATTATGAATAAGTTTCCCAGGTACAGAACTGTATAAGAAGTGTAAGTCCATTAGCTGCACATGAAATTAGATTTTATGATTCAAATTTTTTTTACAGAAAATTTTATAAATTAAATTTAAATTTTCAAAGAAAATATGAAAACTGGAGCTAAAAATTTCAATTATGCGTTTTTTTTTTTTAATTTTAAGCATTTAATTTAAAAATTGAAAATAACTGATGATCATGAGAGTTTATTGAAGTGATTGTCATTATCGATTGAATCTGTTATCGTCTATTGAATCCATATGAATTTTGGCAACGTTTTGCCAGGGTCACATACATCATTGCCAGCGGCCTGGGCCAGAAGCTCTCTCTTTTCGATTCCGGTGGCGTGTTCCAGGGGGTCCGCCAACACTGCGAAAAAATCAAATTCAAATTAAGATAGTATGAAAACCGATTAAAATCAAAATTTTCAGCCGGCAAGGTCCTTTCTCGTCTTTGCAACGACACAGACATGGACGATCAATGCCTGACCGGGTTTCCGAGAAACCAGTTCAGGGCCGACCCTGGTCTGTTTTGACCCGAATTTTTGCGGCGACCGAAAAAGAGAAAGTTTTCAACTTAGACTCACTTTTGTTGGCGTATCTGGCGCTGGAATAAATCACATTTCGGCGAGAAGTCTGCGCCAAAACTCTGCAGCAAAGAGCAGCCATTTTCTCGGAAGGTCGAATTCGGACGGTATGTTCGTAAGACGGCCGCCAGAGTGCACAACGCGACGGATAACCAAAGGGGGCGTGGCTGCCTTTGGCCCTACTTCGGCCTTTGCTAACGAGAACATAAACAAATCCTCGTGCTTTTAGTGTGTAAAATACCTTTATGTATTAATATTTTCAAAAGAAACGAGCAAAACGAGGATTTTAAGCTTTACTTGAGCACTTGCATGATTGCAAGGTTTCTTAGTAGATTTAGAATCAGTAACATCGTTGGGAAGAGGAAGGAATTCGAGATGGGCCCTACATATTACTACGCTGTTGTCGTTGGCAGGAAACGAGGAATTTTCATGACATGGTTTGTTCTATAAATAAGATTAATTTTTAAAATTCATAGTACATCAAGTGTCTCTGAACACTTTACTGTGTATTATTAAATTTAATTAGCCTGCATGCATTTTTTTAATCGAAGAAAAAAACCTTAACGCCATTTTCAGGTTAAATTTGAAATTTATATTTATTAATGTTATATTCTTTAATTATTTTTAGGAAAGAATGCTTTGAACAAGTGAACAAGATTGCCAATGCAAAATTCAAGAAGTTCAATACTGAAAAGGAAGCTCAGGACTTTGTTGAGAAATATGCAAGTCCTGTGAAGCAGTCGCCGGAGAAAGCCTTCCGATGGAACCAACCGCCCATCCGACATGCCGCTTCACAACCAGTACCACCAACTTTTGCCTCATCATCTCCAGCCCTGCTGTCAAATCCTTCCTGGCCTCCGCCTAATACACAGCAGACGAAGCCGAACCCGGCAGCATCGACTTCTTTGTCCAATAGCATGTTGCAACCGCCTTACCTGCAGAAAAACCCTCAAACTCCAAAAGGAAGTGCAAATGTGAGTCTAAAAAAACCACACCAGACCAAGCCACGAAATACCCAGAAAAAAAATGATCCTGACCTAAAAAAGAAAAAGGAAATTAGAAATGCTGCCAAAAGAGCTGCCAAAAAAACTTTAAGGGAAGCTGTTAAGAAAGTTGTAAAAGAAACTTTAAAAAGAAATAAATTTAAGCCCCAGACAAATCAAGAATTTGCACTACAGAGAATAGTTGTAAAACATACACAGCAGAATGGAAAGCAGACTTCTAATATAAAAAATATCCCAAAGGGCAACCCTCAGAAGAAAAACAACAAGAGGCCATCCCAAAGAGAGGACGCCCCTAACTTCAAGGTTCCGAGGAGGGAGAGTTCTGAGGACGACAGGCGCGTCAGCTTGAGACTACAGGAAGCGGAGAGGCAAAGGGCAGACAGCGAGCAAGGAGAACTGCAGAAACTAAAGGAAGACCTCGAGCGAATGAAGGGCAAACAGAGTCTGTTGGAGGAACAAATCATGACAATTGTGCAGACAATCCAGGAGAAAAATGACACCATGGAGACAATGAAAGCTGAAATTGCTTCACTTGAGAGGAGGATAACGATTGCGGAGGTAAAAAATAAAAAACAATAAATTGGTTAATATTAAAGAAGTCCTTCTTAAAAAAAAATCTAGTAAAAAATAATGCATTTTGATATTTTACTAAAACTATTTAAGAACTGGGATTGATATTAGAAAAGAAAAATGCTAGATTTTTAATTTTTGTTTTTGAGAAACTAATCTCTTGCGCTGTAAAACTGAGACACTAATTTCTATTAACATTTCCTTATTGATAAATGTAGGCCTGAAATTTTTTAACTACGAATTTTTTGCGAATGCATGGCGGCACTATAGACATTAGAAAATATTGGGTCCAAGGGATAAATCTCTAGGTTTTATATTTTTTGAAATCTTACATTGCGTCTTAGGGAATTTTTTTTACATTTTTCAAATTAAAAAAAAAAATCGGCCGGAATATTTTAGCTTAAAATTTTATTATTTAACATTTAAAATACTGCTTAACATAACTACAAAATAAAATTTGGCGGTTCATGGACATAAAAATTAACCTTTCTATCCTGACATTACTCTTATGAGAAAATTCCTAGAGTCTCCTAGTATATCAATAACTCATAACTTGGGGCAACTGGCCTGTATTATTATTTTGTTAATTGCCAAATTCTACGGCGTGATTCTAAAATTTGAATTTATTGTCTCTATTTAATTTTTTGTCTTCAAAATTTTACCCTGTTAATTCCAGGCTGGCAAACCAAGTTCCCTGAAAGAAGCTGTTGACCGAATAAGAATCAACCAAGAACCTCAACGAAAAACTCAGCTGATTGACCCTCAACCTTCTACCAGTTATGGAGACATATCTGTCAAGACCGAGAATGACGCTTTTGTATATGATTCTGAAAACTACTGTATAGTCTATACAGACGGCTGCTGCCTTAACAATGGAGGGTTTGAGCCAAAGGCAGGTGTGGGTGTTTACTTTGGAAATGGCCACAAGTAGTAAGTTTTAACAACTTTGATATTTCAGCTTTTTCACTGTTTTTTGTTTCCTTTTAGCAACATGAGCGAGCCTCTCACCAACTGCAAGCCAACAAATAACAATGCAGAAATACAAGCTGCTACCTTGGCCGTCATAGTGGCTAGTGGTGCAGGTGAAATTAAAATAGATTGAGGGTTCCATTATTTGGACAACTTATTTTTTCTAGGCATAAACAAGCTGAACATTCACACAGACTCGCAATTCCTGATCAAGTGTATGACTGAGTGGCTTCCAAGGTGGCTGAGTAACAACTGGAAAACATCCAGTAACAAACCTGTGGAAAATAAAGATCAGCTTGAGCTACTGGCCCACCACCTGGAAGACATTGAAGTGAAATGGGTAAGTGTGTGTTAAAGATTAATTTCTGTCCTTGTGCATTATTCATTCTAATTTGTAGACTTATGTTCCTGGCCATTCAAATGTACATGGCAATGAAATGGCTGACCGGCTGGCCAATGAAGGAGCTGCTAGATTTGTCAAAGAAACACAAGAGTGACCAAGTAAAATCACCAAGACATTCAAGGAATGTGTCTTTCTGATGGAAAATCAACACAAAAATTGGTATTCTTTAAGATATTTTCTGTTTTAGAAAAATATACATTTATCTCCAATAATCTTATCCTTTTTGAATTTATTTTAATATACCCTTCAAGGGTTAACTTTTCATTGTGAAGAAAAGAAAACTGGCAATAAATACAAAATTAATTTTTTAATAGAATTAATGTTTTTGCTTCCCTTTTTTCATTTTGCTTATTTAAATTGCCCTAAAATCTTTTAAGACTGTGTGATTGAATAAAAGCACTTCTACTATTTGCAACGTTGGCGCAAGACTGAATTATGAGCACGTGCCTTTGGCGCCCAATATTTTCGAACGTCGTCCACTCCCATTGGACTGTTGCCTAGCACAACAACAAACATGGCCGCCTTCACACGTGAATTTGAGTTGGAAAGTCAGAATTTGGTGCTGAATTTGCACCAAAATGTGGACGGCGACGTGAGTTGCGTGGTGTGGGACGCCGCGTTAGTGTTGGCCGGATTTCTGGACTGCGAAAACAAACGCCAAAACGGTTTTCTTAAAGGAAAATCCATCGTCGAACTCGGAGCCGGCGTTGGATGTGTCGCATTGACAGCAGCAGCCCTAGGGTAATACACTTCGTACTGCGTAGTTTGTTCACTGTGGTCATTACTGGCAAATTTCAAAATTGCAAATTTTGATTTTTTGACAATTCCTGTCATATTTGATAATTGTTTTTTAACTATTTCCAGTTTATTCATTTGCTCATCACATATTTACGTTTGGGACAGTGTTTACAATTGATTCATTGATTTTAATTTTTTTTCCTGAAATATTTGAATTATTTTCAGTCATGTGTTGTAGTCATCTTTTCAGTCTTTTTTTGTAATTTCGTTTTTATTCGTTCTCTTTTACATTGTCAAGACTTCTTCAGCTATGAAAACTTCTGCACCTCAAGCCTGTAGCCTGTGACCTGAGCCCCAAGAGAAATAAGAAGGTGTCGGATGGTCTTCTGTGTCCACATCCACAAGGAAAACTTCATTGGCCTGCAGATTGAAGGTGACCCTTCTTGGTCGGTCGTCCCAGTTGTCGCTGATAGTGAAGGTGTCTCCGTCCTGGGAAATTAAGTCGCTTGAGATGGACAGTGTCCGCACCCACTGCTCTGTGTAGCTCTCAGACGAGAGAGACTTTTCTGTCTCTTTCACCACTGTCCGATTTTCTGCAATACTTGGACACGTTGAGGCTGCAGGGCTGAGTGCATTGACGGGCCTCCCTGGACAATTCCATTTCTCTAGATCCTATAAAAATGATAAAATGATTAAATTTCTATGTTTAATTTTAAATCCATTATTTTTTATGTAATTGTTTGAAAAAGGTTGGATTTTTTTAATTATTAAATTCTTATAATCAAAAGAGCAATTAAATACGGTTAAATTTAGTTTTTCTGAGTAAATCTGATCCAGTCATTTTTATGTATTTATTTTAATTGCTGCATTAAATCAAAAATTGATCTATAATTTTTTATTGGAAGAAAATAATCATACAAGAAACAATTTTGCTTGAAAATTATATAACTTATTTAATTCTTAAATTATAAATCTTTATAAATAAAATTTCAATGCTGGAAATTCATAATTTGTTTATAATTATTTTTTCTTCCATTTCAATTAATCAAATTAACTCTCTGAAATTTTATGTAATTTATGATTAAAATAATAGTAATAATTTGCATATGATTGTTTTTAAAAGAATCATAAGAAATAACCCCTAATTTACCTCACATGTTGCGAGCAAGACTTGCTCCATAAAATAAATGAACTCCCGAGGACGTTGCTCCTTCTCGTTTCCCAAAACCTTGGGCTCGGCAATCTCAAAAAGAAATTCAAGCGCCATCCTCTTTGTCTCCAATTCTTTTTCCATTGGTCTCAAGAAGAAGTAGAGCAATCTCAGCAAAAAGCTTTTTTTGTTCTTCTGCCGGTTTCTTTGGAACCCAGGCTGCCTCCTCAGGACTTTGATGTATTCCTTCTGGATGGTTTTGCATGTGGTCTTGTAACACTTTTTCGAACACGCTTGTCCGACTAGTCGAGCCTCAAGCCTTGTCCTGCACTTGTCCATGACGGTGCTCAGTACGCTGGACAGGGATGCACTCCACAGCAGTATCTCATCAGACATCGTAAAGACCGAAATTTTTGACTGAAGGGAATGATTTTTACATCCATTTATAGAGTGCCTGATCAACAATCAAACGTAACAACAATTATTATTGTTGTCTCGAAATTTCTAGCATAACCAAAATATAAAAAACGGTGCATTGTTCATGATATTCATTTTTTTCATTATAATTTTTTCATCACAAATTATATCATTTTTTATATTTATTATTATTATTGTTATTACAAAGATTATTTTTATTGTTTTAAGGTACGCAATATTGAAAAAAAATTAGGAAAAAGAAAATTTAATTCATAATTTTTATAATTAACTGCAAAGTGCAGCATACAGCGTGACCCATATAATTCAATCACATCATAATTTGCTGCCATTTTTCAATAATTAGTTTTCTCGGCGGTATTTTGAAGTTCAGTTGTGGAAATTTTTTGGTATCATTGTTGCTACTAAAGTTGTGCTAAAATTGCAAACAAAATTTGACTAATGGGAATTCCTAGTTGAGTTTGGATTATTTTTTTCAATTTTCAAATTAATTTGCCGTTAAAAGTTTTTCTTCAATAAAAATCCGATGATTTTAGTTTGAAAATCTGCAAAATAAATTTAACGTTTCTGCACACATTTTATTGGGAAAGAAACGCTTCGGTAACTATTTACCTTTCTCATCAATTGTGCGAGCCAATCAGTCTTCTTACCAATTTTCATTGTTCAATGTACAATCTTAATTGGTTTTACACAAACTACAAAATCACTCAATTTAGCATTTTGGAAAATTAAATAACTACCAAGACATATAAAATATCACCAGTAAAATAAAATAACCTTACTTTAAAACGTAAAAATTTGGCTCATTTTTTTATTGTTCATTGGTATGCTATCAAATAATAATTCAAATGACGCACAAAAAAGTTAGATTTCTACAAATACCTCGGTATTTTTTTTAATGTGCCTGAATAAAAAAGCCCAATTATTCCTTTTTTTTCTTCTAACAAGTCGAAAAAATCAATAATAAAAAATGGTTGGTAACAAAATAAGCACACAGTTTTACAGAGGCGCTTTTTATCTCGAACCGCCCTCAAATTGCAGCAGAACAAACCTAGAATTATGTAACACTTGCTACGCTATAGAAATGCGTCACAACGAAAGGTTATCTTTTCCCCCTAATTCACATTGATTTTAATGAATATTTTAATATCACTTTAAAATTTTAATCTAAATAATCAGTAATAGCAGATAACTAAGAATTAAGACAATATATCAGAATGCAAAAATCTAACTTTAAACTATACCGTGAATAAAAGTTTATTTTAAAAATTTTTTAATCTGGAAAATTAATTAATTTACCTTCCCATTTTTCTTTATATTTGATGAAAACTAATTTCTTTATGTTGATACGTACTTCATTTCGTTTAAATATAATTATTATTTAAAAATTCTGATCCATTTCAATTCTTAATCTGCATGAAGAGGAGCCAATCATAATCAATTCAATTGGCTATTTATGTCATAATATTTTCAGCAAGGTCAAGAACAGTCAAGATCAAGATAATGTGCCGTAGCTTGGATGAGGAAGTGACCAAGTGACCTACAAATTTATTAATGTCTAATATCAGGATTTAAATTTAAAAAACTCATGCTTTATTAGTGCCCTCAGCCTAATATTAATTGTTTTCAATATCTGGAAACAATAAAGCCTTAATGTGAAAAAAAAAAATTATTGGTTTTCCAGGGCAAATGCAATTGCCACAGACCTTCCCGCTGTCATCCCTCTCATTGAAAAAAACGTCGAAGCAAACACAGACGCAATTCTGCAGAGTGGTGGGACGTGCACAGCCAGAGTTCTTGACTGGGCCGAAAAGTCCTTCGACTACATTCAAACCGACTACATCCTCCTTGCCGACTGCGTTTATTACGAACAAGTGAGTTTTTTCAATCCCTGATTTTTTTAAAGAATATTAATTTTTTTTTTAAATTAAGATATTTATTGAAGGGAATTTTTTTTTCAGTCTATTGAGCCGCTGATTAGCATCTTGCAAATGTTCAGTGATGAAAACACGACGATTTTCTTGTCTCAAGAGGTGAGAGATTACTCTTTCAAGCAAATTAAGTTTTGGGAGGACTTTCAAGAAATGCTGGCCAAATACTTCAGGGTAAGCAAAATTAATAGGGAAAGGCAGCATCCCTACTTTTACTCCGACGACATTTTGCTCCTGGAACTGAAACTAAAAGGCAACACTGAAAATTGATTATTATTCGATCTCACCCTTGTACAAATACAAATTAGTTATTATATAAAGCAATTGACTTGCGGAAGTCTGAAAATATGCCTCAATAAAATTTGACTGACAAAAAAAACTGAATCAAATTTAAACTACTTAGAATAATTTTAAAATCTTCTCCGGATAAATTTTTAAAATTGAATCCTTGAAGTAAAATATACTGAATTTTTATTCATGATCTTAAATTCTAATTTCCTATGTTCCGCTGGGTGGATTTTAGGATTAATTTTTAATATCACTTAAATATTGCGTTATTGAATTTGATTGTTTTTTAAAAAGTGTATTAAAAGAAAACCAGGGGCCGTTCACGAATGATTTAAGATAAATTGGACAGATTTTTTTTTGTTACGAGCACCACTCTGATTTTTAGATATGTTGTTAGGGTTGATGAGAAACTACTTTGACCAAATTTTTAGACCAAAATATTTATTACTTTTTGAAATATTCGGGTTTTTTGAAAAACTCAAAAATGCTTATATCTTTGCTCCTCTTAGTTTTAGAGCAATTTGGTTTTCACTATAGTAGGTAACTTTTTATTCTGAACAATTTTGCTGTTGACCAAATTGCCCTAGGTCAAAGGTCAAGGTCATTAAAATGCATTTTTAGTTTTTGAGGTCATTTTTCTCAAAGAAGCGTATTTTTGATATTTTTTTAGCAAATGCAAAAAATGTAGCCCGCGAAATTCTACATCTGGTCCGAAATATTTGCGATGGCGTATATCTTAGTTTTTTAGTTATTTTAATTTAAAATTAAAAAGATGCGTTTTTCCGATATGCGGTATTTTGACATTTTTCTGTTATATTATTTCTAAGCAGCCTAGAGCAATGCGGTTTTCACTACTAGACCTATTTTTTAATTTTGAACAACTTTTCCGTTGACAAAAAATACCTAGGTCAAAGGTCAAGGTCAGTAAAATGCATTTTTAATTTTCTAGGTCAATTTTCTCAAAGAAGCGTATCTCAGATTTTTTCCGCAATATAGAAAAAAATGTTGCCCATGAAATTCTACATCTGGTTGGAAAAATTCAGAATGGCGTTATTTTTAGTTTTAAAGATATTTTAATAAATATTTAAAAAGTTCGTTTCCGTATATAATATTCTGACCCTTTTTGCCTTTTTTTTTTATTCTTATTGAAATATCTTTTAATCTAAAAATAATGCCATTCTGAATTTTTCCTACCAGATGTAGAATTTCATGGGCAACATTTTTTTCTATATTGCGGAAAAAATCTGAGATACGCTTCTTTGAGAAAATTGACCTAGAAAATTAAAAATGCATTTTACTGACCTTGACCTTTGACCTAGGTATTTTTTGTCAACGGAAAAGTTGTTCAAAATTAAAAAATAGGTCTAGTAGTGAAAACCGCATTGCTCTAGGCTGCTTAGAAATAATATAACAGAAAAATGTCAAAATACCGCATATCGGAAAAACGCATCTTTTTAATTTTAAATTAAAATAACTAAAAAACTAAGATATACGCCATCGCAAATATTTCGGACCAGATGTAGAATTTCGCGGGCTACATTTTTTGCATTTGCTAAAAAAATATCAAAAATACGCTTCTTTGAGAAAAATGACCTCAAAAACTAAAAATGCATTTTAATGACCTTGACCTTTGACCTAGGGCAATTTGGTCAACAGCAAAATTGTTCAGAATAAAAAGTTACCTACTATAGTGAAAACCAAATTGCTCTAAAACTAAGAGGAGCAAAGATATAAGCATTTTTGAGTTTTTCAAAAAACCCGAATATTTCAAAAAGTAATAAATATTTTGGTCTAAAAATTTGGTCAAAGTAGTTTCTCATCAACCCTAACAACATATCTAAAAATCAGAGTGGTGCTCGTAACAAAAAAAATCTGTCCAATTTATCTTAAATCATTCGTGAACGGTCCCACCAATGACTATTTTTTCCCGATCCAATCCAATATCATATAAATCAATAAAGGTTTTAACTATCAATTAAAATGAATCAAATTGAAAAAAAAGTATTAAAAATGCTGTTAAAATGAAAGTTCCTAAGAAAAGAAAATCCCTTTATCCAAATTTTGCTAGTGTGATCATGATCAGCATAAAGTTGCTTTGTTTTTGACAGCTGGCCGTTTCTGCAACCAAGTAAAGTTATCAATATTGTGTTGTCTTTATCTGACAGAAGGTTAATTTAGAGATTATTTAATTAGTCGCAGAGAGATCAAAATACAGAATGATAATAAGATCCTTGTTGCGATGAAGTTATTGAAAAAAATTAAAGCTATGCAACGCGATCCTGTTTAGCATCAAAATTCTGAACTCTCAAAAAGTAACTTGAAATCATGAAATTTGAATATCAAATTTCTTTTTTCCGATGAATTAACTCTATCAAAATTAGAATGGAAAAATGTCCCAATTTAGATTTTTTTGCCATATTTCGATCCATAACTTTTTTAAATTAAATTATTTTTGGATATCAAACAATTTGATATCAATATTGCTTATAGCGATGAAGGAATTGATTTACCTTAAATATTAAAATTATCTTTTTTTATGTTATAATAGATTTTACTATGTATTAAGGGTGTCTTCGTTCAAGAAAAGAATAATTGCTGTGCTTTTTCTTCTATCTATTCCACTACATAAACAAAAATCATTCGCACAACGCGAAACAATGAAATATCACAGAAAACACAAGTAGTGCAATCGGCTGACTAGGAGAAAATAACAGCAAAATGCGGCGTTTGAAACCACCAGCGTCGAGATCAGAGGATAATTCTGGCGTTGACCAAATACTATTCAAGTTTGTTGAGGAATTGGGCGATGGTATCGATGTCCTCGCAGTCGGGTATCAACTTGCCCTTGAACTTGACGCACCAGTCGGCGCACATTTGGCCCTCGAAGTAATCGCCGAACATCTTCTTGCACTGGGCGCAGTTGCGGATGCACACGGCCAGCGGGTTGCCCTCGGCCACGAGCACTCCACACACCAACAGAGCGACCAGCACCATCAGAGCTCTTGCGCGGATCTGAAACGCATCGAGTCAATCTGCAGTTGGCACTTGGCAGCAAAATGTATCTTGCAGAATTTTGACACAAAAAAATGCGACAAAAATATGTGCAAAACCGATAATGGACTTTCTAGTTACAAATTTTTTTACAAGGATTTATATAACAACTACATATTTTATCAAATGAAATTTAGCATGGTTAAAAATGGAGTTTTATGTTAGTAATTAATTTAATTTTTTTTTAATTTATAGTTAAATAATTAATAAATTATGATTTTGTCACTAATTTATTGAACACGATATGCATTTTAATTAATAAAAAAATATACTAAATGGGTTACGTACAGAGGCTGCAAATGAGCACGTAAGAAGTAATCTAGGAAAAAGTAAAACATTTCCTGCCTCAGCGAAGGCTAAGATGTCAGAAATAACATGCACCAATTTAAAAATTCCATCAACGCGTGTATGTGTGAGTACTGAAAAACGCTGCCTGGTATACATAATAGAGGAAGCAAAATTGAGACCTCTTTAAAAGGAAAAAAATTATTTAGTGCCTGCAGCTTCAAAGAAATTTAATGTCAACGTAAATTGCTGCTATAGAAAGTTATCGGTCAGACTTGCTGAAATTTTGTTTCCAGCTCGCTTGCTTAATTTAGATTAAAAATTAACTCACCATTTTAAATGAGGTTTGGATAAACGGGCTGCTACCAAAAAGGTCGGTCTGATTTGCACTGGTGATGTACTGACCTGCACAATAATAGTGAAGCAAACAAGTTTAAAGTAAGTTTGTAGTAAACAAGGTAATTTTATATAATTGGGTTGCCAACATGTAAAAATGTGATTATATTTCCAAATTACGGATTTTTTTTAAATATTTCCTACAAAAATTTAAAAATCAAAATTCGGCGCAAAACGGAAAGTGCGCAAAAAAATTCGCGGGATTCCTGTTGGTCCAGAGGATGCGGAAGGAGCAACTCGCGCGTGCTTGCGGCAGATGGACGGCGAAATAATCTCAAGGCTGTGGCCAATGAATGGACTGGACAAGGCCTTTTCGAGTATTTTATTTTACGGCCACACCGCGGATATGAACAATAAAAAGAGGTTTCCAAGCCGTCTCTGTCTGCGCGCATGGGAACTTCCTGGATTCCGACGCTGGACTCTCCGCGGCTGCATCTCTCTCGCGATCAAATCAATCACGCACGTCAGCCCCTCCAACAAATCGCTAATTTGAAAAAACGCTTGCGAGCTGCAACTGAATTATTGCGTCGAGGAAGCGATCGCAAGAGATATTGTTTCAATAATGCAGATCACGTCTGTCTGATGCAAATTCGGCGCATTTCTTATCACACACTGTGAGATAAAAATTTTCATTTTTTTTATTACTATCATATATATTTATTTTGTTAAATCAAATCATTTTGAAATTTGATTATCATAATTTAATATTTAATCTTTTTTTAGCAATAAGTTTTAAAAATTATGAATTTCAGAATTAATTTTTTTCTTAAATCAACTTCAGAAGTTTTGAACAAAAATTGATAGGAATCTTTTTAATAATCTTAAAACTTACCACACGCCTCTCTTTCTTGATTGATTGAGACTGAAACATTTAAATTTCTTTTATAGTGAAGCAAATACTATTGCTCCGCCAGGGAAAGTCTTGAAACGAGAGATGGAAATAAATAATGTGATGAGCAGATCCTGTCATTCAAGTCTCCATGTGGGTTTTATATTTATAAATAAAGTGGAGTGATTAGTAAAAAGCTTCCTGTTTGCCGGCACCGCCTCATCTGGTTCTTTGTCGCGCCGCTAGCGAGAACGCTCTCATTAGTTTTTAATTAATTCGTCTGTCAACCGCGACCTTGTCCGATCCTCACGTATGATATTTGCAGGCGAAACTCATTTGACAAAATTCACTTTCTCTCGCGCCGCTTTTTATTTATATACGTGCACCAAGCCACTCTAATACGTCAGAGAGAGTGCAATTGCCTTATTTACCTTTATAGTTCAGTAGGGCAAGTTCATCTCAGCGGTGTCGAGAGCGCGCGTAACCGTCAGTTGTGTTTATAGATTTGAATTGAACTCTCCCGGTCTAGACTTTATTCTTACAGAGCTTTGAATTTTTTTTTAATTATTATTTTTTTTCAACACGTGCAAATCGTATTGCATGCAAACTTGTTTATTAACTGATGATGTCGGTAATTAAATTTATATGGAGTGGTATTTTGTAAAAAATTGCCCATATGTTGTCGATTGGTGCTGCGGTTTTTGCAAAACGCCGCTCATTACGAGGCAAATGTTTGTTTATTCGTATTTGATTGATCCAACTAGTTTCTGCGAACCGCAAGTTGTGAAATGTGTGACATTGCCGGCGCCTGTCTTCTCCATTCCTGCGACCCTTACCTAACGTTTTCTCGAAACACCGTATTTCCATTCAACTTTCCTCCTTTCAATTATTGTAAATAAATTAATTAAAAATTTAATAACCTGGGTATGCAAATTTACAGGGCAACTGTATTTTGATTAATTAAAAATAGTCGACCAATCACAATGTTATTGAAAATTTAGCGTCCGTTAAAAATAATAAATAAAAGTGAAAAAAACCAAACCAAGCAAATTATATTGAAACTGATATATAATTGTGCATCAAACTTTTTTTATGTTTTTATCTTAATATTTAACAATCCCCAGGGCTAATAATTGCATGCAAAACGAATGGTTCATTGAGTGCGTAAAACAAATTCATGTTGCAAGTGAGAGATGCACTTACCAGCTAGGAGCTAAGTCGTGGAGTGGACTGAGGCGGCAGTCGAACTGATCCATCCTAGGGCAGGAGGACGGTTTATATAATACAAAGCAATCACCGGTCCTTCCTGCTGCTCGCAAATCTTATTTCGGCCCCCCACAGCCTCTTTTCCCGCACCCATTACCGCTTCCTCGGCACTCGCACGCAATTTGATTATTGCCCAAACTATACATGCATGCACAGCCTCGGAATGCTGTCTGGTGTAAAAAATATGCACGTGGCACTTCATAAAATAAAATAAAAAAATATTGATCTCATTAATTAAAGGTGAAATTCAGAGAGGAATGTACTGAACACAAGAAATGAAAAATCCAAAGTCAATCATGTATTTAAGTGCAAATTGAAAATTATTGTTGCCTTTGTTTTATCCTGATAACTTATTTTTGCAATAATATACACGTTTCTAACTGAATAAGGATTATTTATCCAATATAATTACTTTTAACACAAAACAAATAATATAATTTTTAATTAAACGTATTACAAAGGCAAAATTAGAACGATCTCATTTAATCATTTACAAGGTATTTTTTTTTCAATTTGCAAAATAGATTTATTTTTAATAATTAAAAAAAATACAAATTATTATTTTTTGTATATTGCTTTCATCGCCTTTTATCTCTAATCCGGCGCCACTTTGTGATGTAACTTGGTTAGAGCATTTCACTTTATAACGCCTAGTTTTTTTTTTCAAAGTCATCTGTGTAGTATTGTCACAATAAGTTTGGCAAGACTCACTATGGGTTTACCACTAAAATCTGATTCATTTTTTTCATTCATCATTTCTAGGAACTGCTATTTAATCTTAATCAATAAAGCGCTATAGAAAAGTGAAAGTGTGAATGGGCTCTTTCATTAATGTCCAGCCGGTGCAAAATATCAATATAACACCACACAAAATAAAAAAAAATAGTTTTGCCACAAGTGCGATGGAAAACTCAATGTCTAAAAATATAATGTAATTTGGTTGTAAAAAATCAGCATGGGAAAAAGCGCCAAAAAAATTGTGGTTTTATAGTATATGGAGGAATTGTTAAAAAATATAACACATTAGTCACGTTTTAGGTTATAAATTGACAATCGTTTGATATTTTTTTTAATTTAAAAAAATTAGCAAATAATTTGATTAAACTGTGGCACTCCTCAAACAAACTTGAATGTGTTTATGGTGCAAAAATTAATTGGTTCCAAAATTATTTAAAAATGTAAAGAAAATTTATATTCATTAAACGGATGAGATGCAAGTAATGAATAGAAATCTTAAAAAAATCGCTACAGAAAATTAAAATCGTGACATTTGTGTCAAATTTAAGGAAAATTGTGTAGGGTGTGAGCCTGATTTGAGCTAATTGATTAATTAAAAGGGTAATGTAATAATTACATTTTCAAATTTAAATAAATAATTTATTGACCATGTGAAAAATTATAAAAATATCAGTTTACCAAAGAAAAAAGAAACGGAGATTACGAATCACGATATTTCAGATTTTTTTGTGTGAAAATATCTTTAGAAAATAACTTAATAGAATCTCCTTTTACAATTAGTGGGACAAACCGTAAATATATTTCGTCAATAAATTATCAATATTGATATTTATCAAATATAATAGTAAAAAGACAGGCAAATGAATACATTGCTTTAACCAAAACTAATGTGAAATTTAATGAATTATGCAGCCTGCTCTTAAATAAAAAAAAAATTAAATGAAAATTTGTGGAACTTTTAATTTTGAATTTACATCTGAATTAAACCTTATCTACAATTTTAAATAAATTTCTCAGCAAAAACTAGCTTTTCTCCCAATATTTCTTACTCCAACTATAAATAATAATAAAGTACAATGTTGCTTACTTAAAAATGAGCCTCGACAAAAAAAAATATTCGCGGTTTGTCGATACTGTGCCGCTGGACACGAATGTACTTTCGGCCCACTAACCAGGTGGCAGCAGGCGTCCACCTTGCCATCCGCAGCTGACGAGAAGCACCAGAAGGACGAAAGGCGAAAACAACAACAACACGCACCAAATCGTCGCCGTCGCCCCGTCTGGCTTTTATCTTCCCGAAAACGCTCGTTTGCTCATCGACGGTGCGATGCTGTAGAAACGACTTGGGGGCCTCGTACGAGAACGACGTCGTTCTCCGTCCGACGCACTATAGCTGGTGAGAGCGCAACCTTTTGAACTTTGCCCACATCTCTCCCCATCATACGTCTTCTTGTCTTTCTCAAGATTTTCATTTTACGGTTGGTCTTTGCAGTTCCGGTCTTGAAAGAGGGAATCATGGAGTTGCTCAAGCAAAATCTCAGGCTGGAGCCGGAGGACGAGGAAAGGGTGGTTTACCAGCAACCCCCAGAACTTTTTGCCCAGGGCTTTGTCCTTATGGAGGAAATCCGGCGACAGGGCAAACTGTGCGACGTCACCCTCAAGGTAACATTTATGCAGACTAAATTTCAATTAGATCAAAATAATATAATAAAAAAATTTTCTATAACTTTAATGTAATGATCCACGTAAAATGTAAATTAATTCCATACATGCCAACTCTGATAGTGAAATCAAACCTCGAAACACAATCTTCTAACAAATAACACACTCGTACGGAATATATTTAATAAATATTATTTTAAAATCGGATGATCCATGCTCTAATCTCAATAAAATGCTTAAAACAAATTTATTTACCGACAAAGTGGTATGTGTTTGTACCATTATTAAGGTGCAGAGTTAAGTTTTTTTTGTCCTCTAAAGAGAAAATTTATGTGCTCATATAGTTAAGTTCAATGCACTTTTTTTTTAAACATTTTTATTTATATTATTATTACTAATTCCAAAAATTTTAATATTAGAATGCAGCAATTAAAAAAAAGCAAAACAAGGATTTTAATTTTTTTCTAAATTCTAATTTAAATCATTATTTTAAAATTATTCAAATATTTGATCAAACTTCAGATTATGTAAATATGTCACAAGGTTTTTCCAGAAAACCATAGTTAGGCCTCAAGGATTGCCGCTTTGATTCCGCATTCAGTCTTATCAAACAATAAAAAAAAAAAACATCCGTTTCAGGTTGACGACCAAAGTTTCACTGCGCACCGCATCGTTTTGGCTTCGACCATTCCATACTTCAACGCCATGTTCACCAACGACATGGTTGAGAGCAAGCAAAAAGACATCACCATTCAAGGCATTGACGCAGAGTAAGCAAATTCACATCCTTGTTGCTGCTATCTTGCAACTGCTAAAATTAAAATCAGTGACCTTGTTTTTAGAGTGCAAAAGTGCATGTTCGGACTTTGATACAGTCCGAATTATATAATTTTTTCTTTTTGATGACGACGATTAAACAAAATTGTTGCCTTTAACTTTTTTAATACATGTATTATTTTATTCGCCAGATTTTAAAAATTTGATTTTCAGAGCTTTGGAGGCGTTGGTGAATTTTTCATACAGTGGCCGAGTGTCCATCGACAACAACAACGTGCAGTCACTCATGATCGGCGCGTCGTTCTTGCAGCTGCACAAAGTGCGCGATGCGTGCGCCTCTTTCTTAATGGGAAAGTACGTTGCAATGCAATTCAGGCCACGCATTTATTTTTGGCCACAGCCTTTTGTCAACAAGATCTCAACACTTCCTGTTTTGAGCTCAAATTAAATTCAAATAATATTAAAAACCATTCAATTATATTAAAATACTAAACAAAAATATCTATAATTTTTACCAATTTATGAAGATTGCATCCGCAAAATGCACTTGGGATATGCAATTTTGCCGACACCTTGAGTTGCTTATCGCTCGTCCAAGCTGCGGAAAAATTCATCCAGCACCACTTTGCCGAAGTGTCCGTCACAGCAGAGTATCTCAACTTGCCAATCCAAAATGTCTCAGATCTGACTTCCAGTGACCAGCTTCACGTAGCATCAGAAGAAACAGTAAATAATGATTATTATTTTTTTCTAAGTTAAATATTGCTTTGGTAGGTCTTTGAAGCAGTGCTTCGTTGGGTGAAAAAGGACCCGGCTGCAAGAACACAGCATTTGCCGCAACTCCTTTCTCTTGTTCGCCTGCCCCTTCTCACACCTCAATATCTGGCAGACAGAGTTGCGACGGAAGAGTTGATCAAAGGCTCACATAAGTGCAGGTGATTTAATCTATTTTTTGTTCTAGCTATTTTTATTATTAAGATTAATTTTAGAGATCTGTTAGACGAGGCTAGAGATTATCACCTCCTTCCGGAAAGACGAGGTTTGGTGCAAGGGTTCAGAACCAGGCTACGAAGCTGTCACTGCATGGTCGGACACATATTTGCTGTCGGCGGCTTGACTAAATCAGGTATGTTTTCCTCTCAATAACAATTCAAAGAATAATAATAAGATAAAAATTGTTGAATTTAGGTGATTCTTTGAGCACAGTCGAAGCCTTTGACCCCATCACCGGTCGATGGGATCAAGCAGAGCCGATGAGCATGTTGCGAAGCAGAGTAGGGGTTTCTGTGATGAGGGGAAAATTGTACGCCATTGGTGGCTACAACGGCACTGAAAGATTGTCAACGGTGGAAGTTTTTGATCCCGTGCAAAAAATATGGAACAAAGTTGCTCCAATGCACTACAAAAGAAGGTAATAATATTATTCTTAAAAATATATTATTTATTCAATTCAAGTCTAAAGTTTTGATTTAAAATGAAAAAAATTATACAGAATTAAGAGCATTTATGGGGATTTTATTTTTTTAATAACTTTCTATGGCTTAAATTAAATTAATGCTCCACAATGGATCTTACTTTTGGGAAAATAATTTGTAACTTCAGCTAATTTGTGACTTTCAATTGTTTTAGTGCCGTAGGGGCTGCTGCTCTTGGCGATCGGCTCTATGTCTGCGGCGGATACGACGGAATCACCTCACTGTCCACAGTTGAATGCTACCATCCCGACAGAGACGTTTGGAAGCTCGTGCCGGAGATGAACAAGCACCGAAGTGCAGGCGGAGTAGTAGCTTTCGAAGGACACATTTATGCACTCGGTGGTCATGATGGTCTGTCAATTTTTGATTCGGTGAGTTCAATCAAACCCTTTTTACCCTTTTGAATTGTTCTTATTTCTTATTATAATCTAAGGTGGAAAGATATTCTCCCCATACTGGACAGTGGACATCCGTGACTTCCATGCTCACTCAAAGGTGTCGTCTCGGAGTGGCAACGCTCAATGGAAAGCTCTATGTGTGCGGTGGCTATGACGGCTCAACTTTTCTCGAAACGGTCGAAGAATATGATCCAGTAAAAGACAAGTAAGTTCTTGTTCAGCTGAAACATTTATCTTAATTTCTAGATCAATGTGTAATTTGAAAATTTAACTATATAAATTCATCTTTTGTAATAAAATTTAACTTACTAAGTAGGGAAGTTAAGCGTTTTCTAATTTTGATTTTTTTTTATCTCAGATGGAGTTTCATTGCGCCCATGAATGTGATGAGGAGCAGAGTTGCTTTGGTGGCAAACGCAGGCAAGCTTTGGGCCATTGGTGGCTATGATGGGGTCAGCAACCTTTCCACTGTTGAGTGCTACGATCCTGAAACCAACAAGTGGAGTTTTGTGTCTCCGATGTGCGCTCACGAAGGAGGAGTCGGGGTCGGTGTTGTGCCGATGGTGTCTGCTGCGCTGCACCAGCCGTGGGAGTCGGTGAGAACTAGTCTTTAAAAATGCACATAATACTTGGTAGGAAAAATCTCAATTGTAAATTAACAAATTTTCCATTAATTGCATTTCATTTTTTGACTGGTCAAGTCTTGAAAATTCTATTGAATACAACCTGAAAAATTGGTACAGGAATGTTGCTTGAAATTTAAAAGTTAATCTGAGAAATTGATTGTTTTAAGACTGTTATTATTTATTTCTTGCCAATGGCAACATTTAAAATGTTAGCTTGGTTTATTGAAGCAATATGTTTAGACCGACGCCTTTCATTACAGCTCATGGCATTGTTTATTGAGAGTTTAGTTGATAAATTTTCCATTTTTAACCTCTGACCCTATTCCATAGTTTTCTTTTTTGAAGGTCGGATATATATTAAATGAATATTCCACAAAGGCATTTTTGCCGATTTTGCTATAATTATTATATTATTTGTGATGGTGGAAAAGACTTATATAATTTCCATGTAATTTTCAATCGTATTGTTTGAGTCATTTGAAATGAATTCATTGAATTTTCCCAAATTGTTGCATATATTTTATTTCATCGAGAATCCAAGTTAAAGTCATCCCCTGCCGCTGGAGCGGCTGTTGTGGCCACCTTTGCTTTAGTTGTCTCTGCAGTTTTGGAGGTTTCACTTGCTGCTGCATCTTTTGTTGCTTTTGCTGTCTTTCCAGCTTTGGCGGCTTCAGTAGTTGCTGCGTCTTTTGTTTCTTCTTCATCATTGGATCCTGTTGCATCACTACCACCATCCTCGGTGTCATCCGCTGCTGGTGTTGATTCTGTTACTGCACGATTTGTACTAGCAGCGGATGTTCCGGCAGACTTTCTTGCAGCTCCCTCAGCTTTTGTGGATGTCACTTCGGACGATGACGTTGATTCTGTTGGACTACTGGAAGCAGCTGAATTTGAAAATTCAAGTTTTTGAAAACACATTTAATTTTTAAAACTATTTTTTAGACCTTCCTCCTCCCCATTGCCACCTCCATCATCAGCTCCAGCATCTTCATTTGGCTCCGACGTTTCCCCATCATCTCCATTTCCAGTTGCTGCCGCTGTGGTGGATCCTCGCCGTTTTGGCCTGGTGCTCCTTGCTAACGGCGCACTGTCAGTTTCGTCACTGTAATAATCGTCCTGTCCCCCATAATTTTGATTGTCAGTTTTGCCTCCATTTTTTCCAGAACCACTTGGAGGAAAAGCTACTGCTCCTCCGCCGCCACCGAAATTGCTCCCAGTGTCAAAAGAAAAGAAATTATTTGTCCCTCCTCCTTGACCAAAGCCATTATTCCCTTCGGAAGGTTGTTGATTATTCCAGGTCGGATCGCCTCCCACACCGAGCAGGTTGAGCGCCCCCGGCCAGTTATTGGGGCAATTGGAGCAAGTGACCGGAATTCCGATCTCGTAGTCAGGGTAGACGGTCAGCATATCCGGCCACCCCGATGGACAGCCTGCGCAGGAAATGTGGATGCCTTCGGCGGTGAAAACTCCATAAGCCCGCAGCTGGTCCAGGTTGACTTTTGGTCTTTTCTTTCTCTTGCGTTTTCCCGAGTACTGCATCTCATTGACAAACGCCGACTCTTTTTCTTTCTGGTCCTTTGCCACCTGTCGCCGCTCATAGTTAGCCGTACTCCCATCACTGCAAGTCTGAGAGCCGCAGCATTTCACCATCAACTGCCGATTCTGTGCTCTTTTAACTCGAGCTGAAAATTTGAAATAATTAATTCATTTAAAAATTAAATTATCATTTAACATTTCACCGTGAGAGGATTTGTTGAATTTTGATTTGAAGGAATTATCCTCAAGCTGTTTTTCTGACCCAATTATGAAAATTGATTTGAAGAATGCTGCAATTTTCCGCCAAAGAATTGAAGCTTTATTTTCGTTTGATTCGGTTTTCTCAAAGTCTTCATGATTCACATTTTTGGTGGTCTGTCGTGTTTTCCAAATCCATGAGATGTCATTGTCGTCCACCAAATCCCACATGGAATCGCTCTGCTCATCGTTCCAAATGCTTTCCGACCTGTGGTACGCTAATGTTGCCTGTTCAAACTTCAATAAATAAATAAATTATTATAACATAATATAATAACTTGCAGTAATAGCACATAATATAAATAAAGCTTTAACGGGCCATTGCGTCATAATAAATTGTAATGTTCAAACATCATTTGAGCACCATCGGTGCCACAATGCAAAAGCCTGTGGCTGGCATCATTGGCCTAGTTGGAACCAAACATCCGCTTCAATGACGCGGGAAAATATAGAGCAGAAAAATTAATTTTCCTCAAAACTGGATTTTTGAACTTTTTATATTTTATTATCCTTATTAAAAATAAAGTAATTCTATTAAATTCCATATTATAGATTATAGGATTGATAATTGTAAGCGATTTATTACCATGAAATTTTTTTATTATAATTATTTATTTGAAGAATGAGAAAAGCCAAAAGAGGTGATAATTTTTAACTTTTGATGTGATGAATGGAAAAAATATTAAATTAAGTGTTCTATGTTTATAGATTTTTATAATTTCAAATATTTCTCAAATTATACAATATTGTTTACGTTTTGAAAGGAAATAATAGTAAGTGATCACCTTTTACTTGAGAGAATTTTAATAAAAAAATAATTCTCTTATTCCAAAATATAATATGGTATAAAAGTTTTTTTCTGGTTTGTTTCTATTTCAGAATATTTTATTCTTCTTCTTCATTATAATCTCCCTCCTCTTCTCCTTCATCGGCAGCCTGATCGGTTGCGGATGCGGACACGAAAGCAGTGTTATTCAATGTGAGGAAGGGTTTTGAAGAAGTAACCAAACGATAATTCCCCGCTCTACTCTCCCGCGGAGAAGTGTCATCAGAATATTCGTCATAGTTGTTGTTATAATCTGCACCCCCACCAATATCAGCATCAGGCACGTTGCTTGCCGGTGGCGCCGGTGCCAGACCTCCACCTCCGAAATTGCTGCCCGCGTCAAAGGCCATGAAGTTGTTTCCCGCCATTCGTGTGTTTGGATCGGACTGGGCCCACGACGGATCGCCGCCCACCCCTAGCAAATTCAGAGCACCTGGCCAGTTTGACGGGCAGTTCGAGCAAGTGACCGGAATGCCGATCTCCATCTCGGGATAAACCGTCAGCATGTCGGGCCACCCCGAGGGACACCCTGCGCAGGAGATATGGATTCCAGCGTCCGTGAAGACCCCGAAGGCGTGCAGCTGGCTCAAGTCGGTAGGTGAACCCTTTTTCTTTTTCCGCCGTTTTTTCATTCTGCGCGTGTATTGCATCTCGCTGACAATCTCGGCCTCCTGCACTGGGTACACCGGGACCTCTCTTCCTTTGTAAAGTTTGTATTCTGCCAGGGCGCCCTCGGAGCACGCTTGGTCCCCACAACATTGAATCGCAATGCTGCGTTGAACCTGTCTTTTGACACGCGCTGCAAATTATAATGCTTTATTATTTGATTTGCTCTAAATTTTAGAGCTACATTTGTAGAAAAATCTAAATAATTTTTTTGATAATGAGAAATTTTTTTAATTGTGAAAAGATTTTCCAAATTGGTGATTTGGTGAAAAAAGCTAAATAGAAAATACTAGAATTTAATACATTGTTTTTGAATAAAAATTAATAATAATACAAAAAAATAGCTAAAACACATCAACCTATAATAAAAATAATACATCTTTTTACTTATACATACATTTTGTCACATTTTGGTGAGATTGAATTGGAATATCTGGCGAAGAGAAGAATTTTATCAAGCCACTTTTTAATTCTTTTGCCGCGTTGTTTAAATTTGAAATGAGATTTTCTGCGAATTGGAAGCTTCCTTGATATATAGATTCATCTTTTTGTAGTCTGTTGATGACAATTTTGGCGTCCACCTTAAATATTGCAATTAAAAAAGTGATTAAAAAATTATATTTTTATATTTTAAAAATAAGTTTTTTGTGGTAAAAGTTGAAGTTAATACTTACGCCATTAATTGCAGTTAATATAGTCAAATACACAAGAAGTGATAAATTTTGGAAATCCATTCTACGATTATCATTTTCAAACGCTGTTGCTTGATTCAGAACACATTTATATTGAGCACAAAATCACGGGTCGGAAGAGAAAACTGCGGCTGCGTTTTATACTGTCAGAAAATTCTAGCATAAAATACGTGCGCAACTTCCGCTATCAATCAAGCAGCCTCGTTTTGGAAACTGCTATTCCCAATCAGATAATAATGGATGTGAAAATTGAAATCGCGGTCAATGTATAAAAAAGTAAATTTTATTTCAGTAAAAAAGTAAATACATTAAATCAATTAATTTATTCAACCTAACATAGCAGCCAGTCCTCCGAGATTATCCGGCAATTTTATGCCAGCTGGAATTGTAAACCCTGCAGGTAGGGCAAGCGCAGGTTTTGAAGTACTTTGTAGGGTTTTCGCAGTGGTTGTACTTGTAGGAGGTGTTGTTGATGATGAGG
Source organism: Neocloeon triangulifer (assembly GCF_031216515.1). Lineage (NCBI taxonomy): Eukaryota > Metazoa > Arthropoda > Insecta > Ephemeroptera > Baetidae > Neocloeon > Neocloeon triangulifer. Next base: position 5,998,218 of record NW_026775554.1, on the reverse strand, counting down.
TCACATTTTCAGTTGTGCTCTCTGTTTCTGTCGTAATCTCTTGAGAAGAAGTGCTTTCTTCAGTGGAAGCCTCCTCTGAAGAAGAAGCAGTTGTTTCCTCGGAGGTTGTATCTTCACCCTCTTCAATTACTTTGGTCTCAACTTCAACCTCGTCAGTAGTTTCCTCTGCGTTATTCCCACTGTCCTCTCCATCCTTTTCTGGCTGTTCAGTGCCTGATTCCGTCACATTAGTCTTGAAATTGCTGGGCAACAGTTTCCTCCAGCCAGGTCCGCACCCTGGACACTTAACGGCGACGGTGCCCACGCCGTCGCCCAGCCTCAAATCGTTCTGCCACCCGTCGGGACAACCCGCGCAAGAAATGCTCAACCCGCCTGAAACGAATTTGGCTACGGCTGTGTATTTTATCCCGGGACGCTTTTTCTTCTTCACAATGAGTTGGTTCTTGGCCTGGTCAAATCCGAGCACCTCGTATTGTACTCGCCTCTTGGTGACTCTGGTGCCGTTAAATGTTGGATCCATGCACGCTTTCAAACCACAGCAATTCATAATCCGCCTTTTTACTATTTCTTTCAAATTTTAAAAATAAAATTTAAGTAAAATTTTCTTTCCACGAGGAAGATTTTTTGCATTGATTCAACTAACCTCTTTTTCTCCTAAAATGGTCATTCCTAGAATTAAATTTTAAATCCTCCATGTTATCAAAAGTTTCATCAAGTATAGTGTTAGTCCTGTCAGTGTTAAGTGCTAAGTCAATGGCTCGCAAATCGGAGAATCGAATTAAGAGGGCGAGAAAGAAAAAATTCTGAAAAACAAAATAAAAATTCATCTAATGACATATAGAAAAAAATTATGGGAATAACTTCATTTTAGTCCTTAACTGATTAAAACAAAATAAAATAAATTAGTACCAAAAATGATGCAGCAATAGGGTCCATCTCGATTGGCAAGCAAAGCGATTGTGAAGCGTTTGGTTCTAGTGTGCAGCTAACAGCCATGAACTAAATTTTTCAATGCAAGAACAAGACCTTGATGGAAACTGAAGGTTTTTGATTATTTGAGCACAAACAAAACTTCCCCGAATTCCATGATTATTAAAGGTACATGTTATGAAAAAATATATAAATAAAAATAGAAGATTCTTTTCTTGAATTTTAATTATTTTATTTTACTGCAAATCGTATAGTATGATTCACTAAATAGTAATAGTATTAATTTTAAAAGTATAACTGCTGGGATTTTAAAATTTTAACGGCCCAAAAGACCTCCGAGGAGACCTCCTAGACCACCACCGGCTGCGGCGGCGGTTGTTGCTCCTTCAGTAGTAGTTTCGGCCTCGGTGGTCACTTCTTCGGTTGTTGTTTCCTCGGTGGTCGTCAATTCAGTGGTGGTTGTTGGCACCGTCGTGGTTGTTGTTGCGGGGGTGGTGGACGATTCGTCCTCGTAATCGTTCCCCCCTCCACCGTTCACTCCAGGTCCCATGTTGAGCATCTGCTGCCACCCCTTCGGACACCCTGGACACGTGATCGGAATGAATCCGACCCCGTGGCCGAAGTTAAGGTTCTGCTGCCAACCGGGTGCGCACCCCGGACACGAAATGCTCACCCCGTGCGGCAGCACCATGGCTACGGCCACCGACTTGAACCCCTGCGTGCCTCGGTTCACGTTCGAATCCGTTTGGGTGCCATCCCAGGGGCTGTAGCCTCCGTAGCCGTTCAAACCATAGCCGTAGCCGTTTCCAAAACCATAACCATTTCCATAACCTGTCCGAGGTGTATTGGCTCGGTCACTGTATGAGCAAGAATTGCCACCGCAGCAGCGAATCACCTTGCGCACTTGACGCTTTATTCGAGCTGAAAAAGAAAATTTTGCATTTAACTCAAAATAATGCATTTTGAAAACAAAAGCCAAAATTTCAAATAAACATTACATGCAATAATTAAAACCGAAGTGGCATTATCATTATTTCAAACTCAATAATTGTGAAAAGTTTAAAAATTTTCTTTTTTTCAATTTTCTGCTCTTTTTCTGCTTATTTCCTAATGAAAATTCGATCACTTGTATTTAATTATTTGCTTAGAAATCGGTTTCTTTATGATTTTAATGTTGGTTATAAATATTTAATCATCATACCTGTAACGAAGGAAAAATTTCTTAACTTTTCTGCGTGAATCACGCTTAGGTTTTGTAAGTGTCTTTTCAGCTTTAAAGGGTTGTTGACAGATTCTTGGAATGTCTTCAAATTTGTGCCTAACTCGTGCGTTAATTGATTGATAGTTTCTGAAGCGCCGGAAAATAAATGTTCCTCCATATCTGTTGTCATGAAAAGAATCTTCTGATCACCGGACTTGAGCAATTCTTCATTTTCTAATTTCTCTACATTTGAACTTGGCGATATTTCCTAAAATAAAAATATGAAAAATGAAAACTAAATTAATATTTTTTATTTTAAATAATTTTCTTACTTTTAAACTCTTCTGAGATCCTCTGGACACAGTTTCATCCTCTGCTGAGTAATCAAGACACTGAAAATTAGCAATTTTTATATATTATGCAATGCATTTTTAACAGGCTATTTTTTCAGCTTTCGTATTTTTTTTTATGTTGCTTGTATTTCGTAACAGAAGGTGCTAAATTTATTAAAATCAATTCGTATCATGATCGCAAGTTAGAAAACAAAACTACTATTGTATGATTTATATTTATACAGCATTGACATAATTCCACTGAAATTAAGAGTTAATATTGTTTCATTAAAAATTAAATTAAATTAAAGTAGAGCGAATTTTAGAGCATTGCAATTATTACAATTATTTATACTTGTATTAATTGATAGCTATAATTTAATATGCGACTTTCATCAACTTTAAATTTTATGATGTTTAATTTATTTTTTTCTTCAATATAAGAGTTCAAAACATTGTTTCGAATTCACGTCACGTTTGGCCGCCATCATTGAGAGTATCAATATAATTTGAGAAATATTACAGTTTGCATGCTTTTATTAATTCGTACTCTTGAGCTTCCCTAATTAGACAAAACATCTGAAAAACTTACTGTTGTGAGGAAACCAATGACCATCCAAAATCGAATTCGCATAATGCTTCAGCTCATAATTTAAAATCTGTGCCAAGCCGCCACCTGATGACGACTTTAGTTTTAACCTTGGTGAGTTTCTATTAGAACTCAGTCGCCACTGCTCGCAGCGGCGCTGTTGTTTTCCTGTTTCGCTCATTGGAAGTTGTATCAAAATGAAAAAAGTGAATCGAAAAATTATTATTTGGAAATGTTAGTTTTGGCGTCTAGCATCATTTTGATAACCAGAAAATCCAAAGAAACGAAATTTTTAAAAGATTTTAATTAGCATTGCTCATGCGCTTATTTATAATTCTCTTATATAGAGTCGCTTGATTGCATGAATCCCACTTCGCCCACCGCTACGATCTTTGATAAACGGACTGCAAATAAATTGGTAGCCACCGGTTATTTTTTAATGTTGAAAATTTCAAAGCTGCTTCAATCGAGTTTAGTTTTTGCGTCTTTCTTAACGATAAATCAAAAGCTATATAGTTTCGGAGCACTCAAAACGAATAAATAAATTTTAATGACACTTCTTTCATTTTTATTCTTGTATAAATAATCATTTTTTATTTATATATCTTCTCTGTTCAGATCCACTATGAGGTTAAACTAAACAGCTATCAAATTTTCTACGTGTTCTTTTCTAGAAATAACAATCTTTTTCTAGTTCAGTCAGTTGAATTTGTTATTGACGTATTTTCTTGAGCCCACCTTTTATTACCGATGCCAATGCATAAATATGTACATACCTTATGTGTATTGTAATCTTAAAAATAGCTATAAAAAAACCATACAATGCATACCCTTCATGCAATGAAAAATATAATATTATGAAATAAAACAGGGGTGCTCATGCAAAATGAAGTGTAACGCAAATAATGTCCTGAAAAATAATCAAAGTTTATCGAGGTAGAGTCAATAGATATAAAATATTTTTACTTGACAACACCACCCTCCACTGTAATGTGGGGCTAGAAAAGCGATAAATTTAGAAAGTATTCCAATCTATAAATCGTTTTAGAAAATTTTTCTGCTTGTTTCGCGACGCTATGTAAGAAAGTCATAAAATTCTGTAATAATTTTAAGTCAGTTTTATCATCCGCTTTAAATCAATATGTGTCATTTTGATTTCAATAAAACAAAAAACATTTAATTTTTTCTTTACTTATAACTAGTTTTAATTATTCCAGGTGATTCCAGGAAGAAGAAAAATTTACTGGAGGTCTCTCATGAGAATGTACCCCCCCCCCCCCCCAACATACATAAGTGTCCGTCCATATTTAATTAATAACATATAATTCGAAAATTCAACCTAGCATAGCAGCTAGTCCACCTAGATTGTCGGGCAAATTCATGCCAGGTGGTAATTGCATTCCTGCTGGCATGGTGAACCCTGGCGGCAAGGCAAGACCAGGCTTTGAACCTTTCACAGTGGTCCCCATCATAGAAGCGAGTCCACCAAGATTGTCAGGCAATTTCATTCCAGGTGGCAATTGCATGCCAGCGGGCATGGTAAACCCTGGTGGTAAGGCAAGGCCAGGTTTTGAAGACGAAGTAGTTGCTAAAGCTTTCACGGTGGTTGCAATTTTCATAGTGGTCGTAGAAAGTGTAGTTTTTAAAGTGGTTGGCGTTTTTGTAGTGGTCACAGGAGGTGAAGACGAAACCTTTAAAGTGGCTGGATTTTTGGTAGTGGTCGCAGGAGGTAATTTATTTAAAGTGGTTGGAATTTTTGGAGTGTTCTTGGGACGTGAATTTGGTGGCGAAGGCACACTTTTGGTGGTGCTCTCTGCCTCTGTTGTTACTTCTTCAGAAGTAGTGCTTTCTTCGGTGGTAGACTCTTCCGAAGTAGAAGTTTCCTCTGAAGTCGTCTGATCTTCATACTCGTTGATTACTTCAGTCACAACTTCAACCTTGTTTCCGTACTCGTCAGTAGTGTCCACAGCATTGTCCCACATATTTGTTCTTGCCTTCTTACTTTTAGTAGTGCTTAACTCTGAAAATTCCGTGGTCTTGAACTCGCTGGGCAGCAAATCCCTCCAGCCAGGTTCGCACCCTGGACACACAACAGGGATGTTTCCAACGCCGTCCCCAAGCATCAAATCATTCTGCCACCCGTCGGGACAACCCATGCAAGAAATACTCAACCCGTCCGAAACAAATCTAGCAACGGCTGTGTGTTGCATCCCGCCGGGAAGCCTCCTCCTAAGAAATCTGTTGAATGAAGGGCCGGTTGGACACGATTCCGAATGGCAGCAACGCATAATATGCTCTCTAATCTGCCTTTTAACTATTGCTAGAAATTTAAATCAATTAATCTTAAAAAGACTAATTTCTTTGTGTTTAGACAAACCTCTTTTTCTCCTAAAACCGTCATTTCTATTATTTAAATCTAAATCCTCCTTGCTATCAAAAGTTTCATTGAGTGTTCTCTCAGAATAAATCGCTATGTTGATGGCTCGCAGATCCGAAAATTCAAAGGAGATGGCAACAAGGATGAAAAGCTGTAAAATGTTATTTCATTTAATTGGGCAGCAGTTTGTTACAAAAGAGGGAAAATTTTATCTAAACAGTCCATGGGAAAAATAAATTAAATTTTTTTTCTATATAATTAAAGCACTATAAAGTTAGCTTTTTATTTTTATTGGTCTTTTGATTAATTTATTTTGATCATATTTTATAATATTTTTCTTGACCCCAGCCCTGAAAATGAGCTCATCAAGTATGCCTGCTTTCGTGTGGATCTATTGAACACTGAAAAATATTCAGTTAGGATAAGCTGAAATAGATTCAATTCACCGTGAATTAAACCTCAATTGATAAATTTTCTAAAAATTATTGCTGATTATATTTGTTTTAATTTTAAGTATAAAAGATTATTAATTCAGAAGAAAGCTATTGAGAAATAAATTGAATATTTAGGAAATCAAATATATGAAAAATATAAAAATTAAAATAACCATAATAAGAATTACCAAAAGTGATGAAGCATTAGGATTCATCCCGATGGAGTAGAAATGGGTTTTGAACGACAGCGAAGCTGGTTGTAGCTCTCTTCGGTAATATCGCACCTTTGCTTTTGTTGCGTTCGTATCGTCCTATTAATCGTCCCTTCTTCACCATCCACACGATTTCCAAAAGAAACACAGAACTATTGCGAGGGGAATATTGGCCATTCAAAATCCAATTTGCACAGAAAGCTTCAGCTCATATTTTGAAATCTGTGCCGAACCGCTTGATGACAACATTAGTTTTAACCTTGGAGAGTTACTGGAACCATGCGCCACAGCTCGCAGCGGCGCTGTAGTTTTCCTGTTTTGGTCATCAAATAGTAATAAATGAGTCTGGTAGTTCCACGTGAAAATCATTCCAATAATACATATATAACCTGACAGCTGTTTCCATAGACCGTGCAATTAAAAGGAAAATGCCATATTACAATAGCATCACAAACAATCCCTCAATTATTGTTAAAATTTTTAATGTGCTATTTATATAGGGCGGCGTATCTATCTATATCTATACCTTTTCATTTGCACTTTGCCAGCGAACGCAGAGTAATTAAATTGTACTAAATTAAAAGAAATTTATATTTTGTAATTTTCTGGTTGCGGTCAAAGCAAATAGAATTTTAAAGAGCTAAATATTTTAAAAATCGATTTTGTTTTCAAATTAAAATAATTTTATTTTGAGAGCATTGAATATTGGAGTTTCAAAAATGTTTATCATCCGAAGAGACCAGTGAGGCCTTTCATAACGTCACCGGCACCTGGAATCAAATTGTTCGCCATGCCAGCCATGTCACCCAAATTCGGAAGTGCAGTGGGCATTGTTATGCCAATGTTTCCCAAAAGGTTCTGCCCAGCTTGCAGAACGCTGCTGGCGTCAGGCAGTGCCAACGCTTTGGCCGTCGCAGGTGCAACAGTTGGTGCCAGGGTAACAGGGCGAACAGTCACAGGAGAGTCTGTTCTCAGCGTGGTCAGGACTGCGGTCACAGGTGGCTGAGTCACATTCAGAGTCGGAGCTGCTTGAGTTGTTGATGGCGGTTGTGGTTTTGGAGTTGAAGGTGAGGTCTGAACAATTTTAGGCGCTGGAGTGGTCACCGAGGATGATTCTTCCTCCGGAGTAGAGGTTCCCTCGATTTTGGTGATTTTAACAGGCTTTGTTACTTTAATTTTTCTTTTGGTTGGGCCTACCGTTGTAGTTGTAATTGTAGTTACTTCTTCGGTTGAGCTTTCTTCTGATTCCGTCTCTGGCACTGGCACATATTCCTCTCCCTTTTAGTTAAGACAATAAATCATTTTAATAAATTTATCAGATTTCTAACAATGGAAATAAATTAATTAAATTAATTAATTATTTGGAATCATAAATTTTTTTTCAAATTCACTTTTAGTTAAAAATTTTCCAGCTAAGCATTTTTTTTTTAAATATAGCAAAAATCGTGTTCTGAGATTTAGGGAAACTGAGGATAATAAAGTTTAAAACTTCCGAAAACTGAACTAAATTTGGGTTTATAACAAACTATTGAAATTATAGAATATTATTTATTTTCTAAAAAAAAAAACATTTTGAGTATACCTCGTGTGTTTGAACTTCTGGGGCCTGGGTAGTTCCAGTCTTTCCAGATAGAGCCGCCGCATAGCCCTCAGGTGATAGTAAGGAGCGCCAATTGACGTCGCAACCAGGACAGCTAATAGGAATGTGACCATGTTCTTGGTCAATTTTGAGGTTTGTCTGCCAACCAGGGGCGCAGCCAGGACACGCAATGCTCAAACCGTTTTCTCTGATGGTTGCAATTGCCCGATCTCCCATATCTTCTGATTTTTCCCGATCTCTTAAGACGCTGAAATAGTTGTCCCAGTATGCAATGGAGCTGGACGCCTTGCTTATTTGCAGTCCAGACCGAGAACTGTAGCTGCAAGACAAGTCTCCGCAACAGTGCACAATTATGCGTCTCCGCACTCTCGTTTGAGCATCTAATGAAATTCTAAATTATTATTTTTATTTAAAAATGGGCCGCAAAGAAAATTATGTGAGAAAACTTCATCAAAGACGCAGTAAGGTGCCAAAATATGTATTTGTTATAAAATAATTAAGTACTTAAAGAGACAAAAATTTCTTTTTTGTATCTCCTAAATGATCAGTAACTTGATTATAACTCCCAAATTAAGTTTTCAAACCAACATAAGTGTCCTGATTTGATTCAACTGAAATGTTTACCTTTGGATGAATTTGAAGAGGGAATCCATATTTCTCCACCAAATAAAACATTCTCCACGTTTAAACTTCTTGAAGCAGTTTTCTGAAAAAAACAGTTAATATCATCATTTAAAAATATTTTTGTTGCATATGGCAGTGAGAATTATTACAACGATTATAAAAGTTGAAATGCAAGCTAGTGTAATAAAAAATCTAAGGTCGTTCATGCTGCCTATATGTCACCATATTGAGGAAATTGACGTGCTAAAATATTTGCGGTGATGGAGAATCTATTTGAAAAATGAATGCAGGATGTACCTGAAATTGGAATCGTAAATAAAATTGATTTCCAATCATCAATATATATCAATTGCATTTTTAAATTTAAAAATATTAGAAATTTTCATACAATATCCTGCTTGTTGTAATTTTATTGTAGTTTATTGCATATGTCTTATTTTAATCAAACCATTAAATTCGTGTGAAGTTCATTTTATTGCCGATTGTTCAAAATTATGCTAAAGATTGATCAACATATTAACCGAGAGAAATAACGTTTGTTCCACGCAGTTGTTGAATTCCATTCTTGCAAGCAGGGGCTACAATATTGAAAATAAGTTTTAAAATAAAATGTAATTTTTGTATTTTTCATTTACATCCTACTGCACCAGGACAGTTCTAGAGTTAACAAATATCTGTATTAAAAAATGAAAAATAATTAAACAAATGCAATACAAGAATCATCTGCTTCTGCATGCAGTGCATCAGAATAATAGGCTTAACATTGCAAAACCTGTTGTTCTGGTAGATGGTTTCTGGCGTAGCGCCTGCAAAAGAGAGGTTAGACCATCCGCTTCACATGCGTGCTCTACAAGTAGAATAATTTACAGGAAGCCGGCTCCTCGCAAGCGTACAAAGCATTTAGGACGACATCCTTCCAAGATCCAGCGTAGCTCACTTTATCCGTGAAATGTTTTTCAATTACGTCCAACTTGAGATTAGTGCCATTCATCTAAAAATGTATAATATAAATGGAATAAATAGTCACCATTTTGATTTATCAAAAAAGGAAGATTTTTATAAAACTTTGAATAAACACTCACGAATCCGAAAGAGTTAAATAAGCAATCAGTGTAGCACTAAAATGATTTGCACTTAATTAATTATGATTCTATTTCTTTCTCTGTAAATTACAATCGCGTCCAAGTTGAATTTTTCTGTTTGAACGTAATCAATAAAAATTATATATATTTTTTTTAAAATTTAAAATGAGTTTATGCTTGCCAGCAGACCGTCCCTTTCTCTTTGGTGCCGCTTTAACAACAGTGGTTTGAGGGTAGAACAAATTTCGAACGTTTCCCAACCAGCCAGCATTTTTCTGCACAGGCCTCTGCTGTTTCTGCTGCTTTTTATTTATTTTCGGTTGGCACAAACTTAGCGCGTCGGATATCAGCAGATTGGGCACGTTACAGCAATTGTCAACTCTCTGCAAAATATTTTAATTATTAGATCTACATTTTACAAACTTCTGTACCCCAAAAGCACTGTAGATGTCATTAAGACTGCTCCCAGCAGCTTGTCGCTTGTGTCGAGGTAAAACCATATCGTCGCCTACAAGTAATACCAATTAATTTTTATTTTTATTATTACTATTTATTGAAACCATGAAGTTGGTATTGAATCAGATGCTCGTAATCGTGGTTATCAGATTTAGTACGTCGGTTCCAAATTACCGCTACGATCTGCATTATAATTGTTTCTACTTTAAAATACAGTATAAAATATGAAATATTAAGAAAATTAAAAAAAAAATGGCAAATCCTTAGAGTTCTTTTTAATATAAAGAATAATAATTTAGTATTTTTCTTGCATAAATATTGTCGTGGGCTATGCTGTCGAGTAAGCGCGAGTGCATGGTCAGCAATACTCGCAAGGTGCAATGCATTCAGTCTGCTGTTAACGATGGAACAATAAACACCTCACTGCTCTACCATGGTACTCGCCGCCTATCTTTCATTCCCCATTCTTCCCGTAACACTTGGTGGAGGCGCGGGACCAGCGATTTTGTGATTTTTTTTCTCGATTGCAATTTCGCTGGCTGTGGTCCTGGTTCAACCCCCGACGGCATCCAAACAGCAGAACCTACGGGATGGAGACGATGGGAAGAAAGAGGCGAGTGAGCAGGATTTCGTTTGCGATTCTGCCGACACCACCAGACTCAACCAATTTGGCTTTTGACGTTTCGGACATGTGAGTTAGAAAATGAGTTTTTCGGACACAACAATTGGCAACCCATTGGCAAAAAGAGCATTTTTCGGACGCTTTGGAGTGATTTGTGTACGACAGCAGCCACGTACTCGGCCCCTGATGGCAACGCACTCGGCTTGTACTTTGGACCTACAGCGGAATTCGCAAAGAGGACAGTCAGCAAGTTGTGTGTTTGATTTTTACTGACGCAAAGGTGAATGCTGAAGTTCTTATTACGCCGTGTTTTAAATAAAGAAGAAATAAATGTGAAATAGAAGTGACTTTTTTCCTGCGTCCGCACCGCGACCCCAATTACGGCCGAAAACGAGCAACATGGCGCTCAGGTTGCCTAGGTGCCGATAGCAGGAGGGCGAACTGAGAAATAAAAGTGGAATCTGATGTAATGTGAATAATTGAAACACAGCTTATTGTCTTTTCTCCGAGTATATGAATAAAAAAATTTTTAACCCTCTGTATTGAATGGGGGGTGCGGCACCTCTTCGAGGTGGTTGTCGAGTTGTCATTGTAATTGGCGAATCTTTCTGGAATAAAACTTAAGGGGGGCAGATGTCGTGGGCTATGCTGTCGAGTAAGCGCGAGTGCATGGTCAGCAATACTCGCAAGGTGCAATGCATTCAGTCTGCTGTTAACGATGGAACAATAAACACCTCACTGCTCTACCATGGTACTCGCCGCCTATCTTTCATTCCCCATTCTTCCCGTAACACTACAAGCTACAACCCCCTTATGACAATATAATAGAATGGTTTAAATACGCAAACAGAAAAAGTCAAATATGATTTTAAAAATAAAATAAATTTTATATTATATCCTTTCCGCTTGCATTGGTTTAATTTATAAAAATATTTGAACAGAGATATCACTTAAAAAATTAAAGAGCATGAAACTCTTTCTAATTTTATAGCAGTCCAGATACACGAATTCTTAATTCAAAGTTTAAATTTGTTGTAACTTATGTAAAAGAGATCAAAGTTTTTTTATTTCTCACAATCTTATTCCCACTTACGATTGCAGTGCTGAAAAAGAGGAGAAAACACTTTGACCTGGTATTGGCCATGGCTGCCCACTGCAATAGACGCAATCAAAGGCACGGTCGGACTCGCTTTGCTCGCGCAACTAAAAATCGCGCACTTATTTCACGCCTCACCGCTTTTAACGAGGCAATTTGCCAAACAATTTCCCAGAACCGGCACATATTCATTTCCCCCGGCTAATAAAATTCGAATACTGAATTGAAAAACTCGTCTCTCGTCGCTGGTGCATTTCTCCCCGCGGGCGCGAGAACCAACATAGTTGCAGCAGCTCTGAATAATAAATATTATTTGCTCTTTCTGGTCCAGCCCAATAAAAAATAGTTTACGAGACAAGTTTTGGCAAACATTTTCACACGTGCGTTCGGCAGCACAATGGGAGAAAGAGGCTGCGACAGGATCAGACTTTACGAGGTCAGTCCGAGAAACGCCGGCAAAAACTGTAATGACGGTCGAGACGGGAATTATACTTTATCAAAAGAGTGAGCAAATAAAAAAACGAGAGCGGATGGTCAGTCAGTGCGAATAGGCATCGCCTTGAAAGTGATAATAATAAAAGCTAACTGGCCTTCCTTATTATTACACCTCGGCTGCTTTAATGTATTGCGAGCAACAAAGTTGCATAAGTGAATGAGACCTGACGCGCAGTAAAATTTCTTGTGCGTCAAACTCGAAAGTCCGGCTCTGCTGCGTGCAGACTGAAATTATTGCGTCCGAGCGCACATTATCGCGCCTGCAAAGAGCGGACCTTGTTCTATTAATGCATGCGTATATACTTGCAATTCCCCTAGGGAGAGGAAAATTGAAATATAAAATATGGATTTAGCTTATTGAGTACTAAAGCGCATCGAAGTGGAACTCAAATGCTATTAACAGCGCACTTGATTATTTATCTTAACGATTTCTTGATATGCAAAAGTATTGATTTCGCATCCGTAATAATTGCACATTTCTCTATGAAATTGGAATAAATAAACTTTAATTGAAATCAATCAAGATTAATCTTATTTAATATACGTAATTATGTAACTGCAAAACTTGTTATTTTAAAAGCTTCTTTTGGAAGCTGAAGTACCGCTGAAATATTTGAAATAATTTGTTTTAAAAATGATAATAATGATAAAATTAACGTTGTTTGTGCATCATCTTATTTATAAAATTCAAAGAAAAATTAATTAGACCTGGCTTTGACTCTTCATAGGTTATAAATTTTGGTAAATAAAAAATACGCATAAAATCGAGTAACTTTGAAAATTGTGGTAATTTGCAAAATATTATGTCGTATTATGTAATGAATTTAATACGAACTTAAATTTTTTATTATTATCTTTTGGTGCATAAATGCCATGACATTATGTTAAATTGAAGAGTCTTTAAGTTCTCTTTTTTGAAGAAGGCCTCGTACTTGGTAGGAGGTCGCGTGTGAGCAGCTGCATTCCGAAATAATTTTATATATGTGGGAAAGGAAGAAAAAATGCGCTCGGCAGGGAGAAAGGTCAAGAGGGTGTCGTCGGTGTAACACATTGCGGGTGGCGCACCCCCTTAGCATATAAGCCGTGCTCGCGCGGGATGCGCCCCAAAGCTCCACAACAGTGAAATATGACGACTCTGTTTGAACAAGCTGTACGCAATTTATTTCGTATTTGGACACAAAAAGTCTCTTAGCTGTTGCATCTTTTATTCCGGTGCCAAGGCTCGCAGCGGCTGTCATTCGAGCGGACTAGATCTTACCACGGCTAATTTTTCACTTTTCAAGTTGGGAATGGCATTGTGGCCTGCGCGTCAATATTGTGCTCAAGTTCATCATCGGATACGGATAATTTTTCAGAATTTTCCACGCCTAAAACACGTTAAGCTTCTTTCATAGGACTTTTTTTCGAAAAGAAAATTTATTAAATTTTAGTAAGAATTTTGTAAATCAGCCACCACTGCAATTTTAATTCGATTTTTTTAGCTATCAAAAGATGTCAATCTATGGAATTTCAAAACTGAGTTAACTCTTTTCTTATTTGGATCAAGTCATGGTTTTTTTTTTCAGATAAAAATTTAATTATCATTAGTTAGAATTAGAATCTCTCCATATAGTAAAGCATTTTTAGAGGACATTAATAATATTGAACATAAATAATAATTTTTATTATCACTACAAATTCAATGCTTCTAATTGTCCATTGCTTCAATTATCCACAAAAAACGTACGAAAAACTTGACGGCTGTTATTTCGGTTTCTTTTTCTCCTCTAAAAACAACGGCTGTGATTTTGGTTTCCTTTTCTCCTCTAAAAACACATTTTTAACGCCTCACTTCTGGTCTGCCGCCGCCACTTTTGGGATTTTTTTTGCCGAGTGCGTGCGTTCCCAGCCAGCAGCTCTTTTTGAGTTTTATGACGTTCTCGGCGGCGGCGACAAGGGCAGCAGCTCAAAAGCCGTTCAGTTTCTGCTGCTCATTACTTTGTAACATTGCCGTGACCCTTGACTGGCGCCTTCCCCACATCTGCTTTTCCTGCATGCGCCTAATGTGCGCTGCCGCTCATCGGGAATAAAAAGGGGCAATTATATTCCATCCCACACGCAGCAAAACGAGCTGGTCCCGCCAAATGAGCGAGAGAGAAATGACTTAATCACCAAGCACGTTGAAGAGTGAAAAAACAAAATATTTTTAAGTTCCAGAAGTCTAAACAAAACGTAGACAGAAAAAGGAAAAATTAGCGCTGATTAACAAAAATTATTACATCGTACTTGCTGCTGGATATTTAAGAGTTCTTGACAGAATTCAGTCTTGTAATTATATATACCATTGAATTATGGGTAAGGGTCATCTCGAAAAGATCTCAGAAATTAATTGTCCTCAAAAATCGACTTACGAAAATTAGCATGGTATTCAAAATTCGTGTTGCATCCAGTTTGTTCTAAATCTTAAATTGCGTTTATTCTTAAAAATATAACGATGAATTTGGATATTATTTCACAAGAGAAAAATTACACAAAACATGTCATAACAAAACAGACACTTAAGTTTTTGAAAAAATTGCAATCCTTACTAAATTTAGCAGAAGAAAATAATAATATTATAAACTTTTGATTAAAGGTTTAATCAAATTAAAATCTACCAAATTTAAGATATAATTCATAGCGTACTTCAACAACTTCCTATAGCTGTTTCCCCCCCACCAACAATTTAAATTCTGATGCGCGGATTTTAAAATTGCTTTTTTATGAAAGTAATGTTAATAAACAAATCCACACATATTTCCACAACTTAAAATATACTTCGGCCTAAATGAGCAAAATATTATGCTCTCACTTGAGATATCATCCATCGTGTGTGACGTAAGTGCGGCTCCTTTGCGCTCATCCTGCTAGAGATATTTTGCACTAATTATAGGCAGCCCGCGTGGCATGATGAGGCGTCAACTCCGGCGGGCGGCGGTGCACAAGAAAGAGAGAAACATGCCTGCGGGGCTATAAATATGCGAGATAATGATCCGCCGTAATTAGGAAGAAACACTCCGTGCGCCCCATCATAACGCTGAAGCGATTTTTCATTCATTGAAAGAGAAACACGCGCGCTCTTCGTCAAAAGGCGCGGCTCGCTTTGTCTGCATGACTTAATTTGGCCAAATTCGTGATTTCCAATATCAATTTGCTGCCTCTCGGATTGAATTGTGCCAAATCGTCATTATAGCCCTCGCGTTTCTTTTGAATAATTATAATCCAGCAGCTGCACCCATTTGTGTTTATTAATTTTTTGTTCAAGTAAAAAAAAAAAACTGCCAAGGTTCTTTAAGAAGAAAATTTACTAATTTTTGTTAACATCATATTTTTTTGGTTGGAAAATTGATTGACACAAAATAGATTGTGCTCCTGATTTTATTTTATATTTTATTGCTCGTCGAAGCGGAGATTTGAATCTGTTGTTGAGTGCATTATTTTGGCTCATCTTTCCTCAAGAGGCCTGTCATTCGTCCTTTGTGCGCTATATTGATACAAATATTGGACTGCAAAATGGTCCTTTTGTGACATACCATGCTGATAATTCAAATGCCCTGAGCTCAATTTTAATCCTGTTATCAATTCGTTGTTCAAGCTGGCGTGCATTTTGTCGATGCATAGAGTCCTTGGAGGTTTTACAATATTTGCCGTGTTTTTATCAACGAGCTTAAAAAATATATTATATGACAAAAAGGGGATTTTTCTTTTGACGTCTTGGCGCAGCTCACTTAGATTTTGATCGATTTCTTGTCATTGTATTTTCGTAGTGCGTACAATGTATAATAGTATTAAAATTCTCATCTATTCCCTCAGTTATATTAAACTGTATAATTTTTGAATGTGTAATAATGATGTACCCCGTTCCCCGTTATGGGCAGAAATTGCCTTTGTGATGGATCAATAATCACATTTTGAAAGCATGTAATAATTATTTTAAATAATATATAAAAAAATAAGATTTTCTTAACATTAAAAACTATATTTCTCTTTATGAATAATAAATTTAAACGTTTAACCTTATACCAACAAAGAGCAATTAAAAATATTTAATTTAATTAATTTTTTTTTAATAATTTTATCTGATTAGGCTAAAATTTCCTTAGGTATTTCAAACTTGTAATGAACAATTCTTTTATCTTAATTTTTATCAAAAAATATAATAATTTTATTATTTTTAAAATATTATTATTAATTTAATTAATTAAATTTATTTTATTGAATTGATTTTTATTAATATAAATATTCATGATCTTTAGGGGAAACGTTTCATTGAACATTTTACTCGCAATAATACCACGAGCCCCTCCTTAAGTTTTATTATTTTTATTTGCACTCCTGCTGGGATAAATGCCCTACTATCAGCTACTAACCTTATTATAGGTATCAATTGAATTGATTACACGAGATTGAAGATTGAACTTCCTCTTTTTTATAATTTTTTTCTGTCAAATTTTTGATGCCCGTGGAGTAAAAATGTTCAATTGGAGATAAATTCCAATTATAATATTTAAGAAAGACTCGCCCCAAACAGTATTATTATTTAATATTGGAGATATTTTAGAGAAAAATTATTCCGCCCAAAACACGACTTCAGGAACGAGAGCAAACAAACACAAGGCCCAATTTTGATCACATGCAAGAGATGAAACTTTTCCTCCCAGGGAGGAGTTGTGCGAGACGCGCGCGCCTGTTTTATTTTTATTTTCGATGATGCCTGGAAATGATTTCTCAGCGTGAGGCCTCTCTCGTGCGTGACCCGCGAGAGAAAAGAGTTATCCACCCATCAGGGCGCGTTCCGAGTCATCAAGGAAACACAAAGGGCCAACTCAAACAAGAGCAACACCGCCTCGCAGCCACGACAAATCGGCACGAGCACAAAGATGCACGCAAAAGAAAAGCCGCGTGTGAGAAATTTGACGGCGCTTTTTGATGTTTCGACACTGGGTTTTTACTAAAGGAATTTAATATAACTTGTAATTTGAGGTTAAATAATACATTGCATAATTCCTGTTAAATTGATTAAATTTCCACTTTATATAAGTGTCTAACTAAGTAAATTAGAGTTACTTTTTCTATAATTCAATATGAATAATAATAATAATATTGAAAATCTTTAAACAATTCTTTCGAGTTCTATTGTATATGCTCACAAAAATTATGAAATTACTTATTATACGTGAGTTAAAGTTTTAAAAGGAAAATTCATTTTAAATAATTATTAATTAAAAAATTAAATGATTGGGGATTGTTGACTAAATTTATTCCAGATCAATGTCTTAACTTATTTAGGCAAGGTGCTTTGTAATTTATTATAAATCAAAGATACACTTCGACTCCGACGCCGGGATTGGTCGAATTCCAGACTCCAGAGAGCGATCTCAATAAGAACAAGCCATCTTTCATAAATTATTTTGAACAAATATTAAAATGCAAAAGTGTTAAACTTGATAATTATGATTTAACTAAAAAATGGCCCCCGGAATAGTTCAATATTATGATTTAAAATCGCATATTTCACTACTACATTTAACAGGAACAATTTATTTAACAATAAATTGTAACTTTTTTTCAATATTATTTGTGCTATTCAGAGCAAATTTATAAGAGATTCAGTATGATATTCATACGTATGTTTAGATAGCTCAAAATAAACTAACTCTCCCACTTACACACTAAAAAACTTGAAATGAAAGATAAACGGCGCTTTGTTCTGCGGCTGCCAATTCGATTTTATTTTTCATCTCGTTGGAATTCGCGCACAATGCATCTGCTGTATTCAATGCCGATCAACCAATTGAAACCAGATGTTGAATAAATGAGAGAGCAAAGAAAACTTCTCTATGCAATTTGTATGTCTCTCTCGTCAAGGCCTCAACATTTATTGGCAAAAGAAGATAAAGATGATCTCACAGAGAGCGAAAACGAAACTTCGCTTCAGTAAAAAAGGACAAAGCTCTGCACTCAAAATCAACCCTCTCCCGAGAGGAGACAAAAAGCGACGAGAGGAATTTCGGTGGAGCAGCAATAACTGATGGGCAGAGATAATTGGCCAGCATCTTCCCAGCGTCTGTCTGTGCCAGTCACGCGTCGCAATCTTGAAAGGAGTAAAAAATAAAAAGAAAACGAGAAGGTTGCTTTTGTGCCTCGTGTCTTGGCGGCACAAAGAGACCCTCTCAAGAGCTGCACCGAAAAAGAGTTTATGCAATGAAAATTTGCTGCACTGATACAGCTTTATCCAAATATTTTGATTCGCAGGTGCACAATCGCTCCTTTGAAAATATTTATTTACACATTTTTTCAAAGAAACCCTTCCCACGTCGCGACCGATTTGCTGCTCCGAATCGGTGATTGAAGTTGTCGTACGGAGGCTACTTTTTGCAGAAAAAAAGAAGAACCACGTGGATAGCAGCCCTTGTTTTTATCCGACAGCAAAAAAATTGAAAAATGTCGTATAGATAGGAGTGGCGAATTAATGGGCCAGCTAATTTATTCGCCTGTGAATCAAACGGGTAACTGGATATTCCGCAAAAGCCGTATCATATTCTTGCGTGCGCGACTGGTTTGGCGAAATTTTCACGCATCGTTAGTTTGTTCTCTCATCAATCGGCTTCAATGGGGGGAAAAATAATAAATACAATTTCTAGAAAGGTGAAAAAATTAAAATTTATATTAGGCCCTCCTGATTCTTATTCTGCTTTTTTGTAATTAAATGGAGTTTACATTACATTAAAAATTAATAATTTTCTGTAAATTTTAATCATTTAAAAAATTCTTTTTGATTTTTTATTTTTAATTTAAAAAAGCTTAATATTATTGATCTAAAGTATTATTTTAATGAAATATTGCGCATAAAATTTCCTCAATCAAACTTAATTTATTTTTTATAAATTCATATTTCCTAACCTGCATTGGCAACCTTCTTTTCTTGAGGATTAATGAAACTTCACTGTGAAAGGAAAGAGGATTTGCACAAACTCGCTTCTCAAAAGGAGCAACCAAATCCCTTTGAAAAACGATCCATCCGCCGCCATCTCTCAATTAACTCATGCAGAAAATCGCGATCGCATTTCTCACCAGCAATAATTCATTTATATATACTTTACGTCTGCAGTGCATACCCATCTGGCGAGAACAATAATTGTAGATCGAAAAATCTTAGATATGCCATTGTTATTTGTTGTAAAAAGGAAATATAGGAAAATCCTGGCCGTGTCACACGAGAGTGTGCTCGAGCGTGTAATTTGATTATTTACGACGATAATCCCGGCAACAAGTCAAGAAGTGTGCGTTGCAAAATAAACATACACAGCGCGCGAGAGAGCAACCTTGCGGTGATTAAATCCATCAATCATAACACACGACAAGTCTAATAAGAAAAATGTTGTGCGCGAAGATAGAAAGTATAAAAACGTCAAGCTTGGTGGGTGTGGAGTAGGTTCCGTTTGTTGTTGTTATTTCTGTAATAAGTGGAATTGCCACCGTGTCTTTATGCTTTGTCGACGCCCTGAGGCGTCTTCGTGAGCTTCGAGACACTTGAGCCAGATGACCTCAAAACCTTTCAGCCTATAGAATGTGCAGAGTTGAGAACGAATATATAATGATGAAGTAATTTATATTTAAAAAATTTTTTATGTAAATTTTTTATTCAGTCCTAATGACTTAAGGATCAGAATTATAAATACTAAATTTTTATTTCAAATTAAATTTGAATTATATCCCAACATTCTCTTCAAATGAAAATTTGAAGTTTGGATTCTAAGCAATGGTTATTACACCACGGATAATAAGAAAAAATTCGCATTAGAAATTTTCTGATATTTAATAAAATTTTCTAAGCAAACAATAACATATACGCGAAAATCAAAAAGTTAAAAAAAAATCAAAATAACTTCTTAAAAATCAATTCAATATTTTGAGTGTAAAAAAAGTGTTGAATTTAAGTCAGTTAAATAATATAATATAACATTTACGCAGTTCATTTTATTTAATTGATTGAATTTCAGCTTTCAAATTAACAAGAGCACGATAATAAATATAGATTGCATATGACGAGCGCTGAACCATCAATTACACAAGAATCTGTCACTTGCACTTGATGCAGAGCAGTCGTCTTGATGTTTCTCGCTGTGTTATTGATTGTTCCCGTACATACGCGACTCACTCAACTCTCGGCGCGGTGGCGTATTAAAAACTAACATTTGGAGTAATGCTGACACATATGCGCGTCTCGCCGTGTCTTTCTCCGCACAAACGTCGACTTGAATTTCATTTATCACGCCGGTCGGGAATTGAGCATTCAAATTAACCCTGCAAAGCTCGAGACGCATAAATGTCAACCGCTGCGCGCTCACCAAGTTGATTAGCGCCCCATTCATAACGAATCGTTTGTGTCCCGCTGCTTGTCAGATTATTTTTATACGTCTCTAGTCTCAGCTATGCGAAGAAACGTGCACGTTGACGTGCTGGAACTTGGCGTTTGAGTGATGATTGGACCCATTTGGTGCCTTGTCCCAATAGTAAAACGAGAGGAATGTAACCGAAACTTCAGACATTTTTAGGAAAAAATAGCCAAATGAAATTTAGAAATTAAACTAATGCTCATGTAATTAATTGAAGTTAAATGCTGAACTTTTTTTATAAAATAAAACTAGAAATAATTAATTATTTATTCTAAATTCATTGTCATTTCATCAAAAAGAATATAATACGCTTTTGGTAAAAAAGGAAATCTGGAATAGATCTCCAGCATTAAATTGGAATGAAATATCACAAAACCCTTTTCTTTAAATGGGTGATTTTATCATGGGACAATAGTAAGTATAATATATCTTCTTGAAAAATATAAGGCGACAGTTAAAAACCCAAATTTTTGTTTTTAAAATTGTAAACTTGAGCAATCATTGGCGTTATCATTTAATCAGTTTTCAAATTAACCGGAATCCCACTCATTTACGCCATTAAAAGTCAGAAGAAATAAGAATTTGTTCAAAATAAATTTTAATTAAAACCTTTTACGCACATTTATCCAGCAGGCGCACCGATTTCATTTATATATGTAAAATGCATACTTTTGTTGATTTCTGTCTGTACTCAGCACTGATCCTCTTTTTAAAAGGGATTCTAAGAAACATATTGCGTAGGAATTTCCTCGTTTTTGATTCATGGTTGGGAGCGTGTGCACTTTTCTCAAGAATCGCACCCTTGCACGCTTCATAAAACACGATTTTTTTTTTCTTTTAGTCACACGAACGCACGCAGGACATCCGCAATGTGTTGCAACCCGCACGACCGAGAGATAAATCAGCGGCAGTTTTAGCACTTCTCATATTTTCCGTCAGCGGTCGGTCGGTGTCGTCTTTCAATTAGGCACCTCCCGCGGCAGCCAGAGGTCACAGGTCACGAGTGCCGCAAACAGTGACAAAAACAGGAAGGAGAAACCCTGCCGAAAACGCCGCCGTTCATAATTGGCAGCAGCCAAAGAAGTTCTTAAATGACAGCGGAAAACTTTTCTCTCCAAGTTTATAACTCGTTCGATTCGTCTCGCGGCTGAGAAAAAAATAATTCCGCCCTTTGCGAGTGCAGCTTGTTTTGAAGTCTCGAGGGCTTTGGCGTCTGGTCGCACACGTGTGCGTGTTTTCCACAGCCGGTGCATTTCACGAACAATAAATACAAATGTTTCCAAAGACCCCCTTAGCAGCGGCTCATTATGCTCTCAGTGAATCTGCATATCGAGCGCGACCCTTCACCTTCCATTCAGCTCCGCTTGTCAATTAGCAAAAGCGTTAGCCATGAAACTGGCTCGTTTATTGTAAAGGGGCTGCTGTGAAAACATGGCGACTTCAAAAACTCGAGCAATTAAGAAAGGAAAAAAATAATTAGAAGCCTAATAAACATAATTATCGATAATTATAATATTTAAGTAAAAATAGTAAAAATTAATAATAATAACTTTGAGTAGTTCCACTGAAGTATTATAATTAATGGAGGAATATGATTGTATCATTATTAAGTGATTGGATTTTTTATAGAAAAAAATACATTGTAACTACTAAACATTTTTTATAAAAACTTTATTACTAAAGGAAATAATTTATTTTTAAATCTTGCAAAAAGCAGTCACTAAACTTTATTATTAAAAAGTAAATAATAACCTCGTATTTTCAAATTAGCTTTGCCAGCCAGCAGCAATTAGAACCAATTTGAAGCCGGGCGGCTCGAATATCAACAGTTTTCTGCTTTAATTTGCAACCGTATGGCGCAAAATTAAAGGCCTGTTGCCGGATCATAATTAAGCGCGACCCATTCACGACCTATCAGCTACATGAGCTGTGACAGCCAACATTATTTCAGAGTCGAAAACAAATTCCGGCAGTAAGCCGAAACCGGGCAAGACACAAATTATTTACTATACGTCAGGCTGCTGTCATTTTCCGAGATAATTAGTGGCCAAGTGACCATGCAAGCTGACATTCGACGCTGGTCTTCCTCCTACAAAAGTCAAGAAACCATCCGGCCCGCTGGAAGACTTATCGGTGTGGGAACAAGAAAAAGCGGCGACGCATGGTTTTCTCATTAAATCGGAATATAACTTTTCGGGGGCTTGGCGAGTTGACAAACCGAGTTTGGGTGTTTGTGGGCGACTTGCGGAAGGCATTATTTCTTCTCGAGACGCCCACTGCAACCCTCGCAGTGCGGACCGACTGTTTGCACAAAAATTCTCGCTTTGCTCTTTTGTTCCAAAACACCACTCCTTCAACGACCGTGTGAGTGTTTTTGCTGTCGAGTGTTTAATGAGCGCACAGAGGGCCTTTCAAAATCCATCATTTCTGACTGCTGATTGTTCTTTCTGTTCCCACGTCTGTGCGTTTTCAAATAAAAGCGTCACAAATTATTATTAAATTATTTTTCCCACTCTCTTCAACAAATTTGTTTAAGTGGCTGTTCAAGACTCAATAGGTAATATAAAAATCAGAATTATTTTTCTGAATCGAACAGAAAGGACCGCACAGGGATGATTAATTGAATGTTCGCATTTCAATAATTTAAGTCCTCTTTCATCTCAAGAGTAATTCAAAGCCGTGCTTGTGTACCCCCTGGAAGTTAGCAGTCAACACTTGACAGGTTTCGCTTTCAGGCTTTCTTTCTCTCGCTCGAAACTGGCGCAGTTCGAGCAGGGCAATGAAAATAAACAATGCGCCCCCGGCTGACTTCTCTTCTCGTCCCCGCATTTTTAATATATGAATTCAGAACTGAACACAACAGCATCACGTGTGCGTGTTGCTGGTTATTTTTACAAAACCATCATCAACACATGCACACCCTTAAAAACTCTGACTGAATCGCACCGCAGTTTGCTTCGGTTCCCATTGCTCCTCAGCTGTAACCACTTGAACGGGTGGTTTACTTTTTCAAAGCAGAACAACGTTTTCAGCTCCTGCTTTGTAAGTACGGGTATAGAGAGAGTGTAGTTTTCGTTCGATAGCAGCTCCTAACTATCGCGAGGGGATCAAGAAAGCTCTCAGATCACACTTCAGGAAAGTGTATTTTAATTTAAGAAGTTTTTTAATGAAGTTTAGTTTACTAAATACTTTAGTAATAGGTATTATCTACATAAAACCAGATTAAAATAGAGTGCAGCATCTTGATTCAAATACGTTTTTGAAAAAAAGGATTTTGTATTTAAAATTTACTATAAATTGTTATTTTGGGGGAGAATCAATTTAAAATAAAATTATTAAATTTTTCTGTAATGAATGATTCAAAAAATTATTATGTTATTGAATATATCATGGGAAGGAGAGTTCAAAATTAAGAAACATTTTAATTTTATGTGTTCGCCAAGCCATAATAGTTCTTTGTTGAGCTATAAAAATGTTTTAAACAGAATCATTTTTATGAACATTTCTTTCTTATAAAATTATAATTTTTAATTTTATATCAATTTGTGTTTTGTTCTATTAAAAAAGATGTACTGTTCTATTATTAATGTTCCTCATTTAAAACTTTCATTAACACGCATAAAGAAATTTATATCATATGATAATAAATTTAGGCCAAAACTGACTGGTTTAAATTACTCAATCCTGTTGCATTAGAGGAGGAGAGGAATTAAACAGCACGTAATAAGAGGGAGCGCTGCTCTAATTTGAAGAAGTTATGAGGAAGAGTGTAAAAAACAGAAGCTGCTGAGAAGTCCCAGAAGTTTCATCTGCTGCGAGAAAAGCATCGGGTTTCTCGTCCTTTATCTTTTCTGTCACTCACTCTCTGCTGCACGCCTTGAGAGAAATATGAATGTAAGAGCGGTGGCATATTTATTTATCAGAAAAGCGCTGCGAGTCCCAAGCACAAGTGGAAATCTGCGCCGAGCG
Organism: Neocloeon triangulifer; assembly: GCF_031216515.1. Lineage (NCBI taxonomy): Eukaryota > Metazoa > Arthropoda > Insecta > Ephemeroptera > Baetidae > Neocloeon > Neocloeon triangulifer. Next base: position 5,973,782 of record NW_026775554.1, on the reverse strand, counting down.
AGACACGTGGCTCGCGAACTTCTTTCTTTTTTCGATCTGGTAGCCACTTTTGCTCTCTGAATGAATATAAATTTAACGACGAAATTGCGCCGTTCGCGGCCCACGTGGATTCCTTTGCAAAGTTTAAGGCGTTCCCTCTCATTAAAATAAATTTGCGCCTGGCCGGATCGACTCGCTTGTGAAAAATATTCGGTTTTTTAGCGAGAGAGCAGATGTGCCTTTGCGAGTTTTTTTTCAATGTGATTTGAGTCCAGGCATTAGTGAGAATTAGCCGGGATTATGACTGTGGTCGCACCCAATATTTTAGATCCGATGATCGCTCTTGATGTGGGTCGAAACTCGGTTGGAGGAAAATTATAAATTCAAATTAAATGAAATTAATTAATCTGTAATAGAAATAACGAATTGGAGCGCGACGGATTTCTTTTTTCGCAGCTCTGTTTTTGCAAAATATTGACGACATTGGAAAAAATTATGTATTATTAAATTATTATTTTTTTTTCTTTTCATTTTTACACCTCATAATATGGTTCAAATTAAAAGAAAAGTAACAGAAATACAAAAATTAAATTCATAATTAACTGTGCGCGCTATATAAATATGATAGCATTGAAAACTAAAGCAAAAAAATATATATTTTACCCGAAATTGTTAGGGTCATATTAATGAGAGATTGAGGTATGCAACTTGCTCTACTCAGAGGTCGAACAGGCAACATAAATTCTTTTTGTTAATGTTACGAATGTTACAAAATTAAAGATATTAATATAGTACAGAAGAAATATTACGAAACATAAAATATACGACACTTTGCAACTAAAAATACAATTAATACACTTAAAATATCTTTCTGCTATATTTATTAATTTTTTTAAAAATTACATGAAACCTTTTTGATAGTTGCGTGGTGGCTTTTTATTTAATTTTTGATCTTCATTGAATTTGCTGTTTTAATTTCAACCAAGCGATGTGAGAGTGAACTGGTCCAAGCAACAATTTCTAGTCACGATTATTATCAATTCGCACAGGTGAGACGGCGAAACTGGGTGGAATAAATTCAGTTGTCACGAAAGTCGCACAAAACTTTCGGTCGAGTTAAAAGTAACACAATATTATGCGGTGGCTGATAATTTACGAGTGCGGGAACGGGACGCATGGTAGGTATATTTATATAAAAAGCCGAACAACACACCACTTTTCGCTATCATAATAATATTCAAAGTGGCAGTCGCTCGGTCGCATTTACATTTAATAAAATGTGTACGCGCGGAGAGAAAGACACACACGCTTCGGCGGGCTGAACGCACGGAGTGTCTTTTTAAAGCGCACGGGACTTGTTGCTGCGGCGGAGCGGTAGTCGCGCGGCAGTAAATAACAGTGCTAACAAGTGATTTGCATACATTATTTGACACACCACGCGCATAAGCCAAGGGCGGAATGTGGGGGCCTGTGTGTGGGGCATCTCGCCTCATTTTACGCTCCGAACACACACACCCATGCACTCACTCGCAGCCCAGTTTGCTCAACCGATCTTAATCTCTTCGCCTGCACTTAGCGCACAAGTATCGTTTTTCCCACTGGAATTATTTTACTTTTGTTCCAAATCTCATGTCCAACAGTCGATGTCTTTGAGGTTCATAACAATTCAAGAATCAAAACTTTGATAAAAAAAAGTTTAAAGTAATTTATTTTGTACTGATTAATGTTAAATAAGTATGTTGTATAAATAAGTCACATTAAATACTACCAAAATATGGGTTTATAAAGTTAACGTAAGTAGTTCTTTATGAGTCTTTGATTTTTTCGGATTTTTTCATGTCATGTGGTTTATTATGTGAAAAAAGCCATAAAATATTAAGAAAATTTGTATTTTTTTCTTTTGAATTTTTTTTGATTAATTAAAAATAAGTATTATAAATTTAAAAAATAACACAATCACACAAATATGTCTAAATGAAAGTTAAATAAAAAAAAGTAGTTAGAACTCGTAGTATTTTAAATATTTCCAAACATTGAATTTAAGAAATATTGAAACCAGGTAACCGTCGTTGCAAAGAAAATAAAATTATTTTTTTCCTGAATATTTTTAATGGATTTCTATGTTTAATAAGGGCCGGATTTTGTTGAAAAATAATTACTTAATTTTATATAAAATCAGCATAAAATATCTTTTTCTGTAAAAGAAAAAACATGAAAAATTATTGTTATGCATACCATAGGGCTACATTGATATATGATAATCAAATTTTGAAGTCACAAAATAGCTCAATTCTTTTTTAACATGCGAGTTTTTATTCGATGAGAGCTATCAGAAGAGTATATTGTCCAATTTTGTCCACCATATTCAAATTTCAAAAATAGCCCGAGTCAAGGTAGGCTTTTGGATGGCCTTCATTGATAAAACAAATCCAAAAGAAAATAACTCAAGTTCATCAATAAAAAAAAAATATTTGTTTTCTAGAAAAATTTCTTGCATGAAGTTAATTGTTTTTTATTTGAGCAATTGCAGCTTTTGAATCGCTCTCATTATTATTTGCAAACTTCGCGTTACGAAAGCGCAGATGTTTTGCCTTTGTGGTTGTGCGAGCTGATAAAGTGCTGCCGAGATTGTCTCGCTCGCTTCTTTTGTGTAATCGCCCGCCACTGCTTCGGTGCATATACGTGTGCTTATGCAAAACAGCACTCGTCGACTCGGTGCCTGCGAAATAAAAGCTTGCGCCCGACCATATGGCCGCGCGCCGCCGTCGCGCGGTTATTCTTTCACTCAGGCGTGTCTGTCAATCAACTTTCAAATTAAGCACCGCCGCGTTGGAAATTAAATTAGGTGTGGCTGCGCGCGGCCGTGAATGGAAGAGGAGCTGTTGAAAATAATGAATTGGCTCAGCTGATCATTGCCGGCAATCTGCGCGTCGTGCACCACCAATCGGCCACATCGCCAAAATTGAGCATTGTTTGCAATCTCGATTTTGAATCTGCTATGATAAAATCTCCAAAATAACTGAATAAAATTATCGCAAGACCCTATTTGATCTTTTAAATTTAAACTTATACACATATGGAAAAAAAGTTTTTACTTAATACAACAAATTAAGTAATTAATTACATTTCAAATTTAGAAAGATTTACAGAAAGTGATCTTATTATGGTCTTATCATCCTAAAAAGTACGTTATGTGATCATTTGAAGGAAAACTCCATCAGGGTTTTCTTATTAAAAATAAAAAAGTTTCAGTTAATAAAATTTCTTTTTTAAATCTATTAATTCAATAAATTAAATTGAAAGATACTGTGGAACTTAATTATATGAAATCAAGTTTTTAATGTAATAATATTCTATTTATTTGCTTTTTTTTCTCCTTTTTTTTTAAACTGCATGATTTTGGATTTAGATTTTTTGCCAATTTTTGCAGAGAAATTCCTCCCCCAGCCAAATCGATGATAAAATTAGCAGAAATTGTTACTAAAATATAATATTATGCAATTAATTGATATCTTGATGGTACATAGGGAAAAATATGAATTCATTTCAATCATATGATTTCGTCTAACTCTAATCATAATTTTGTTAATATTTAAAAACAAAGAATGCTTCTTATTTTTGAACTAGGGACGCAGAAGTTATCCGCCTCCATGCAAACAAAAACATCTGCGGCGAAATCACAGCATTTTTACTGCCCATATGCGGGTGCATGCGTGCGACCCGGAGGCCTTTTCTTTTACCAAATCCTCTTCATTTATGATATCTGGAAACAAGTACATGTGTGCGTCCTCCCACGCTGCGCTGCAGTTGAAACATCTTTTTCAATATTTACCCAGCACACCTGTTAGCCTCTGCGAAAGAAGCAGCGGAGAAGGTTGTCCGCCTTTCGCCTTCTGCATTTGGCAGCGAATTTTTTTCCACTCATCACGACGTTGGCGGGGATTAATTGATTTCATTAGCATAATTAGGCATAGTGCATTCTTTCATTTTTCATCAGGTGGTTTTTAAAAGATTCTGAATGGACAGTGTAATTGTTGCACGAATTAAGCCCAAGGACCATTCATTGATTCGGGAGTGGCTTTGTTTGCATTGCATTCAAATTTAAGCCAGTTGGTTTTACATCATCGCGTTGTCCAGCAAATTGAGTTTATTTGCTTTTGGCCCAAATCGTCAGCCTTTCATTGAATATTCATCTTTCGCCTTTTCTCATCCGGGACAATTTTCACGCCGGGTGCAGCATGTTTTAGAATTCACTTAGCATTACTGCTGCTGTATGTTTGCTCTCTCACGCTTGCATTTAGTCAAAAAAGAATGACAAACCATTATATTATATATTTTCCTTCTAATTTCCTGCTCCTTTGCTTGACACAAATTATACACGGACGGGGACCTCTACTGTGAAAATACATAAAACTCGAAATGTGTCTAGACGGGTATCACCCATGCATTCAAGAGCAGACTCGTTATTAAAATATTTCAGCTTCGTGTTAGTGGAGCAAAACATATTTTATTTTTTTATTACTCGCTAACTGCCACGGGGAACAGAGGGGGCGCGTGTTCAGGATCTGTGCTGTTGTCGCTTAGGTTTTTTTACATGTTAGGAATAAAATAAAATTTTTGTGAGTAAATCCAGCAAGAGATCCTGTTGCGCATAATTAATAGTTTCCACCCTGGTGGGTGCTTTAATTTGCCGAGGCTGCGCGCCGTAGGTCGTTTAAAATATTACATAGAAATATTTGAGGATGCTATCGTGATATAGGTGTGTGCAAAGAAGCGGGATGTGGAGCCTACGTGCAATTTCACGCATTTTATTCTCATGAATCATCAGATGAAAGAGAGAAATGAGGATTGTGTAACAAAACTCATGCTGCATTACTCCAGTAAAATTAAGGTTAGCACTTAAAGCATATACTATTTTCTTGTAATCAGCTAATTTAAGGTGTTCAAAGTTATTCAATATCATTTTTAAAGTTTCAAATTTTTTAAATTCTTAAATAAAATTTTAACTATTTAACAATGCATAATAATAAATTTTTTTATGCTGGAATGATTTCGTCGCATATTGAATTGAATATATTTAATTAAATTATACTATTCATATATGCAAAACATGTCAAAAGTTTTAATTTCGTTTATGTCTCCACTTTTTTTTTCATTTCTACAAAAGAATTGAGGTACTTGAAATTTTATCTCTTTAAGCGTCTTTAAGATAATTTTTAATAATGCAATTTGCGTTGATATTAACAGCAAAAAAATATTGAAATTGCATATTGTAAAGCATGGAAATTTGATAAAACCAAATTAAAATAAATAAATATATCCCGTGAAATAAAGATTGGTTCTTAATTATTTTTTACAGCCCTCTGTTCTCAATTGAAGTGTTATTGTTGGAATCAATCCTGTTCTCCTATGGCTCCCAATAAAAGAAAGCCCACTGCGGGATTTATTTGGCCTTATTGGTAAATAATATCAAGTTGTATCGCTAGAGGCTCCAATTACCGGCATTTATTCCTCGCCGTTGTAAAAAGCCGTGTGCTTGTTTGCGTTTAAATAGAAATAAGAGCAACACCTGCGCCCGAGCTGTTATAAAGGAGTTTATTCTCGCTGGCGTGCATTTTTTTTTATTTATGATTTACAAGTGGACCAAAGAACAAGAGAGAGAAAAGTAGAAGTGTATAGAGAGGCATAATTGACTATAAATAAGCGGCGCAGGGCAAATAAACTCAAGTTAATTGAGCGAGGTGATTTATTCATGATTCTATGCGCCGCCTTCTCATTTTGTTGTTGTTGTTGTCTAGCGGACGAATGGAAATAAGTCATTTAAATGGAAATATTTTTCCAACCAACTCTGCGTTTTCGAGCCTAATTGAGATGTGTTGAATCACAGTTATCTACATAATTTTTTTACCCCCGAGGAAAATCGATCGATAAATTACAGGATGCCACTTATTATAAAAAGCTGGGAAAATAGTGGAAGGTGTGAAAATGCTGTAATTTGATTTTGGATTAAAATTTAATCTGATTATAATCACATCTATTATTCAGGAAAAATTACGACAGCATAGTTTTGTGAAGTCCAAATTACGGCTCGTAAATTGGTTGCTCATAAAATATTCATAAATTCGATTATTGGCCGGTGTTTTGTTCGGAATCAACAGGTTTATTTTGCAGCTTCTTCTGCTCTTCGGCGGGAATGACTTGCTTCTGCCTCAGGAAAAAGGGCAAAATGTTCACAAGATGGTTCAATTCCTTGATCAAAAACTTGGCGGTGTCCTGGTCCTTGGCATTGACATTGATCACAGTAATCTCCAAACCACTGGCGGAATTTTGAGGTTGGGTGACGTACGCGTAATTGTCGCCGTAAAAGTTGGTTGCTGGGTCGTAAGGGTCGTAATAATATTTCTTCAACTGATCCACCTGGTCAGACTGTTCTGGTTCTTGGACGGGAGATTCTTCCTTGGATTGTTTTTTGGAGGAGGAATGCGAAAACGACGTAGACGAAGAAGACGATGAGGATGAATCTGCGTCTGCAATATTTCCCTCAGAGTTAACAACCACCTTATGTGAAAATTGGGAGATTTTAGGTTAGCTAAAATTGAAAAATACTTTCCTTACTTCTTCAATCACATCATTGTTGCCATTTTCATTCAGATTGAATTCCTCCACTGCCAATTTGCCCTCAGTTAAAACACTTGACTTTCAAAATAAAATAAATTAATTAGTATAAAGATGCGAAAAAGTCAAAAGAAGGGCATGAATAGCTTTAATAATATAAAATCTTGATTGAATTTTCTAAAATTATTTCTACCGGTGCAATAAAAAAGAAATGAATTTTTATCAATCGTATTTTTAGCTCTGAAGCAATTCCAAGTGAGAGGCATTTTTACATGGCTGCTGAATACAGAAACTGCTGATGCTCATATTGTGTGTATAAAGAAATAAAAAAAAACGTATTTTTCGAAAACATCTAAACAAAATATCTTCATGCACCTGCATATCCTCATTTTCAGGTATACAATTTTTTTATATCCAAAACTTTTCAAGCCCTATGTAATAATATGTTTATAAAAATTTTGAATATACTGATGCTCTTCTCTTACCTCTTTATATAGTAGAGTCAGATATAATAATGGCCTCCCGTTTGACGAGTTTGTCGGGTTTCTTGAAAATTAAAAAAAAAATATCAAGTTCCACTAAAAAAGATTTTTAATAAAATAATTTACGTTTTTATTATCAGGTGGATTCACTACTTTTACAGGAGGCATTTCAGGGACGATATTTTTTATTTCTCGAAAACCAAGTTCTAAATGATATTATTTACATTAATAAAAATATACATATTATGTACTATGGATATTTCATGATGCAATTCGGTGCAACGCGCGCAGCACAGAATAATTGATCTTAATTTTTTAAATTTTTACTTTGGATTTATTCAGGTTCCTATGCGGAGATACACAAATTTGTAAATTACGAAAATTCTAATTCTATATGTTTTGAGTGGGTTGAGTAAATTGAAAATTGCTCTCAAATAGCATCATAAAACTAACATTCTGATTTTAGTGGTTTCAATTGTTACGTTTTATATAAATTTTTACCTCTCCTCAGGCCATTTTGCCGTTCTTCAAGGGTTGGGCCGGTTAGGGGTTGAGGTGCACCAGCAGCTCCATTTGCAGCTTCCAAAGGTGCAGCAGCAATCTTAGACGGAATTCGATTGTTAAAATAAACGAATTAAAAATTTTAAGACGTATGTACCAAAGTTGCTGAGGAAAGAATAGCAAATACCAGGAGCACCATTTTGCTCCAAGTTTTCGCTCTCGCCTACAATAAAATGATTTGTATAGTAACTTTGGGATGGAACATATTTGAATACCTTTTCTTTCCCACTTTTGCTTATCGCAAATTGAGCTAAATGCACAAAGAGCACGAAAATATGGAAAATCACGTATTCTAAGTGCCGATAAGTTAAATTTTAAACATAATTTTAAATGGAGCGATTTACGGCATTTAAAATAATAGCAGGAAAACTGATTTTCTAAAGAGAACGCGCGTAGGAAACGTGAAAGATGCGAGAGGGGGCTGAGTGATTTATCGCGGGGTGCGTGAAAACGCAATCATTAGCGGGGGCACTTTATCAGAACATGAACCCTCCCAGCGTGCAGCCCTTTTAATAGCGCTCATCACCAACCCCATCAATCCTAGCGGTATATACTTCTTTAAAACGGTTATATTAATTCAAAATTATCCCTTGGATTTCAACAACCCTTTACGCCAAAACCAACGAGAGGAAGAAGGGAACAACAAGATTTAAATTTATTTGCTTACCTTCAATTACAAAAATTTTCATGCTTGCATCTTGAAATTTTGTATCCACTTCACATTATTCTAAAATCTTTGAAAAAATAAATAAATAATAACCCTCGTTTTTTTGATCTAAAAAAGTTTAAGCAATGAATTTAGTGGACGATTTTCAGATCCAATGTTAAATTTTTAATTGAAATTTTTTATCTCTTATTTGTGGTTAAGTTTTGGTGGTCTAGAATAAATTAACATTGCATTTCGTACCGTCTGCTGGAAATTTAATAAGCCTTTGATTTTTTAACTTATGCATTTAGAAGTTTTAATTTCCAAAAAGTCTGATTTAATTAAATTTGCATTGTCTGCACTATTCTTTTAATGTCCTGAAATTTTTTTATGAATAGCTCTTGTGAAGAAGCTATCGTAAAAAATTAAATCTCTTAGACAGTGACGACAGTGGTGTTCCAAACACAACATAACAGTTTATCGCCTAACGCGCACTCAATTTAGTATAAATGTTTGGTGCAATTAGTGCAGCGTCACGCAAGCGCCTTTTCACTCTCGGTTTCTTAAACGCGCCGCCGAGAGTTAATTATCGACTTGATACATTTAATTGATGGCAGCTAACGGGTTTCTGCATCCGTCGTCGCAGGCAAGCGGCCTTCCCTGTTCGGGTTAAGGTCTTCACTACGTACCTGCTTTGCGCACTTGCATATACCGGCGGCTGATCCATTTATTATAAAATTTGTCCGTCTATCGCTTTCCTTTCTTCAACTGGTGCTCACTTTTGCTTTGCTATAGTTATATAGTAAATAGACTGTACTATTTGGTACTATTCTGAAAATAATTATTCTAACAATTTTTCCTATTTAATGAATAAATATACGAGTGCTTGTTCCTCTCTAACCACATTGCTTTTACAAAAGAAAAAAATTAAACACCTGATGGACACGCAATGGTGTAGATTTTAGATTTTACTCAATTTCGAAGGCTCAATTAATATCAGGCACGTGAGGAGACGTTTATGGAGTATAGAAAACGGGCTTTCCTTTTTTAATTTTTAATGGCTTTACCAGTTAAGTCACAGTCCTCAGTTTTATTTCATGAGCAAAATAAATTAAAAATTGAATGAAAATTTAATACCTAAATATTAATATTTGCATGAACTCTACTATTTTTAATCTTTTAAACATTATCAGTAAGAAGATTTCGGAACATTTAGTCGAATTGAGTAAAATACATTACATCGCAAGATAGACAACATAATGTATTCTAGTGTTTTCACCGAGTCTTTAAGGAATTATTATTATGTTTATATTTAATTATCCAGCATGATTGCCTTATGTTACAATTTATAATAATATTATTCATAGATATCCTGAAAAGCGTCTTGACAAATCAAGCTAGTGAAATGTGCTGGAAATATCATCAAGCGAAAAATTGTTGATTATTAATATGCACTTCTTCCATATCATTAAAGAAATGGCTGTAAACAGTAATGCAATCCAAGTTGAGAAAGACTTTTAAAATTTACGATAATTTAATATCTTGATATTTATACCCTTTGCTTTCACTTAATTTTATTTTTGAATCAGTATTGTATTTTTGAATGCGTGAAATCATTTTAAGTAAAATGCACTTGGTAAAAACTATAATAAATAGTTTATCAAAGTCAAGCATAAACTGAACTTTCAAATTAGAGAGAGATCTGAATTTAGGATGGATCTATGGTCTAGCTAAGGATTTCTTTGATTAATTTATAAAATATCAAACATAACATTTTTCTCATTACCTTCATAAACAAATAAAATGAAATAAAAAAATCTGTTTTTAAGTTGCCTAATTTGTTTTTATTTTCTTTTAGTTATTGAATTGGATTTTTTTTTTTTAAGTTCTCATTTTGATTTACTGGATCATTTGATCAATTTTAGCAGTCCTTTCTTTTTCGGTCCAACTTCTACTTAGTCTGAGCAATCGCAATCGCCGGAGCAGCCACACACCGTGATGTGCACGGTAGCAGGAAGCCTGATCTTGGCGCAGTTGTCATGATTACTATTACTATCATTGCCTGTAGAGCCGCTATCGTTGCAGTCACTGTCGTTTGATCCTGAGCCACCGGTATTAGGTTTCTTAGTTGTGGTGGTGGTAGTAGTGGTTGTGGTTGTGGTGACGCATCCATTGGGACCTGGCAGCTCGTTAGGGTCATCGCACTCTGGACGGCACACTCCATCTGGACCCATTTGCTCGCCTGGCTTGGTACATTTGGGGTAGCAATTTCCGTCAGCAGCGCGTTCTTCTTGGTCAGGTTTGCAGGTTGGACGGCACTTGTTGTCGGGACTCACTTCTTGATTAGGTGGGCAGGTTGGTCTGCAATTATCATTTTTATCAAGTCCTTCGCCGGGTTTGCAGGTTGGTTGGCATTCGTTTTTTTTATTGACAAATTGACCGACTGGGCAGGCTCCAGTGCACCTGCCGTTGTTATCTAAACGTTCATTGGATTTACAAGCTTTTGCGCATTCTCCTTTTCCGTCGGGCACTTCGTTGGCTTTGCACTCTTTTTGGCACTTATTATCACTTTCTTTGCGATAGTAGCCATCTTTACATTGCTGCTGGCAAGTACCAGTATAATCGAGTTCTTGAGACTTCGGGCATACGTTGCCGCAATTTCCTTTAGGATCACGTGTTTGGCCCTTAGGGCACTGATTGCGACAGTTTTCCTTGGAATCGTGTTCTTGACCTGGTGGGCACGTTGGAAGGCAACCTCCACCAGGTTTCCTTTTTTGACCTGCTGGGCATGGCTCTTGGCATTTTCCACTGTAATCATGTTCTTTACCAGCTGGGCATGGATTTTGGCATTTTCCACTTGGATCGTGCACTTGACCATTTTTGCATTTTTTGACGCATTTTCCATTGACGGCAGATTGATCGCCTCTGCACGCAGTTACGCAGTTTCCTTTGCTGTCTTCCAAATTGCGAACTGATTTGGAGTCACAACGGCATTGGCCACTGACTGGTTTTTTGCCTGCGTCGCACTGCCTCTTTTCGATCTCCGCATCAGTCCACATCCACTCGTCATTATCAGCCTGCAATAGTTTCACAAGCGCCATTGATTAATATTAGTTTTACTTGTTTACTGATATCTAATCTCACCCTGAGAATGAATTCTTTCAGCTCCTTTTCTCGGTTTAGGACACCGCCTTGGGCAAGGGTGCACAGGGCCAGACAGCCTAGGAGAGTTGCCAAGATCATTCTTGGCATCCTTGAAGAACTAGATGGTGATATTTGAAGCGCTTCCTTTTTATACTGGATATTGGCTGTTTTTAAAAATATTTGTGTTCGTCATTTGCTTGTGTCTATCTATAAATGAGATACAAAACTGTGATATCAAGAATTTCAAAAAGAGAACTCTGTATTGTTTGTGTTTTCACAAGTTATAAGCTGTAATCGAGGAAATATTTTTGTTTTTACACTTTGTCAAGCTGCGCGATTCAGTAACGCTAATTTTGTCACGGCCTGAGCAAAAGACGTAATATAATTTTCAGAAAAAAAATTGTAAAAATGCTGTATTTTTTTTCAAACGAGGCATATTTTTAGTTTAAAATTGTAGTTGATAAGTATCAGAAAAAAAGTCCGCTAGGAGGAGGTCATTTGTCATTTTTTTCCAATTCCTAAGCAAATTGAAATAGAGTGTGTCTTCAGCATATTTTAATTTAATTTTGTTTATATTTTTAACGAAGATAAAGACATGATTTAAATTTTTTTTATAATAAAAATCAATAAATTTGTTTATTATTTATAAACGGGAATCTGAAACAATTGAATAATTAGAATAATGATTTAAGTTCGTCAAACTTTTTTTGGTCTTTCTTTATGTGAATATTGTGTCACAATAATGTTATCGAAGCTAAATATCAACATTCAGTAAAATCTACAAATTTTATTTGTGAAGAATTTCATATTTGAAATTAAAGCTATTTAATTTTTTCAGACCATCATCACAGCTAAATTAGTTGCCCTCAGTTTTGAACCCAATAAACAAATTTCTGAAACTAAATTAACAAAGTGTCTAAAATAATAAGTTGATTTAATGAATTAATAGGCATGGCATCTTTTATTAATTATGGCGTCAAATAATTAAAAATTAATTTTTTTATGTTATGATCTTTTTTTATTTTCCTCATGATTCAGCATTATTGGACTGAGTGGTCTGGCGTGGAATAAAATTTATTGATTCTGTGTCTCTCTCATCCCCTCATAAAATAGTTTACAGACCTATTTTCAGATCGACGACCACCGCGTCTGGGGCCATAGAAAACGCCAAGTATAAATTTCATCCGTAAAAGATAAAACATCATTTCATGGCGCAGAGACGTTCGCGTGTGGAGTAGATGATCCATTAGAAAGGGGACTTGAATACAGAGTTGGGAAGAATTTATATTTTATTTCCACTAATAATAATTATAGTTTAAAATTGATTTATGTTAATGTTTTTTTAATTAACAGGTCATGCAACAATTTAAATTATTAGATTTTCATTGTGTTTTAAATTATCTAGTTTTTGTTTAAACTGAAGATTTTCCTGATTTGATTCTCTGTGAAGAGCACCTGCTTCGTCCCACGCAATCACTTCACTCTTGGGAGCCTCATAATTCACGTGAAGTGCTTCAGCGCGCGGAGAGAGAGGGCATCAAAAGGGCCCACTTTTGATATTACGCAGGTAACATTAAACTTAATCTTAAACGTCTACCTGATATTCAGGACCATTAGTCATCCTCGCTTTTATCAGAGGAGCATTAGCATAATGGACTCGGATAGTGTTTCTGACAAAAATTATGAGGCGAAGTGAAAAGTGTGCGTTAAAAGCAGCACGGCTTAGAGTCCAGCGTTGATATCGCCTAGGAATCACCTGCCTTTCCTGCTCAACGTCGAGGGGACAGAATTAATACTGAAAAATTTACTAAATCGTTAGAAAATTTAAAAATTAAAAATATCTGTTTACCTATTTCATGTATAATTTAATATCAGTAAATATATTTAATTCCTTCTTTTATATCTGAAACTGAAAATGCTTTTTCAAATATTTCATTTTGAACCTTTCATAAAAAAAAAACATTGGCCCTTACAAATAAATCTTTTAACCTTCAGTTTTTTCAATGCCTTGAGCTCCAACCCTTAAATTATTATATAATTTGGCTGCTGGTGTGAGCACACTTGAGAATACTCCGGCCTGCCTGCTTCTGATGCGTTTTTGGGTTGTGTTATTTTTTGTTTGCCTATGTGCAGTAGTTTTCTCAGAGGACGGTGTGAGAATTAATATGATTGAGTGTTTTGTGTCACGCTGCGAGATTCGTTTGCTCTGGGAAACGCGTTTTTGTCTGACGGGCGCGCGAGTAAAAAGTTTTAGGGCCTGTCTGGCCGAGGGAAATTTCATGATAAATTATTGTTGGCTAACCGTCCCCCCAGAGTGTTCGGACTACTGGCCAGTAGGTTTGGGATTAGAACACGGTCCTAATGCGCTCAGCAGGCCACGCACCCATAAACTTAAGCCCTAATGGCCAAAATCATTATTCAAAGTTTCAAGACGACATAATTTTTTTTTCTAAAACAGTAAACAGCTCTAACTTTGTATACGCAGGAAATATGAAGCTCAATCAAATGATGATATAAACATTGATTTTAATTAAATTTTTTTCATATGAACACTCTTGATGGAAATTATTAGCAGATTAGATCATTCTGATGTGAAATTTGTAAATCTTTATACACAACCTTTGACTGTTTTCTGTTAATTATATTTTTTCTGCAAACATATAATTATTTTACCAAATTTTAAACAAATTTTCAAACTATGTACAATTGATTCTAATTAAAATTCAGACTGGCAAATAATATTTGGAAAAGATTTATTCAAAGGAATTATTTTAAAAATCAACTTTGTGTTATTATCTTGAAAATCATCGCATCGCTTACTAAAATGAATGGAATTAATAGGAAACAATACAATTCATACAGTTTTATTTAAAATATTACTTGTATTATATAATTTGATTGAAACAATGAAGTAAAAAATATTTGGATTTATTTGTGTTAAAAAAAATTAGATTTTATGAACATTATAATTCTAGATTTTACTGTTGATTATTTAAAGATAAAGGTCTAAAGATTTGCTTAAAAAGTCTTTTTAACTATAAAATCTTATAATATAAACGCCGAGAAAAGAATTATTTTATTTTTGCATCCTTTTCCTGGAACGCGCTGCTTTTATTAGGTCTTAATTTTAAAAAGCATCCACCACTTCCCATTGAGTGAATCAACCAATTTGCGCGAATTTATGATATCACTCTCGTAATTTTGGACCACCACAGGCATATCTAAAATTAATGCGAGAGGCAAACACAAAGGGGATCCGACCACGCCGCTGGTGAATTTATCTCATTATTAAAACGAGTGGCTGACATTTCCGAGAAAATCGAGAGAGGGTTCCAACTTTTTGATTCAGCGGCATAACGCAGCACAAAGAAGACTGACGAAACTATTTCACTGCAAGTGGGAGGAAGCTCCGCCGGCAGATGCAAAGTTATAGGAGTCTATTTCGGCCTCCCATGCACAGATTAATTTATGGGCGAAGCGTGCGGGTAAGGAAAATTCCGCAAAAATCAGCTCAGCTCTAGTCCAATAAGGAAATCGAGCATTAATAATCTCCATATTTCATTCAACAGTTTTTAAGTTGTTTTTTAAATATTATAATGCAATATATTTTTGAATATTTTCTTAAATAATTTTTTTTTTCAAGTTTTTTATTATTAATAATAAATAATAATTATTTATTTTATGTTTGCGAATGCTGATAGCCTATAAGGCCTGGAATGGGCACTATGGTTACCAATTTTGATATGTCATTGATTAAGGGTTAATTGGGTAGATGGTGAGGAAATGATCCAGTTAATACTTGATTGCAATACATGATTTCCAACTAAGGAGACACCTATACCCTGAGAAACTTTGTTAGGTACATTGTATGGAAGTTTTAATTTTAAAACCTATTAAAAAAAATGACATGAAAATTATACTTTATTGAGAAATTTTTTGTGATAATTTAATAAGTATATATATTTTTCAATGTTATTAAATTAAAATTCTACCAAAAATCAAGTAATTTTGGTTTACGTAAGAAATTCAACATTCCTAAATTATTTAAAAATAGAGGCATTTATTTATACTTTTACCAAAAGGCTGCCAGCTGATTTTATTACGATCGTCTTGCTTCCAATAAACCAGCATCAGACTCAAAGATAACGATCTTGAGGTCAAATAAACTTGAGGAAGTTTTTTTTTATTTTCTTGAGTCTGCTGTTGGTCCTGACTTGAGCTCATCCTCCTAAGTTTTATTATACTATTTGGTGTCCCAGTGATTGTCACATTTGATGATTGATGCGGGCTGACTGGTGCCTGCTGTATCAACTCTATTAATGCCGTTGACTTGTTATGTATACTTAAGGGGGTGAATTAGTCGGCGACGAGAGCTGTGTGTTTGGCCTCGTTAATCCTTGATATCCGCCTGCTTGCTGTGCGAGGAAAATAAGGTTCTCATCAGAGCTTCTGAAGGTGCAGTTTTGAAAGGGACAAAAAATTATCAAGGAAAGGGATTTACTGAAGTATACCATACTTCTTAATTTCTTTAATTGTTAAGCAAAGAAATATAACCTAGAACTGAAAATTGTATTCAAAATTTCAAACCCGTTTATTAAAAACCGTTTGATTTTGCACTCTTTTTTTATATATAAATTAAATTATAAAATAGAGCAATAATTTTAAAATCTTGATAAATAAATATAGTTGAAATCAATTATAATAAAAATTATACTATGTCAATCCAAACGCCTGAAAAATATTAAAAAGTCCACAATTCCATATTTCTTTTTGATTTTTATCTACAATAAGACACCATAAAAATAACCTCAAAATGGAAGATAAATAAAATATACAAGGGGCCGTTCACGAATGATTTAAGATAAATTGGACAGATTTTTTTTTGTTACGAGCACCACTCTGATTTTTAGATATGTTGTTAGGGTTGATGAGAAACTACTTTGACCAAATTTTTAGACCAAAATATTTATTACTTTTTGAAATATTCGGGTTTTTTGAAAAACTCAAAAATGCTTATATCTTTGCTCCTCTTAGTTTTAGAGCAATTTGGTTTTCACTATAGTAGGTAACTTTTTATTCTGAACAATTTTGCTGTTGACCAAATTGCCCTAGGTCAAAGGTCAAGGTCATTAAAATGCATTTTTAGTTTTTGAGGTCATTTTTCTCAAAGAAGCGTATTTTTGATATTTTTTTAGCAAATGCAAAAAATGTAGCCCGCGAAATTCTACATCTGGTCCGAAATATTTGCGATGGCGTATATCTTAGTTTTTTAGTTATTTTAATTTAAAATTAAAAAGATGCGTTTTTCCGATATGCGGTATTTTGACATTTTTCTGTTATATTATTTCTAAGCAGCCTAGAGCAATGCGGTTTTCACTACTAGACCTATTTTTTAATTTTGAACAACTTTTCCGTTGACAAAAAATACCTAGGTCAAAGGTCAAGGTCAGTAAAATGCATTTTTAATTTTCTAGGTCAATTTTCTCAAAGAAGCGTATCTCAGATTTTTTCCGCAATATAGAAAAAAATGTTGCCCATGAAATTCTACATCTGGTTGGAAAAATTCAGAATGGCGTTATTTTTAGTTTTAAAGATATTTTAATAAATATTTAAAAAGTTCGTTTCCGTATATAATATTCTGACCCTTTTTGCCTTTTTTTTTTATTCTTATTGAAATATCTTTTAATCTAAAAATAATGCCATTCTGAATTTTTCCTACCAGATGTAGAATTTCATGGGCAACATTTTTTTCTATATTGCGGAAAAAATCTGAGATACGCTTCTTTGAGAAAATTGACCTAGAAAATTAAAAATGCATTTTACTGACCTTGACCTTTGACCTAGGTATTTTTTGTCAACGGAAAAGTTGTTCAAAATTAAAAAATAGGTCTAGTAGTGAAAACCGCATTGCTCTAGGCTGCTTAGAAATAATATAACAGAAAAATGTCAAAATACCGCATATCGGAAAAACGCATCTTTTTAATTTTAAATTAAAATAACTAAAAAACTAAGATATACGCCATCGCAAATATTTCGGACCAGATGTAGAATTTCGCGGGCTACATTTTTTGCATTTGCTAAAAAAATATCAAAAATACGCTTCTTTGAGAAAAATGACCTCAAAAACTAAAAATGCATTTTAATGACCTTGACCTTTGACCTAGGGCAATTTGGTCAACAGCAAAATTGTTCAGAATAAAAAGTTACCTACTATAGTGAAAACCAAATTGCTCTAAAACTAAGAGGAGCAAAGATATAAGCATTTTTGAGTTTTTCAAAAAACCCGAATATTTCAAAAAGTAATAAATATTTTGGTCTAAAAATTTGGTCAAAGTAGTTTCTCATCAACCCTAACAACATATCTAAAAATCAGAGTGGTGCTCGTAACAAAAAAAATCTGTCCAATTTATCTTAAATCATTCGTGAACGGTCCCACAAGTCAATTATATTCAGCAAAATTTTTGAATTGGATTATTACTGTTTTTTTTTGTACTTTGTAGATTTTACGTAGATAATATTTCCTTGAGGTATATTACATGAATTAATCATAATTTAAAAATAATTATGTGTCAGTCAATAAGACTAAAGAGTCTAAATACAAAACTACTTGCACCACAGATTGGTAGAAAGTTATGCTCTAGAGGCTTAATATTTTGATTAAAGGTTTGCGACACTATGATTATCAAGTTCGGCTTATTACTCAAGCTTACAAATGCAGGAGGGAATTTTTATTTTTGTTCTTTTTCCCGGCTCTTGTGGAAACTCCTTAGCAGCACTCACTTAGTTGCTATGTAATTTTTATTTGTGTTTGCGTGCGTAAGCGTGTTTGACTTTTTCAGCAGCGCGGCCTCTACTTCCAGCTCATTATTATTACACTCTTGGTTAAACATGCAGCGCCAGAGAGAGAGGCTTTTGAAGTTTTGCGCCGTGGCCAAAACTTGCAGTACATAAAACCTCGTCGGTGGCTTATCTTTTGAGAACGCGTACTTTGGGCTACTGCTCATTTCGCCTGTTTGTAAATAGCAAACATCACCTTTCGCGAGCGCCGCACTTTTCTTCTTTACCGCGCTCCTTACTTTATATATAAGTATATTTCTTATCGGCGCAGCCAAACAAGGACGTAAAAGTGGCCCGCCAAAAAGAAAAAGAAAAAGCACTCTGCATTTTCGCGGACAGCTGCGAGAATTATTAGCGAGAGTGAGTGCTTCTGTGCTTTGGGATTGAAATGGCCGTAATATAAATTGTATAAAAACCTATTAAAGCAGAACATGGGCGTGCGATGCTAAAAAATATTTAAAACGGAAAATAAAGAAAAGAATACTATCCAAAAGGAGCCACAAGAAGAAAAAAGTCGCCTGTAAAATAATGTTTTACGATTGGATCATAAATCTCTTCAAGTTGAAAGAGGCACAAAAGAAATATTTTAGGAGAATTAATTTCAGCACTTGATTTATATTCAGGCCTCGACACGTTGTGAAAATGAAATAATTTATTGCAAATTAGCCAAATCACGGCCGTCGGGTGTTTATTACAAGCAAATCGGGAGCTGGATTAATTTCGATCGAAAAAACGTCAGCTCACCAGCACCTTGTTAATTTGCATACGATTATACGGCCCCTGTGATCTTTTCTCATTCGCCAAGTTAAAAATTATCCCGAGACGTTTTTCTTATTCCAGTAGCAACATTGAAAAATGGCGCGAAGGAAAGCGACAGATGAGGAAATAATCTTGCTTTTAAGAATACATATTAAGCGGTGCCGGGCAACGCCTCCCTTTGAACAGCGTAATTACATCCTGGCAGGTCGGAGCTGCGAATTAAAAGGTGCCAGCAGAACCTTGCTTGGCTATTCTTCTAAAGCAGGGGTGTACGCGTCAGACGAAAATACCTCGGCTTCAAGTTATAATTTTTTCTAATTATTTCTTATTAAGGAGTCAATAGGAGAGGCAAAGGTGTTGTAATAATGAGTTAATGACAAAGACAGCAGTGCTTTTGAAGCACACGTGATGTAAACATGTGGTGCGGAATAAAAGTCAAGGAGATGCGTCTTAGGGGAGTGCAAAAATTAAATGAATGGGCTAGCTCTTCTATATTTTGTGTGTGTGTTAATAAATGATTGTTGAACATTTTATTTCATAGCATTATTAATTAACATAGAAGGTAAAAGCTGAAGAATTAATAACTTGCAATCATTGTATACTTTTACTGTGTTGGTTTAATTTATTTATAATATAGTAGCGATTATAATTCCCAATAAATTTTTGGCTCTGAATCAAGTAACGAATAAAAGTTTTTTCAATGGTTACGCTCCATAATATCTTCAGCAGAGGCAAAGTTAATTTTTTTAATTATTGCAAACAATTTTTTTTTCAATGTACAAAATTCTAAGTGATTCAAAGAATTATTTTCTAAGAGGTTTTTCCGTGGATTTACTGAAACTGTGCGAGAAACACTTGGCTTTAAAGAATGGAATTCGTAATTTTTAAATGAAAAAAAAAATAAGCTTCAAATTAAAAAAAGTCTTTATACACTGCCCTTTGAGTCAGTTTTGCTTTGTAATCTGAGAGCCGCGTGGACCCCCTGTGGTGATATTTCTGCTACTAATTACCTTTCGATCATCCGTCTGACAATAATTTATTTTGAGTCTAATCATTCTCGCGGCGGGTGAACGCTTGAAATGATGCAGGAAGGGTCACTCTCAAGGGCCGAATAAATTAACATCCCCTCGAGCTAACATTGCAGTGAGTAAATACTTTTTCCTTCGCGGGAAAATCCTTTCAGGAGGAGAAGAGATGTTCTTTGCTCATTTCATTGTTTCGATTATTATCCAGCGTCGTGTTGGTCGATCGACGTGAAGAAAAAAAAACAAAATTGGCAGCGAGCGAAATTGCTGGCCATTGTCGTACATTGTTGGGAAAGGAATTCGCTCATGCAATAAAAATAATATGCGCAGGGTTGGGTTAATGTTTGATTTTTCATTGGTATAGTAATGCCCACAGGAATTTTTAAACCTGACAATCAGAGGTAAATTCTGCAAATAATCTTGCGATAATTACGATAAAACATTCCTTTTTTTTGCTCTCATTATTAAGTACTTAAAATTATTCACGTCGTCAAATGAACCAGGAATTTTTTGGAATTTGCTTTGGGTATAATTTTGTAAATATTTTGAATTTTTTTGTACCTCCGCTACTACATTTCCTTGTACAGAGCTGCAGTAATAACGATTAATCAGAGCCAATTTTGTATTTATTTTTTATTCAGCTGATAAAATAAGTATTAAAAATTCCTCAAAGGAAAATGTTCCCACGCCGACCGAGTCTGCGAATTTGTTTTTATTTTTTACTTGGGAGCAGTTTGAAAATAATTATTCTGTCAAGCGACGCAAATAGGCGAGCAGATCGCAGCCGTATCAAATTTTTCAAGCGCTTTATTCACGCCTTAATTAAGTGTCAAAGGCGCACCAAACAACTCCAAGTCTGGCGGCTCATCGTAATAGAGCAACTTTCGGCTCCCTAAAACTAATGCAAATTAGGCAATAAGATTGGCATGAGTTATACGTTTTTCTCGAAGAAAATTTTATTGCTCGCGCCGACCTCAAACTGCCACTGATTTACAATTTAATAAGTTATTCCCGCGCGCAATTCGCACGTTTGAAGACGGCTGCCTTTTAATTTTATTAAATGCGTCAGTTTTCTTCCGCGAAGAGTCAAATGTGGAATTTATGCGCGGTGCTCAGGGATATCGGCTACTGTTTGCAATAAAATTAAATTTACGGGTGCTTCACACCAGCTGCGGTAATTTGATTACGTTTGCCGTACGCCGCAAGTAAGGTGAGGTCTTATATCAAGGAAGAGGTACAAAAAAATATCAAAGTCGATGTCCAAAAAATTTGTTCTGATTAATAAAAACTTCAAACTTGACTGTTGTGTTTTCGAATATTATTATAGCATTCAAAAAATAACCTAGGATAATTGATTTTAATTTTGTAGTTCTTTTAAAGTTTTAAGAGTTGAAATAGCAATTAATTAAGAAGGAACGAAAACTCTAAAAAAGTCATCTCATTGACTTTCATTTTAAAAAGCCGCAGAATATTCAATGTTAAAATTTTTGACTCCATGTGATCCAAATAAACAAGCTTCAATTAGCACGAATCAAAAAGTAAAAGCAATTCGGGAAGAAGGTCGTGACGTATCGCGCTGCGTATTTATTTATATACTTTTCGGGGGCATCTTGTTGCGTCTCTACTTTTGTCTGAGGCGGCCGCTCGCAGTGCGAACGAGCGGCGCAAATTGGCAGGCGCGCACAAGAGTGATTTACCTTTTCCTTTTTGCTGCACGTGTAATTACGAGAGAGCCGCTCGGCTGCTGATGGTCCACAATTACCGTGAGGTCCTTATTTAATAGGAGTCAATTACAGCAGCCGCCGCAAAATATTATTTGCGCGCCGCCGTCTCGTTGGCCGGTCGGGCGGATAATTTGGCAGAGCAGCGTGTCATTTTCTTTTGCCGAAACTGGGGAAAATCGTTTATGGCCGCTTTTTCGTAGTTTTCAACTCGCTTCTTTAAAGTCACGAACATCCTATCTTAAAGTCCCCCCTGAAAGAATTTAAACTTCTTGTTTCTTAAAATACTAAAAGGAAATTGAAGTAAATTTTAACTTTTTATATTAAAAAAAAAATTAGTCAAAATATCTTTAATATTACTAAATTTTATATTTATACTAATTGAAAAAAACCTCCAAAATTTTTTTATGAACGTATCTAATATAAATAATCTAGTCAATACGTCTCTTTAAATTCATTGACATAAACAAAATTTTGAGTGGTTTGAGTCTTTATTTTATTGTTGTCCTATGAAGTTAAAAAGAATTAATGAATTATTCTTAATGCAACCCCTGTCTGTATTCTTACAATTTGTTTTTTTATTTTAAATTCTATGAAATTTTTCCTTTTTGATGAAATTATAACGATGCTATATATGAATTATCTTATGACTGATTTATTGTAAATTTCATTTTAATTTGAAAAATTCTCAAGTTTGTCTGTTTTGTAAACTTTCATTAAAATCCTTTATTGGAACTTGAAGCTTTAAATAAAAATAAGTACATAATTATTTTTGTGATTGATATAAGCGCTGAATAATTTCTTAAGTTGATCTAACTAATAATAAGCAATATTAGAAGATTTTATTTAGAAAAATATGCAATTTGATAGACATTGGTGTCACACAGGTTGCATTATTTACAATTCCTTTCAGGCATCTCCTGAAAATCTAGACAGACCCAACAAGTCCAGAGACGTCGGTCTACCGTCTCTAGTCGTCTTTGTTCTTTTCTTGCGAGATTTTCTGTAACGCATTGATTTTCCCAGTTTGCCTCAAAACGCTCTGCTGACCTTTGTCTATCTCAAGCATAGAAACTACTTCTCCTTGGGTGGGAGTATTTTTTTTTATTCTCAACTGGAAAAAAATCACACATATTTCCCATTATAGTACAAGTGGCTTTCACGCTCGGTTGGCGCTCCAGCCTCTCAGTTCATTATTTATTGGCCGCGCTCAAAATCCGAGCGGCGCCTGCCTTGAGCTCTCTAGAGACTCTTTTCTTCCGAGAAAAAAAATGAATGTGGCGCCTGTGTCTGCCACGCGCGTAAGCGTGCAAAACACTCGTCTCTCCTGGCCAGGTATTGTTAGCCCAAAAAGAGAAACTCACCCCCTCGGGAGCGAGACGAATTCCTCCCTGTTTTCCTGCTCGCTCAAGACGAGTTCAAAAATAATGTATACAACTGGACGCGAGATTCTCTATTCTCGGAAGAAATAAATAGATGTGAATGTGAAAAGAGCGGCCGCTCCTTTTCAAAGGAAATGATGCATGGCACCTAATAAGGGTTAATAGCGGCAGGTTGTTTTCGTTTGAGCGCAGAGGCGGTAATTACAGGGCCACTTCGCGCCCTCGCTTTTCTATTAAAAATAAGGTCGGCCTCAAATTCTCACTTTAAATTCATTGATTCTCGTCCAAATAACATAGAGCCATCTGACCACGATTGTTTCTGACCGTTTTTATTGCCAGCCCGGCCGAAATTTGGCGCCGCGGACGAGAAACGTGTCTCACGTTTCCCCGCTTCGGTGCCTATTAGGGGGAATAAATCTGGTCCGGAGGTTTGTAATTGGACGGAAATTAACAAACCTGTTATTATTTTAATTGGAAACAGATGACTTTTGATTGAATTTTAGCACCTTTGGTTTTTTAGACTTTCTTAGAACATTGATTAAATTAAATTGGTTTTTATTGTAAAACAGAATAATATACAATTCTCTCATTTTCCTAACTTCTCCCGTTGAAGGCGTATTTGTTTAAAAAAAATTAGTGTGAGAAGTATCGGAATTCAAATCTTGAGGAAATTTATACATTATTTCAAGAAGGGCCCCAATGGAGTAGGCAATTAGTTATTATTAAACAAATTAACATTGTTTTAATGCAAAGGACAATCTAAATATAAAAAGATTCCAAAAAAGTCTAAATTGGTCAAAACGTTGCATGAGCGTATAAATATTTTAGATCAAAATAATCTATTTAAACTAGCTATAATTTAAAAATAAAAGAAAATTAGATATAACGTAAACAACATAAATACTTTATTTTAAATTGAATTATAAAGAAATATTAATTTTTTACGTGCATTTATTACAAATTTTTTAATACGAACATATATTACTTGGGTTTAAAACGCATCAATTCATTGAAAAGCAAATCGATACCTAAATGATAATATTTCACTGATATGGTGATTTATTTCCAAGTCAGCTGCAGGACAATCAATAAAACGCACCGTGACTTATATTTATTGAATAAACGAACAACACACATTTTTCCGCCTAAAAGCTTCCCTACAGCGAAAAGGCAGGCAGGATTAAAGTCTTTTTAGCGACCAATATATTTCACGGCCAACGACAAAAAAGTGAAGAGCGTGTCGAATTAGCACGGTGGTCTTTCGGCGTATTATCGTCACTTCTCCTTTATGAAAGTGCTGTGCCTACGCCGCCTGAAGAAAGATCGCGGATGCAATTCCATGTTCGGCTTACATGTAGGTTGCATTCAGATCTGCAAGACATCTGCGACCCTTTTTGCATTTGGCCGAGGCGCGAGCCGCACAAAAAGCAACCGATCGTGACAATGAAGTACGTGGAAGAGCAGCACGGCAGTTTAAAGTGCTGTGATCTGTTTGCCAGTCAAGTCAGGCGGAAGAATTTTGTTAAAAGGCATCTCTCCTTGGCTGACAGAAAAACGTATCTCCAGGTGTTAGGACTATTCAAAAATTGTAGCATAAAATAAAATTTATTGTGAAATATTAAAATTTAGTCCCTGTACTAAAGTCAGAGAAGACGATTTTACTTTTGAATCTTTTATGAAAATTTTAATTTAATGAAATTTCAGGTATTCTAAAATTCATTGAATTGTTTTGAAATTTATGAGAAATGTTATAAAATTCAATGTTTTAGAATTAAGAGATGACTTTTTACCCTAAACACAAGCACACAAAAAATCGTAAAACGTACATATTCAGAAAATTGTTTGATTCAATAATATTAATGAAAGTTGTCATTTCGGAAGGCGAAATATTTGAATGAAAAATAACCCTATTTCAAATTTCAACTAAAATAAAAAATAAAATTAAAGGACAAGCCGAAGTTTCAAAATATGCTATAAATTATGAGATAATAAATGTATGATGTGAGGCAAAAATATTTTTCTTTTTCAATACAGCTTTTTTAATTTTATTATTAGTTTGATCATCATTTCGAAGCGCCCTAGTTTTTTCAGAGCACAATTGAATTCTGCCACTTTTTCTCCACTGCTCCGACTTGGACTTTTCCTTCAAAAGAAGAGTCTTTGAGATTAGAAAAAAAATGAGTCCCTTTCGATGTTTGCTAGGCTTGTGAGGGTGGCAGAGCAAACAAGTTCAGACTCGTCTCTCTACCGAGAGCACACCTTTTCTTTGTTGCATTCCATGATTTAATGGGATATTGTTCACAGCTTCTTCTCGACCCACACGGTAGCTCCAAGGAAAGACCAGCAATTTGGAAATTTCATTATCGCCCTGAAAAGCTTGGTCTAATATAATTCATAAATGGAAAAAACCTATTTGCACTTGTTTAGGACCGTAATGTGAAAATTCTTTAGAAAAAATTCTACTAAAAACTGTTAATTTTAAGGTTCAATGTGATGAAAATAGAAAATTAGTTTTGCAATGTTTAAGAAAAAACTTTTAAATATAGGGGGAAATAGCAGAGGCGTTATTTTCAGCATCTCATTATCGAAAAACAGGTGTAAGGCCAGTGTAATGTACTTAAATTGTCAGTCGGCGCTTATTACATGCTCATTTGCAACATGGTTTGAAGAACGGCCGCGCTTCTTCTCGCCATCCGTGTTTTACTATAATTGGCACTTGCGGTGCAAATTTGCCAGCCAAGTGCCTGTAATCACCGCGAATTCATATTTTATAACACACACGTTCAATAATAATCAGCACCTTTTGAACAAGGGGACGCCGTTTTTCAGCACCTATGGCTCTCTCAAACACAATCGTGTCATGATTGCAATTAGGGGTTTGACGTGTGAGAGAGACCTTGAGTGCTGCCGAATATCGCAATTATGCTATTTTGAGTGACGAGCAAAAACGGGTAGGGGAGAAGAGAAAAATCAATTGCGAGGCAATTCGATTTTTAAAGATTTTTTTGTTAAATCTTTGCACCATAATTACACCTGCACCATGGAACACATCAGTGGTAATATTTATTTTGGCACAAAGAGTAAAAAAAAACAAAATAAAAAAAGTGAAAAATTAATTGATTTTCAAAAAAAGTTCTCATCAGTTTTCATTTTAAGAATGACTTACTTTTTACTCTTTGATAGGACCTAAAAAATTATAGAGATTTAAACTTAATATTGATATAGCTAAATCCAGCTAAATCATGGGAATAGTTCATATTTATTAAAATTTGCAATATTTGTAAGCAGCGTAATTGCTTTTAGTGAACAATAATTTATAATTTTTTAACAATAACAAATAATAAGAAAAAATAGCACGTGTGAAATAAAATTATTTTATGTATTAAAATACTTTAAAAAATCATGAATGAACTTTTTATACAATTATTTAAATAAAATAAGTTTTTAAAAGTGATAAATTTTTTGGGATTTAATTACATAATTATATAAATTTTAAACAAATTTCTAAACTTACTTAAATACTTTTTTTAAATGAAACTCGTGCTGCCATGTAATTGTCAAAACCATAGCGGATTTGCAACGTTCAAAAAGCGATTCACGTTTCAAAGTAAAAAAGTGCGCAACAGCGAGGGCATTAGCAAAAGGAACTAAAGAGCATACACATAAAAATGTCAATCGAAAAGACCCATTAATCAAACTGCGCAAACAAAACTCCAATAATTGGTCTCCTCTAATTCGCATTCAAAGTGTCCAATGACACGTGAAAAGCGAGTGAAGCCCCTGGTTATAAAATCGCACCCTTTTCCGCCAAAAGCTGAACGCATTGAATGGAAAAAAAAAATGCTGAGTCAAAATTGTATATTTCTCCGTCTGGGTTTATTTAAAACCAATAAAGTGTGCAACCCTTTGGTTGAATCGGGGGAAATGCTGCCGACTCACTCTGTTGGTGGCACGCAAAAGGCGATCCCTTTCAATGACACAATAATGTGCATTACACCTGCAGTAGTTCAGAAATGCGGGGGGTTGCCCATCGAGGCGTGCAACAATCGAGCTTCTGGAAAGAAAAAGGTATGAGTCAGCGAAAGGGTGAAAATAATCTCGGCACCCCACGTGAGATTTTCCTCTCAGAGAAAAGTCATCGCGACTATCAATTAAACGAAAAAGGCCCCGTTCGCTCTGTCGAGGGGTGCCGAATTTCATTGTGGATTTTTTATGGTTTTTGGTGAGAAAAGACCGGAATCAAACGATTTCCGACAATCATTAAGTTTTGTAACAGGAAGGCGTTTTTGTGTGAAGTGCCAAAATATTGATTTCTGAAGAAAAAAATGCATGTGAGAAAAGGTGCACTTTTTATATATAAACATTTTAGCTTTGCTTGAGCGAGTTTTATGTATTTTGACGATATGTTATACTAAAATTTTATTTTTTTGAGAGAGGAGAAAAGGATGGGGGAAGGGACACGCATTTTCAGACCTTTCAAGCGAGAAGACGCTTCTCATATTATCAAACTAATGTGTTTTGTTAATAGCTCCATTATTGTACACCGAGGCTGTTTTACATTCCACAATAAATTACAGGGTGCCACAAATCTTGTCCATGGGTGGTGCGTGCCGCGTTCTTTTTCCTATCTCTCGGCAGAAAAGGTGCAGTTTGTCACACCAGCGGGAGAGAGACGCGCTCTGGAAAAAGATTTTTATTTTTATTAGCAATTAGAAGAGAGATACGTTGTATTGAACAATAACAATAAATCTGGGTGGTTCTGCCTTCTATAGAGTGGCGGCGAGGCACGGAAAGTCCCTGAAAAGGTCCTACTTTATGTTGCTCCAGCTGAGCAGATAAATTTGAATTGGTTTCATATTCAAATTGGACTTGACGATAAAAGCGATTAAATGTTTATTTGGGCCGAGCCTCGTCTGATAAAACAAATATAACCGAATTTATAATGTTAATTGATCCACTAAATCTTTGCATCCTCCCACCGTAGCTAGCGCAACATGTAAAATTTTTTTGTTTCAAAATAAAATTAAAAATGTTAAATTATTATAATTTTTTTTCAGATATAGTAATTTCTTTTAATAACACTAATTTATTATAAATTATTATTTATTAATTTAGTTATTAATATTCAATATTTTTCGTATTATTATTAATATAAGAAAATTTTACATTTATGCACGCAGAAAATTTTTGTCCGACCTAACTACTAGTCTGTCCGTTTCAAACTGCTAAAAAATGACTTATGAAAAAAAGCGGTTACTCTGTCTGTATTGAGAATCGGAAAATGTTTACGCCGAAAAACATACGAGATAGGAGACAGCGCTCGGAAGCTCTGTACGCTTTCAACTCTCCTATTTTGTCCGAGTTGGGTTGCCTGGATTAAATGAGAGGAGAACGCAACGCGCTTACGACCCAACACAGACAAATTGTCCGACTTCACTATTCTGTTCCATTCGTTTATTATTTCTTGCTCTTTGCGTTTTCTTAATTGTATATATGGTACAAGTAATAATGCATGGATAATTTCAGTATAGAAATATTTATTTAACACAAAAATTCACAAAGTACAAAATAACACAAGAAAATAGCAAAATACAAGTAACAAACTGCAAAAGTTGTTGAAATTAAGTTTTGATATGCATATTTGAAAGAGAAAATAACACAGCACTTTTGAGACAATTATCAATAAAAAAATTGCTTTAGAGGTATGGAAAAATCAAGCATTTGAAAACGACAACCACAGAAAATTTTGCATCACACATTGATTTAAAAAAATGTAAATGTATTATTATTTTTTTACTGAATAAATGAAACCGGATTGCCGGAACAGTACTACTTAACGTTCTGAGGAAAAGTTCATCTTCTTGCACTCGCGCTTTGCCAGAGATGTGCCCAAGCTATAGAGATGATTTTGATTGCTTGATTTTCTCAGATTTCATGTCAAACTCTAGTGGTTTTTTCTGGTAGTAATTGTAGTAAATATCCACGGTGAAGCCAAGCAGCTCTTTCTGAAACAATGCATTCCTCACGTTAAAATTTTTGCTTTGAAGTTTGAAGGAAAGAAAATTATAATATATAATATTCTAAATTTATTGAAAACAAAATTAAAATAAAATAAAACGGAGAGGAAAATTTGAAAAGTATTACCTGGCAGTTGATGTTCATTTCTAGTTCTTGTATAATATAACTTGCACCAGGAAACGTATTTTCATTTTGCGAGCGTCACAGTTGAGGCCAGAACGTGGAAATTTTCTGCAAGTTAGAAAGTCCAAATTATTTCAACATACATTTTTTATATTCATTTTACTAAATTTCTTACCAATTATAGAAGTTTTTCGTTGAGTTTTCAATTTTTCTCTCCGCAACACAGATCTTTCCTTATGAAGAGAGCTCTCTCGACTGACGCTGAAGTGACCGTTGGTGTTTTCAAACCTGAGAAATGCCTGGGATATCGAAAATTATCGAAAATCCCCAGACCCTGAGTGCTTGCCTGTCGCCAAAACCTCCCCCCGAAAGGCTATCCTTTGTTCTCGAGAAGCGCGGTTACAAGTTTCTCGGATAGCCTGTCCGTTTCCAACTCGGACATTCTAGCAGTTTTGAAATTGGCTGCAGTAGCAGCGCAAAGCCGTACATTGTATCGGATCTTCAAGCGTTTGGAAAAATCTGTCCGACTGAAACGGACAGAGCATACGTTTTGTTTTTAGAAGTTCTAAAACTACAGTTTTATCTGACCAAATCGTACAGACTAGTAGAGACATCGGATAAAATTCGTCCAGACGTTTTCAGTCGGACAAAAAATTTCTGCGTGTGCTCTCAGATAAAACTTAAATTATTTACCAGAAATTATGTTTCATAAAAAATGCTTCTCTGTTATTGTTATATTTAATTGTAAAACTTGCAACTTCCTGGTTATTCTGTGTCTGAACTTTCTTTATTAATATTTGATCATTTTCATAATTCGCTGCAAACAGCATAAAATAAAAGAATCAATGCAATACTCCTTTTACTTCTGATTGAAATTTGATTAATAATCATGAATGATTGAAGAACATGCTGAAAATTAGTGTTTAATTGATTATGGCAATAAATTTAAGATGGTGCGTTTCCTATTCAAAAATATTTCTTATAATGAGGTATTCAATAACTCATGCTAAACATATTCAAATTTTTTTGTCATGCTAATAAGACCCTTCATTATGCCCCGTTGCAAATTATGACATGCTGCAACAAAGAAATCAAATTTAGCTCTTGCATTATTACTCTTTTAATCATGCTCTTTTCACAGACTCTGTTTTTCTTTTATACATGCGTCTCAATCACGCAACCTCATTACACGATTGTGTCGTTAATACACGAAGCAGACGTAATTTTTCAATCACAATATATATTAATGCAGTGCAAAAAGCGTTTAAAATAACACCGCGGTGACTCAGCGCCTTTTTGGCAAAATAAATGAGTTTCTATCCCCCTGCTCTTTTTGTGTTGAGAGAGACACGCCACACAATTTACTCCATACCATAAGCGACAAGATCTTTTCACTCTCTATACCTTTGCGCAGCATCTGCCTTATATAAACTTCTTGTGAGAAAAATATTTGCTCTTTTGGAAACCAGTTTTCGGCTTCAAAAGGCTCGCGAAATTATTCATGGCCAATTTTTCTCAACGCCGACAGAAATTAAGTCGAGCTCATTATTAAATATCAGGTTTCTGATGGCGAGGGGAGGAATAGGGGACAGGGTGTAGCAAATGGGCGTAGAAATGCATTTGGCGATGCTCTTGACGCTTTTCAAAAAAATTCAAAAGCTCAAATCTATTTGAATCGGAGATGAATGAGAGCTGGTGCAATGCAGGTGCGTCGTTTATAAACTTTTACCGACTCTCGCTTTAACTAACCAAGTGTATTTTAATATTATGAACTTGCATTAGAGTGAAAAAATAAATTTGAGTGAATTATTGAAGGATATTTAGATTTGCTTAAATTTCAATTTTTATTTTTATTTTTTTTATATGGAAAAAATTTCAAGTCAAGTCATTCGTTGTATTTCTTAATTATTTAACTCAAATTACTTACAAATTAATTGAAATTATTGTTTATAATAATTAAATTTAACAAAAATAAATTGTAAATATAAATTCAATAAAATAATGGAACATGTTTTCCAATCAGCTAAATATCTAGAGTGTAATAAAGAAGCCATGTGTGCTACCCGTAATGAAATTTTACTTTGAAAGAAGAGCCAAGATCTCTCCATTGAGACAAGTGCAGAAAAACACATTACCGCACTCACCAAGATTTATACTTTTCAACTGGAAATTGATAGCGTACAAGTTCTTTTAATTAATGATCACGCTTCTCCTTATTACGGCAGCCTCGTTTTCCCCCGGTGACTTTGGGTGCAGTATTGTTGCAGAGAGAAAAGAAGCTCGTTTAAGATTCATTGCCCCGCGAGGCAAGACACGTGAAAACATCTCGGCAACAGCAGCGTCGAGATGTGTGTCGCGCCGCGTTATTTCACTTACCCGCAGTTAAAACGCAAAAGCCGTAAATTATATCGTCGTCGTGCAGCATATGGTGAAATATTCCTTTCCCCGTGATGTTTCTTGCGGCCGGAGGAGCGGTAGTTGCTTCTTTCTGCCGAAAAAATATACACACATTAACTGGCGATCATTAATCGGTACATTAATCAGCGGAGAGATTCATCGTCGTTTATTTCTCACTGCGTGTTTTCCGTTTTCTCTCACACTTCACTTATATTTAAGTTCTGTGTGCATGCAACGTGTACTTTCATTCACTCAATAAAACCATTTTCATTCATTGATTGAGTGTCATGTTCTGTAGAGGCCGTCAGAAAGTTAAGAAAGTTGAATGACTGAAAGTGCCAGAAAGAGAGCAGCCAAGAAAATATAAGAGTAAAAAATCAATGGCAAACAACAAAATATACTCTATATAGAGGACTATAAAATAATAATAATAAAAAAATATATAATAACAAGGATAGATTTTTTGAGAGCGCTAAATCAATTTGTTATTTAATGATAAAATCCAAACAAAGCATATATTTATTTTTTTTCTAATAATAAAATCGTTTAAATTTATTTTTTGGTTATAATTATACAATTAATTTTTAAATTCATTATGACTCAAATTTCTAATAATTCAAGCTCAAAACACCGCAAATTTGATTTATCTAGTGTTAATAGAAAATATTAAATATTTAAAATATTTTTTTTATATAAATTTTTAGTATCAGTTAAATCCATCTAAATATGGCAACTTTCTTAATTATAAAATTTATTTACTTGCCTGAATGGAGTGCGTGTTATGGAAAATAAGTAAATATTGACTGAATTGTAAACTGCAGTCATTCAAAATTTCAACTTGCAATGTTGCACTCTTGAAAATAAAATATTAATAAATATTATCTTGCGGACAGCAAATTAAAAATTGTATGCTCATAGTCTGCAATAAAGCTGACAGGAATGCAAACCATAATCATTCTTAAATGTCTTATTAAAAAATATTAAATACAAAGTTCTAATGGATACAGAATACAATTTTTTTTCTCAAAAGTAAGCAAATTGTTTTTCCAGTATATTTTAAATCTTTGAAAATCCCTAGCGTTGAATTGTATAAAAGTTTCAATTATATTCAATTCAAATCCTTTCCAACCTTTTTATAATTCTATCAAGCGATTTGTGCTTGACGACGCACATCAATTATGATTTGGAACTGAAAGGAGCGTGGATTGATGCTGCTGCATCATCATCTTTTGATCCAGAAACGTCAGTTAAAATATTCCGGCGGTGCACGCTCTTGAATAAGAAAACCAAATCAGAATAATAGGCATTGTCGTCAATGTATGCGTGGAAAAAATTATATTAACCACTCACCTGCGATGAAAAAGGGTTGCACAGCCATTTAGGCGAGTCACCCTGCAAGAATGCCGTGCGTGTAACGAAGGGAGATGAATAATGGACGAAAATTATCGTTACAATCGCTGCTTCTTCACTATTCATGCGCGGAGAGTTTTTTTCCTGAACTCACAATTGTGCGGTGCAGCTCGCGGGAATGAGAAAAGCCGACGATTTATATTTATGCAGACGACGAGACACGTCGAGCGTTTATAAATAATGGAATTAATGCACGCGCAAGCGAGAAATGAGCAGCGCTTGTGTAAACATATTCAAATTAGCCGCTCGGCGCGCAGGTAAATGTTTTCATCCCGTTTGTTTTGACAGCGCCTTTTTAGCTCAAGCGCTGTTTAATATTCCTCTCGGCTGCAGTGTGACTCGAGAGTTTTCCGTTCCAAATTAGGGAAGATATTTTTTAATCTCCATTAATCATGTCTCATGTTTTAATCAAGTCTTGTGAAATAATTAAAGATTTTATACTAATCTTTATCAAAACAAATTTAAGTTAAAAGAATATTATGGTTTTTTTTAACAAAAAGAGCAGACTTATAAATTGAGATAGATCACGCGTAAAAAAGGAAAATAAAAACAGCATATAGATTACAGAGGAATCCATATCAAGGGAAAGATAATAAAATGAATTTTAAATTTTTATTTAAACAGTTTCTGGAATAAAAACAAACTTTTTATCCAGGCAGATAAACTTAATTCGCTTAATTCTATATCATAAGAAATTCTGCATAATTATGTAAAAAACAGAAGCAAAAAATGTGAGGTGGTCTTTGTTCTCGTTAAACAGAATTAAAACTTTAAGTCTACGTTCTTCAATTTAATTCTTACAACGAAGAAAATGTTTTAAACTTCAAAAATAAGTTGAATTTTGACGTCCAATTTTTGAATTATACATAAATATTTACATAAAAAAAAATATAATGATCCTTTTGCTAATTTTTGTTCTTTTTTACTCATAAAATGGGTCACAATGCCTTATTTTTTCTAACAATTTATTTTCTGTTATAAAATGTAGCAAAATTATTTACTGATTAATACGATTAAAAATTGAAGCAAAAAAGGCTCTAGATTCTTCTTGCCTTTAAAAAAATTCAATTCAATCTGATCAAGAGCCGGTGAATCGAAAGTACAGTTTTGGCATTTAAGGTGCGCAAATCTTTTTAGCGGCGGTGCCTTGTTGGAATGCACATGATTTATATTTTCCAAACGGTCCATCACAATAATGTCATCATGCCGCTGATCCGCGTGCAGCAGATTTGTGAGGAAGATCATCACTGGAGATAAGAAAAAGAAAGGAAGAGACGAGCCATGAAAGGGAACAAAAGCTTGGGAAAATGCTGCGTGTGCCTGATGCTCGCTACGATGGTTGAAATAATAATAATTCACCCACAAAAGCGCGCAAGGGAGCAAATTTTGGAATAAAACTGTTGATTCGCGGCCCAGCTGCCGCTTCTTCTTTTGCTGATATATAATATAATACTTTAGGAGACGCGCGATAAAATCTCGGCGAGAGGAGATTTAAACACAGATGCTGCTTGTCGTACATCTCAGAGAGCCATGTAAATAGAGTCGGGTAGTCCGCGATTAACATCTCTGGCCAGAAACTGTGTGGAAATTACTCATCGTTCGTTGTGCAGCTCCCGGTCTTTCTCATTTTCCGATGCGGTGGTCCGAAATTATATTCGGCGAGAGCGCCAACCTGCAGCAGATTGCATCTAATCAGATGGAGTTGCGTTTAAATGGCCTCGTATCGCTTTCGACGGCTTTATCAGTGCCAGTTTTAACAAAATATTTGTGTGATGATTTGATTCAAGAGATTGTTCCGCGATGAATGGCAATTATCTTTCTCCTTTTCAGAGTCTGCCGGTTCATATTTCAGCTAAATTGGAGCAGTAAAAACTTGATGTAACAGGAGCTTGTATGATTAAAAGCGATTAAAAGAAATCATCGTTGGAGATGAAGTAAGAAAATAATTTAGAAATTTATTGGTATGATACAGCAAAAGTTTTTTGATGATATTTAAGTTTTTTTATAAATGTTTTATAATAAAGAGGCAATAACGAACCATCAAAAAACAGAAATTCAAAGTTCATCATAATCAAAATCTGAACTTTCCCCAACCACTTACAATAAAGGGCACAGGCCGACAAGACTTTGTCTTGGCCTGACCCTAAAAAAATTAATTTAATTTATTGAGAAAAAAAACTAGTTTTTGCGCTATAGAGGAACAAACAACCCAGAAAATATTGTTTTCTGATTAAAGATTAAAATTGTTGTGAACTGTTAATTTCTTGAAATTGCTAAGCATGATTGTGATTAATTTTCTTTTCAAAGATTCAAAACTAGTCTCAACTAATTATAAAAAATGTTCATTTGATTAAAGTATCAACGAGGGCAAAGTACATTTTCTAAAGAATATTAAATAGATATATAAATTATTTCAATGTTTGATAATTTATTAACTGCAAAAATTTGCCTCTTCATTATATTTTGCCACGGAAATGTTTATTTTCCAGTTTCATTTCTCAGAAACATAATTATATAATATTTTCCTACCTAATGAAGCGGTTTGTTTATCTATCGGACACGATGCAAATTCCAGAAATTCGCATCTTTCTACGTGATTCGCAGGTGAAACTCCCGCTGAACGATATTTATTTTATTCTTTATATGTTTTCATTTATAAATACGGGCTGATTGTGTGTTGGTATGGGGCCCGCTGCTTCCACGTGGGTGATTGACAGATAAAAAGAGCGCGGCTATGTGGCACGATAGGACAATACACTTTTCTTGACCGACCCTGCCGCTGATGGAGCCGAAAGAGGGACCATCTCTGCTCTCGAGAAGAGAGATGCCTATCTCACGAGAAGCACGATATCGGACCTTTCAATCTCATCTCTCAGGTATTGTGCAAGAAGACGACCTGAAAGACAAGCAGCCCTATAAGCAGACTTGTAAAAGGGGTTCCATTCCGTCTCTGGAGCGGCAGCAGCCGCGCGTCTTTTCGTTCCGAGAGAGGGAGACCGAGATAAAATCTCTCAAAATACACGCGGACGGTGTGGGAAGAGGCGCATTTCAAAAGCGAATTCAGGTAAAAAATTGTTTCCAAAAGGCGGGAGGAGTGTAGGTGGGAGAGAGGGACGCACGAATTATGGGTCCCATCAAGCGTGTGGCTTACCATCGTGAATTAGGCACCTGGTAATTTGAGACTTTCCTGCCATTACGGCCGCATTAATAACAAAACTCGTCTGCAGTGATAAATAATTGGGCGTTCGAGGTGAAAAAGGCCTCAAAACAATGTGATTGATTCCCGTCCGCTCCACGTTTTATTGTCAGCGTGCCCCCAGAAGATTTGAAAAGGGGAGAAAAAATTTATAGAAAAAATAAGGACCACCACGGAATTATATGGTTTTTATTTTATCTCTTGTTGTGGTTTCCTCTACGATTTTGAAAGGATTGTAGCGAGTTTTGTTTCCTTCTCTCAACAATCAGTCAGGCGAGGACACGTGCAGATGAAAATTATCGTGTGCCACACAAAAAAGGTGGGAGAGATGTATTTTTCTTTTTTATTTATCATTATATAATAGCAGATAGTTTAAATTTATTCGAAACATTTGAAGAAAAGAAATATTGTTGGAGGAAGCATCATTTATTATTAATACAATTTTAAAAACAATGACTACGAAATCAATATAGAAAATGGATCTTCTGATGCAGTTCTTTGCTAGGTTGTGGTTGTATGAATGTTTTATGCTAGTAGAGAAGCATAATATTTTTTTTTTAATTGTCAGTTTGGGAAAAGAGCTGTGGAATAGTTTATTATTACAATCGACTGCTAGTTACTTGGGGGGGGGGGGGGGGGATTTACTATTTTTTTTACTTAAGAATAAGAAAAAGGTATCGCAAGTATTCCGACATTAATTTTTTTAAGCAAAATGTATCTTAAACTAACAATAACTAACTGTTTGCGAGAAAAGTGCCGATATTCTTATTAAAAGAGGCGCAGTAACTCTCAAGAGAAAAATTGAACTTCATTTCTGATATTCTTATTCTTTAATTGCTTTGTATATTAAATTTATCAAATTAGAAAAGAAAACAATCCACAAAAGAAGTTACGATTGTTAAAATTATTATGTACTAATTGTAAAAAATATATTTAATTTGTATAGTTTGAAGTTATTTTTATTTTTTAGAATAAAAATAATTTTTGTTTTTATAGTTTTTATATTTATTATTTATTTATATATTTTTTGCCCAATAATAAGTCATTGTAAATAGAGAATTTGAATAAATGGATTTGTATATAATAGAATTACCCATAACTGTTAAAAGTTTGTTTTATCTTGTTATGTAACAAATTTAGGAGGATGGATTCTCCAACAACTATAACATAATCTATAAATGTGAAGTATTTATTTTGCTAAAAATTTGTTTTTTAGTTTTTATCAAGACTTACGTATTATTAATATTAAAGTTTTGCGAAGCATGATTTTTTTTGTACTAAAAAAATATTTTTATAAATTCCAGAAATTTCCAGCGAGCTTATGGCTTTCGTGCTGTGGATTTCGCCTCACATTTCACCCAAGCTCTGATTTTTATCCAAATTGCCCTGCTTCCCTGGGGGTAGCACGTGCGCGTCTCGACTGCCAGACTTAATCACCTGGCGAAAAAAATCGGCAAGTACTAAAGTAAAAAAGCTTTTTAAATTTTATATTGCATTAAAGGATTACCTCGGGAAGAATTGGACCGCTGCCTTTATCCCGAGCAGGTGCTTTTGTATAAGACCAAAGTGCGAAAGTGAAAATTAGCATATTATTATTCGCGTGCGTCTGCTGTGGTAAGGCACAAAACGCCGGCAAAAAATACTCAACACCTGTACCAAGGATCAAATATCGCCCGCGTCTGTTGGCGGATTTTCTTTCCTCCTTTAATGCACGCAACCCCCGAGCGAATGTACTTGAGGGCTAAGGTAATTACTCGTCCGGTGCAATAAAATTAGCCTGTTTTTTTTCTGACATAGTGAATTTCGTGATTAATTGCGCGGCTGTGGAAAAATGGGGAAAATATGCAAAGTGCGGCGGGATTCCTCACATTTTCAATTCAAAAGTTTGCTATGCAAAAAGAATTTCACCTTGGGTTAAATTATGACGGTTCAAATTGTGTTTGGGCGTATATAATTAAATCGCAATTACGCGCCACTGACAAAGAAAATAAAAGAGAATTGTCCAGGAGAAAAATTGATTCTGCGGCTGAATGCATTATTCTTCCAGACTCCTTCTAGGGTTTTGGACTTCAGTTCAAAAAATCAAACCGAATTTCTTATAGTTCAATTCTGATATAAGCACATTATTCGTGAATTATTTTTATATTTAATTTTAAAATGGTTCCTAATGCTAGCATTTAATGCAAAAAAATCAAATTATTTTCGCAGAGACAACAGCATCATGTTGGATTTTCTAACAATAGACCTAAACTGTTATCGCAACACCGTCTTCTAATTCTTAATTAACATTATAAATATCCTTTTTACTAACAATACCCTGAACAGCCCTGAAGAAGAGCAGAAAAGAGTATAGAATCCAAAACCCATAAGTTGTCCCCTTGAAGTGTGAGAGCGGTTTCTCTTTGCCACCAGCAAGCGCAGTCGGAGAAACGGACGGACTAATTAAACGGCGCAAATTACTTTATGAATGATCACTGGCTGCTTAAGGAACAAATTAAAATAACCATCAGCGGCAATTAATTATCCGCAGCACGGCGGCTTATTGCAGTTTAAATGGCCGAGTGGCCGCAAAAGGCAGAAAGGCACCGAGCCATTTTTCAATTACTTTATTAATGAGCGGCTATCACATTCGCGAGCACTGATTAATGCGGCCGAGCGTGAAATTTCATACCGCTGAAAACGATTTAGGCCTTTTTAACACCTGCAAACCCCTTTTAGTGCGCGAGTGCTATAAAAATTAATGGCGTTTGAGGAAAAATGAAAATGCACCGAAAATAAAATTGAAAGGGTTTGGGTCAAAAATCGTTTTTATCTTCTTGAAGGAGACTTGTGTGAATGCAGTAATCGCATTTTTTATTCTCTCGTGGGATATTATATATAAAGGGCGTGGAGGTTGTTAAAAGTATAATTTTTTTCTCTATCTGACGAGCCTCGTTAAAATTGGCTCGCGCACAAACGGATCATTAATTTTCCTTTCATGCCAAAATACCTGAGCGTTTTATTTTTTCATTAGTATTGCCGTGCAGAGTGCGTGTGTATGGAGCTGAAAAATTGGGAGCGCCCCTGCATTCATCACATTATGACCCGCGGTGGTCGAAATTTCCGTCTAATTGTGCGCTTTATCTGCCTTTTCGTGAGCCGTTCGTTCGGTGTAGGCGACGATCTGCATGAGTTCTTCTCGGAATCCGCAAACAATGAGCTATTAATCTTGTCTGCGAGCGAAACCCGCGCCGAATGTATGCTAACTCAATTATTCGATCTAGATCAATTTGATATGCGGGGTGAACAAACAACTGAAAAAATAATTCTGAATTAATCCGCCGATTTTTTTTTGAAAACCTAGAATGAACCATACTGGGCATATTTTTAAATATTATGCAAACAATAAAAAATATAGAAAAATGTATGAATATTATATGTCAAAATCATTTTGATCAGCTGAAAAACTCAGCAAGCATGTTTTGTGAATGCAGAGAGGATGAATTTCTTTTAGAATGTGACATTCTTCATACGATTTTTATTTAAGAATATTAAATTGTAGATGAGCTATAAAAGTTTTAGCAGACCCTTTCTTGTATTTTTTCCAATTTCCAATTTTTTTTATTGATTACCGAGAAGAAAAATAATCATAACTTGCAATTGATTTTACATTTTATCGTTAAAATATTCCAATACTAGGATTTCAGAGGAAATTTAAAAGTTGAAATTTTTGCAATTAAATTTTAACTGGGGTTTTCCGTAACTTTCTGATTAACACTAAATTTCTTCAAGAAAAAAAGGTCGACGCAGAAATAGTTTCTTAAAACAATAAAACTAGTCAAAATTTTTAAAGTCGGCATCTACTGGATTGGGAGATTACATAAGGAAAGTAATAAGCGAGAGGTGTTGAGGGCCTTCTCTGCAGCGACAAAAAGTCGAGCACAAAACCTTACAATACATCAGAGCTGATTAACATTGAATAAAAGCAGAGAGCGAAACAATTTAAAGCAGGGCGTGGGTTCAATAAAATAATAAATCGAATATTATAATCCGCGCGCGGCGAGTGGGGCCGCATGATTTATCTGGCTGGCTGCTTTTTTGCATCTCGCGACGTGAGTCCGTGCAATTGCTTGTGACAGCAGCAGGTCCTATTTATAATGAAGCGTAGTACGTTTGTTATAAATAATGAAGCAGCGATGGAATGCCCCGCGCGCCGATAAAAAGAGTAATACGCGCCGCGGTAGCCGCGAGTAATTTATTTTTCGGAGGGGCTCAATGCCGCGCGTCGAACATAACCTCGTGCTGATTTTCGTCTCTGCCAGTTGGTCCACCCTGTGCTGAGAGCACGATGAAGCAGCACAAAAAAAAATCATTGCGTTGAACCATCAAAAGAATTATTGCATTTGCGCATAATTGAATTTTTCACCAACAAACTTATTGTTATAATTTTTTCACACGGTCTGAATTTGAAACTAATAAGAATTCAGTTGAAATTTTTACTTTTATACGTTTTTATATAGTTTCAAAATAAAATATTTTATTTCTCCATTTGTTACAACCATTTTTTACATTCCATTTTTGAAAACAATTTCTTGAGAATAAGATATTGCTGGACGAAACGGCACCACTATACAAGCAAGAATTTTGCTAAAACTTCTGAGATATCATTTAATTGGGAAAAACAGAAATAAACCAACATTTTTATTGATAAACTTTTCAGCAAAAAAAAATGCTATCTACGAGTTCATCGTAAAATGCATTGTCTTTTTCCTAATAAAAATTAAGTTGTTTGAAACCCATTCATCAAAAGTCAATTTAGCACGGTCTCTCATCATAAAATATTCCAGGCCTCTCTTTCATAATTTATTATTATCATGAGTTTGGGTAAATTAAGAGTTTGACACCTGCAAGTTATTAATGTTTTTTTGAGCTGAAAATATTATTTGGTGTGCACAAAGAACAGTCTTAACATCCGTCGTGGCTAAAATATTTTTTTGTGTGAAAGCCAAGCAGGCAAACCCTTTTTTATGTATTATTAACTCTTCTATCTGGCATTACAATCTTAACTTCTCGAGGTTGTACATGCACAATTTGAAATTTGTCAAAAACCATTCATTTCGCGGTGTCACCCGATACTCTCTGTTTGCTTGGCTGTGCGCGAAGATGATGTCATAATTTCGCGACAAGCATTCGCACATCAGGCAGAATGTTCGCGAATATTTCACGCTGCTGAGCGACAAGCTTAAAGCGCTGCTAAAACGTACGCCGAACAGCAAATTACACACGACAAACGATATTTTAAGCGCAGCGGGTGTTTTGACGTTCTCTTGCGGCTGCAAATCCGAAAATTTCTTAATCATTTCAAGCTTTATACACAATAATGTGCGTTCGTAAACGAAAGAAGAGAGAACAACACGGCAAACTTGGTTTCAAATGCCATTAATTTTGTCCACGTGTGTCAGGTTGACCGTCTCAGCAAGGCTGGAAATCCACACGCCAAAGCCGCTTGCCATAAAAAGCATGTGAGGCTATTAATTTGCCTGCAAGGTGGGAAAACTTTGTCACTTACACCTTTTGAGAATCCTGGGAAAATTTCAACCTGCTTATTTCCAGGGTATTTTTTTAGATATGAGATTCTAACTAATTCTTGTGCTTATTGTGCAACTTCTTTTATCTATATATACACTTTTGAAGCACTCAAGAGCAACTAAAATTCTTTCCAAGCAAATTTTTTTGTGTCCTTTATTTTTTGACATGCGTATAATTTTATTTTGGATATGTTAAGTAGGCTATATTGGTATATATTTATTTTAATTTATGCCTGTACAAGAATGCATTTGTTGCCTATTCAATAATGTTTTTCAATTTAAAAAAAGCGACCCAAAATAGAGAATTTTGCAAAAATTATAAAGCCTTAATAGAGACCAAGGGTGCGAGTGTAAGTAGGGAAGAAATACCGGTTCAACCACTTTTTCACATCTGCAGTGCCTGCAGTGCCTTCAGTGCCTGCAGTGTCTGCAGTGCCTGCAGGGCCTTCAGTGCCTACAGTGCCTGCAGGCACTAGCTGTAGGCACTGAGGAGATAAAATAAAACCTTCCAATTATTATATAATCAAAATTACACATCAATATAAAATCACGTGCAAGTGTGTAGGTGAAAATTGGGCTTGAAAATCGTGAGACGAATCAATTGCGAGCAAATTGGCCGCTCCGTCTGCGGCCAGGCGATGTCCGGCGTGAAGGCGTTTGAGTAATTGGCTCTCACGAGTTCAAATTATCTTCAATTACTGCTAAATAAGAAGTTTTAATCCCCCGCGCCGGGACAGCGAATGATAATACCAGCACATCCTTTGGAAACGCGCTGCACGCGCTCCAGACCCCTCTTCTCGCGATATAAATCATCTCTGTGGAGCGCGCGTCACTTCCATTGTGTTATTGGTGCGCCCCATGCTTAACTTTACCCTTGCTCTCTCGCGTTAAAAGTGCCTTTTAAATGATAATCCTCATCGGGCGGAGTGCACTGATTGCGCCACTCGAACAAAAAAATAATTCACCTTGGTCGGCCTATCCACATCCTCATTATAACTTAGTCTTTTCCTCCTTCCTTCTCACTGCCACGCACGAAAGAACGAAATTTTAATTTTACAGCTTCGTGAGCGGTCAGTCTCGTTGGAAATTGCTTTTCCGCTTTCTGCATGCAGAACTCTTTTGAATCTAATTAACAAAACTTCAAGAGTTTAACTGTAATTATGGGAAACTCTGTAACTTCTTGGGCGGGAGGAGGATCTGCATTTGCCAGCTCTTTTAAATTAAAATCACGATTTGTTATTTAAAAGAAAAAATAAAGAGTGGCTTATTCCTGGGTAAATGTTTTTTTTTTTCATGTTGTGAGTAAATTAAATACTTACGAAGATGGTTCAGCTCTCGAAAATATTTTTTCATGCTATTTTTAAATAAAATAAGATATTTAAGAAAAAAGTTTCAAACTACAAAAGAAGAATCTTATCTATTTGTCTACAATCTCCTGACTAGTTCTTTATAGAAGGTTTTATTTTAAGTGGCAATGTATCAGTTAATATTAAAGAAATAAGTAAATTTAGTTAATCAATATTTTTTTTTTTAATTTGACGACATTGTGTGTGCAATGAAATTGTCGAAATTGAGCAAGATAACTGTTGATAAATCAAACTTTTGTATAGATGAGCACAAGCCTTAAATGAGAAAAAAGTTGGAAGAGCATGAGAGCACGTCGCACTCAATTACACCGCAACCAACGAGACGAATCAGACGTGTACCTCAGAATTCTTCTTCGATTTTTACTTTTTTGCTCCACCACGTTCAATTAGTTTTCGCCTTAAAAAAGATGTAAGGAAAAACAGAAACGAGATGCTCGGATCGGGGAGAGAGAGCGATTTGTAACAATCATGATCCGATGTAAGTTCAACCTTGGTTATATTTTTTTTCTTTATCCGTCGTAGAGAAAAATGCGGCGTGTAAAATTAGTGGAGCTAGCTGTTGGGCCACTGCACGACGATAATAATTATATATAGGCGTGCGAGCATAGCAGACTTGGTTAATTCTCTGCTCTCTAGGACGAAGAAGAGAAGTTTCACGGTTGGCTGTCACGCGCCCGCTGGGTTCTTGCCACGCGTAGATTTTTCTCGTGGCGTGCGGCGGATAAATGTGTATAAAAATTTATATATATAAATAGTGGTGGTCGAGGCGCATACCTGCCGCTCGCGCGCCACACCCTTTGCCTTATTTAAGCCTCCGCGCCATATAATGTATTATCTATTTGAGATTGCTCTGGTGAATGGAAGTGAAAAATAAATCCCCGAGAGTGCTGTTCGGAAAAGTGATCGATGGCTCGATTGGTGGCGGAATTGATTGATTGATTGATGCGCGCTCCGATTTGTGCCGCGGATTGTCTTGGCCAGATTAGTTTTTGTGTTTGTTCGTTCGGATGTCAAACGGATTATAATTTGTTTCCGTCTTGCTGAGATGTTGTGTTTTCGGGAGGATGGGAGATGTGATAGAAAAGGGACCCCAACAGAATTGCAATCAATATTATAGAGAGAACTGTCGTTGGGATGATTGGGGTTTGATTTCCAACTGCAGATATAAGTTCGTCATGAGAAATAAATGTTGAAGAAAGGAAACTTAAAAAAAATGTTATGTTTATGACACAAAATTCGAAAATTGATATTTGCGTCAATAAATGATTCCCTATTATGCTTGATAACGATTAAAATACATTAAATTATTTTTGGTATGAACTTTAAATATTAGAATCAAAGTTTTACTTATGTGTAAAATTTTTGCGTTAAATTTATCATATTTCTCTTTTGCACTGTTAAAAAAGAAATGAAAAATATTCAATAATTGTACTTTATCAGCTTTTAAGTTTTTAACATAATTATATTGTTTTTCGATTTTCTTTGACTTGCCTTGAGCTTTTCCATATTTTAAATTATTTTTTATTTAAGTTTATTGAAAGAAATTAAGAAATATTTTTTATAATTTTAAATTAAAAATTGAATTTACATCTGCAAAATCAACACTGAAAAAAATAGGTAGAATTAATTTGTTTTTCTAAAAAGAAGTGTCCTTTATTTTAATAATTCCAGATGTAACCACAATTTCTACATTTTTTATCTTGCTATTAGTAATAATAATATTAATGCTCCTCTGCTTATTT
The DNA here is from genome assembly GCF_031216515.1 of Neocloeon triangulifer. Taxonomy (NCBI): domain Eukaryota; kingdom Metazoa; phylum Arthropoda; class Insecta; order Ephemeroptera; family Baetidae; genus Neocloeon; species Neocloeon triangulifer. Next base: position 5,928,811 of record NW_026775554.1, on the reverse strand, counting down.
TTTCATCAGGTGTCACATTGCGATAGAAACTCATTAAACGGACACCTGCTGCGCGTACATTTAAGTGAATACACACACACGTCTATGTGATGAGGTCACATAATTATGTATGAGAGAGCAAAGGAAAGAAATATGCCTTCAATTAGACGCTGCATTGTAATATCGGGTTCAATATAGTTATTCTCCCTATAGGCTTATTTCTTTGGGAGCAGTGGGATGTTGCGGAATTTATGTTCGTCGTGGCAAATATTTATTAGCCGCTCTCGGGAGACAGAAAAAAGAAAGAAACGTGCTCGTGAGGAAACCTCTTCTTTTCTAATTAAAATGGAAATGCCATGCAATATTTCCTGAGCGCGCGAGATAAGAGGAGAGTGGATCGCACAAAAGGGTTATTAGGAGTTGAGAAAAGATTTCTTAATTTTAAATTTCAAGCATTGGGTTGTTCGAGAATTTTATATTTTTTTTAAATGTAAATATTCCTTATTTTAAACTAGTAATTAATTTTTTTATTGACATCTACTATTTAACTTAATTAATTTTTATTATATAATTTATACTAACTTGGGTGGAGAGCCATACATACCAAAAAAAGTATTAGATTTAATATAATGTATAGGTTACATCAATGACCCGAGAAAATTTATACCTTATGTATTATTTAAAAATTTAATTCAATGTATCATTTTTTTAACGTGCAAACAAAATTTAAACTAAAAATTGTTTAAAAAATTACAAGAAAAAATTATGAAATATTAAAATTACTAAAAATAAATTATTTAAACTAAAAAATCAATAAAAAAAATTACATATAAAAATTGTCTTAAAGGCTAATATAAACAAATCCCTTTTAAACAATTTTCTTGCATAACAGTTTCACATTTTATTAACTCTGAGTGAAGAAAAATTACAACCGGCTGGACATTGTACAACGTTTTTCGAACGAGGAAGGAAAGACACTCGGAGGTTGAAATGTGAAGACGTAGGTCGTGTTTGCTCTCGGCTGTGAATGGACTGGTGGTGCGGAGGCGCATCCATTCGGCAGCGGAGGCAATAATTAACACACTCCTCCACTCGGAAACTACTTTTTTTTTTATCGCTCGCCCTTTCTTTGGGCTTTCTTTGTTTACAGGCCGAATGAGTGGAGGACCACGCGGCCGTCCCACGTGTCCACGGAGGCGGCCCAGCTGCAGCTGCGTCTCGCGTCCACTCGCTTATATGGCCCTCGAAACCCCACGTGCTCTCGAGTCCAGGCGTCCACGCACAATTAATCGGCGGAACCATATTTAATGACAAAAAACGATTTGAATATACAAAACTGCGGTGCTGCCTGATTTCGAATTCAGCTCTTTTACGATCCGCCTTTGGTCAACAGGGCAGCTTCTTCTATAATAGCACTCGAGTGCGGCTCCGCGGCAGTGAATTTCACGTGTTTGGCCAGACGAGAGTAAGAGACATCTGGACAGAGGACGTGATTTTATGCTTATGTACCTTTGTTTCATCTCGTGCGCGCCTCACCTGTTCTTGTTTTCTTTGTTAGTCAGCAAAATGTCAAGTGGTTGACAACAAAAAGGGTTTGATTGCCAAGGGAAATTTCGTAATGTTTGCGGCGACGCCGAGAATAAAATATGCATATTATGCTGGTGAATAAGGGAAATTCAAATAAAAAGTTGAAAAAAAAATTACCACAACTGATATCTTATTGTTCCTAATTGATAAAAAAATTTAAAATTTGTTTATTCTTTCAATCCATGTTTGAAATAAATATAATATTGTAATGGATGGAAAAAAATAAAAAAATCTCTTACAAACTTGCAGGTGTCGACATTTTTATAGTATTGCAACTTTTTCATAGTGTGATGGAGGGGAAATCGGAAAAATATTGATTATAGAGCTTTTAAAAGAAGACAAATTAAATAAAAAATTAATTTAATTTTAAATTCTGATAGGCTCCAAAATTGTTATTGGAAACAAATTTTAGAAGAACTATTTAAGATTAACAATTTAAATATCAACATTAATCCTGCACACTGATGTTGCCATAACAAACTGCAAAAAAGGTGCATGGCACTGACTACTGATGGATAAAAAAAAATAAGCGAGATGAGCAATTTTAATTTTAAAATTAATCAGAACTCTCACTATACGTCCCCTAGATGTAAGTTAATTTTTTTTTTATTAAAACGCCGGTGAATAAAAAAAAATCGCAAACATAATTTTAGCTTGCTTTCTTTGGTTCCCTCATATTTGTTTTGGCTTCACTTCGACCAACACAGCAGAATTTGAAAAAAGAAAAATTATTTAAATCGTGGCTGTGAATTTTAATATGGAGAGTTTTGTTTAATTAAGTATCGTCAACCAGTTTTGCAAAAATACTCATTAAGATGAAAAATTGCTTAGAGTGGGAGCCTGAATGAAGGATTCGCAAGCTTTTTAAAATGCTTTTTACTAAAATTATGTCATCATTAACACCCTAATTATACCGTCCTAATTGAAGGCGCTCAAAAGCAGTTTTGGCCGAAATCCGCGAACACCTCGCCGCTTAATTACTGGGCGTGTGTGCAAAAGTCGAAATCGCGCGCGCACTCGAACAATTCGGGCCAAATTGTGTCGCCAAAAGCTGGTTGCCTTTAGAGAAAAGAGCGGCGCGCCCATAATGACGGTAAGTGTTTAATAAACATAATGAAAAGGTGCTGCTGCTGCTGCGAGGAATTTTTGCTTCACACAAAGTCTGCGCAGACGGTAATGAAGCACACCCACGCGACAAGTGGGGCTACCTGATCTGTACCGCGCGCGGCTGAAAAGCGTGGGCCGCCCGCGCGCTCAAAAACTGCTCTCTCTAATGAATGAGGAATGCGGCCCCAATCGCGCCATTCACGAAATTTACGAGGTCCTCTCTCGTCGGGGCCGTCGGCTCGCCTGCGCGAATTTGCTCGCCTCGCTATCTCAGGATTATTCTAATTTAACGCCAAGTGTCTAACTAGCAAAAAGTGCCACTATAACTCAGCAAGGCGCGGACAAGATTTATTAAATTCTTCACAGGGCGCAGCAAATTGAGGGGAAAAATTTTGTTTAATGCGGCAAAATTTTCAATTATTTTTTACTCAATTAATAGCTTCATTCTGCACCTTTAATGTTAAATAAATTTTGGTAATTTCTATCCATGGATCTTTTTTATGACAAATTAATTAATAATTATGATTTATATGAATCTTATTAACTGTACTTTCACCTCCGATGTTTAATTTTTATGTATTGCACCTTTTGAAAATTAAATATGTTTTACTGTTCAAACTGCTATAGTAAGCTTTTAATTGAGTTCAATTATTGCTCATATCTTATATTCCAAGGAGTTAGAATGTTTTTTAATATGGATTTGAGATCGGCTTATCTCATTAAAAACTTTGATCGAGTTGATATTACTGACATATTGAGTATCTTGTGTATTTTATGGCTTCAATCTTAAATTATTTAATGGCCATTAATTGAATAAAATTTTGAAAAAATGAAACGAAGATGAAAAGTAGTAATATTACAAAAATTATTTTTATACCTTGATTTTTGGTTTCATTTTAAATTAAGTAAGGTATAATAGGGGGGGCACAGCGATCTAACGATATATCGGCCACCAGGTGGCGCATCGAGCGCCCCGCTCCGACCTGCCAGGGTACCCCTTGCTGGCCCCCTTCCTTCCAAAAGGGGGGTCACTAGGTCAATGGAGCCCAAGTTTCTGCATGCATTTAAAGGTCTATTTGGGGGGCCTAGGAGAAGCACAGCGATCTAACAATATATCGGACACCAAGTGGCGCCTCGAGCACCCTATTATAATTAAATCTGCTGACCTGTGCCCGGTGCGGCTGATTGGCGAAACTGCCACTGTCCTTAAGAGGCCAAGCTGTAGGCCAATGGAGGGGGAGCATGTGCAGACCTTTAAAGGGGTATCGCGAGCCCTTCGGCCTTCGGTGTCTGATGAACTTGCTCGATTTCTTGGTGGCCGCAAAGACGGCCCGCGAAGAGCTGGTTCGGTGTTGCAAGAGGTGGTTCTGAGTCGTAATAATTACACGACACTATGAGGAATTGCTCACTGGAGAAAACTCCTGACGACCACTTCAAGCTCATTAAAAATAATAAAATTGTAATATTTAACAAAAGAAATTAGATTATTTTGACAATATCAACATATCTGAAAAAAAAAATATGCTAAGACATCTCGACAAAGAAAATCAAAAAAATTACCGGTTTTTATGAAAATTACTAATTCTTTGAGCATCGTATTTGAATATAAAAAACTCTCTATTTGCAACAAACAAGCCTACACAGTTTATACAAAATCGAGAAATTTAAGAAACTTTTCCGTGGCCGCAAGTGCTGCTCATTTAAAAATCGCACGAATGAAGAACTTACATATTAAATAATTTTTACCAATAAAACACTCTAGCACTAATATAAATATCTATAAAAATTAGCAAAATAGTTTGCAAATTTATTCTTATTATAGTAAATTTTACATCATTTTTAAGTGTGTGCAATGGGTCTTTTCGCGATAGCTTACGGTTGACCCCACCGTCTGTGTGTCTTAGACGTGACTTGTTTAGTAGACGGCAACTGCTAGATGTGTAAACTTTTCTGTTCATTTTCCAAGCTCCAGTTTTGACATGTGTAGATAACAATTAAAATAAAATTTTAACAATCAATTATTTAATATTTGTTGCTTGGACATGTGATTTACACGTGTAGCGAAGAAAACTTTTATTCAGATTGCTTATATAGTTTGAAAAATAAAAATATTTTACAACCAACAAAACAAGATAGATTAATGCTTTTCAATAAAATTAACAACACTCGTCGCTTTTACAATTGCATTTGAAGAAAAATAAATGTATGAATGATTGAATTATAAAACTTGAACACATTAAAATTGCGCAGCGTTTAGACATTTTGACCATAAAAACATAAACAGAAATATAATATTAATGTAGCAATAAAATTCATTGCCCACTTGCATAGAGACAAAATTTTAATCGTAATTAAAAATGTGTTTCCTTCTTGCAAAAATACCACATTTATCATTTTAGCAGACAAAATATATTAGAAAAATAACAGATCAGTACTTTTTTATTGTTTACAAAACATTCACATTTTTAAGAAAAAATATTTGTTGGCTAGAAAACGTTGTATTGTTGCATGGACGAAAACTAGCAGTAGCAAAGATTTAGCAAAACATCTTAAATAAAAAAAGAGCAGATCCGCCATAGTGAGCCTAGGTCGATTTCGTTTTTGTTCTTGTTGCTTATCACAGTTATCACACTTTTTTTTTAACTGCTTAGACTCAGTGAAACAACTTTATAAACACCTTTTAATAAACACAAAAACGATTATTGATAGCACTGCAATATTTAAATATTGAATAACAGACATACTCAACTTTAAAATATTGGCTCAAATATTTGCACCTATACATTTGCTGATATATTTTATCTTTTCCCGGTAGAAGTTAAATATTATTTGTTCCTACTGACCATATAAAAATATTTAACGTCTCGCAGGGTGAGCTACTGAATAATTACACTATCAATGAAATTTTAACATAATTAATTCCGAAACTCAAACAACTGACAATATTGTTTGTTGCGCCACACTGTTCTAAAAATGTTGATAGTAAAAATATTTGTTTTGATCATTTCAATCAGCAATAAGTATTACAATGTCTGAGTGTTGAATTTTTATGTCTTTGGCATCAAACTGATTTTTTCCCCGAGCTCAAATCTCAATTTGAATACATATTTATTGAGAAACTGTAATGAAGATTAAGTTTGTATACACTTCTTTTTCTATTTATACATTTTTTGCAATGTTTTTGCAATACATCTAATAAATTCAAAATTGTTATGTTTTAACAACCATTTCCTTGTAAGTTCGCCGCACAGACACAGGATCCCTTTAAATAATTTATAAGTATCAGAAAGTATCGCAACTGTTTATTAATTATATTTCAATTTTCACACACACATACCAAATGACGGGAGTGTCCGTTAAGAATAGCACTGACCACTATGTCTATTTCATAAGAGTATAGTTCTTGTAATAGCCAAAATTTAAAAAAAACACACACACACACACACACGCACGCACGCACGCACGCACGCACATACACACACACAAACTCACCCAAGCTCATGCGCGCACTATCATGACATAGCTGAAAACTACCTCTCGTTTATTCACGTTAGTAAATCGCGGAACGACCTACTACACGCCCCGAAAGACTTCACCACATTCAATCTACCACCTTGTGCAAAAAAAAAAATGTATATATAAATTGGAGCGTGCTATAGTAACAATTTCACGACTCATACTTTTTGTGTGCCTTAAAATAAAAGCGATTATAATTTAGCTTGTGGCACATCCTGACAAGAACATTAATTCTTGAAATCCTCAGCGTTCAAAACAACTTGTTGCCACACAAGAATACAAAATTCTTCACTTTTTGTATTTTTTCTTACTTCCATATTTAACTTACTTCAAATTTGTTATATGATTTGTGGATAAGCAATATAATGTAGCAGATGCTGTTAGCTCTGTAACTGAACGCGTAGCACATTACGCATGCCATAAATGACATTTATCTAATTTTAAATTTCAAAAGAGAGCAAATCACAGGCACCGTCACATTAATCAGTAAAGCAAAAGTAATTATAATCCTGTTTACAAAAATATATTTTGTGCAAAATATTTTCAACAAACAATTATTCTTTCAAGAACAGTAATAATTATTTTGATAATACATACGAGCATGACTAAAATTTATCAAAACGTACAAAAATTATTTTTTGCATTCTCGGAGGAGGGGAAAAGCTAGAATACGAAATGACACTTTAAAACTCCTTCTTTGTTCAAAATTTTTACTGCATCATGGATAAATAATTCTTAATTTCCTTACCACACACATTTTCATCTCTTTAATAAGCGTTTATTGGAGTTTTTTTTCTTTTTGAAGACATACTTCTTTGCATACATCTCTTGCTGATCATTTTTTGCTTCCAGTAGGAATTGTCATTAATGAAAAATATACCACTCTTCGAGGTTTTCTTCCAAGAAATCTATTTAAGTTGGAGTATAGAATTGACACATAATAAATCATATTATGCCTTGTTTACCTCTCACCACACTTTTTCACGTTTAAGCACCTCCAATTTGCAAATATTTTAAATATTTTCTGAGTGGCAAGATTTGTGAAGGCCAGAAATGATGTATCCCTCGCTTAATTAAAATACAAAGTTTTTGCTTTGTTCACATACTGAGTAGATGAATTGTGTATTTCAATATTTTTCAAGCCACATCCCAATACTCCTTAAAAACCTTATTTCATGATTAACACTGTTGAAATTTAAAGAATGTTATGCACAAATTCATCAACATATGAAAAAAACTATGCGCTGATTATCCATTATACATCAATACTTGATAATCAAATATATAATTACTCACCGCAAATCATACTGTACAACTCGCCTTCGCTCAGCGCTATGCTTGCAATATATTATAGGGGAGACCACCAAATTTCAGCGGAGCCTACTACTCCAATCCATAAAAGAAATGTTGAAAATGTGCTGGGAAATATCAAGTCTGCTTTAGTGCTCACAGTACGAGCCTGCGCTTGTGGTAGTGTCTTGGCGAAAAGAGTAAATATATATACTTCCAACTCTCATATTTTGCAAATTGCTGTTAATCTTCATTACCATGCGCCCAGTTAAGTAAGCAGGCAATATAGAAATATTAGAAACGCTATGACTGAAAACTGATAATCCATAACAAAAATGCATAAAAAAAATATATGTTACAAATAAATTTTACCATCAACCATGTTATGAATACTATTGTTCAAAGAGTAAAAGTTTGGACCGACACACAAAAGATGATGTACATATTTATCTACAACAGCCGAGGCAAGAGCTAACATCATTATAACGAGATCCATCAATCACATATGTGTGTAAAATTTAATTTGATTAAAAATTTAAAGTTGCAGACATTTTCAAGATAAACGATCGACCTTTTCAAAATAATTCACATTAAAAATACAACATTAAAACATTTTGAAACTAAAAATAAAAAGAGCAAGTTTAGGTGGCGACTTGCATTTAGAAGCCTCCCTTGTTTACTCATGCAGAAGCATGTTTCGTGAAACGTCCAAAACTCTTTTGGCATGACGAAAATTCACTATACTGACTGAGCCACCTTCACGGAAATAAAAATTGCTCATGTTTAACGAAGAACAAACTGGCATAAAACACATTTTTTTCTTTTCATATTTTGTCTTTTAGTAGAAAAAAACAAACATAAATTTCGGCCCCTTCATAGCTCATCGCAGATAATTCTTAAAAATTAATCCGCGAATGTTTAAACTATTTTAATTTATGCTACGTATTCAACTATTCAACGTGCTGTTTAAAATTACAACTTGCCCTTTGATGAAATACCCTTTGAATGAAATAATGCAATTTTCTGCGTCCCCCATATATCTTCATGTTTTAAATTGTGGCACAAAAGCCACCAACCAATTTAATTGTGCTTATACTTATGTCTACAAATTTAAGAATGAGAGGTTGGCATAAATAGAGCATACGCATACTATCAAAACGTTTATGATAGAAAAACGTACAACACAAAATTTTAAAATATATTTTCTACACATCTGTTTGTTCATCTTGCACCTCCTAGCGGTAGCCTTTTCAGCAATTAAGCTACAGATAAAGATACAAGATGTGTGGCCTGTCTTATACGTGTGCACAATTCACTCTCTAACAGAGCAATACGCTTGACGTTTCCATTGTGCCTCTTCCACTATATTGGAGAATTACTTGACATGGCCGATTGTTTACCACGTTTGATGAAATTCAAAACCTTTACGCAATACATTAAATTATAATTTATGTTACTTTCGTGCATCAACAACTTTAATAATTAAAGTATATACTTTTGATTAAAAATAAGCACAATTAATGTCTCAAGACTTAGAAGATTTTGATTTATGCATGGAAGCAAAATAGTTCCCAAATAAATTATAATTCATCTCGTCGCATTAAAATATAACCAAGTTTAATTTCTATGCTCATCATTCTGTCAAACTATCACACATGGATGTAGAGAGATAAAATATTGCATAATTTTTATTAAGATTGAAGATTTTACTGGCAAAAAAGCCTTCTTTATTCTAATCTATAACGGCCCTAGAGTTTTTGGTCCCGCTCTATGCGTCACTTTTCTGGGAGCAAACAAAAGGCAGCAAAATTGAGAATCAAAACTCAATACCAAAAAAATTGCAATCTCAGATGTAATAAAAATCATAAATCGCTTTTGTTGTGTTGATACTGATTTGAAAATTTACTAATTTACTGATAATAAGTTAAATCACGTAGAATTTCTGTCGCACACCCCAAAGATTGATATGTATGTAGACAAAATAAAATGTTGCCAAGCACCCCATAACACACTTCAATCGATCAAACTGATTTGTCCTGAAATTATTTTCATGATTTTTTCATGAGCAAGACAAATTTTCGACGAAATTGAGAGTGCGCCATAATCGAAGACGAGTGAAAAATGGCCTGTATAAAACGTAAAATCAATATGCTCAATAGAATTGTCTTTTTTATTGTTAGACAGAAAAGACAAGCATAATTTATATCAGTACATAATGAATTCTTCCTCTTTGATTGAGACCCGCGCCGACATGTGTAAATTATACAAGACGCTGTAGCACGCGACCTTATTTCTTGGAAGTTACATAATTTAATAAAAGATATTTGATAAAACTGAACAAATGTAAAAAATAATAATAAGACGCCTATGGAAAAATATTTTTTAAACCACACACCTCAGCAAATGACAAAGATCATTGTTACCGTGAGACGTATGAACCCATAATATATATATATATTTTTTTTGTTCTTTTCATTTGCAAAATTATGTCGTCTCTAGTGGCTAAGTGCAGTATGCCCTTGCCCTCCATCCCGGAGATTGTGGGCTCGATTCCCACTCCAGGCGGATTTTTCTCGGGGGAACCTGAGGGATATCTCATGCTGGGACTGCGAGTGATGGGTAGAAAGTCGGCCGGGGGCCGCATGATATCGTGATGAGAAGGATGTTTGCATTGCACACCCCAGTTGTACACGCAAAAGCGTTTAATACAAAATCCTTTTTAATGACGATGATTCACCTCTAAAAAAATTTAAAATACTAAACAAGATATTGCTTTGAACTTTTCCACTTTAAAAATATTGAAAAAATCACCAAGCCTAAAGTTGAGGCATATAATGCTAAAAAATTTTGTTTTTGATTTGAATCATCTTAATAATAAAAAAGTAAAAACTTTTTAGCACATCCAGAGCACATTTTTTTTTTTTTTTTTTTTTTTAATATTATAGTTTTTAACTTAAAATTCACTTAAATGATCAACAATCGTCTGGAAAAATATGATACTCAAAGAGCGCGAAGCATCTAGTCTGAAAATAAATCAAAGCAAAAAATATTTTACAAAGATGCCATAAAAATTAAAGCAGAACATAATAATACCTTGATAAAACATTATACATAAAAAAGACAATGTTTAGTCCATATATAAAACATTTTAAAATTTCATTAACACAATAATATAATTTATTGTTCTGATATACTCTAAATGAGATGATATATAAATAATTTTTTACTAAATTTAATACCATCGGTATATACCACATCCATAAATTTATTAAAATCTAAGGAGGTAGGAAATGATGTGTAATGAATAAAATTTCATGGAAGATGCTAAAGTTATTGTTAAGTCATCCTTTTTTACTTTTGAATTGGTGATTGATCTTTCCAAATTTGTTTAATGTTTTTTTTTTTTTACATATAATTATTTTACATTTACAACAATGATCATTATTACTATGCAATAATATGTTTTACGTTCACATAACAAATAATGATGTGTATCTTATAAAACAGCGCCAATCTTCTTAGACTCATTTCATTTATTTTTAGTTAAAAATACGTTTATTTTCCCACTATTTATTTTGAATGCATTCTTCAAATTAAATAATATATTGCTCTTTAAAAGAGCAAACAATTATGTTTCCCTTGAACAAAATTATTTATCTTAAACAAAATGAGTTAATCCAGTTTAAATCATAATTTTTATTTAATATATGATTGGCGTTTAACAATTAGAAAAATTCCATTAAATTTCTCTAATCAATTAGACGAGATAAGAATGCACTCAGTAAAATCAATAATATTTTATTTAGGTTTTTTATTTCAATGAATTTATATTCATTTATTTTAATTATGCAACACCGATTTTTAAATATTCGAGATAAGCCGGAGCGATCTACCATACCCGCGCGCAAAAACACATAATTCATAACATAATGTAGAAACAATTGACGCTTCTTTTAATTTTTAAAATTAATTTATGCTCTTTTATCGACATTTTACACTGTTCGATCCTTTGCATTTGGATGAAAATGTGTTCATCTTGACTTACAATTTATATGCCGATACATGAATCTCCCTTTTTTTTGTACCCCTGTACTTTGGCAATGCAATGTTTATCACGAATGGAGAATAACTAGATAAATTGATGACATTGGTTTTTGGTTTGCTGAACCAGGGAGACAGGGAGTGCAATAGCCAATGAAATTTTACTCGCACACAAGACCTTCATCTGTTTTTATAAAATCATTGAAATGTACATTTCATTTTTCACTATAAGTAACAAAATGTACAATCTTATATTTTTTAATTTTTTTTCTACCCCCCCCCCCCCTCGAAATTTTGTATTTGCCATGAAATTAAATTCGTATATTCCGTTTCTACTCTTCATCGGAAAAATAATCCGCTGTCTATAATAAATCACACCATTTAATTAATACCTGTCATAGACAAAAATTATCATTTTTGAAACCGAGTTCCTCTTGCAAATACAAAAAAATAAAAAGACTTCTGAGGAACACACTTTTAATTTTTTTTATTAAATACCCATCCCGAGTTTAAACCTTTCATAAATACAATAAAAATTTCCTTTAACCATCTCATTGAGTCTTAAAAATCCCATATTTAGAGACTGGCCGATAAAGATACTCAGAAAAATTGTATTAGCAATTATATCATGTGCGATATAAATTTTATTCGCAACATACGCATTTGTACGCATATGTAAACAATAGCACCTCCTCGCAATGCACGGAGATATGACTACCATACGCTAGAAGCCAAATGCAGACCTCTTAAAAAAAGATTTTGTTTCAAATATCGTGCACAGGCGTGTGCTCATCATTTAAAATCAATACCAGCGTTATATTTTCAATGTATGCTCACATACCTTATAAAACCTTTTTCTCACTCGATATTAATGATTCTTCTCAAATATATTAAATTAAGTAGTGTGCTTAAGCTTAGGCATAGATCCGTTGTTCAAATATTCCAACTTTTTCATATCTTTTACAATAAATTCCCCCGATTTGTCCTGCCTATGTTTGAGAGGGTTGGTCTATGAGGGAGGAGAATACATCCCCTAAACTTTTGTTGGGCAGCAGCCAACACCCTGCAAAATGAGAGGGTGAAGATAATCTTCAAGCAAAATGACACCAGGTGGCGCTGCGATCACGTCCTATCTTTCCCCTGCGTGCCTTGCCAGTAAACGAAAGTGGTGAACTACCTTCACCACCCACAACGCCACAACCCTAGTGAAAAATTTTCGTATTCTCAATATGGACGATTATTCTGAACATTCTGAATATTCACAATATTTATCCACCCTTAAAAACTTTATGGCAAAAATATATTCACATATAAAAGTTAAAAATTTGTGTTGTGAGAATGAGCGACATCTGTATTTAGCTTAATTATTTAACCACTTACCTACCATTTTTTCTCTTCTAAAAGTTGAATTTATTGTTTTAAAATAGACGACTAGTAGAATATTACACTAAATATTCATCAATTGTAAGGTAGCACTTTCTCCAAAAACCGGCATGTGCATAGGCGTCGATGATGATCATTTTATTTTCTAGCTTAAAAGAAATAGCAACGAATAATACCACATAATTATAATTTCTCCTCTCGCTCCGCTCCGCACATCATTAACGCGAAGCGTGAGGCTTGCCTCTGCACGAGCGCGGGCCCTTGCAACGTCTCTGAAGGCATGACACACTTTTCCCCACCACAGAATTCGCCGCGACCTCCTTAAAGGATATTGACCCACATTCCCCGCCGTTGCCTTACAAAACCAACTGGGACCTTAAATGGACTCGGACGTTGATTTGTAAGGTCCCATCAATCAACGTCCGAGTCCATTTAAGGTCCCAGTTGGTTTTGTAAGGCAACGGCGGGGAATGTGGGTCAATATCCTTTAAGGAGGTCGCGGCGAATTCTGTGGTGGGGAAAAGTGTGTCATGCCTTCAGAGACGTTGCAAGGGCCCGCGCTCGTGCAGAGGCAAGCCTCGCGCTTCGCGTTAATGATGTGCGGAGCGGAGCGAGAGGAGAAATTATAATTATGTGGTATTATTCGTTGCTATTTCTTTTAAGCTAGAAAATATAATGATCATCATCGACGCCTATGCACATGCCGGTTTTTGGAGAAAGTGCTACCTTACAATTGATGAATATTTAGTGTAATATTCTACTAGTCGTCTATTTTAAAACAATAAATTCAACTTTTAGAAGAGAAAAAATGGTAGGTAAGTGGTTAAATAATTAAGCTAAATACAGATGTCGCTCATTCTCACAACACAAATTTTTAACTTTTATATGTGAATATATTTTTGCCATAAAGTTTTTAAGGGTGGATAAATATTGTGAATATTCAGAATGTTCAGAATAATCGTCCATATTGAGAATACGAAAATTTTTCACTAGGGTTGTGGCGTTGTGGGTGGTGAAGGTAGTTCACCACTTTCGTTTACTGGCAAGGCACGCAGGGGAAAGATAGGACGTGATCGCAGCGCCACCTGGTGTCATTTTGCTTGAAGATTATCTTCACCCTCTCATTTTGCAGGGTGTTGGCTGCTGCCCAACAAAAGTTTAGGGGATGTATTCTCCTCCCTCATAGACCAACCCTCTCAAACATAGGCAGGACAAATCGGGGGAATTTATTGTAAAAGATATGAAAAAGTTGGAATATTTGAACAACGGATCTATGCCTAAGCTTAAGCACACTACTTAATTTAATATATTTGAGAAGAATCATTAATATCGAGTGAGAAAAAGGTTTTATAAGGTATGTGAGCATACATTGAAAATATAACGCTGGTATTGATTTTAAATGATGAGCACACGCCTGTGCACGATATTTGAAACAAAATCTTTTTTTAAGAGGTCTGCATTTGGCTTCTAGCGTATGGTAGTCATATCTCCGTGCATTGCGAGGAGGTGCTATTGTTTACATATGCGTACAAATGCGTATGTTGCGAATAAAATTTATATCGCACATGATATAATTGCTAATACAATTTTTCTGAGTATCTTTATCGGCCAGTCTCTAAATATGGGATTTTTAAGACTCAATGAGATGGTTAAAGGAAATTTTTATTGTATTTATGAAAGGTTTAAACTCGGGATGGGTATTTAATAAAAAAAATTAAAAGTGTGTTCCTCAGAAGTCTTTTTATTTTTTTGTATTTGCAAGAGGAACTCGGTTTCAAAAATGATAATTTTTGTCTATGACAGGTATTAATTAAATGGTGTGATTTATTATAGACAGCGGATTATTTTTCCGATGAAGAGTAGAAACGGAATATACGAATTTAATTTCATGGCAAATACAAAATTTCGAGGGGGGGGGGGGGGTAGAAAAAAAATTAAAAAATATAAGATTGTACATTTTGTTACTTATAGTGAAAAATGAAATGTACATTTCAATGATTTTATAAAAACAGATGAAGGTCTTGTGTGCGAGTAAAATTTCATTGGCTATTGCACTCCCTGTCTCCCTGGTTCAGCAAACCAAAAACCAATGTCATCAATTTATCTAGTTATTCTCCATTCGTGATAAACATTGCATTGCCAAAGTACAGGGGTACAAAAAAAAGGGAGATTCATGTATCGGCATATAAATTGTAAGTCAAGATGAACACATTTTCATCCAAATGCAAAGGATCGAACAGTGTAAAATGTCGATAAAAGAGCATAAATTAATTTTAAAAATTAAAAGAAGCGTCAATTGTTTCTACATTATGTTATGAATTATGTGTTTTTGCGCGCGGGTATGGTAGATCGCTCCGGCTTATCTCGAATATTTAAAAATCGGTGTTGCATAATTAAAATAAATGAATATAAATTCATTGAAATAAAAAACCTAAATAAAATATTATTGATTTTACTGAGTGCATTCTTATCTCGTCTAATTGATTAGAGAAATTTAATGGAATTTTTCTAATTGTTAAACGCCAATCATATATTAAATAAAAATTATGATTTAAACTGGATTAACTCATTTTGTTTAAGATAAATAATTTTGTTCAAGGGAAACATAATTGTTTGCTCTTTTAAAGAGCAATATATTATTTAATTTGAAGAATGCATTCAAAATAAATAGTGGGAAAATAAACGTATTTTTAACTAAAAATAAATGAAATGAGTCTAAGAAGATTGGCGCTGTTTTATAAGATACACATCATTATTTGTTATGTGAACGTAAAACATATTATTGCATAGTAATAATGATCATTGTTGTAAATGTAAAATAATTATATGTAAAAAAAAAAAAACATTAAACAAATTTGGAAAGATCAATCACCAATTCAAAAGTAAAAAAGGATGACTTAAC
Organism: Neocloeon triangulifer; assembly: GCF_031216515.1. Classification (NCBI taxonomy): domain Eukaryota; kingdom Metazoa; phylum Arthropoda; class Insecta; order Ephemeroptera; family Baetidae; genus Neocloeon; species Neocloeon triangulifer. The sequence goes on along the minus strand of NW_026775554.1, from coordinate 5,913,006 downwards.
AATAACTTTAGCATCTTCCATGAAATTTTATTCATTACACATCATTTCCTACCTCCTTAGATTTTAATAAATTTATGGATGTGGTATATACCGATGGTATTAAATTTAGTAAAAAATTATTTATATATCATCTCATTTAGAGTATATCAGAACAATAAATTATATTATTGTGTTAATGAAATTTTAAAATGTTTTATATATGGACTAAACATTGTCTTTTTTATGTATAATGTTTTATCAAGGTATTATTATGTTCTGCTTTAATTTTTATGGCATCTTTGTAAAATATTTTTTGCTTTGATTTATTTTCAGACTAGATGCTTCGCGCTCTTTGAGTATCATATTTTTCCAGACGATTGTTGATCATTTAAGTGAATTTTAAGTTAAAAACTATAATATTAAAAAAAAAAAAAAAAAAAAAAATGTGCTCTGGATGTGCTAAAAAGTTTTTACTTTTTTATTATTAAGATGATTCAAATCAAAAACAAAATTTTTTAGCATTATATGCCTCAACTTTAGGCTTGGTGATTTTTTCAATATTTTTAAAGTGGAAAAGTTCAAAGCAATATCTTGTTTAGTATTTTAAATTTTTTTAGAGGTGAATCATCGTCATTAAAAAGGATTTTGTATTAAACGCTTTTGCGTGTACAACTGGGGTGTGCAATGCAAACATCCTTCTCATCACGATATCATGCGGCCCCCGGCCGACTTTCTACCCATCACTCGCAGTCCCAGCATGAGATATCCCTCAGGTTCCCCCGAGAAAAATCCGCCTGGAGTGGGAATCGAGCCCACAATCTCCGGGATGGAGGGCAAGGGCATACTGCACTTAGCCACTAGAGACGACATAATTTTGCAAATGAAAAGAACAAAAAAAATATATATATATATTATGGGTTCATACGTCTCACGGTAACAATGATCTTTGTCATTTGCTGAGGTGTGTGGTTTAAAAAATATTTTTCCATAGGCGTCTTATTATTATTTTTTACATTTGTTCAGTTTTATCAAATATCTTTTATTAAATTATGTAACTTCCAAGAAATAAGGTCGCGTGCTACAGCGTCTTGTATAATTTACACATGTCGGCGCGGGTCTCAATCAAAGAGGAAGAATTCATTATGTACTGATATAAATTATGCTTGTCTTTTCTGTCTAACAATAAAAAAGACAATTCTATTGAGCATATTGATTTTACGTTTTATACAGGCCATTTTTCACTCGTCTTCGATTATGGCGCACTCTCAATTTCGTCGAAAATTTGTCTTGCTCATGAAAAAATCATGAAAATAATTTCAGGACAAATCAGTTTGATCGATTGAAGTGTGTTATGGGGTGCTTGGCAACATTTTATTTTGTCTACATACATATCAATCTTTGGGGTGTGCGACAGAAATTCTACGTGATTTAACTTATTATCAGTAAATTAGTAAATTTTCAAATCAGTATCAACACAACAAAAGCGATTTATGATTTTTATTACATCTGAGATTGCAATTTTTTTGGTATTGAGTTTTGATTCTCAATTTTGCTGCCTTTTGTTTGCTCCCAGAAAAGTGACGCATAGAGCGGGACCAAAAACTCTAGGGCCGTTATAGATTAGAATAAAGAAGGCTTTTTTGCCAGTAAAATCTTCAATCTTAATAAAAATTATGCAATATTTTATCTCTCTACATCCATGTGTGATAGTTTGACAGAATGATGAGCATAGAAATTAAACTTGGTTATATTTTAATGCGACGAGATGAATTATAATTTATTTGGGAACTATTTTGCTTCCATGCATAAATCAAAATCTTCTAAGTCTTGAGACATTAATTGTGCTTATTTTTAATCAAAAGTATATACTTTAATTATTAAAGTTGTTGATGCACGAAAGTAACATAAATTATAATTTAATGTATTGCGTAAAGGTTTTGAATTTCATCAAACGTGGTAAACAATCGGCCATGTCAAGTAATTCTCCAATATAGTGGAAGAGGCACAATGGAAACGTCAAGCGTATTGCTCTGTTAGAGAGTGAATTGTGCACACGTATAAGACAGGCCACACATCTTGTATCTTTATCTGTAGCTTAATTGCTGAAAAGGCTACCGCTAGGAGGTGCAAGATGAACAAACAGATGTGTAGAAAATATATTTTAAAATTTTGTGTTGTACGTTTTTCTATCATAAACGTTTTGATAGTATGCGTATGCTCTATTTATGCCAACCTCTCATTCTTAAATTTGTAGACATAAGTATAAGCACAATTAAATTGGTTGGTGGCTTTTGTGCCACAATTTAAAACATGAAGATATATGGGGGACGCAGAAAATTGCATTATTTCATTCAAAGGGTATTTCATCAAAGGGCAAGTTGTAATTTTAAACAGCACGTTGAATAGTTGAATACGTAGCATAAATTAAAATAGTTTAAACATTCGCGGATTAATTTTTAAGAATTATCTGCGATGAGCTATGAAGGGGCCGAAATTTATGTTTGTTTTTTTCTACTAAAAGACAAAATATGAAAAGAAAAAAATGTGTTTTATGCCAGTTTGTTCTTCGTTAAACATGAGCAATTTTTATTTCCGTGAAGGTGGCTCAGTCAGTATAGTGAATTTTCGTCATGCCAAAAGAGTTTTGGACGTTTCACGAAACATGCTTCTGCATGAGTAAACAAGGGAGGCTTCTAAATGCAAGTCGCCACCTAAACTTGCTCTTTTTATTTTTAGTTTCAAAATGTTTTAATGTTGTATTTTTAATGTGAATTATTTTGAAAAGGTCGATCGTTTATCTTGAAAATGTCTGCAACTTTAAATTTTTAATCAAATTAAATTTTACACACATATGTGATTGATGGATCTCGTTATAATGATGTTAGCTCTTGCCTCGGCTGTTGTAGATAAATATGTACATCATCTTTTGTGTGTCGGTCCAAACTTTTACTCTTTGAACAATAGTATTCATAACATGGTTGATGGTAAAATTTATTTGTAACATATATTTTTTTTATGCATTTTTGTTATGGATTATCAGTTTTCAGTCATAGCGTTTCTAATATTTCTATATTGCCTGCTTACTTAACTGGGCGCATGGTAATGAAGATTAACAGCAATTTGCAAAATATGAGAGTTGGAAGTATATATATTTACTCTTTTCGCCAAGACACTACCACAAGCGCAGGCTCGTACTGTGAGCACTAAAGCAGACTTGATATTTCCCAGCACATTTTCAACATTTCTTTTATGGATTGGAGTAGTAGGCTCCGCTGAAATTTGGTGGTCTCCCCTATAATATATTGCAAGCATAGCGCTGAGCGAAGGCGAGTTGTACAGTATGATTTGCGGTGAGTAATTATATATTTGATTATCAAGTATTGATGTATAATGGATAATCAGCGCATAGTTTTTTTCATATGTTGATGAATTTGTGCATAACATTCTTTAAATTTCAACAGTGTTAATCATGAAATAAGGTTTTTAAGGAGTATTGGGATGTGGCTTGAAAAATATTGAAATACACAATTCATCTACTCAGTATGTGAACAAAGCAAAAACTTTGTATTTTAATTAAGCGAGGGATACATCATTTCTGGCCTTCACAAATCTTGCCACTCAGAAAATATTTAAAATATTTGCAAATTGGAGGTGCTTAAACGTGAAAAAGTGTGGTGAGAGGTAAACAAGGCATAATATGATTTATTATGTGTCAATTCTATACTCCAACTTAAATAGATTTCTTGGAAGAAAACCTCGAAGAGTGGTATATTTTTCATTAATGACAATTCCTACTGGAAGCAAAAAATGATCAGCAAGAGATGTATGCAAAGAAGTATGTCTTCAAAAAGAAAAAAAACTCCAATAAACGCTTATTAAAGAGATGAAAATGTGTGTGGTAAGGAAATTAAGAATTATTTATCCATGATGCAGTAAAAATTTTGAACAAAGAAGGAGTTTTAAAGTGTCATTTCGTATTCTAGCTTTTCCCCTCCTCCGAGAATGCAAAAAATAATTTTTGTACGTTTTGATAAATTTTAGTCATGCTCGTATGTATTATCAAAATAATTATTACTGTTCTTGAAAGAATAATTGTTTGTTGAAAATATTTTGCACAAAATATATTTTTGTAAACAGGATTATAATTACTTTTGCTTTACTGATTAATGTGACGGTGCCTGTGATTTGCTCTCTTTTGAAATTTAAAATTAGATAAATGTCATTTATGGCATGCGTAATGTGCTACGCGTTCAGTTACAGAGCTAACAGCATCTGCTACATTATATTGCTTATCCACAAATCATATAACAAATTTGAAGTAAGTTAAATATGGAAGTAAGAAAAAATACAAAAAGTGAAGAATTTTGTATTCTTGTGTGGCAACAAGTTGTTTTGAACGCTGAGGATTTCAAGAATTAATGTTCTTGTCAGGATGTGCCACAAGCTAAATTATAATCGCTTTTATTTTAAGGCACACAAAAAGTATGAGTCGTGAAATTGTTACTATAGCACGCTCCAATTTATATATACATTTTTTTTTTTGCACAAGGTGGTAGATTGAATGTGGTGAAGTCTTTCGGGGCGTGTAGTAGGTCGTTCCGCGATTTACTAACGTGAATAAACGAGAGGTAGTTTTCAGCTATGTCATGATAGTGCGCGCATGAGCTTGGGTGAGTTTGTGTGTGTGTATGTGCGTGCGTGCGTGCGTGCGTGCGTGTGTGTGTGTGTGTGTGTTTTTTTTAAATTTTGGCTATTACAAGAACTATACTCTTATGAAATAGACATAGTGGTCAGTGCTATTCTTAACGGACACTCCCGTCATTTGGTATGTGTGTGTGAAAATTGAAATATAATTAATAAACAGTTGCGATACTTTCTGATACTTATAAATTATTTAAAGGGATCCTGTGTCTGTGCGGCGAACTTACAAGGAAATGGTTGTTAAAACATAACAATTTTGAATTTATTAGATGTATTGCAAAAACATTGCAAAAAATGTATAAATAGAAAAAGAAGTGTATACAAACTTAATCTTCATTACAGTTTCTCAATAAATATGTATTCAAATTGAGATTTGAGCTCGGGGAAAAAATCAGTTTGATGCCAAAGACATAAAAATTCAACACTCAGACATTGTAATACTTATTGCTGATTGAAATGATCAAAACAAATATTTTTACTATCAACATTTTTAGAACAGTGTGGCGCAACAAACAATATTGTCAGTTGTTTGAGTTTCGGAATTAATTATGTTAAAATTTCATTGATAGTGTAATTATTCAGTAGCTCACCCTGCGAGACGTTAAATATTTTTATATGGTCAGTAGGAACAAATAATATTTAACTTCTACCGGGAAAAGATAAAATATATCAGCAAATGTATAGGTGCAAATATTTGAGCCAATATTTTAAAGTTGAGTATGTCTGTTATTCAATATTTAAATATTGCAGTGCTATCAATAATCGTTTTTGTGTTTATTAAAAGGTGTTTATAAAGTTGTTTCACTGAGTCTAAGCAGTTAAAAAAAAAGTGTGATAACTGTGATAAGCAACAAGAACAAAAACGAAATCGACCTAGGCTCACTATGGCGGATCTGCTCTTTTTTTATTTAAGATGTTTTGCTAAATCTTTGCTACTGCTAGTTTTCGTCCATGCAACAATACAACGTTTTCTAGCCAACAAATATTTTTTCTTAAAAATGTGAATGTTTTGTAAACAATAAAAAAGTACTGATCTGTTATTTTTCTAATATATTTTGTCTGCTAAAATGATAAATGTGGTATTTTTGCAAGAAGGAAACACATTTTTAATTACGATTAAAATTTTGTCTCTATGCAAGTGGGCAATGAATTTTATTGCTACATTAATATTATATTTCTGTTTATGTTTTTATGGTCAAAATGTCTAAACGCTGCGCAATTTTAATGTGTTCAAGTTTTATAATTCAATCATTCATACATTTATTTTTCTTCAAATGCAATTGTAAAAGCGACGAGTGTTGTTAATTTTATTGAAAAGCATTAATCTATCTTGTTTTGTTGGTTGTAAAATATTTTTATTTTTCAAACTATATAAGCAATCTGAATAAAAGTTTTCTTCGCTACACGTGTAAATCACATGTCCAAGCAACAAATATTAAATAATTGATTGTTAAAATTTTATTTTAATTGTTATCTACACATGTCAAAACTGGAGCTTGGAAAATGAACAGAAAAGTTTACACATCTAGCAGTTGCCGTCTACTAAACAAGTCACGTCTAAGACACACAGACGGTGGGGTCAACCGTAAGCTATCGCGAAAAGACCCATTGCACACACTTAAAAATGATGTAAAATTTACTATAATAAGAATAAATTTGCAAACTATTTTGCTAATTTTTATAGATATTTATATTAGTGCTAGAGTGTTTTATTGGTAAAAATTATTTAATATGTAAGTTCTTCATTCGTGCGATTTTTAAATGAGCAGCACTTGCGGCCACGGAAAAGTTTCTTAAATTTCTCGATTTTGTATAAACTGTGTAGGCTTGTTTGTTGCAAATAGAGAGTTTTTTATATTCAAATACGATGCTCAAAGAATTAGTAATTTTCATAAAAACCGGTAATTTTTTTGATTTTCTTTGTCGAGATGTCTTAGCATATTTTTTTTTTCAGATATGTTGATATTGTCAAAATAATCTAATTTCTTTTGTTAAATATTACAATTTTATTATTTTTAATGAGCTTGAAGTGGTCGTCAGGAGTTTTCTCCAGTGAGCAATTCCTCATAGTGTCGTGTAATTATTACGACTCAGAACCACCTCTTGCAACACCGAACCAGCTCTTCGCGGGCCGTCTTTGCGGCCACCAAGAAATCGAGCAAGTTCATCAGACACCGAAGGCCGAAGGGCTCGCGATACCCCTTTAAAGGTCTGCACATGCTCCCCCTCCATTGGCCTACAGCTTGGCCTCTTAAGGACAGTGGCAGTTTCGCCAATCAGCCGCACCGGGCACAGGTCAGCAGATTTAATTATAATAGGGTGCTCGAGGCGCCACTTGGTGTCCGATATATTGTTAGATCGCTGTGCTTCTCCTAGGCCCCCCAAATAGACCTTTAAATGCATGCAGAAACTTGGGCTCCATTGACCTAGTGACCCCCCTTTTGGAAGGAAGGGGGCCAGCAAGGGGTACCCTGGCAGGTCGGAGCGGGGCGCTCGATGCGCCACCTGGTGGCCGATATATCGTTAGATCGCTGTGCCCCCCCTATTATACCTTACTTTAAATTTAATTGTAAAAAATAACGATGAAGATTTTTATGGAGCTGAGCATAATTTTTAAAATTAAGTCTACCATAAATTATAACATCTCTTAACTTCAACACTGCGTCGCTTGTGTTTCTTATTGTTGGAGCTAAATTTTTTTCAAGTCACGATTTTGGCCAAGGGTAATGAGCCCAATTCTGAAAAGTGGTGTTCGCATCGGAGTGACCAGCTTGGCTCTTTTTTATTCACTGTGAATTATGTAAAAGGTCAATACTATTAATAACTCTGCCGACGCTCAGAACACGGTTCTTGCGCTCACAATAAATTCCCCTTATTATCCTATAATTATTTGATAAAACATCACAGCTTGAAAAACACACGGACACGCACATACACCAACCCTGCACAACAATTCATGAATCATGTGATTTTTTCCTCTAGCCGCGCGCTTCGGTAATGAAAAGTTCAAAAGGTTGCCGAGAGTTAAGTACTCTCTCTCTTTCCCTGGATAAATATACACAAAGCCGAGAGGGTCCAACACGAATTTATGGTCTCTCTCCCACCCTGATCGCGCACATAAAAATTTCCTCTTCTCCGGACCATTAAATAATAAAACGCGAGTTTAACACCAAGTGTTTCTCGTATACAAACGCGGCGTGCGCAGTTAAAAAATCGCCAAACGCAACCCTAACAATGAAAAGCTTTGATTTTTCACACAAGCCAACAGTTTTGTTAAGCTGCGGCAGCAAACAAAACGCAGAGAAAGAGAGACCAATGCTCCTTTTTGGCTTATTAGCACCATGTGTTTCTCTTCTCCTTTCCCACAGGCTGATCCTTCCTACTCGATCTGCGCGTCAATTCGTCAATATGAGAGCTCTTTGATTGTGGTTGTGAATGGGAAAAGGATACGAGATAAGTTTAGACAAAATATCTTCCTATACATTTTAGTTTAAAAAATACAATATTCTTAAAATACGTATAAGGTTAATTAAAGTGCAGTTATTTATTTTCTTATTTGTGAATTATATTTCATTTATTATATTATTATTGTTTTTATTTTTTTACCCGACTTCTGAATAAAGACTAATTTACATTGAAAAATTTCATCTGATCTAATAAATAATTCTTCCAGCCCATAATAAGAAGTTCATAAAGTATTTAATTTCTCTGAGAAGCAGAGACATTATAGTGGATTTTAATCTTCAATACAAAATGATTAAATATTACATGGCTTTTTAGAATTTAGTGACAGCTAAATCGAGACCAATTGCGTAATAATTAAAACTTAAAAAATCACTGACAATTTTTGGCATACATGTAAATACCGTTTTTACAATTAAAAAAGCTGGCACCCTTTCAAGCGAAAACCACATTGCTCCTTCTTTTTAAAAATATAACTTTAATTAGATGTAAATACAATTTTTGAAACATAAGGGGATCTCGTTAAACTTTACATATAATTAATTACGCCCATTTATCTGCTCGCTTCAGCACGCTCAGGGCAAATTGACTTGGTTTCAGAAATGCAGATGGACAGAGCAGATAATGAGGCGGCGTGATGTTTTTCGTGGTCGGTCTTTGATGGACACGTGAATTTGATCTGTTTACTTAATGAGGAGGCGAGAGCTACCTGAGAATGGTGTGTTGCTTTATATTTTCGTAAAAGGAATTGAGTTGTTTATTCTCGCCGAGGACGCCGCAATTTATGTTAATAATTATATTGAGATCGGACTGTAGATATTCAAATTTGATACTCCAAATTTGGAAGTGGTCATTTTATATATTCGTCTCCTCCCCTGCGTGATTGCATTTTTATTTTTGTTAAATAATGTATTGGCGCCTTTTTCAAATTATAAAACACCGCGCCATGTGACGTTTTGTGCTCTTGTTTACGAGCGAATAACGTGAATTGGATGGTAAAAGCGGCAGATTGACTGATTGACTGTCCGGATTCATATATTTATTAAATTTATTAAATGTCATCCAAATCAGTCCAAATAGAATCTATTCGCATACAGTTTTTAAAAGTGTAGTTATTAGCTAAAACACCAAAACTCTTTAGAAGATGCATAATCAAATATTTTGATTAATTAATAATATTTTTAGGAAATAATTTCATTTAAAATTTAACTTTGAAAAGTAAAAGGCACTTCTGAAGGAGCAGTGTTAGTGAGTGTTAAAGAGATGCACTTTTTAAATTTAGCATTCAAAAATTGTTTTCTGCATGTAAAATTTTTTAAACTGAAATTAACTCAATTTTGGTTAAAAAAAAAATGAATATCCAGAATTTTCATCAAATTTAATTTGATATCTTAAAATCGTAAATAGTTTTATAGACCCAATGAAATGTTTTTGAAATTTACGAGTTGCCAGTCCAGACACAACAAGAGATTAATCAGCACTAAATACATTTTACGCAGACAGACATAAATCTATGGTCGTCCTCCCCAATGCAAAATGTCATTTGGTATTCGAGGCAGGTCGTCGCGCGGCCACTCAGCGCGAAAAAACAGCGATTCCCACGCTGCGGTTTTGAGCAAAGGCGGGCAGCGTGGCCTACGGACGGACGCTTTTTGCTCGGAATCGCTTCATTCTGATGCGTGTTCGTCCTTTCACATTCAATAAATAATAACACAGCAAGAAACATGTGTTCTCGCCGACGTGGCCTTATATGGAGCTGCGCTTTAATTGACTCCTCTTCTTTATTTATGAGACGCTCCTTTCGCCCCCGACCTGCTGCGCCGAGACAAATGCACAAACGCTAATTAAAACAGGAACTTTTGGACTCTAGCTGATTTGCATGCAAATTGAACTTAAAAGTAACTTTGTCAATAAACACTTGTCGCTCTATCTGTTCTAAAATAAAATTTTGGAAATTTTATTTACTATTATGCTAAAAAAAAAATGATATCATGGATGTTTTACATGATAAAATGAAGATTTGCGAGGCAATATAAGTTCCATTGCATCATCATCATAAAAGATAAGGTACAAAAAATGTAAATATTAAAATGCTTTGGTTATTTGCTCGTTTGAAAATAATTTTCAAATACACAATAAAATTAATCTTATTTAACGTCTTTAACATTCTTGCGTCAGCACTGTATCACCATTTTCTGCGTAAATAGCTTATACTGTGTTTATCGAAAGGAATAAAAAACAAATTTCTGTCAACTACATGAATAACAAACATTGAAGACACGCACAATCAAGTAAGATAATTATATTTTAATTATTTAAAACAAAAAATTTCAAGTTATACAATAACTTTTAACTGATCAATTATTCAAAAAATTTTGAAATTTTGGTAGGGAAAGTCTTTAAAAAACGATCAGAAAAGATTAATGCCCTTTTCAGTGAACTTGCCAAAATAATTGTTTATTAAATAAATTTTGTTGCACAAAATTTTCATTCCGAGCCCAGCCGCTTAGATATTAGCAATTTTTACTGTGTTTAATAAATTTCATTGTCATTTAAAAACGGTTAACGGCCACATTTACAAAGTGTGTATCTCTGAGTTTGCGCCGAGAAAAGTTGCCTGATTTTGTTGTTGTTGTTAAAAGAAGAGATATCAGTGCAAGAGTTTCAGTATAAAAAGAAAAGCTAGTTGTTGCAATCCAATTCATTCACCCCATTCACCATGAATGCAACTTTTGTGCTGCTCCTGTTGCTGATAGCTATTTCAGAAAGTGCACCCTTAAATGACAATGCAGCACCACTAGATGTCCAACCACTTAAGGTATTTTTCCGTTACTGTATACAAATTATAATTTAAAATAAATTTTCACATCTAATTTTAGGATGGATGCGATCTAATACTCCCGTTGAAAAGACACTCTAGGGCTTGCCCATGTACTGACAAATTCCCTTGTGGTCCTAACGAGGGATTGTTTTTCCCGGTTGCAGCACGAATTTGTTTCTTGTCTTGCAACAAGTGCCTGCCATCATGCTGCCCTCGACAGACCGTTGAAACAGGCCAACAAAATGTACTTTTAGATGATCCAGCCTTAACCACAACAGTAACACCAACAACTACAACATCGACTACGACAACAACAAAACCAACTACAACGACCACGACTACAACCACAACAACTACAAAACCTACTACGACAACTACTACCACAACAACTGCAAAACCTACTACAACAACTACAACCACGACAACGACAAAACCTACTACGACAACTACAACCACGACAACGACAAAACCTACTACGACAACTACAAAACTGACAACGACAACAACAACACCGACCACGACAACAACAAAACTAACTACAACAACAAAAAATCCGGTTGATACTGGTGAGTTTAACCTAAATGAAGGAACAACAACGACAACAGAAAATACCATGTGCAGGTGTCCAACTTATTAGAACATATGCATATTATAAAGATGCAAATGTAATGTTTTAATTTAACATTTTTTGTGTATTTAAAACTTGAAATTATTTTACTTATTTATTATTTTCGCAATCATTCAATACAACAATTTGAAATTTCAAAAAGAGACGAAAAGATTTAAAACCAGCAGATGTCTGCTTAAGCGCCCGATATATATGTGAATAAATAAAATTTTCAACAAAACAACAAGAATGTTTGAAAATATTGGCTAAATAAATTTCAAAAAATGTCAGTATAAATGGTTGTTGCGCATTCCAAAGTACGTGTCACTAATTCCAAAACATTTATAGTTCCAACAAGAAGTTTTGTTTGATTTGATTTTTAAAAAAAAATTGTACATGTGTTTATTTTCATGGAAGGAAATTTTAGTATTTATTTTATTTCACATTAAATATAAAGCTTATACAGCAAATAATGACTTTGATTGAGGGAACTAGATCCTTTTAATATCAAATACTTGAAATTGAAGTCTTGAAGTGCCTGCTAGATTATTTCAGGTTTGAAAATTAGCCTTGACTTGTCAGCAGAAAACCGAAACCTGCAAACTCGGCGCTTCACGGCGAAGGTGAATCTCGCGCTGAGATAAAAACGCATGTATTTAAACTGAACGCTGCTACCTCTTAATTCAGTTTTTCTTGCTCCTTTGTCCACCAAGGAATATATGATGGTCTCAACTCGAGTTTTCCTTTTGGTCGTGGTGTCCGTCGCTCTTTGCGACGCCGCGTGCCTCAAAAGACACAAACGGCATCAAGATAGGCATCTCAACTCGGATGAACTCGACGACCTGATCAACACCCTGATCTCAGCCCTGGAAGTTAAAATCGCCGCGACCAGGGCTGCCAGGGACCTTCAGGCCCCCGTTGTTCCTTCGAATGAAAGTCCGAATGCCACCAAAGTGCCAACCATACAACCTGAGCTTCGAATGGCCACGACTGAACTTCCTCAAGGTACCGGGACGACGGCGGCGACTTTAAGTGAATCCGTCCAAAACCCTGCGGAACAAACGTTTACCAAAGCTGACGAGGTTTCACAAAATGCAGCTATCGAAACTTCAGATTCAATCACGGAAATTGTTCCTCGAAATGCTGAGGCTGTCCAAGAAATGGCACAAAGTCCAGCGGCCTCGCTGAATCCTGTCCAACAGGGCCTTAACAATTTGAATTCTGAGAGTGAAAGCACCAACAGGGATCAAAGGGTACGAAGAATTACTAACTTAATTTAATGTTTTTCTATTTGAAACCAAAATTTGGTTGTAATTGGTTGCAATGTGCATTATTTATTTTAATGACTATACACATTTTAGATGCATGATTGTGAGTTTGACAAATAAGATATTTAAAGTGCTAAAAGCTAATTTTTTTAATTATATCAATACAGTTGTTTTCTCATCTTCAAATATTTTAGAAAAATTAGAAGAAGGATTGGTAAAATTTATAATCATGTAACATCAAATGACAAAACGGCCGGCGATGGCCTTTCTTAGCAATTGATTATAGGAACTACAATATGCTATCATTTTCTTTTTTATAAGTAGATGCTGGATTTTATATCATTTTCTGTTTATTAGTCAATAAATTAAATTAATGCTAAATTATTACATTTTATAGATAAATCTTGAGTGAAATTGTTTTTTTTTCTCATAAAAACGTGAATGAAACAAATTATAATGACAAAATAAGAGAAACCGGGCTTTATCCACTTACTAATGTCTTATGTAAAATAATGTTTAAATTCTATTCTATTGTATTAAAAATTTATTTATTTCTTCTTTCAGCAATTGCCTTCAAACTTCCAATGCTTCTGTGGCCCTAACACGCCAATGTGGACTTTTGATTTAGGGAACATTCCCGTTCTCTGCAACGCATGTGGAAATAGCAAGTGAAAATTAATTTATAATTCGCATTATTCCACTCGTGGTAGTTGATCTTGTACATAAATAAATGTTTACAAAAAATTATCCAACCTTCATAATTTTTTCCATATCAAATTGGAAATCAACTATATTATAGTATTCCTTTGAAAAGCAATTATTTTGCAAATTACAAATCGCACGCAATTACAAATTAGCACGGTCAATTTCTAAGTCTGCGAATACACAACAATAAATCAGAGCGTGTAATCGTTGTACTTCCAACCAAGCAAGGTTTGTAATAAAACGATATAAATTATACACGTCACTGCGGAGATCGCAAAACATGAGGGCCCAGCATTGTTAATTCCCACAAGAGGAAAATTGCCCTGATTATTTCCTTGCAGAGATTAGCACTTAGTTTATCTCGCGGCATTAGATATTTTTTGCCGACCAAATCAAGTATGTAATCGTCGGTCTTTAAGGATCCGCGAGAAGTTTTATTATATGAAGACATTTTTCATTTCATTAGCCGAGCGGTGCGACTTTTAAGGCTTGATCATTATCAATTTAATAAAAATTAAAAATCCCGAGGCCTAAAGGATTTTCGCGGCAATCAAGGAGCTCCGAGAGCGCTTTTAGAGGATCATAGTCTATAATTAGCAGGTAGCTCACACCAAACACAATTTTTTCTTTTAATTTCGAGGTGCGGCCCAGAGAGGAAAATATGCACTAGTGCTTTATTTTTTTTCTTTCTTTTGATATGTTATTCCGCCCAGAGGTGTATAATTAGACTAATGGTCTCGGCGTTGACGACCCATACAATACCCGGGTGATGAGATAATGCCCCTCTCATATAATCAAGACGCGCATTCAAATTTTGTGTTCGGATTGCTGCTGGCCGCCATATAAAGAAGACATAAGTGATAATGCGCGGCGAGCGTCAAATTATCGCCAGCAGGTGATTTGCACCAGAAATGTCATAATTAAATGTAATTTGGAGACTTGAAATTTCGTGTCGACGAAAAATCCTCGGTATGCCTGTGCTGTGCTTCTTTTTCTTTTCATAAACGTAATTATCCCCCTTGGGTGGTTCATAAGGGTTATTCTTTGGCCGCATAATCAGTTTTGGAATTTTTCAAATGTTCTCCACCATGCGTGTGGCTACTTTAAATTCGTCATTAGTTGTTATTTATGCTAATTTGTGTAAGGGCTGGGTAAAATATAAAAAGCCTAATGAGAAAGCGTTCAACAGTGTATAATTCTTGTTAAGATTTTGAGTCAAAATTTTCATATGAAGTAAAAAAATTATCATTTTTCTGTAGTGAGTGCTATAATGTGAGGAGTGTTTTTTTTTTTTTTTTTTTTTTTTTTAGTTTTCAGCCGTAAAAATAATAAGCATGAATAGGAGATTCTAATAGGCTAAATACATTGACTATAACTAACTTGTAAGATAGGCTCTTTTTAGCATTGGATTTAAAAAACCTTTTCAGTTATATTATTATTTTGTAACAAATAATTTTGAATAATTGGACCAATCAACTATAATTATACTTTGTAGAATTTTGATGAGATAAAAAAAAATTTTTTTTTTATAGCGAATTAATGAAAGTTTTTTAATTTTTAACCACCTAAAATTAAAATCCTTGATTTCTTTAACAGTTGTTGAGCAACAACTGTTAAAAAAAATCACTACAATTTGGAAGATTTTCAGGAATTTTTGAATGGAAAAGGGCACAATTGAGTCCTCAACTTACATTGCTCACACGTATATGGAAATGTGCCAATTTTGGTAAATATTATATTTATATTAATTTTACTTCACCAAGCATTTGATGCTTTTCTATATTTTTGCAGATCCATGTCACAATCATTTTTATGCCCACCGTTAGCCATGAGCTGCCAACTGTGTCTGCTGCGTCGTATCAAACAGGAAAGACCATAATTTTTTTATTTGTTTATACTTGGCGAGAGAGTCGCGCGCGCCCGCTCGCGTGCATGGATGGTTAGATGCGTGGTCGGAGATGAAACGATAGACAATAACACACACGCAGCATCGCTCTCGACTGCAAGAAGAGACATCGCACACCCGCTGCACCATACTTTATTATTATAATTCTCGTATATATGTGCTTAGGGATACGAGAATAAAGTGGATAGGAACATTTATGGGTGTAAACCACGCGCGACGTCCACCTGCCCAAAAAAGCTTCGAATATATAAACAGAAGCACCAAAACATCCCACGGCCGCGAGCAGCAACAAGTGCAGCTCTTTATCTCAGCAATGCAGCTGCGACTTGCGTGCGCCATTCTTATCGCTGTTTCGCACTTTCTGCAAACCGAGCGTTTTCCAAACGATCCTTATTTCTAAAATAAACTGCTCGTGACGTTTTGGCACTCGGAATGCAAACAAATGTGTGAAAAGAGCCACACAAGCCTTTTAAGGTTTCGTTGAAATTTTTTTCGCCTAACTTTTTTAGATTTAATCAGAGATCCACAATACTTTTGAGGTTTGAAATCTGTTTCATTAAATTAAAGCAGCTACGCTTGATTATAATTATAAAATCTGATCCTCTAAGCGAAGTTATTCAAGTTTGAGAAAAAGGGGGGAGGTCTTTTTTGGTGAAGTAAAACTATCAAAAGGCCTTAGCGCCTGAAAGCCTCTTCTTGTAACACAGCTGTGTAGATGGGGGCTGCATAAGTTGCAAGGGGCATCCGTTGTCGCTATCGCTTTATAAGCGTAAAATTAAAATTCAAAATACAAGCATAATGTTTGATTTTAATCGTCTCATCATAAAATAATTATCAGCCAATTATGTTCTTAAAGTTAAAAAATTGGGTCTTCAATAAGGTTTAGGTAAATAAAAAGTGGAATTTTGAAGACCGGGCCAGAATTTTTAAATGATGATTTCAGCCCAAAAAGGAAGTTAAACAATAACAAACTGATAAATATCAAGGGAAAAATATCAAAACATGCTGTTGTTGTAGGTGGTAAATGTCAAAGTTGTCTATGTTGATGCGGAAAATATCCAGTTTATCGTGAAAATTGATACACTGAAAAAGCTTCATTGTGCAATAAATTTTATTGATTTAATCTTAATTAGCACTAGAAGTGATATTTAATTTTGGAATATAAATCAAACATGTTAAAAATGTTAAACAATATTTTTTTCATATTTATCCTTTTTCTTAAATTATTTATCCATATATTTGAATAAAAATTGATTGTGTATACAGATTTGTAAACACTAAATTTCTTTTGATAATATTGTTATAAATTATGAACGTTGCATTAAAGGAGTATAGAGATAAATAAAAAATTTAATTTAATTAAAAACATTTTTTGAAATTTGTGTATTTTTTTAATGCAGATCTCCATTGATTGAGTTTATTAAGATTTTTAGTTTTGTAAGTTGTAATATAATATAAGTGGAGAATATATCTCATAATATTCAAATTAAAATACACAACTAATGAATTGTCAAATCCGGATGTTAACAGGACTTTTGTCCAGTATAATATTCTATTCATTTGAAAATCCTTTGTTCTGCTGGGTCACGTGAGGCCCACGGACGATAAGATACACAGACAGGCGTGTCGCGGTGCACACAAATTAAGCCAATTTTCGGTACAAAACGAGGAAAGCGCGAGGCGCGCACGGAGAGCATAATAATATTTATTATTATCTCGGAGCGGCGGGGGCATGAAGGAATGTGGTTCAATAGGGTTCGGGACGGCCGAAACAAATGGTCGCATGCCGTCGTGTGGTTAAAATGTTTAATGCACACTGGTACATATATAAAAGTATGCGTTTGTGATTGGCTGGGGCCCGTCTTGGGAACTGGCTGCCGCGCTTGTTTCTCACGGCCTCTAAAAGTCCAAGAAGGAGAACCTCGCGGGGTGGGCAGCCGCCGACCAGTTCCCCTACAACAAGTGCCGCCGCGGCATTAAATAATTTTCCTGCCTGCTTTTTTTACTGCACGCTGCCAGATAAAGAAAGAAAGAAAGGAAGATCGAGGGGAGTGGGGTGCCCCTTCCAGAGCTACCTACCCGCCGAACGCCCACTACAACGCTCTCACGGTCCCACGGACCTCGCATTCGTCTAGCAGTGCCTCCTCGAGAACAGGTGCATCTATCCGTCTAGATCAGTGCGGCGGCTCTTTTCGAACAAGGGTGGTGCGCGCGGTGGTGTCATCGTCAAGGTCAAAGGTCGTCACCCTGGCATGAGCCCTTCGCAGCAGGCGCCGGCCATGGCCTCGCCACACAGCTCGTCCGGAAGCTCCAGCAGCAGCAGCAGCCCTCCACCCCCGCAAATGACCCCCAACCCCCAGAGTGCGGCTTCACCCCCGCAGCGGAAACCGGTTTCAGAACACCGAAGAGTGAGTTTTATTTTAAATTTAATTAAAACTGGTACAATAGCTTCAATTTCTAAACATAATGAGGCTGAACCTTTTTTTAACTCAATTGCATGCATCACACGCGTTTAAATCTGTTGTAATAATATTTGCACTTAATTTAATGTAAATCAATTTTTAAATTATTACTTTTACTTTAATTAATTTTATAATTTTAAGAATATTTATTATTATTATAATTTTCTAAATTTTATTTCCGTTAAAACAATTTATTTACACATTTATTTAATTTTCATTTGATTAAAATTGAATTTTTATTAGATATAATGTAGACACAAATTCTGTTTCTTGTACAGTAACTTATTAAATATATTTTTATTTATTTCAAATTACTTTTACAATTCTTGAATAAAATTTAAAAAAAAAAAAAATTGTTAGGAACTTTGCTGTTTTGAATGTACAATGTTGAAATTCCTAAAGCTCTGCATGATTGATGATTGCAGTGTAACAAACCAATTATGGAGAAAAAACGACGGCAGCGAATAAATAACTGCTTGGAGGAACTCAAGAGTCTCATTCTGGACGCACTCAAGAAAGACGTAAGTGTTGAACTCTTCCTCCCCCCCCTATTTTATTTAAATTGAAAACAATTTATTATTTAATTATCCGCTGCACTTTAATTAAGAAGTTGACAAAACGCCTCAGTTGTGAGATTAATGGACTGAGTGTATTTATTTTGACCTTGTCACGCCTGCAATGTGGAAAGCGTCCAAGTTTTAAACGCGGCCAGACGTGTGCTCTGTAATTTTTCTCTCACTCTCCGGGCGCAGAAAAAATTACACGGCCCGGAAATTCACACTCTGCAGCTTCTCGTCGTTCATTAGCGCCGCTGATTGGCATCTTGAAAGGGTCACCTGCAAGAGAAGACCCTTGATGTCGCGCGCGTTATGCTTCCTGCCGAGCAGCCGTAAAAAAGCAGACGACGAGCGGCGCCTTTGTGACCCTTGGGGTCGGCAGAAAAATCACTCTCGAGATTAAGAGAGACTTAAAAGGAGTCTCATTCTTTGGGCTGCTTGAAAATCCAGACGCGTGTTTGATACAGACAAATTGGCTGCTCAGCTGTCTGTGTTTGGAAAACAAGGAAATTGCTGCACCCCATTTGTATCATCCATTTCAAAGGGGTTGTTTTTTCTTGGGGGTGTCAACTACAGATATTTTTTCTTTCATTATTTTTATAATATTAAGTTACATATTGTAATTTAATTTTTAAATTGAGACTGTATTTGAAAACATTGGAATTTAAAGTATAAAAGTTTCTTCATTAGAAGAACTGATAATAGAAAGATTAAGTTGAGAAACGATTTATTAATAACAAACCATTTTAATTTGATTTAAAAAAGAAATAATATTAAATTTATTTAAAAAGGGAAAAAATTATACAAATTTTGAAGTAAGTTTGATTTATATTCTTTGATCATTAAAATCTGTTGTCTTGTGTGAAGAAACAAAGCTAGACATTGTCATGCATCTCTCTCTTTCCTGGTTGTTGATCAGATTAATTAAGAAGAAGCTTCACGCGCGGCGGCTGCGGAGATGTTAATTTCAGACAACCTATAAAAATTGAGAGTGACGTCATGCAGCGCACTTGCTGACCCAGTGAGGTCGTGTGACCGTCATGCTTTTATCCCAAAGTCCATAAAGCTCCAGCGGAACAATAGACGCCTCACAGCGCATACCCGGTATTTATTTAAGACCTCTCGCGTACACACACATGGTGTGTGTGGATAATATTTATATAATCGATTCGTGCGCGCGTGAACTGTGTGTGTTTCTAAGAAGTCGAGTGTGAGAAATCCATTCTCACGCCCATTAGCATATCACGCTCTTAAAAGAAGTCACCATGGGTGTCAAAGAGGCGGCAAAAAATATATATTTTACGCGCAAATCGCGCCACATAATATAACACACACGTAAGCAAGTCTTTTACGCCTTTTTTAGAATATATGGCTTGTTTGCTTTCCCAGAACAATTAAGTGTCAGTGCACCTTACACACTTTTCTTCTCGTATTATACCTTATTATGAATTATTTGATTAGTTTATAAAATAAGGAGGAACGAAGCATACAATTTTTTTAAAGCAACAGCACTTAAAAAAATTTAAAAAAAAATAAATTTTAAATATCTTATATTGTTGTATCAATTTTGGAAATGTTATTATTGAATTTGAGTTATAGAGTTATTTATTTTAAAATGGTCATTTTATTTAATTAAAGAGTTACTACCGTTTTATTATTATTTTTCATTAATTTTTATTCTAGAATATGCTAGAATAAAACAGTAACTTTTTAGGATGTACATGGAAAACACATTTATCTAAAACCAAATATCTAATTTTCGTTATTCAAGGAAATAAAGTAATTATCTCCTCAGGCGTTAAAAAAAATAGTTGCCCCAATAATCTTCACTTGACATATTTCCAAAATTGCAAAAATGGAAATTTTATATTTTTACATTTCAATATGAAGTCGATCGTATGCATATTATTTTTCCCCGATAAGAAATCTTAATTAAAAGCCCACAGTAATTGCCAGCAGTGAAGTATAGACACGCGATGACCTTTGGAGAAATCTCTTGAACACAAACACATATGGGGACGATCCGAACCAACAGGTCACCTCTGCGGCCATTATCTTAATGAATGGGATGCAAGCAAGTGATCGCCAACTGCAGAATCTCTTTTGAAAGCAGCTGCGGGAGATGCGTCTAGTATTGATAAAATGTTTCACAATTACGCCAATTACAGTAATGTCGGTTTGCATTAATGAAATGTCAATGGGGTCTTTTCGTGTTGGAAGGGGTCATCGCACACGCATACGTCATTTATCTCAAAAGAAGGACCACTTTGATAAGCATAATTTCTTTAGACTCGGCGACTTTTTGGTTGGGCCAATCGCCGGGTCAAAAGTTGACGCCACACGAACAGAATGATAATAATATAAATTTATAAATAAAGTCGAGAGCGAAGGAGACGGCGCACGTGCACTCGGCTGATAAGACACGCGTCAAGAGAGATGATCTTTCCATATAGAGTTGAAGAAAAGCAAATATCTTATATAGGCGACGAAAAAAACACGAGATAAACTCTTTCTCAAGACGCGTCACCCCTTCGGCGTTATCAAAAAACCAATTCATATACATATAGATATGCATTTTAGCTGCACGCTCCTCCCAGGCTGGTTCAAGGAAATGGTCGCGACGATAAGACACTATCAGCACTCGCCAGCACTAAAAAGTCTCGCTCATTATCAGCAGGAAAAGTAAAGGGTTAACCGTGAGAATGTCGCTGTAGATATATAAAATAACTCGCTCTTGTGTGTCTCGGCATTTCTCACATTTGAGCGAGACGCGCCGCATGGGTGGTGCACCTTAATGTCGAGTTTGCGCCTCAAATTAATAAGCAGTAAACAGGGAGGTTTGATAGGATTTCTAATAGTCTATGCAATAAAATAGAGATTCGCGGTGGCCATGAAATAAAAAGAACTAAGAGTCTAAAACTGCGCCATAAAATTTAATGACCGGCAGTTTAATAAATTTATTTCAGCGGCGGCTCTTTTCTCACCTGAAGAAAGGAACACGTCAAGTGGATTTTTTAATTTTTTTTTATTTGCCTTTTAAATTTGGTGGCTTAATCAAACCTAATTACAGAAGTTATTTGAGTAATAACTATTTGGTATATTTATGCGGTAGACAAAATTTGGGAATTTCTCAACTAAACCCTCCAAGATAATCAAGAGTTTCTCGTTTCCCACGCCAGCTGAGAGGTGAAAACGAATTAGATGCCCAAAGGTGGCCATTAGCTTATATAAACGCCGTCGAGACACAAACTTTCCTGGAGCATTTGCCCGATGAAAGCAATCGCCATTAAAAAACTATTCTCACGACGCAAAATTATACACCTCTATGCAAATCGTCGTCAGCCGCGTGGTATCGCGCGAGGCCCGCGGAATTTCAATAGACGATCATTAGCATTGTAAAAAAATAAAATACTGCCGTGCTGCCCAGAAGGCACGGTAGTAATTCCACTTGATAAGTAGCTTCTTAGACGCCGCTAGAGAGGAAATTAATTTCTTTTAGTGTCCTTAGCCAAAATCTGACTGAATTTATGTCCCCCGTAAGCAATTCAAATTGATTACCGTGATCAGAGGCGGCAAATAATTCGCACCGTTAATGGATGAAAGCCGACTATTTCGTTTAAAAATTTATAGCATAAACAAGAACCAAAAAAATCTACACAAATATAAAAATTGTGTTTCTTATTCTGTTACAGCCTGCTCGCCACTCCAAACTGGAAAAAGCAGACATTCTTGAGATGACCGTCAAACATTTGGAATCTCTGCACCGACAGCAGTCGGCAATGTCCGTGGCCGCCGACCCTGGCGTCCTCAACAAATACCGCGCCGGCTTCAGCGAGTGCGCCTCCGAGGTGGACAAATTCCTTGGAAAAAGTGACAGCCCGCAGCTGGACCCACACATCAAACGGAGACTTCTGGCGCACCTTTCGAGCTGCCTGAACAACGTCACCGCCCTCGACAACATGATCATGTCCCCTGGCAAACCCGCGGCTGAGGAAACCTCGCAGCCCCGAACTCTGCGAGTCCAAATTCCAGCGTCGTCAATGCAAATTCCCCCTGGGGGGCAGCACGTGATGCATTTGGTACCGACTTGTCTGCCTAGTGGCGACATCGCCTTCGTCATTCCCAAGACCATCCGCTCTCCTCCTATCCAACAACTCAGCCCTCCACCCCTGGTTGAACAGCCGCAGTTCAGCCCTGCGGCCCCACCGGCCTCCTTCAGCCCTCCTCTCCCTCCACTGGAGAGTCCGAGGAGTTTGGCGGCGAGGACGGCAGTGGTGGCGCCTCTGTCAGTCGCTCTGGACCTAAGCATTTCCAATGTGCCTCTGAAGCAGGAGGAGGATAAGTTGATGGAGTGTGGTGTGAACGTGGAGCCGGAGGACGTGTGGAGACCGTGGTGAGGGCGAATTCAACTTGGTGTACTTCTTCTTGTGCCATCGCGAGGGTAATCTTGATGAACAGCCTTTTGTGTTGCTGGACAGGCGGTTATTATTTAGAACCGCGAAGAACAATGCTTATAAATATATAAGAAGAGTGTCATGTGAAATGTATAAATTCATCCGTGCCTTCGTTGAGAGTTGCGTTTTCTTGTTGTACAGAGCGCAACCAGCGTTTTTATCTCGCGCATGAAATATATAGTATATTTTATATAAATTATGTCATATTGTATTCTGTGATGATTGTGAAACACGCGCGCAATAAAAAGAAAATTATATACCATTTATTTTTCAAGAATTTAACTGAGATTTATTATTTGCTTTCATTGCCCAAGAATAGCAAGTTCCTGATTTACGAGAGGTTTGGAATTTTTGGAGCCACACTTAAAAAAATTAAAAATAAATAAAATGAAAACTTCCTAAAAATTTGGCTCTCCCTTTAATTATTTATCAAGAGACAATGAAAAACACTAAAAGCTGAAACGCAAAATGACACTCCAAATTTAATTTTTATCCAGAAACATTTATCTGAAATTAAACATTTCACGAAATTTGTGCCCATTTAAAATTAATGAAAAGAGGAATTACGTCTAAAATTCTGATTACAAAAATGGGGCCAAATTAAATAGAGAGCCGATTGATTCATTTTACTGAAAGGTGACTCAATAACTAATCAAAAATAACTCCTTTTTTATTTTTCTTATATGAAATTATCTTAAAATATGTGTAGCTTTTTGTACTCGCAAAGGCCACACGACGTCTAAAAGTTCACACCATCCTTTCTCTCTCTCTCTATCGTATTCTTCCTTGGTTGGTAATGAAAACGCAATCACGCTTGAAAGTACCGTCTGCCGTTTCTCACGGTCAGCATTATTTACCTGCTGCGAACGCCTGCGAGTTATGCAGCATGACGGTCAGCGGCGTCTTCACGGCCTACCTTCCAGGCAGGCGGGCGAGCTCGTGTTTTACAAGTCATCACGAAAGCAGCCAGCGAACTGCTCCTTCGTATCATCTTCATCATGACCGACGGTGTAGCTCATTGTTTCAAAACGTGGAGACAATAGATGGAAAACAAAAGCACCAGAGGTCGTCCATCATTGGAGAGGCGATAATCATCTCCGGCTGCAGCCTGGGAAAATAAGAAAAATATTGTTGTTGTTGCGTCTCGCCGCGCGCCGAGTTTATAGAGAAGACGTTCATTAATATCTCCCTGGGCACGCAGCTAAACAATAAAACACTCCTCGTCATTCCAATCACTAATTAGAGATAAAGCAGCTACTTTGCCGCTTGATGAACTTTCGTCTCTCTGCTGAAATAATACACAAATATATCTCGGCGCAGCAGCACAAAAGGGAGAGAGAATCACCCGCCGAAAGATAATGAATGATCTTCGTTAAACCTTGACCTTTTTAATACGCGGCGAGAGAGCTTCCAGTCACGCTTAAGGATGTGCAGAAAAATCGACGGCCAGCGAGCGGTTCGCAAACAACATTTTTTAATGCTTAATATATTACCTCACACTCAAAGTCATCTTTAAAATAAAACTCGCGCACGGACGGCGGCTCTTTACGAGAGACGCGCAGTGGCCTTGGCGTCGTTGAGCGAGATGCTAAAAGCGTGAAATATAATCGTGCATAATTCGCCCGGCTCACTCTGTTTGCACATTTAACTTGTGTGGACGCGTGAATTTCAGGCGCGCATTGTTGTTACACTCATAAAAGGAAGGAGGAAATTGAATTAACTGAGAGTTTTTAAAATATATACAAATGAGTCAGTGTTAACTTTAGGCATCTGAATAAAAAGAAACAAAAATACACACTTCTGATTTAAATTGCAATCTTCGTCAACAGCATAACCACGAGAAAACTACTGAGATTAATCTTTCGAGGAAATGAAAAACCGTGTACTTCAAGTAACTTTCGTGTTTTTAATCTGGAACCTTCAGTTAATACTTATTACTTTGCTTATTTTGAGCATTTATGTATGTTTCATAATGTTTAAGCCACTTATTTTACCTTATATCCAACTTGGAAACAATATTGAACTTGAATTTTGAATTTTACTTACAATTAGTCAAAAACAATGATACAAAATTTTATTCCTAACAAACGAAATTATTCTGCTAATTTAAAAATTATCTGAAATTAAATAATGTAATTTTATAAATAAATTATTCAATTAATTAAATCAAAATTACAATAATTTTAAAATGTTGGCTTTAGCAAATATACAAATTAAAAATTTTAATACTTTTTGACACAATATTAGGTTTCATTTGACGATGCTTAAAAATCTTTACCAGGAATAAAAATATATTACATTTAATAATTAATAAATAAACTATTTCCTGGTAGTTTCATTTAATTTATTTTCAAAATTAATATCTTCACTAAAATATGCCAAACTGCAAAAGTAGCAATTTATATTTTTATGTTCCGTGGGAAGGGAGACGCTTCTTCAGCTGCCAACCTAATTACAACTTGTCAGATAAGTCATCTCAATTAATCTGCCACCCTAATTTTAGATCTCCGCCCATAGTGCAGAGCGCTGATTGCGACACATTTGCTCCTCCTCACGCTGTCAGCGCTTCTATATGGCTCCGAATTCCTAGGAGTTAATTTCAAAAACATGTGACCAAACTAGGACAGTTTGTTTTCCAGCTGTCAGATATCTAAACGGGTGCTTGGGAATTATATATTAAGCTGTATCCACCACACACAAAACACAAAGCAATGTGTTCTCTGTGCTGACGTTGTGCGTGCGTCTGTTCTTCGAGTTCGAGTCTGAAAATGTGCGTGAGAGAGCGATAAAGGCCACGCACAATTTCGCTCAAGCAACAAGCAAAAAACAAGATCTTTCTAGACTGCAGAAAAAAATATATGTATATCAAGAGACGAAAGAGGATGCTGCGCAATAAAAAAGTAGGGAGATGCAAATAAAATACAGCACCAAAAACAAAAACCACCGGAAGATGATTTGAATAATATATTTATATTTGCAAAGAAAATTATTTTTAAATATTTTTTCACATTTACTAATTTTACTCATTTCATCTGTACACAATGCGCTTAAAAGGTTTTTTATAATTTCATACTCTATATATTTGATAAAGTACATGCAATTGATTGGCCAATTATTCTATAGTATTTTCTGCCACAGCTGAAATTGACTGTGGCATTATGCAGTTTTAATTTAATCGAACTTTTACCCAGAAAGCACAGAAAAAAAATTAAATCTATTTTCCATTATTTTTTTTACAAATTTTTTACAAATTTTCATCTTTTTTAAATTGATAATGTTTTACATTATGACTTTGGGAATCCAAAAATTTCTCCAGGCTCTTTTTAAACGGAAAACCAGATAGAACTAGTCTTGCGGCAAGCCAGAATCATTACCGCACACACTGCATCAGCACGCAATGTGTTTTGTTGAGCAGAAAATTTGACGGGCATGCAATCGCCAAACATCAGTCAAAGGCGAAAATCTCACGTTTCATCCTAAAGCTCTGCTCACACGCTGTGTCTGCTGCACCAATCGACCAAGTTACATGCATTGCTTCGCCACCTCTCGTCATGCATTTTGTGGAAATAAATAACTTTTGGGGCAAAGAGATAAAGAAGTTAAGTAATAAGAAGCGTTGAGCGTGGATTCTCACGCCTTGACGCGACCCGTTGACGAGCAGGACGTGCAATGTGTTGTTTTCACAAGGGTTTGGTTCCAAAACCGATTCCCTATCTAGCTCGTGTCAGCTTGGGTGGCCCCTTTTTAGCCAGGGAGAACCATTAATAAAACCATCCAATTACCTTTGAGACGTGTGTAATTGCATTTGATCGCACTTTGGGAACTCAAAGGGGGTTTATTATAATAGGGACTTATTATGCGTCAATGAATTTGTTCCAAGACGACGACAGAATGTGGGTGGTAAATAAGGTCCTTGCTTTTTATTTTAGCTGGTGAACAGCTTTTTTACGAAATGCAACCATTGCATGACGAATGAAATTTAAGTACATTAGAGTGGATTTGATATTTACGGCTGAGCGTTTTAGTCGATCAACTATTTTTTTCGCAGGATGTTAGGGTTATGAAATGAGCACAAATCATGCAAATTCGAGTCGATTAAGCTAGGGTCAAAATCGACTAAAATCTAGAAAAAAAGCTTTAAAATAGTGTGAAAGAGCAGCCTTAACTCTTAATTTTACGGCACAATTGCTGAGTTTTTTGCTCCGCTCGTATTTAGCACCAAACATGCTAATATTGAAATACTGAGATCTCAGTCAAAGTATAGCTCGCACTGCTTCAAAATCTAGAAAAAAAGCTTTAAAATAGTGTGAAAGAGCAGCCTTAACTCTTAATTTTACGGCACAATTGCTGAGTTTTTTGCTCCGCTCGTATTTAGCACCAAACATGCTAATATTGAAATACTGAGATCTCAGTCAAAGTATAGCTCGCACTGCTTCAAAATCTAGAAAAAAAGCTTTAAAATAGTGTGAAAGAGCAGCCTTAACTCTTAATTTTACGGCACAATTGCAGAGTTTTTTGATCCGCTCGTATTTAGCACCAAACATGGTATTATTGAAATATTGAGATCTCAGTCAAAGAATAGCTCGTACTGCTTCAAAATCTAGAAAAAAAGCTTTAAAATAGTGTGAAAGAGCAGCCTTAACTCTTAATTTTACGGCACAATTGCAGAGTTTTTTGATCCGCTCGTATTTAGCACCAAACATGGTATTATTGAAATATTGAGATCTCAGTCAAAGAATAGCTCGTACTGCTTCAAAATCTAGAAAAAAAGCTTTAAAATAGTGTGAAAGAGCACACTAAATAAAGTCGACTATTTTGACCTTAAAAATAGACTAAAATGCTCAGCCCTAATTATATTGACTTATATTGAAGAGCCCTAATTATATTGACTTATATTGAAGTTGTTGTGCTAAATTTCAATTTAGTAAATTTATTATTTAAAAAAAGTTGATTTTTAAATTGATTAACTTTGTAATATTTAAAGGCACTTAAGTTTATTTTTTAACAACGAATATTTATTAATTAACATATTAACAATGAAAATGCTAACAAACAGTTATTAAATTTAAATTCAATAAAAGTATTGATTATAAAACAACAGGCTCTACTCAACATTATTTAAACACTGCATTTAATTGTAAATGCAAGCAAATTGTAATAAAAATTTCAAATTTACTAAAAGAAAAATTAGTAAATTACCATGAAAATAACTATTTACAATACAGTACAATACTATAAAAGTAAAAATCAATTGAAATAATCTTAACAACTTGTTATTAAATTAATAATGCTAAAATTTACTTAAGGTTTCTGATAAAATTTTAATACATTACATAATCATTATAATAATATCAAACAACAATTTCATGGTGGGATTTTTTTAAACTTTTTTGCTCACACAGCAAATCTGAATTGCGCGGTTCAAGATCACATAGATGCTGTTTTCTCTGCCGATTTGAATTTGAAAAAGTGTGTGACGAAGCTGAGTATAACGCGCGGCATTGCTTTCAGTGGACAAATGTGCTGCGCGTTGACTCTCAAGTGACCGGCGGCCGGCTGAGCGGCGCTCGGAGACATGCTGTCTGCCAAATTCGCTCAGGTGTTGCTTTCATGCAAATCACTTAGCGCATGCAGCAGACGCTTTTAAAAGCTTCTGCTCAAAGCACCCACTTTAAATGCCACTCGCAAATGCACAGTCATGCGCGAGATGGAGCGCGACTCCAAGAAGCTACACCCTTTCTACATTAAATACAAGATACAAGAAACCTTATCGGCAAAGAAGTGCTGGGGCTAAAATTTTTATATTCTATACGCCCAAAATAATTTGAAGCGGAAAAATGTCAAATATAAATTTTTTTGAGCACAAAATATGTCTGAAATTTGATTCCAACAGTTCATTCTGAGGCAAATTTTGATTTTTTTTTCTTCAATTTTTTTCTAAATGGAATGTTTTATAAAGTATTATGAGAATATATTTTATTATGATTAAATTTTGTATCTAAATAAATCTGCAGCAATTATGTGAGAATGAAGTATTCATGGGAATTGAACTTGACGTTTATATTTTTGTCTTACAATATAGTTTATTTTATGTGTCTATACTAAAATTAATTTAAGAAATGGCTAATTTTATATGATATCTCTTATATTTATTTTGTTTTGAGCTGAAATAATGCATTATAATTATTAAAATATATATAATATGTGTTTAATGCTTGTTAGTTTTATGCAGTTTTTCAGTCGTGCGTTCTTTCGCTGGAATTTTTTGAAAATCAATGGCTTGGCAAAAACAAAGTATATATGCCAAAGCTCTCAACTGGAAACTCAGACTCGCCAGTAACTTGTCGGGCGTGTAATTTAATGGTCCAGAGGAGACGAATATTACTTTACGACCGACCAAATTATTCATTTCCTCCGCAATTTGGAGGCGCGATCAAAATAACACCAGATGCCAAATCCCCCAATATAAATTAGCCAAATTCGATATTATTTGCAAGTCAAGTGAGTTGATTTATAATGTGGATTTGAATTAAATTAACTCTGGCATTGTTCTTTAAGGTACTTTGCAAATTACACAGCTTATTTGCGAGCAGAGGGCAGTGCAAAATTTGAATCCACCAAATTTTAAATATGATTGAAATTTTAATTCTTAATTTGTTAAAAATAAATTTGTCATAAATGCTTCTAAATAACACTAATTTAAATTCATTTAAAAAATTATGTTGTGAATTTTGATCAGTTTTAAAAATCGACATACTGCAAAAACCTAAATTTTATTTCCTTTATACCTTGATTTTTTTTTCACTACGAACAAAAAAAGGCAAAAAGTACAAAAGCAATTACCCACTTATTTTGCTTCTAAAAACTTCTTAACACTTCCCTGAGGTCAATTTGCTCACATGTTGGAACGAAAAAGACTCAGATTGCTAATGTAAGTGTACATACATATATCCTCTCTTGTATTTATGGATCCGCGTGTGGCAATCAATGAAGTATAAAAAAACAAGTGCACCATTTATTTCTGGGTGGTCCGAGCGTCCTCTCTTTCTTCCTGCTGCTGCAAACAAATAAAACCCTTTACATTCAATTATGTGCATGTGTGCGCAAGAGAGAGAAACGGGATGGGAGCCACCGCGTTATGAAAGGATGAAATATCTTGGCTGTCACATGAGAAGTATTTTGCCTTGATAGATCGACCCGGGGCCTTCTTTTGCCGCTACTTGCGCTGACCGACCGTCCACCCGTCCGTCGGTAGCAACAATCATTCATTAGAAATAAGGAGCACGCCTGGAAAAACACACACCGCAGATACTTTATTCTCTCGGCGTGTCCTGCCCAGAATTAATGACCGCGCAATCGAGTGATGATTTTGATAAATCCTAACGTGGGCGCGCCGGAGAGCAGCGCACAGCTGACGGAATTTTTCGGACTGCTGCATATTCCGACTGAATTGTATTTGTTAAATTTTATTAAGTCTATTCCGTCTATTCAAAAATGTTTATTTGTAGGGATCATTTTACAAAATCAAAAATTTAATCTTCAGTTTGCCTTTAATTTTATTTTTATTATTTTTCTATTAAAAAAGATTATTAAAAATTGTGAAGATGCAAAACAAACTATGTAAATTCTTTAATTACCTGCGTCAGTATTAAATTATCCTCTTTGGATGAATCAGTTTGCAAAAAAAAATCAGGAAAAATTCATTACATTACAATATCAAAAAAATAAAATTATAATCCACGACGCTCACCGTCTGCAGAGCAATCTTAAATTATTTGCATAATATCTTGAGCTTTTATAAGCTCTAGGATTACGAATTTAAATTTCATTATTCATTAGTAGCAAAGTAACCTTCCCATGTACCTCATTGTTAATAGAACCCTCATGTTCTTCACCGTGAATTAAAATAAATAAATAAAACGCGATGACACGAAACACGACTTAGCCTCTATTCAAAACCTGCAGCTTACGAGCACTTTATTCAAATTACAAGTGAGATAGAAAGATGCTCCTGGATAAAAAAAACCAATTGTTGAAGACCAAACCGCGTGG
The DNA here is from genome assembly GCF_031216515.1 of Neocloeon triangulifer. Lineage (NCBI taxonomy): Eukaryota > Metazoa > Arthropoda > Insecta > Ephemeroptera > Baetidae > Neocloeon > Neocloeon triangulifer. The sequence continues at coordinate 5,882,032 of NW_026775554.1, read as the reverse complement.
TCGCGGACAAAAAGGAATTGACGCGGCGTGTGCAAGACATAAAAACGCAATCTTACGACAACGACGACGACGAAAAATCCTAACAAGATATCCCCGACCGAAAAAATTACTTCTGGTGTGACCTTTCCCATGCAAGAAAGAAAGAGAGACGAGACGATTTTATAATCCCTTCTGGAAACGTCAGTCGCTTTTTCCATTTGGAGTAAATCTCTTTTAACTAATGGTGACAAAGACGGCAGAGACTGAAAAATGATTTAAAAAAAAAATGTGGACAAAAATCTAGGCAGACAATTAACAAATGGTTTTAGATCTTTGAAAGTTTTCAAAAGTTGTTGCCAACGGGTGCAGACTAAAATTATCTGCATTTTTTCATGGGAGCACGTGTTCCTATTTATCTTGGCGGCGCGGCCCGGCGAATGTAAACAGGTGTTTCGATGCAATTTTCATGAGCGGATTAAATGAATGTGATTAGCAGCGTCTGGCACCCTGTTCAAAGTCAATTCCGGCCGAATTATGCGCGGTGCGAGTGGTGACAGCAGTCGCGGTCCGTCAAACGCGGCGGGCCAAAGCCGCGCGCGAAAAAATGCGCCGGCCAAATTATACAAAGAGAAGTATTGCCATCATTATTTCGGTTATGGTAGGGCAGTTATCAGCGATTGATACCCGCGTCGGAATAAATTCGACTTAATTCCCAATTAACTTTGCCAACAGACAAAATGTTGTCTGCTCGCCGGCCGCGACGCGCTTGTCGCTCGTTTAAACACTCATTTGTCATCTCGAGCCGCGCCGCAGAATATCTCTCTCCTTTTGCACGAGATGTGAACACTTGAATTTAAATTTTTAAATTTTGCTAGTCTTTAATTATTTCTAGTTAGTGGATTTTTAGAAAAATCACTCTTTAAATTTATTTTAAATATTAAAGTATTCAATATAATTTTTCCACCAGTAAATTTTTATAAATATATTGGATTACGTTGTAGGAAGGATGAAAATTAAAAAGTTATCCTCATTCCTGCCAATTCATTCATACTGATTGTCATGAAAATCGATAAATAGAAAATATTGGGGGATATTCACATCATGCTAAGTTAGCTACAGCAAATCCCAGAAGAAAGTTAGCATTGGTTATTCCCCATTGTATCTATAAATATAAAATAAAAAAATTTATAAGTAAAATTTATTCATGTAAATTGTTGTTAACAAAGTATACATATATATTTAAATCAAAAATCAATTCATCCTTGGATAAAATCTTTTATAAAATAAATTTTTTATTTTAAAAAGTTCATTACAATCTTTACTTGTAAATAAAATGATAATTTGATGTTAAATATTTATTTTCTCTTTAAAAAATTATTAATTTGTTTCCTATTCCTAATAAATATTTAATTGTTAGAGGAAACTGGCAATTTAACTGCTCATTTCTTGCTATATATTACAAAAAAATAATATATCAATTTCCCAACAGTTAAAATCAATAAAACTTTATTAACTTCTTGTAATTACAGTTTTCGTTATAAAATTAAATTTTGATTGCATTTAAAATTGCGATCATTAGTTTAAAATTAACTATATAATAATTATGATTATTGCTGTGAAAAAACCCTTGTACATTAAAATATGAAGTGGTTAATAAGTTACATTTTTTATAATATATAATTTATTTAAAAATAAAGTTATAAAAATTATTTTATCAGAATCAAAATCATGTCAAAACCACAAAAATGATTTGTAAAAAATTTGTATTTAAAAGCAGTGTTGGAGTGGGCAGCCGTGCTTCTTTCACGTCTGCTGGACAGATAAGCGAGCGTTGTTTGGCAAAATAAACGCGGCGTGCTCGCGGTGAGCGGTGGTGTGCGCGATAATTATGCTGGACGACCGGATGTCGGCGAAGCGAGAGTGGCACGAGGCAAAAAGCACTCCTCCGACAAGGATGACCAACAGAGTACGGCGACGTTTTTCAAGCACTGTGATTTTGGTCAGCAGGCCGTGACCCGCCGCGAGCGGAAAGACTCGCATGCTGGACACGTGGGCGCGTTCGCTGCTGCTTTTCCATATCAAAAGCAAAGGGGCTGCCATGACTCGATTCGCCACGCACCCGAAATCCCGAGGCAAAAACGCGAGACCACTTCCGCGGATACTCCTTTCATTTTTTCCCTTTGTGCATTACATGCACTCTGCGCTTTCGGCGGCGCTACCTGTGTTTGATTCAAAAAATGATAGACGCACTTCGGGAGGTTTTTATCCTTGATGCGTATAATGATGCGATGCGTGATGTTATTATTCCGTACATCCTTTTCCGCATAAAAAGCTTCAAAGGTCGAGGTTGTACTTGGAGATTTTCATGTTATTATATAATATATAAAAATGTATCATAGGATCAAGAGCACCACCAGTTTATAACTATCAATTTAAAAATATTAATACGATTGTGCGTATTGGAATTTGAAGGTGTTATTTTAGAAGAAGAAAATAAAAACATATTTTTGATATATTTTATTCCATAAAGATTCGGCGGCAATGATTTGTTCTCAAAACTAAGAAAGTGCATGTTTTTTTTCAGATTGCAAAAACTGACACAGCTTTTGAAAAAATCGAGTTAAAAGTTGAATTCACATGATGCTTTTGATATGATTGATAATAATGATAATGAATGCAAAATGAATAGAATGGAAAACCCCTTAAATGAAATCTTAAAAATTGGAATCCGATCGTTACACAATTACTTGAACGCAAGTTATTTGAATTATTTCACTTCGAATTTTGGTAGATGGTAGAGTTGAAAGGAGGCTGTCATTTTTGCTTTTATGTACGTAGGAGAAGATTGGGAGCGATGGGCCTTCGTCCGACCGCGCCGATAGTACTGCTAAGCTATTTCCAGCAGTTAATGCCTACGACCACATCACGTTGAATACACCGGTTCTCGTCCGATCACCGAAGTTAAGCAACGTTGAGTGCAGTCAGTACTTGGATGGGTGACCGCCTGGGAACACTGCATGTTGTAGGCGCAATCTTTTTGCGATTAAAAACTTCCATTGTCGCAAATTTTTCCGTAATTATTTAAAAAAAATTCATTCATATACTTTTTCGTCTTTTTGTTGTAGAAATAATCCTTATTTTATCGCCTTATTAAAGAAATATTTTATCAAATTGGCACGAATTGCATTCAAAATTGATTAATGACAACATTTTAAATCATTTCAGGTACCACATTTTCAAATTATCACGCAATCAATTAATCATTTTTTTCCTAAGCTTTACAAGGCAAATCATGAATCAGAATCACTCTAATTTTAATTTTCTCGTCCTCTTCATTTCGTAAGATATTTTTTTAAATCATACACAAATTTTAAATTGGGTTTTTTTTCGTGATTCATGATTTGCATCGTAAACAGCTTCGGAAAAAATTGATAATTGATTGCGTGATAATATGAAAATGTGGTACCTGAAATGATTTAAAATGTTGTCATTAATCAATTTTGAATGCAATTCGTGCCAATTTGATAAAATATTTCTTTAATAAGGCGATAAAATAAGGATTATTTCTACAACAAAAAGACGAAAAAGTATATGAATGAATTTTTTTTAAATAATTACGGAAAAATTTGCGACAATGGAAGTTTTTAATCGCAAAAAGATTGCGCCTACAACATGCAGTGTTCCCAGGCGGTCACCCATCCAAGTACTGACTGCACTCAACGTTGCTTAACTTCGGTGATCGGACGAGAACCGGTGTATTCAACGTGATGTGGTCGTAGGCATTAACTGCTGGAAATAGCTTAGCAGTACTATCGGCGCGGTCGGACGAAGGCCCATCGCTCCCAATCTTCTCCTACGTACATAAAAGCAAAAATGACAGCCTCCTTTCAACTCTACCATCTACCAAAATTCGAAGTGAAATAATTCAAATAACTTGCGTTCAAGTAATTGTGTAACGATCGGATTCCAATTTTTAAGATTTCATTTAAGGGGTTTTCCATTCTATTCATTTTGCATTCATTATCATTATTATCAATCATATCAAAAGCATCATGTGAATTCAACTTTTAACTCGATTTGTATTAAAAGCTGTGTCAGTTTTTGCAATCTGAAAAATACCGCAGCAGTTTTGTCATTCAAAACTTTTCAATAAAAAGAAAAAAATCAAATTTGAGCCTTTCGTTGAATACATTCTATAAATATAAAAGTCATTGCCGATTCAAAGCGCGAACCTATATACACGTCCCACCCATTCACCCATTGACCCCCTAACACGCGAGAAATTACTTTTAAGATATTAATCAGCTCGTAAAATTTTATTAGTTATTAATTTCTAACATAGTCTTTCGATTTGCAGCTCATACGTAACTCCCATGCTTCCTGTGGTTATCTTGATTCAAATCCACCCACTAGCAAACACTTGCAGGATGCAAAATGTTTCAAGATTAAAAGAAAAAAAATCATGCTCTTTTGATTTGCATTGGGCTGATGGGGTTTAGCTAGTTTCAGCTAGTTTGAAGTATTTTGATAGTAAATTAAATCTTTTTATAAAAATATTTTAACTTTAAAACTTCTACATTTGATACATAAATTTCTAATTTTTCTTTTAATGAAATGACACTTTTGTCGACGTGAAGCCCATTAATTAAATCTTAATTTTTAATTACAAGTAGTTAAATTAAAAATACTTTTGAACTTGGGGCATCCAATCATGAAAACCAGCAAGACCTTGTGACTGAAGAAATTATGAACTGTTTGAAAAGATCAACATTTAAACAAGGAGTGGTGCTGGATGCAGATACGCTTGATCACGGATTGTCACTTCCGCGCGCGCGACTTTGTTCAACCTCGTCAAACGCAGCACTCTCGTCTGATGGCGGGCGCTTTTTGTTATTTGCATCGGCACGGATAGACGTGTGTGTTCGTATCGATTGTTGTCCGCCAAGCATGCTTCCTGTCACTTCGCACTGCCGAGTCGCGTTCGCGTGCAACCCTATTCTAATTAATGGTCCGCGGTGCCGCGGCCTGGAAAGGAAAAGCACTCGAGGCGGATCTGACTTGAAAATGGTGACGTCAGGCCGGAAGGGCCACGCGACTCTTAAACGATGCCATGCAGAAACTTAATTTTCTTGAATTACTTAGTGACCACACAAAAAATGTAAAATTTAGGTTCAATAAAAATAATTCCTGAAGGTTTTTAAAAGTGCTATATTTACAGCAGTGCTGATCATGTTATCACATAAAAGAGTCTCAAAATATAAAAATATAAATTATTATTTTTTAAAGTAAATCACACAAAAAAACTTATTGTTTAGATTTATAATATGTTATAATAAAAAATAAACAATTTATATTAAAGAAAATGAAAGCTACTTAATAATTGTTAACTATTGCATTTTGATATTTTACAAAGAAAAATGCATGAATACAGAAATAAAGATTGATAATAACAATTAAAATAAATAGTAGTGCTTGTTAACAAAATTTATTACCCTGTAAAAAAAATCCGCAATAAGCTAATAACTAATAGATTTTGGGATTTCGGATTGACAAATCTTTATTCAATACAAAGCGAGTAAATATGCCAACACTAGGCCCAGCCTTTCTAGGTTAACGACTTAAATTTATTTGCATAATGAAATATTTAAATTACTGTCATATATATCTGTCTCTGATTATTAAACAAATAGGTTTCGTGCAAACAAGTGTTCGAAAAATCCGTTTATCTTCTTATGAATGATTTCAATAAAAAAGTTTGCTCTCAAATTGAAGCCGTGACTATAGTCGAGCAACACTCTTCTGGATGGGTTATTAATCTGTTTTTCTCGCAGCACCGAAATTTTCCAGTGGGCTGCCAAGTGGAATTTATTGCTCTCCATTCGCCTCACCTTTAAAGATTCTAATTCCTTTAATGATAATAATTGATGTTCTGCACGATTTCCCTTGATCACCAACGCGTGATAAGGAGCGTTTAATTTTTAATGCGTTCCGTATTCGCTTTTGGTGCTGGACCGAATGGGAGAAGTAGTGAACCCAAGAAACACCGAGTATCAAAATTTGATATTTTTTATATATAATATCCTGCCGAGTAATCGTGCAACCCTTGGCAATTCGGGCCGCACAACAAAAAGCCATTAGCCCGAAATGTTATTTTGGCTAGGCGGAGGAAACTCCTTTTGTTATTTTTTTTTTAGACTCGGCGTGCGCGAGAGTCAGCAATCTCAGCCTCAAATCTTGGCGGACCCTCTCGATACACACACAATAATTTTTAATTATACCGACGCAAAGAAAGCTGCAGCCGGCTAATAAAATAATGTGCCGCGTAATGGACCACCTATTGTGGCCGGGCAGCATAATATTTATGGTAATTACCCATTTATTGTAACAAACATGACGCAAGTTAGAGCACACCAAGGGATGGATGGGTGGTCGCTGCTGGAATATAATTGAGCTCCGGAGGTGTATGAAATTAATCGGGCCCATCCCTGTATATGGAGAGAGCAGGAGAATCACCCACGCATGATCTGATTACAACAATAAAGGCGGCAGTCCTCGATAATAATAATTTCATGAAAACGACACGCACCTCTAGGCGAAAGGGTGGTGTTCTCTGCTCCATTCTTCTTATTGCACTGCACGCTTGTCAGCGTGCAAAGCGTTTTTTCCTTTTGTTTCTCTGCTCTCTGCGCCCAGATTCCTTTGCATATTGAGTAATGATACACATAAATTGTTCCACTTAATCAGCCCGACGTGAGCTGCTCTGCCCAGTCACAATTATTTATGCAAATCAATTCAATTTTTCAAACGCTCGTATTTCACTCCTGCTTGTGTTTACACAATGAGCAGATGAAATCTTAAATATGCCGCACCTCTTATGTGAAATTTAAAGGGTCTCACCCGTGAAAAAGAATCAAGATTCTAAATTTTTAAACCAAAAGAAAAATTAGATTTACCAAAATTTTTAAGTCAGCAAAATCTTAAAAAGCAGTTTTCTAGTAAAAAAATTTGCTTTTATTTCACCCAGCAAATAACAAATGAATGCTGATTTTTTTATATAGTCGATAAAATGAACTTCAAATCAAAATTTCATGATATTTTGACCAGTCGCTATGGAGAACGATCGCAGTTTCCGCTCATCGCCTGATCACGAGTTTCGATTCGTGTCCAGCGTGAGAGGATATAATATTGTGTGTTTGCAAGAAGAATCCAAATTGGTGCCACGGACCGGAAAACAAACGCCGACTTTTTCATTTTCCCATCGCCTTTGACTCAAGGCCGCGGCTGCCGCTTTATGAGAAAATAATAGCTCGTCACGTTTTCCCGCTTCCCATCCCCTGCTGCATGTGTGAAGTTCCCAACTTTAGTGTGGAGAACGTGACCACCGTAATTACACCACCATATGGCCATGGAAAACTCTCTCAAAATTGCACGTAAACATGAATATTACTACGGGTGCTGCGTTTCAATTACTCCGGCCCATGTTTTGCCTCCAATGCAATTTGACATGTTGATCATGTTCAATTTTGTTATTAAAATGTTTACAAACACAAAAATTAATCCCGTTCATTTAAAAACTTGAAGCTTATAAAAATAAACTTTACTATTTGATAATATCATAATCTGGATGAAATTAGTTTGTGAAGTTTAAAAAATTGAGCACCATGTGTTCTTTGTCTTATGACTGCTTTGTTCAGCAGCATTTTCAACATTTGAATAATATACTCAGGAACTAAATAATTAGGATTTTTTAACGACTTCTTGAATTGTTGCTGATATTATCTGGGTAAAGCTATGTAAATATTAAAATAATTAAAATATGATCTTGAAATAAATTTATGAGAGCATTAATCGACTCTTTTCTAATTAATTGTGGTATATAGCCCCAATTTGCGCTTATGTCTGGCTGACCAAAGATCGCACGCTCTTTTTACATTTAGGTGCTTGTGAAATGTAATTGCGCCTCGAGTCACGTCCAACTGCAGCCTTTGCGTAAAGCATACACACTAGGGATATTCATAATGCATTCTCACAGCTCGACGAGTGCGTGTGTGTGTATTATATGTTAATAACTTAATGACTTCCATAACCAACGGTGTGGGAAAATTGATGACATGGGAAGTGAATGCTTGTTGTGTGACTGCTTTATTGCCGGCCGCTTTTAATATATACATATTGATAGATCGAATAATAACTCCATCGTCACTTTTGAGACGCAATTAACAAAGTGGTTGCCCCTTTGAATACAAATTTCCAAATGATTACTGCAAAAATTTGAGCAATGCATTGTATGCCTACAAGTGCCTTACAATGATAATATAGCATAGGGATTCCTGTTAGTCATGACTAACACAAAAACTTCCAAGGAAAAAAAAACAATTCTTGGAAAAATTAAAGATATTTAATGTTTAAATTTACGTTTATTGGTTTTTATTATTTAACATTTTGCAAGTATTTCTTGAACATATTTTATTTTTTCTTTTAAAATCTTCTTTTTTAAAATATTTGACAGTAAATGTGAAATGTTTGATATTAATTTTTTCATTTGTTGTTGTAAACTAATGTCAAATTGTAAAAAAAAAATTGTAATCAGTGCAATCTATTGTCTTTAATTTTAGATGCTTTATGTAAAATTTAGTTGTTCTTTCTTCGTAGCATAATAAGAAGTTTAAGATACACTGATTTTTGTTCGTTCCATAGTCGATCTTCGTCAACAGATAGCGTCGTCCTGCTCCAGATCCAATCTGCAAGCAGTGCAGATGTCCGGGCGAATTGTGTGTAGCTCTCGTCGATCCTGGAGGCACTACACATTTCGCAATAAATATCGATCCGCATTCGTTACGCCGGAATCCGCGCGGCAATCTCAGTTTTCTAATCGAAAAGCCGCACTTTGTCTCGCAGCCAAAAAAAGAAGCATAATTCTGGCGGGGTATCGAGCAGCGCGATAACAATGAGCAATTCCGCGCTACTCTTTGCTCAGGTGTGCTGCTCGTACTTTTACGTTCGTGTCCTTGAATTTACCCATGGAAGCAGCACGATTTTTTCGGCTGCTGTCATCTTTTAAATGGCAGATGGGCTGATTGCGAAATGATTCGCAGCGCGGCGAAATTAAAGCACCCTACCTTTAGTTGCACAGCGTAAAGGTGATCTGCTGTTTTTTTCTGACCAAAGAAAGAAAGAGTGATTTATGCCGTCTGCGCCTTTTCAGAACTGCTGCTCTTACAAATTGTTGGCAAATTATTTCTGCCAGGCATTTGGCAAGCATGACGCTATGGTATTTAAAATTCGAATGAACACACACACTTGCATGCATATGTCCATAACCTGTCCATAACATAATATTGACATACGTGAGCTGATGTGTGCTGCTGCGTATGGCAAAACATCACAAATTAACTTTATGTTAATTGAATGATAAATTTAGCCTGAGAGGAAAATAAAAAATATTTGCTATTTGCAACGTTTGGTTTGATGATAAGACTTTTTCAATCAATAAAAAGTATAAAGAAATGTGCTTAGACTGCATTATTTTAAATCATTTATTAGAATCACTTCCAACATTTATTGACATTTATTTTTCGCATTAGTATTTCGCAGGGACATAGGAATCTAACAATAAGGTTTTTAAAGTTTCCCATAGCAAACCAAAGATCATCTTTTGGGGCCAGTTTTATCCTTCATTTATACACCTAAGTTTGGTCAGGTTGCAATTTTTGTTTATCAAGATGAAAATAAGTACTTTGCTAAACATTTTGGAATTTCTTTATTAAATCTCCTACGCCAAACGCATAAATTTCTTGTTTAAAATAATCCGAATAAGTCCAGTTTTTCCTCTCTTTATTCATACTATTTTTGTTTTTCATTTTCCTTTCAATACATGCGGTGTACATTTTTTGCGTTTTGATGATATTGAGTTTTTTGAAATGAAAAAATTTCTGTCATGTAAGACTTATTAATATTTATATCGATTTCTATACCGAGAGGAGCCATTATTACATTTTCTTTTATTTTCAGTTGTATTTTTGTTGTTTTTTAATGTTATGTTTTTTGTTACTTCAATGGATCTGAATAGAGAATAAATAAATGAATCAGGTAAATTTTTCAAGATTTTATAAATGAGAAAAGTTTACAATTTGAAAATTAGCAATGGCTTAAAATTTTACATGTGCAACAAATTTGCCAAAAAAGAAAGAAATGAAAATGCGCTTGTAAAAGTGAGATTTGCGATTCAGATGCACCGAACGTTAGCGGCGGCGTCGGGACACAAAATTGATGCAAATGAGCTCTGCTACATAGTCAGCAGGTCGCGGCGAGATGATCAGAGGCAAATGAGGCGGACGCATGCAGTCAGCGGCGAGATCGATTATGCACACACCGCGCGCTTTGCATGCTCGGCTGCCGGCGATTTGCATGCGCGCCGATAAGGACGTGCATTTTTTCGCCGGCCGCGGCGTGCATCTGCCGGCCAAGTGTTCGCCGCGCCAATTAAATGAGATGCAGATTCCGCGGACGTATGTCTCATCGGATTCCGCACCAGCCGCCGCCGAGTGATTTATTAAAATATATGCGCAATAACGTTGGAAAAGAGATAGGTCAGGTGCGCCGTTGGTCGCGCCGATTTGCGTTGCTAAGCACACGACCTGATGAATAATATTTCGTCTCGTCTCTTTATTTTTTCCCCTCATTTTTTGTTATCAGGAAGGAATTAAAAAGCTCCTCATTAATATATATTTTCCTGTTACTTTTTGCTTCAACTCTCTTGAGGAATTTTTGAGAAGATATTCTTTTATATTATGCACCTGATTGTTGCGAAACGAATCTCGCGAAAAACATCTGCCTAGATCGGAATGTAATTGATTGCTAGAGTAGCGAGTTTCGTGAATATAATGAAAAAGAGGCCCATTCCCACGCCCAGATTCCCGGCGCAGCTGATCCTCATTAAGCATTCCGAATTCATTCATTTCGGAGGTCAGACGAAGTGTCCTGGCCAATCCGATTAGCATATATTTAAAAAAAAATTGCCTATCTCTGCTGGAATGCAATCCTGCCAAACAACAGCTGTGTTGTTATCGTAGAGATTGAAAAAGATTATAGGACAAGTTGAAATAAAATTGAAAAATTATCTCAATATAATCTCAAGTTGAACTAGTTGAAGAGATGGATTTTAAAACTTCCTTGTGACTTGTTCATAGGATAGTAGATTTGAATTTAATTTTCACGTATTAGACTTGATGACCTTATTACACTAAAAATTGGTCAGGAGTACCAAGGTCTTTAAAAAATAGCAGATCACTTGAGAACAAATAATCAATGTAGTTCCGCGTTCATATTTATGTCATTGTCTAATTGAATTTAAATTATGAAATAGAAAAAACATTTTATATAATTTTCGTACTTTTTTTGAACATAATAACATAGTTTAAAATTAAAATTTTAAAATGTTGACTTTAAATAAAACATGCAATAAAAATTTTTTTTTCAAAGAAAGCGTGTAGCAAAATTTTTTAAATGGTAAATAATTACTAAAAAAAAAAACTAAAAAAGTTATTTGTAATTTTTTTTAAGCGTTTTCTACGTGAAATTTCGTAACAAATGATAAAGCTAACAAGGGAATTAAATACAAATTACTAGGTTCAACTTCCCTCTTCGTGCTTCGCGCTCCCAATGCTCTCCTTTTTTTTTGACGTACGTTACTATGGTTATAAAAATGCAATTTTCATAATTTATCTATCCAAACTTTTATAAAAAGGGGTCTCTCCGAGTAAGAATCAGACCAAACTCCATCGCAATGGAATTTGTATCGCCTCTTTGGGTTCTCAGCTTTTCGGGGCTGATTAGGCTGAAATCGGCGCAGCGTGTGTTTCGTCTTTGGGTGACATTTTGCACAACAATCACATACGTGGTTTTGGCTATGACGTTTGCTGCGTACATTCTAGAAGGGAAAATCGAATTCAACTCGCTCATTTTTTTCGGGCGTTTCTTTACAATTGCAGCACAACAGGTATCGATAAGCCTGTTCTTTTGCCGTAAGAGGGAAAGGATTCTGAAATTGTTGGACCAACTGACAAGTATGTTGATTAATTAATATATTGTGATTTTTAACTTTTAATTTTCAACTCCAGATGGATTTCCAAAATTTGACTCTGCTGAAATGCAAAAAAAGGAAGAGGAGATGAAATTGCGATGCAAAAATATTTTGAAAAAACGTACCAAATTTTCATTCATAATGTGGTTGACATTCTCAGTTGGAATAGTATTGAGCCAATTCATCTACAGGTTATTGAATTATATCGTTAAGAAAACGTCATTTAAAAAAAAATTCATGCAGCTTTATCGTCTTAGATGAAGATCGGTTTATCTACTCATTCCTGCCTGAAAAACTAAGAGACCAGCGTTATCCTCTCTTTTTTGAGATGTGGTGGCCAGGAGACATTTTGTACCCTCCCGTGTATTACACAATTTTCTTTGCTCAGGGTATTTAAATTTTACTGATCATTATCATAAAAACATTTAATCATTTATTGTGTAACAAATTATGGGAAATAGGTTTGACTTTGGTTTATATGCTAATGGAAGCGTGCGGTAGTGAAAACTTTATCTGTTCATGCATGATTTCACTTGCTCAACGTGCGAAATTTCTGGCTGACACCGTACCTATGGCATTGAAACCTCACCAAGTTTTAACAAGAGCACCTCCTATTTTTGAACAGTGGATCACTTACAGGGAAAAATACATGGAGTAGAACTAAAATGTATTTATTTGTAAATGGTGAATCTGAAAAAAAAATCTACAGATTGGTTGAATCTCTTAATAACTTGATTGGAGGAGTGGTTTACATTACAATGTCCACCTACATTGTAGCCATTACGGTCATAATCTGCACCTGGATCAGCGTACGCAAATGATATACAAAAATAAAAATAAATTTGAAAAAAATCCTTTTTTACCACAGAACTATGCAGATATTACTATGAAATTGATCGCTACTATAGGCATATTCTTAATTCAGCCTTTTGCTCTGTGTAGGGCCGGGCAAATGCTAACTGACGAAGTAAGCTAAGTCATGATGATCAAATTTAAAAAAATTCATCAAATTTTTTTATTCAGAGCACAAGGATGGCAGAAAAGGTTCGAAAAGAAGCAAGGAGACAAATCATTCAAGGTGAAATGCGTTTTGGCTCAATGACGGACAAACTTGAGGTCCTGCTTACCGACTGCAATTCACAAGTGACGGCGAGAATTGAGCCTAGAGGAGTGTTCGTCCTGTCCAAAGTTTACTTTGCCAAGGTACTTTATAGGGAAATTATAATTAATTGAAAAAAAATTAAAATTACAATTGATTTCAGCTGCTCTATTCAACAAACGGATACATTTTTTCCGTTCTTCAATGGCGGGCCAGGTACAATAAACCATAGATCTGGTTAAAAGTGTTGAAAAGAATATTTAATTCTCACAATCAGTAAAATGTATTAATTTCAGTGGTAAAAGAAAGAAAATTTATAAGTTACTTAATAATTTGATTTATATACTGTTGAGTGCTATTTATGAACAAAGTTAATATTTTTTCTATGTTTGCACTACATATACTTTTCTGAGGTGCACATATAAATGGAAAAAAACCACGAGGAGTTAATTTTTATGCCCACTTTATAAGCAAACCATATACAAATTTCATAACAGAGAACCATATCAGATGAGACAAACGGGTTGCCTACTTTACAAACTTATTCCATTTCTCCAATGGTCAAATTTGTTTTACGGCTTAAAATATTTAAGGTGAGTCAGTAATCTTCTTAATCTTTTTGAAGAAGTGATAAAAATTAGTTTAAAAAAAGTTTTTCTGTTGTTCATCAAAATGTGTGTATTGATGTTTGCATAACAAATAAATATATAGATGAAATGTAATAAAATATTTAAAAATCAATGACAGTGCCTGGTTTTTAATCAAACTTATCTTCTTTTCTTAATGCAAATTTAATTAAACGCGAAGAATAAAAATTCTTTGAGGCAATGGCGTTTAACTGTGAAAAAATGCAGGGTGCAAAAACATCTTAAACTTCCATAGCAGGACAATAAAACAAAATAAAGGAGACGCTCGTTTTTAATTTATTCCAGCACACCTCGCTTGAATAAGTTGAATAGAAAAAATTTGCACGCTCCGAGTTGGATGGGTGAAATAAAAGTCTTGCGCATAATATGACGCGTGCGTGAATATTTTACGAATATTTCACGGCAACATTTTTATGTGAGCCACCCTAGAGCTACGACTGCTACGAGCCGCATATGCTTAGCATTTTTTAATAACATCGCAAGGTGTTATAGACGAAGAAAGACACGTCGAGATCTTCCGTGCCGCTGTTTCATTTTTTCGGTCCATTTTGGTTATCAGCAGACACGATCGGCAAGTGCGAGGTAAAGAGTTATTGCCGACGGCTGCTTTAATGAGATTCAAATATCATCTGCTCGATATCCTTTAATGACAGGTTGGTTATCGTGATATTGTGCACGAGACCTTTGATGTTGCTGACGGCCCGTCATTAAGAATCAACTTGTCAAGAAACATAAATCTCGACCTGATCCTATACACTTTGTCGCGCCAAATAGGGGAAAACCAAGCGAGACAACCGTCATTTTTCGTGCATCAAACTCCTCTGCTCGATTAATTAGAGCTTTTGGCAGAGGCACCTGTGGCGCAATTAGCGTCGCCGCCGCTTTCGGCGTTTTAATTAATTTCCCAGCATAAAAGGGCCAGGCCCTCTTCTCGGATTTATTGGTGCGATCAGCAACAACTTGTGTTGTAAACGAGCGGACTTGACGGATGGATTGTTGAGATAAATTGTTATGGCTCAGAGTAATGGTTTTCAGATGCAAAAATGGAATATTCGCGCGGAATGTGAGCCACTTCAAGTGGTATATAGTTAGCCGACCAGCAATTAGTTTTAACTCCCCGTTTGGCCTTCATTTCAATTTTTAGCAACAGGAAAACAGTCGAAAGAACAAGTGCTATAAAGTAAGTAAGCAAAATATTTTTCTAAATTTCGAATGTGCAACTATTGATGTTTTAAATTATTTTGGATGGTAAATTTATAATTTTTTTATGTTTTAATAATTAACTCACCAGCTCCATAAAATAACTACAATTGCTACATTTTATAGGAAGAATAGTTTTCAAGTCATGAAGTAAATTTTCAAACAAATGATGCTGTTCTTTTAAGGTTGATTATCTGTTGTCTTCGAACCAATTACTTTAATGTACTTTTTGGGAAAATTAATTTTACATTAAATTTCATTCATTCGATTGTAGAAAACAAAAAGTTTAAATAAAAGGTATTGTTGGAAAAAGCGGCCCCACCACTATCAAAAATTTTGCTAAAACTTATGAGATCGGAAAGACTCCAATCCATCGCGGTGAGTCTCGGTTGACCTGTAGAATCGTATTGCTTAGTTTTAGTTTTTCATTCTGAAAAGTTATTTCTATTTTTAGACGAATGACAAAGTGATTTTTCCCTCTGATTCATAATAAATATTTTCAGTTAATGTGAGCGAAATCTTGTTCAAATTGAAAAATACCTCGCGGCTGGAACGATGATCAAATTGCGGATGGCCGCCGCTTGTCGCTTCTCCGAAACCCAACTTCACACTGAGTTTTTCCTGAGAAAACAGTCAGAGACCTTTCACCTTCTCTTTGTAAACAATTACTGACTCCGCCCCCTCATTTTCCATCTGTTTACAAAAACGGGCGCGCAATTTCATAATTCACTGATTAGCGGAAGGCAGCGCTTCAAAATTTTCTAACTTAAGCGGCGCCGCCGGAGTTGAGCGCTCTGGATAAAAAGTAAAAATTTGAAAAAATAATTTTTAATTTTCAAAACCTTATTAAATTTATCTCTCAATGTCTCAATGCATTGATATAAATTAGAACTAAAAATTATTCTCGGCATTGTGAAATAATTGAGGGCTTGCTCTTAGCACAGTTTCATTTCTTTCGTAGAATATGAAATTAAAATTAATGGCAACTAAGAAAAAAGCTTGATATTTCTTTGCGCAATTGTAATTTTTTTTAGTAAAATCATTATTTTTGAAGCGCTGCCTTCCGCTAATCAGTGCATTATGCAATTGCGCCCTTTTTTGAAAACGGAGGGAAAATGAGGGGGCGGAGTCAGTAATTGTTTACAAAGAGACAGGAGAGGAGATGTTGTGATTGTGATGTAAAGTAAAAGTCAGTTCTGAATTTTTTCCCCAAACTAAGTGATTTTTCAAAAAAACCCAGCGAAGTTGGGTTCCGGAGAAGCTACAAAATTGATCACCTTTCCAGCCGCGGCACCAAGGTATTTTTCAATTTGAACAAGATTTCGCTCGTCGTCAACTGGGCTCAAATTTTAGTATCGCCAGGGGCCTAAAATTGATAAAACTTTTTCTAGGTGCGCCACTCGCGACACGTCCCTCATCCCCGTTCTGACTTGTTCGCTCACGTCGCACCCACCGCCAGCAGGATGGATTGATAACAAAAGTTGCCTTCCGTATCTCCAGGATTTGAGTCAACGTAGGATTTTGCCGACACGCCGAGGACCCCAAACGGTCCAGGGACTATCGCCATGCACAGCTCAAGGTAGGGTAAAATAGCGAATTCTATTTTATTAAACGGGCGCCAGGCTCATTTATTTTTTTGGCTAGCCGTATCGCATTGGCCCGCTGGCACACGTCATGTGGCCCCTTTCGCACTTCTATATACCTGCCGAGACTGCGTTTCTCTGGTTCAAAATTTAGCGGGCCAGCATGGCGAAAACGCAGAGAAAATCCAACGCCAATTTTTCAATTGCCGAATTGAGCTGATACGAGTGCCGAATACTCAAATGCGCTAACGCTAAACCATAAGAAATCCAATTTCAGGCGCCCTTTAAATTTAGCCCATTTCTTGAATTAAACCAAATTGTATGATTAGGACTATGTACAATACTATAATAATTTTTAGTGAAAAATTAAATAAAAAATATAAATAGAACACTAAAAAGCAGAAAAAAACTAAATAATAAATTTACTCCATGATTTCAAAATTTGCATAATTTAGCACAGTTTCTGATTGAAGCGCAAAGAATTAAAAATCTTAAAAACAGCTTTTATTTATGCTGACTAAGTTGGAGGTTGAAATGCATAATATGCACGGTGCAATTTGAGGCAGCGTTCAATTGAAATCAGACCCATTCTCCTTGCTCATCCATCACACTAGACAATGGGGTCCCGCACAATGGGCATGTTATAAAAGTTTTGAAATTTGTGCTCGCCGCAAAGCAGGGAATTCCGATGACAAATGATTTAAATGCGCGGTTTTCTCAGAAATCGCGGCGATACTCCAGATGGATTTTTGATCCTCCATATCAAGAGCTATTAATCTGCGCGAGCGGCGAGAAAACGGAATCAAAATTTAATCATTGGACCGGCAGGCGTAAGAATTCCCATTTAAAGCTAAAAAATCGAGGCAGGTGTTAACCTGCGCTGCCAATCACATGTAATAAATTCTCTAAACTTGTGAATACTTTGAATTCCAACACCTGAAATTTAAAACTCACCTGATTTACAACACTCGGCTGTTTGAAAAGCAACAAACTATTTAAAAATTAATGTTTTGCTGCTCTGAAATGGGTGTTTTTGTTTCCGTTAATTAGTTCTCTGATGCTCTTCTACACTAGAGCACGGCGGCTTTCTCATTAAAAAATCTACATTCGTTAATGGCCACGATGAAATTCATTTTTCATTTAATCCAACATGATTTATGGGCAACTTTGCATCAGCACGCGTGTAAAATTAAACATTTGAAAATTTGAAAGAGAGGCAGGAGATTCACGTTTTGTGTATGGTGTGGCTGTTGTGAAACCAAATGAGGAAGTTTTGGTATTGCACATTCAAAATATATTTATTAGTTTCCTCTCAGCGGCCGACACGCACAAACAAAAGGGTGCCTTGAAAGAGAGAAGCAGCGAGCGGGTCATCAAAGGTCCTCATTGACATCACCACGAAATTTTTATGAATGGGGGTCTGACTGCATCCGGCCGCACTTTTTTAAAAGGATACAAAGATCAAAACCATAAAAAAAAATCCTGACTTATCTTGCTCATAACTTTATTATTACGTTATATTTTGTTTTTTATATTTTGAAATCAAAACTGTATTTACAATGAATATTAGATATTGCTCACAAAATATTAATATTTTTTTGACAAGGCCGCTGCACAAGCGAATTTTCCTTTTACTTAAGTTTTGAAGTCAGAATTAGTGAGCTTACAAAAAGCCATTGCAATTAATTGTAAATTGAGAGAAGATTTTTCTAAAATTTTCTGGTTTAATTTAAATAAAAGATCCCCGAAAACACTTCTCATTTAATAAGGTTCCTTACATTGTCGACAATTGTTAGTGTTAAAATTTTCCAAACTGGTCAAATTGCATCGAGAATTATCACTTTTTTCAATAAAGACAAAAATTTATGTTATAGATTGATATGTTGTAAATTTGATTTAATTTAGAAAAAACTTCAAAATTACTCATTTTTTTTGCATTTATTAATTTTATCGTTGTAAATGTTATTCTAAATAATTTGGAACAAAAAAATTGAGATTTATAAAAAAAAGAAAAAAGAAAAAAATTGTATGCCATTCGATTTCCACTCAATCGGGAGCCTCGACGGCAGACAGATTTCACGGTCAGACCGCTTGAGAATCAGGAAAGTGGCAGTGAATTTACGTAACAATTACCTCGCACGTCACTGTACGTGTGCAATTATGTCGCGGTTGGTTTGTTTCAAACGAGCAAAAAATTGAGAGCATGTACCAATAATTTTCTCGACGCGGACAGTTCAAATCAATTTCTTCTGCCTCCTCATAGCAATAATGAAAATGAGAGTCTGCGGCGCGTGGAAGTGAAAAAAAAACTTGCGTGCGACGCAGAAGCGTTGAAATTATTCCCTCATTTTATGGAAGCCGCTGCCCGTAAGTGAAATGATGATAGCCGGCCGTGTTCAAACACACAAGCTGCCAGTCCGAATTTGAATGGTTAATTCGGCAGGGCTGCACCTGCCTTTGTTCTCATCAGATGCTGATTATGAGTTTTGAAACGGTCGGTGCGCATTTATTTCACGCGAATCCGAGAGCAACAAAAAAGCCACCTTTTTCAGAAACACGCATCTTGTTAAATCTCGTCTAGCTGCTCGCGAGTCTTATTTAAATTGTTATTATGGCCGTGCCATGAATATCAAACATAAATACATGAGTTGGATTTCGGTCCGTTTTGTAGTGAATGCTTAATGAAAAGGTGCAATTATCATGATGAAAGGGCGCTAGCTTTTTTTTTTTTTTTGGCGGCTCACGGAATCCTAGTTTATATTTTATGACACCTTATAAGCTATTAAAAACGAATCAAGAGTTGAATTAATTCTGGATCCAAAACAAGTTTGACTAGCTATGGTCATCTATCATTTGAATAAGTGTAAATTTAAGTATAGAGAATGGATAGACGTGGTTATAATGTGCTCTCTGTGTGTCTATTCCACATTTTATTTTAATCTTACTCTACTTATTTAATAGTTTTTAATTTGAAAATAAGAATTGCCAATGTAAATGTCCATCATTTAAAAAAATTACTCTTTACAGGTTGTTAAAATTATCCTCTTATTATTCTCTAAGCCAATGCTATTGAGATAGGCGTGTATATTTTTGAAACTCTGGGTAGTTAAAAAGTTGTTAAATTTTAGTTAAAAAAATTTATTTTAGTTACGACATAGAAACATAATTAAATATCTGTTTATTTTATTAAAACAAATTGTAAAAAAAATGGGCGATTGGATACACTTAAATTATAACAATGAGGAACTCTTAACTTTTTAATCTGATTTAAAAAAACTTTGTGTCTTTATACCTAACTGCTATTCATTTCTAAATTTTATATATAAAATATATAAATATAAAATATATATATTAAATTATTATTTTTTATCTTGCAAGGTCTCCGCAAAACAACTAAAAAACTGGTCTATAATCCCCGTCAGCGGTAACCAGAATGATGGACAAGCAAGTGGCCCTTCCATACGATTTTTTCCCTTAACAATGGCACAAGAAATACACATATTGCGTCGGCCCAGCAGGTATATAATAAGAAAAAAATCTTATATGTGCTCCATATCAAAAAGCAAAGCAAAACGAGCGATGCTTTTTTTAAGCCCTCTCTCAGCACCGGTGTGTGTTTTCAATATTAAATTATAGAAGATGAGAAGCAGAAACGTCTGAAGAGGGGTTGTGTCATTCTGCGTTGGGGTAGATCAGGGATGCGAAGCGCGCGTCCCCCGCTGCGGGGATGTAATTGCAATCTGACAATGCGCCGAGAAACACAAAACAGGATCATTATGCCGTGGAGCGGCGAGGGCAGGTGCGAGACTTTGTATAATATTAAAATGATCCGTCGAGATGGAAGAGCGGACATACAAAAAATATTACGTTTCTCCAAGACGGCGGAGTGTGATTATAAATTCCGTTTCCAGGATCGATCCGTGGCAAACGCGTGGAATCGAGTTAATATATAATAAAAATAAGCAGATGAAAAAATATTCAAGGCTGCGTTCGGGGAACTGTTTTTGTTGATTAAAATAAAGAACGCAGACGAGCGAACGGATTGATCTGTCAAACGTCCTGGGAAAAAATGCTGGGTTTCCTCTGGAGGAAATTCCTCTTTCGCTTATTATAATCATCCGACGAGGAAATTTAATTTAAAAAATACAAACAAAAATTATCTAGCTGGATTTAACACAGCCATCGACTCACTTTGATCGCAGGAAACCTTGCTTTACTTAGAAATGAAGAGAGAAAAACATAAATGAAGCTGTGATGTGTTATTATAAATCTTTGTAACCAGCAATATTATTCGTGAAAATATAACATTGCCTTTTTTATTAATTATTCTTCACAAAACATGAAGGAAAAATCAATAATAAATCATCGTTTCGTAAAAATTTTTAATTCTGCCTTATATTCAATACTTTTACAAAAATGATATTAAGCGCAGTATGATAAATTGTTATAATCAATTTAGCCCCAGATTCGATTTCTCAAGGGAAAAAAGTTTTGAACTTAAAATTTAAGCGTTTTCGAATTATTTCACTATTATTGAATTTGCATATACGGAATTATACATAACTTTATTTAACAGGTTGCTTTTGTCTCTACAAATGTCCGGAAAAAAAAGTACGGAAATTTTCAACAGATTTATAATTCCTATTAATACATGGCAAGTAATGAAATTCTAAATACTAAGAAAGTGAAAAAAACCTGCTTCCTCTAATGGCAAAAATATTTTGCAAACATTCCATCACGTTTGCGAGGAGGCTTTAATTTTTGCGCGTTAGACACGCAGGTGATGCTCTATGTGCTATGGGCATCGTAATTGCCCGTGTTAGGAGCTGGTCGGCAATTAATATTCAACGCAGGTCCTCCGTCTAATGATACTTAATGAGAGGGCTGCGTTTACAAGGCAATAAAGAACGTGTGTGTTTACGCAGGCCGCCGTTCCCACGAGGAACACGCAAAAAAAAACTTTTGAACCGCATGTAAGTTGAATTTCGTATTTACGCATTGCTATCACGTACGCACCCTTAAGCACATACATGAATGTATGAATGAGAGGATCGTTGTTAGCAAATGCCTTGGAAAGGGCACTTGGTAAAATGAAAAGTGCTTCAGTTTGTAAAAATTTAATACGAAAGTTACAGTAAAAGTTGATTACATAGAACTTTTATATAGAAAAAATTAAGAGGTCATCAGTCATCAGCATCTTTAGAAATTTGTCTAGTCTTTAGAAATTCTATGTTCATGATAATCTTTCCAGTCCCATTTTTATAATAATTATTGCATAGTATATATTGTCAATTAAAAAATGTTGAGACTCATATATAGCTGTGACAGCACCTAGATGAATTGAAATTAGTCACTTTTAACCGCATTATCCACCAAAGTTGTCATTATAAATAACATATATTATTATCTACAAGTTTCAATTCATGTATCTTATGTGATCTCAAGCATAGAAGAATCGAAAAAATCATAATACACAAAATTATTAATATTAATACATAAAAATTATGTAATAAAATATAATTCTTTTAGTTTAATTTGTAAAAAAAAAAATATTAATCAAAGTTCTATTGAAATTTAAAATAAATTTGCTTAAAGAATCTACTAACTATATTTCCCGTTTATTAAAAATAAAAATTACATTAACTTATTTGACCCAACTACTCGTAGTATATAATAATATTCGGTACATAATAGATGCGTTCCGGATAATAAAAATTTCTGCACGAAGAAAGGAGTCTGATCAAGGTGGTGATGGCCATCATCATTATGTTAATGCCCCTTCAAATGAGATCGCTCAATATTGCAAACAAGTGAAGCATGTCGAATTCGGCTTCCAATCAAAGTCGTGCGTAACTTATTTTTCCAAAGGTCCGTTTCTGTATTTTATCAAAAATGTATGCACACAAAAGCAGAACGAGTTATTTTTAATTTATCAGCGTATAATGGCTGCCGACTGATTAGGACGTATAGTTATTCTTGTCCGACGAGCAATTTAAACGAGAATTTATGGCGTGTTAGAGCGTAAACTGGTGGTGCCGGGTGAGATTGAAAATTTGATATCATATCAGGATAGAGAGGGTCTGCAGCCGCGTGTAGGAGTTTTGTATGTTAAATTGGGCCGGTCTTACCTGCTCTCAAGAGAGATAAAAACTCTGGCTGCAGCAGCACTAAAAAGGGTTAATTTCGAGATCGTTATTTTTGGGCGCTGCAGTTATAAATTTTAACGGCCGTGTCCAATCAAACGAAATGGGTTCACCTCCTCTTAATTTGAGATCGACTAAAAATAAGGAACCGATAAAATAACCACCACTGTGCTTATAATTTATTAAATGAAAAGTTCAATCAAAAAAATAATCTTGACACCGCAAAATTATGAAAACTTAAAATATCCCCTTTATAAATAAGGGTGGTTTGTAATCAATTTGGGATAGAAAAAGGACAGCTTGCTCATGATAACCGAATCAAATAATTTTTGTAAGAGAAAAAGCTTAATACCTCTCAATACCTCTCTAATTAATGAGACAAATGATATTTTTTTTATCAAAATAAAATTAAATCATTTTAAAATTTACAGGTGACTTTTAAATCTTTAATAGTCAAATATGTGTTTTAAATTAATTACTTTGGTGATTTAAGTAAAAAAAAAACAAAAAAAAAGTGCGTTATTTTTCTATTTTTGTACAGTGTTCAAAAATCACACATTTTTGTTTCAAGAATATGTTTATTGGGTTCAAATTTAGGGCAACTATGCCCCACACATGAACTCATCCAAATAATAATGATAATAAATCTTTTAGCCTGTTCTTCACTTCAAATCAGCAAAAATATGTTTTTTTTTTCTTTTTCAATTTCTACTGGTTGAGGAAAAAACACCTGTAAAACTCGAAGAAAAGTGCTATCAAAGTTAACATGTAATCTGACTGATCATTGATCTCTAAAAAGGGTAGAGTTTCGTACCACATTTGGAAAGAGTATAAGGAAAATATCTGGGTCGAAAATCTCTATTTGTTTTTTTGTTCATATAAAAGGAATTATAAAGTAGCAAGTTTATTGATGCTTATGAAAGGAGTTTTGAGATAAAAATTATATAAAAAATTATTTAGGGAAACTTTCCCTTCCCCTGCAGACATCTTATATGTTAAGGGGCGCGTGATGATTTCCAGCAACTGCTGCCTTTTGTCCTAAAGTGATGAGAGAGTGCGTGGCTGCGCGCGATAGCAATCGGAATAAAACTCCACACTTTCGGAATTACATCTCTCTTTTTCTGTATAAGAGGCGGACGCCGAGAAATAACAGGGAAGAAACAAACCCACCGACACCCTTGAGCAATGTAATAAAATTTAAGCGCAGTCAGGTGAAAAGGGATGCAGATATGGGCAGGGATGTAACGGGACAAATTGCTCGTGGCGATGCGGCTGGCAGGAGGGCGGATTCCCTAAATCAACCCTTAATATTGCATCACGCTCGCCAGCACCTGCCGCTAAACGGGCGTTTTGCCGCGAACCGAGACGACAAATTTTCTCGTTTTCTGGCTAATTGGGGTCTCGATGGGTTTTTTTGTGTGTGACTGCTTGACAAGTATAAAAAGGGATAAAATAATCGCCTGCTGTGAAATTTGGAAGGCATGGTTATTTATTTCTTTGACAACAATACCTGTTGAATTGCAAAACTTTGTCGTTTAAACTTATATTAAATTTAATGTCTTCAAATGTGAACTTTTTATAGCATTATTCAATTATTTCAGTATTTTTTATAATAACATTACATTCTGTTCAATTAATTCTCTGCAGGCTTAATTTTTTATTTTATTTTATATTTCTGGGGGATTAATTATTATAATTGCCAACAAATCCACTGCTCTGTTTGCCATGCAACGATCGATTAAGAAATTCTTGTTGAGTGAAAATCGGAGAGATAAACACTCTAAATTTTAATTAAGCTTGAATGTTTTATTAATTTTACTATCATGCATGTAATAAACAAAATTAAAAAGTAACAATGAATGTAAAATTTGTGGTGCAATGTGCTTTTAAATCTTTATTTTATTATTTGGAATGATTTTATATTTTGAATCATTGGAGAAATGCAATGGAGACTTTTACAAATCTACTTTATGCTGATTTTTTATAATAATGAAATAATAAGAAAAAAGGGATGTTGACATTACAAATTATAATAAGAGCCATGCAATGTTCCTGAAAAATAAAAATTTCCCCTGCGAATTGATAGTCAAGACATCTAAATCACACTCAGGAAGCTATATAATTTAGATTCTTGAGCTACTTGAATGTTTTATAAAGTGGCAGTAAAAAAACTTTAAAATAACTGTTCAATATTTGCCAATGAGTCTGTGAATTTCTCATCAATTTAAAAGGCATCTCGCTTTTTTGCACTCCCGCTTTTTTGCTAATTTCAAAGGCACTCCGTGCGAGAGAATGACCATCAAATTTTCCACCTGGCCATACATTAAATCATGACTAATGGAGCCCTTTTGGCCGAGAATTCCGTGGCAAAAACATAGAAAAAGAATGCGCGAAAAAGTTTGCCGACATAAATATAAAATTCCGTTCTATTGTTTCGGAGACTGCAGATGCTAGAAAAGGGCTGCGGAATTCGCTCACCATAATAATAATAGTAATAATAATGACACAAAAGAAGGATTTTCGGAGAGCATCTCTCGTGGGCTATAATTATTTGATTTTGCAGGTGGAGCGAGCAAGGTCTTTTATCTCTCTCGTGATTTACACCCGCGCGTGGCTGGCCGGTAGAAAAAATTAACCGAAGGGCCCCTCGGGGGCTCATTCATCGGCCACCTTGCAGTCGGGGTCATCTTTTAGCTGCACCAACGGTGGCAGGTGAATGTAATTTTGATGCATCTGAATAGGGAGCCGTGTGTTCGTTAATGATCGGCAGATTATTTGAAGCACAATGTCTGCACTTCCCGCTCTCGGCCCTTCTGTTATGGATCTGTGTATATTATTTTATACATTGGTCTCTGGTCGGAATGTTTCTGCAGCACAGCGAGGTTTCAATGCGCGCGCGAGGTGGCCTTTGACTGCGGGCAATTGGAATTTTATGTTCGGTCTTCTCTCTACTATAAATTGTATCAGCAGAATTCATCTTTTGCAGAAGCCATGGATGCCTTTTGCTATTTTTTTTTGTCTCTCTCAAACGCATTTTATCTTTGATTTAAATCATCCAAAGTGGAATTTGAACTTTTTCCTTAGTTTGTTTTTAGTACAATAAACTAATGTTTAATTTGCAAATCAAATATATTGCATAAAGGAAGAAAATTCCCTATTACTGATTGGAAATCTTTATCAATCTTTATAAAAAGTACTCTTAATTTAATTTTTGCCGAGACTTCATAATTTTCAACCAATTAAAATGAAATTAAAAAATATGATATCAATTATTTTTTTATTTGAAATTAAAATCTCATTTCAAAGTGAAAAATGAAAGTAACCCCCCTAAAGTAATTTACATTAATACAATATTAAGCTTTGAAAGACTCTCCTGTTTTCTTATTAAATTAATTTTACAATTATTATATTGATTGTTAAATTTTTGTTATTTTGTTGTGCAAATAAATCAACGTTTCTTTACTGCATTATTTAAAATTTAAAAAAAAAATCATATATATTTGATATTCGTTTTTATTAAAAAAAAAAAAATATTCCTAATAGTTAAAAAACATTCAATTTAATAAAAAAAATATAATTTTGTTTAATCTGGTTTAATCTTTTTAAAATCTTATAAATATTGGGGGACATTCGCTACAGATATCCTTGCTATAGCTATACTTATACCATTGTTATCCTGGGAGGATATCTCTACACCCATTAATAAAAAAGGCAAAAAAACTAAATTTAATTTGTAATAATGATTCTTTTAATTCATTTTTGTTTGTGCAGGTTAGTATTTATTTATTTATTTAGCACACAGCAACGTTTCTATATTCTATAATTATTTATTGATATCTATCATGTATCATGTTATAACTATTTAATTTGTATCTAAATTTAAATTTGGCTTTTTTCATTCTTTCTAAATTTGGCGTCACCTAAAATTTACAAGGAAAATGTTAATCGTGTGTCTTGCTCCAACCTCTTCAACACAGTGAGGAGTCCATTCCATTAACATCGTCCCATCCTCTTTGTTAAGCAAATTAGAGGCAGTGTAATTTAATTTTCGGAGCAAATTACAAAATTTATTGGCCTTTGTGTTTCCAGCTACGGCGCAGCTAGAAAATGAAATTTATTTTTCTGGAGCGCCAAACAATGGCACGTTTGTTTGTGTACGATTCGGTCTGAAATGTTATTTTCTCCTCGCGTCGTCCAAAGATGATTTTGTGCGTTGGCTCCATTCATCATTCGCCAGATTGATTTATACGCGCGATACTCGCGTTCCCAGCACTTCTCGTCTCCGACCACAAATCCTTTTACGGACTCACTTTTGAATAATATTTTATAAATTAATGCGCGCGCCCTTGCTCGCTTCCACGTGTGCTGCATGAGAAGAGCTGCCGCGAGTCATGTGCGTGCAGCTTTTTTTATCAGACGCCGCTGAAAACTCGCGACCGACTGGCCGTGGGAGGATACGCCGTTTTTGAGAGGAGGATATGTTAAGCCACATTACACCACAAATACACATTTTCTGGTGCTCTCCATGGATAAACGCGGAGACGCCCATGTGACGGTGGAATCTGTTGTAATCCCTAAGCGAGTTTGAGCAAGTTTAAAAAAAAATAAAAATAATAATAAATATTTTAAAATATTTTAATATTTATAATCGGAATTTTTTTAGTTTTTAAAATATTTAATATACATTAAGCATTATTGTTTAATTAATAATAAATAAGTAATTGTCATTTTAATTATGTGAAACATTATAAGTGATTAAACGCAATAAGTAATGCTACTGATTCCTGATGCGACTCTCACAGTTTAATTGAGGTTAATAATGATCATTGATATTAAAGAAGAAATTGATGCTAATTTCTAATTAGACATTTTATCTTTTATCTCTTTTTTCTTATCTAATATGTATTAAAATAGCTGCATCTGATTTTGTATTAACGTTATTATAAATTATACAAAATATAAAATTAAAAGTTATTGATGAAACTTTACACACATAAAATTACTTAGCTTTCAATTGAAGTTGAAAAAATAATTCCATCTCTGTCAGTTGATGTGTAACTTGATAACTTTTAAAAGCAATAAGTAATTATATGAGTAGTGAATGCCTGGCAGGTATTATTAATGAATATGAAGTTCGGAACAAAACGTGTTGCATTATTTTGTAATTTAATTGGATCTTTGCTGGTTGGATTTATAAAGATGCAATTTTTTTCAGGTAAATATGATTAATTGAAAAAAAGCTTAACATGCAAATATATAGTCTCTGATTTACAAAAAAAATAATAATAATAAAAAATTTATCCTTTGTAATGTATTAATTTTAACTGAAAGCTTTTTTACTCCACCAGCTTACAGGTGACAACATTGCCCGGCCTATTAATCTCTGGTGCGCAACAAACATATATTTTTAAAAATAAAACACGTTGCTCATCTCGGTTCGGCTGCTTCTGTTTGGATTCTGAAAGCCATAAACAATGCTTTTAGCCACGCGTATAGCCGCTTGATCTTCTCTGAAATGAAATTCATATATGCATATTTATTAGGCGGCGCGGCAAGAGTGTGACCGCGCGGACCAAATTGAAATAAACCAGTTCTGGCTTTTCCAAGCATATGCGCTATACATAAGGTGGATTAATAACAATAATTTGATTGTGAGAGGAGCCGAGCTTTGTGTGCGCCGGGCGAATAAATTTGCAAGCTGAAAATGCAAAAGTATTTTTTTCGGTTAGATAAGAGGACGAGATTAGTAGCTCTGAGTTATTTCAGCTACATTACTAGCCGCTGGCTGTCATGAACCTGCTGTGCCATCATCGGGCTCAAGGTAAGAGAAGCTGCTGCACCTTTTTCTTCTCTTTCGCCCAGAGATCCCTTAGGATGGACCAATTTATAAAAGGAGCGCGCAATTGGCACGCGAGCGCTGAGAAAATGTAAGCATTTTTTGCAGCTGCTATGCCCTATGATTTATTAAGTACGAGAGAGTGCTGGATATTTTTTGCGCAACATTCGGCGAGACGAGAGAGGGTTTATTTAATATTTTGGCAAGCGGAAAGGTGATATGAAAATAAGAATAATATTACACCCAAGCACGCGCACAACCCACAGTTTCTATTTCTCAACGAAGATTTGATATATTGCTAAGTGACTTTTTCATGTGTAGCAGCGATTTTTCACCGTCAACTTTTTTTAATTTGGTTGGATTGTATAAATTCATCAATCAATAAGAGTGTGTGATATAAAAAAGTTAATTTGTTTGTAACGAAATAAAAATGTTTGAGCTCCCTGTCAGTTGTGCTGAATTTGCAAACATATTCTGCAAAAATATCTCACAATAAATTCAAACAGTATGTTAATTTTCATTTAATTAAGATTTAAAAATCAGCTAATGAAGAGCTAAACTGTATTTTATTTCAAAACCTTAATATTACCTAAAGACTGTCAGTGGTGTCAATAATAATCTTTAAAATTAATGCTTTCGATTTTTCAATTTATTTTTGACACCGCTTATTTTTAAATAATATTTCATTCAGTTGGCACAAAATATTATTAGGTGAATAATGAACTCTATTAAGGAAGAATTTTTTTCTCGAAGAATTTCTCTTACCTCGCTTCTAAAAAATCGGTTCAATTTCATTTGAAAGGAATAAATTTATACATATTAAGCGGATCATCTCATTACGTTACATTCCGCACTCTGCTGTGCCCATGGGGTGTGAAAATAAGCGAGTTTGAGATGCCGACTAATATGATAAATTACAAGATTGTTGCTCAAATTTGGGTTTTATTGCATGGTATTACGTTACATGCTTGCAATAACACCTTGAGCGTAATTGAATATTCCGCACGCAAAGAAGTGTGTATATTCGCTCCTTTTATGGAAACGACCGACACCACGCCAATTAACTGAGAGAGTTCACATGGGCGTTCGCGTGAATCTCCTTTTTGATATACCCAACGAAAAAGCCATTTGAATCAAATAAATATAATAATAAAACCCGATTAGTTCAAGAAGAGTCATAAAAATCATGCCAGTGAGCATTTTCTAATAGCATAGAATTATGTTCACTCTCCATAAAATAATAAATTTGTGCGCCAAAAAATTTTGGATAATTTTTTTCTTTACTGTAGTGATAAAGTTGATGAGGATTGCGTGGTTTGTGCGAATAGTTTTTGAAAAAAAAAATTTGTTGGAGTTGAACATTTACAGCGACTCGGATGCAGGTGAAAGACCTTTCCAACATTAAAATAAACCTCTGTTATTCAAAAATAATCAAACCAGTATTCCATTGCACCATGAAATTTTTTGGAAAATTAAAAAAAATGTTGATGATCTATGTGTTAGGCATAAATTATTGATTCCAAAAGTATTCTAACATCATCATTTCAAGATTTTGAGAATAGCATAAATTAAGGTGCAAATAAAATTTTATTTTAAATAAACTTTGATCTTATCAAAATTGAGAAAAGTCACTGCAAGAAACTTGAAAGATTTCTTTTATTCACTTTTTTGTTCTGATTTATTTTGTATTTTAAACTTAGAGATGAAAAAAATTGTTATATATTATTACATTAAACGACCGAGACTATGTTAATAATTGTTTCGTCGCATTTAAAGACATAATAGCACGCCATCAGCACAACATTAAGAGTGTATTTTTTCTGAATTTCAAAGGTGCCCAATTTCAATTAGCATACAAATGTAATCTAATAGACACCTTCGTTCGAAAGTATCAGAAACTGATTTTTTACAAGCATGGAGTGGAAAATTAATAACCAAATTTGATACTAGGGCTAAATATTGGACGGTTGATTTTATTAGTCAAAAATCGCGCCGCTGATTATTACAGTAATTACGAACGGGCCCTTTTTGAATATTGATTATAAATAATTACCGGCCGCCACGCACGAAAAACTCACCCTACCGTATAATAAAAATGCGTATCAGAAGAGGCGTGATGCTGCGGAGAGAAAAATTAATCGTCTCTTGTTCTAGTTCTATGGCCCAAGGCCGATTTTATAATAATCAGAAGTAGCGGCGGCTGCTCTCTTCCAAGGCGGTAAAATACATGGAAATCAATGATTAGCCGGCGAGGAATTAAAAAAATAAGCCGGCGTTTCAAGATAAATTTCAATTCCCGGCCTAGGGGGGTTGGTGTGCTTCTCGGCAGAGAGAGATAATCACAATTTCTTAGCACGTCAGGTGTAATTTTTTACGCTTCTTCGGATCAAATGCTCAAATTATTAGTTAAGAAAGATCAAGGCGGCAAGCGTGCGCCCTTTTCGTCCGCGCGGAGACGGTGGAAAATTATACACAGTAGAAACGCATTTGGACAATAAGAATTGATAATTTGGTACTAAAGAAGTCTTGGTTTGGCATGATAAGTGGATTTGATACCTTCGCATTTTAGATATTTTATGACTAGACGGTTTTGGCTCCTTCATAAATAAAGTTAATTCTTTGATTCACTCTAATCAACTTTTATATCCATATAAATGTCTTTATACTTTCGGGTATTAGTAAAAATCGCAAATTTTAGATTGAAATTGGGGTTATCAGTTTTCATTTTTTTTGCTTTTTATAAATATATACAGCCTGAAAAATGGCGAAAAGGGTAAAAGTCAACAAAATTTTCAAAGAAAAATTTGAATAATGAGATGATGGCTGGAAATTTACTTCAATGTTATATAATAATATGTTATATGTCCTTACAAGTTATTTTATTTTTTTAAATGGGAAATTTAATTCTACCCTATGATTAATTAAATACATAATTATAAAATCAATCTTTCAAAAGGAGTCCATAAAAACTCTGGCAGTCGCTCAAGCCCAATTTTTCAAAATTTACCTATAAGATTTAACCATGCCATTTCATAAATATTTCAAAAATGCAGTCATGTATTGTAAAAACGTGTACCCTCTTGTAGAAACATATAATATTCAAAGCAGGCGGAGACTTAATTACTTCTTAAAAAGAGAAGAACATACACATTTATGAGAGCAATTAAACAGTTACATGTAGGTATGGAAAAAGAGAAGTTTTTTTGCACGAACATGCCGCGCATATTACGTGAATAATTTAAAAAATGTTTTCTCCTCAGGCATTAGCACTGCGCAAAATGATGAGACACACGTCCTGAAAAATGCCCGATTCAAAAGTAACTCGCTGAAGAATTTGCATAATTTCAATAGTTGCAAAAGAAGTGCTCTTTTTGGTACTTGAAATCTAATTAGCCGCCGGTCCCGAGATTCCGCACGAGAAAGAGAGACCAAACCCCGAGAGCCAGAACAAATTTACACCATCACCAAGAGAGATAAAGCAACACCTCTCGGCCGCCGCAAAGCAAATGGTGAGCAGCGAATTTTTATTTGATCAGCCACATACGGTGCGACTGGAAAATATAAAATAAATGATATACCTCAAAGGGTTGATTGTCAGAGATTATGTACACGCCGTTGGTATTTATTCCCGCGAGCCCCGCGATTTTATCTGATTGAATAATCACAGCGCGCCGAGCTTTTCGATTCTCTCCGACATCACTTCTCTTGCAGTTCAATGCGATAGAATAACAAGAGCATAGTGTTGGTTTATTTTTTATTCTTTGCAAAAAATAATAAAATTCTTTTATTGTCTAGCTACAGCACCACCGAGCGATTTTTTGAATGCGTATTATGTATTTATTTTTTCGTCCTCCAAATTCAAAACTCTACATGTGGTGCGGCACACAGGTGTAGAGAGAATGTTTGTGACTTTGCACTTCTTCTTTTTATTGATTGCCGCCACCGCCGCCGGACTCACATGCATGATATCACTCCCATGATTTATACTGGAGCACAACAATAGAAAAATATCTGCTGCCCGCCAAGATAAGCCATCTCAATTTTCGTTCCTTCTCTCGCTGCAGCGCTGATGATCCAGTCAGAGATCGTTTCGGGGTCTCTTTGTCTTCTGCGAAGGACGCGTCTCTGAACTCTGAAACTTCAACATGCGCGATCTGAACGCGACCTGAGATGATTATGAAAAATGAGACTTGTCTCGGAGTCTGAATCAAACAGGAGAAACAGGTGCGTGCATGGTTGTCAAAAACCAGATCTTGCCACACGGCTGATCAAATTAAGATTTTGAAAACTTTTAATTTAAGAATGAGTTACAATTAAAAATAACAGGGATTGTTAAATTCATATGCTCTGGCATTTATTTGCAAGGCGAAAATCAGAGGAATAAATAAAATTGCATAATATAATAGAAAAAAAACCTGAATATATCATATTCATATTTTTGATTCTGGCATTGGTAATCCCAATGGCAAGTGTGGAAAGGAAGATTTAAGAAGATTTTATTGTATTAATTTAAAAAATATTGCTTGATAAAAAAATTCAATTGTAAATTGACGAATTGAAAAATAAAAATATTTATTTGATTAAATGTTGTGTTGTTCTACAATTTATAATATAATATTTAAATTAATATTAATATGCAAAAAATTGCTTGTAGATTCAAAAAGCAGGTTCAGCCTTTTATTAGTTTTAGCTGCCTTACAATTCCCATCGCATCTCGCGTTTTCACCTTTTTTCGTACATAATTGTAATTTAATGACGCGCGTGTGAAATAGCGAAAAGTTATCAAAACACCCGCTGTGCGTGCCGTGAGGCCTCTCACACAACACGTATATACCAAAATTATAAGTGTGCTGTTTTCTTCCTTTCAGGTCCGCGTCAAGTGGTTTTATATTTTGGCCCAAGGAAGAGTGAAAGAGAGACACGCGTTTTATACAATAATATTTTCCTCTGGTGGCGAGTACCACTTGATAGACTCCCCGGCGTGCGAATCTTTATCTCATTTCATCCTTCACGTCTTAAACGAAACAAAACAAGCTTGAGAAAATTTGCCTCGGCCGCGCGGAATTTAATAATAATTCCCAACGTTTTGTTCACAAATGTATAAGAGCAGAGAATTTTCGTAATGTTATAAATTACACGGCTTTCATTCGTTTAAATGAGCAATGTCAAAACGATAAATAAATTATTTCCCTGGCTCTATACGAGTAAACAACAAAACCCATCAGGAAGCCATAACATAATGAAGCAAGATCGTGAGCATGTTGCTTTTTCAATTTGCTGGAAATTTAATTTGCTCGCTCGACCAGCAGCAGTCTCTTGGGAAATGAATGACGTCCTCAAAAGTTTCAAAAAAAAATAAATTTTTTAGAAATTAAATTACAAAATTGCGGTATGTAATACAGTATAATACCCAAAGCTATACTCAGTCCGATTAGATCAAGATAGTGAAATTTTTATATCATAGGCTACAATGAAATTTAAATTATTTCCCAAGGTTAAGTGGACTGAAAATTTCTCAATATTAACACTAGAATGAATTAATGACAAAATAGTTCAAAGGAGAATTTTTACAATTATTTAATTTAATTGCAAAGGAATATTTTCTTAGAATTCAACGTCTAAAAAATTTAGAGCCTGGTTATAATGCTGGAACGACCAATTCTTTCTGTATCATTTTCTGAGTTATTTTTTTGCACTATTCGATAGTAAGCGCCGAATTGCAGATAAAAATACAGCTACCTTATTTTTAGATGAGAATATTTAAATTTGTTCGTATATACATTTGAAGAGAAAATTTAGTAGAATTAGATTAATAAAAATCTGAGTAAAATCTTGATTATTTTCATTCACAAGAAATGTTATTGAAAAAATATAACATAAAAATCCACTACAAAATTTATATTTAAATACACGACGCAGGCGTAATTCGTAATTCTTTTAAGCTGCGAGATTCATTAACGCGCCCGCGCGACTACATAAAAACTGAACGAGAGGTCCATGTCCCGCTGCGATTAATTCAAAAATCTCGTTAATTTTTCGCTCTTGGTCGCGCGGGTCCGCCTTTTCGCGTTTACAAAACACACGCGTGGTGCTGGAGTTTAAAATTAGCCAATAATGCCTGCAAATTATGGCTAAGTATAAAATTTTATTGCGCGTCCGTATTGCTAACAAACTATTAAATCGGTGGTGAATAATAAATCGTACGCCCAACAGTGCGCCCGTGGGTGGCCTCCAAAAAATAATCTGCCTGCTGTTTGATTTTCATTAAGAATAAAGCATCGCGGCCACCTTGCGAGTTTCGGTTGGTGAGAATTTCTCGCACCACTTGCAGGTCAACATTCGGAATGTTTAGAAATTAATTCATTTCGCGTGGCTGTAAAACGATTAGAGCCTTTTTCACTCCAAAATTTCCTGCTTGAATGCACTTTATTGCCCAAAGTTGAATGGATTTGCACATAAAAATTTCGGAAAAAAATATCAAATTGCTGGGAATAACACAAAGGGTGAAAATCTTTGGAAAAAACAGTTCTCGAATTTCGCACACCTGTTTATTTTCGTGACCTGTTGTCGTGAAAATCCCCGCCACAATACAAATATCAGATTTCACTTAGGTTCGACAAAAGGGTGGAGGTGCGAAATGTGCAGCAATAAAAGTGAGAGATGCCTCCAAAGGGGCAGATGAAAGGCGGTTCTTTTTCCATGACTGGCTCATTCTCGGATTCCCATCCCTTCGTCAGCACCCTCTCTATAAATAAATTTCACTCTCTCTTTTGGAGAAAAGGAAAAAAGGCTTCTCCTTCTGTTCGCTCCATACCCTGAATTCAGGTCAGGGCCTATTCGAGCTCCTATGAAGAGATTCAGGCAACAATAGATTGGCAATTATAGATCCTCTTCAATCTTTTTCTGGAGAAAATGAAAGTGTGGGGTTGATCGATTTTTTACAATTTTTTTGTTAATAAAAAAAGCAGATTGAATTGTATGAAAGTGAGAGGAAAAAGAGCGGATATTCAATGAAAGGGAAGATTTATGATGGAAAAGTGGACGATTTTTTTCACCTCCTTTTCGTATGCAAATTGTCTCAGTGAATCAAACTGATTGCGGCAGGCAATTCTCCGAAAAGTTTGTTATGGCTGAGCTTCACACTAACTTTTATTATTATTGCCCGTCAAGCCGCCACGTTTTTATTAACTCTGGCCGAAATAGTATAATTTTCGAGCGACCGCAACATAATTCTTTTTCACGAGTATTCCTAATTATTTTAACACAACCGATAAAAAAAATTTATACAGAGTGAGAAGAAGAAGAAGTGTGGTGGAAGCCATAAAAGAGAAATAATATTTTTGTAAAAATGCAATCATCTCGTCTAGCGCAGAGAGCACGGCAGGTGAAAACGATAAGAAAAAATTGACTGGGCGTTATTTTTTATGGGTCGATTATCACAAAAGAAGAGAGAGGATCGAATATATATGAAGAAAGAGTGTATAGAGGGTGATAATATTTCAAGGATTGCTGCGGGCCATCGGGAATTCGGGGGCTGCGTGCCGCGAGAGAGGACAGAAAAAAACCACCCCAACGATAATCGGCGCAACCGAATTGAGGAAATTTATAAATCTCAAGGGGTATAACAAATTGAGAAGTTGGAAATCATAGTCCGCCGCAGAGGCTTTTAATAAATAATTGCCAAGAAAGGATCTCTTTCTTTTGTGTTGAATTGGATCAATTGGATTGGGCGAGGAGAAATAAATAGCCCGAGATAATAATTTATATAAATTAAAGTGGAGGGCAATTTATTAGAGGGATAATTGAGTGTTATTGCCAAAGCGGGCAGAAAAGATTTCAATGGTATTGTGGATTTTTCTGGCGGTTCGGAATTTATAAACGGTCTCTTAAAATTTAATTATACCGATGAATTTATTGTTATTTGTTACATTTAAGGACCAAATCGTTTGAAAAGAATTTCTAGAAAAATGATAACAACGAGATAGACAAAAAAATGGTCCAATTATCCTCCCGTATATGCTATTCATTAGGCAAAAAATGCACATTCTCAGAGAGCTATAACCTGTCAAATGTTAGCCAAAATTATGCCTCGGAGAAAGACGCTAACCATCTTGCTGAAATAAATTATATAAAAATCCTGGCGTTTAATCCATCATAAAAAAAAATTGGTATCACATTCCAATCTGGTTTTGCTCATTTTCGTGGCTACTGTAAGGCTTTCAGATGAAGTGATCCGTGTCTCTCTCTGGTCTTGGTGCTGTGGATTAGTCGAATAGCCCCCATGGGCCGAGATTTAATTAAGATAGACCGCAGTGATTGCGGCTGATGGCGTGTCTCTCCAGGACGACGACACTTTTATGAAGACAACACGCAAAGAATTCCAGTCTGTCTGTAATATGACAATTATCTTTGTCGCCTTGAGTGTTGGTCCAAAATTTACTATAAGAGGAGCATTTTTTTTCGGTTTTGTGCACGCTGCGTGGCTCCTTGCGCCTTGAGGACCCTCTGGATCAGTCATGCAAGAAAATACATAAAAGCTCTAGCCGAAAAAATAAGCGACCGACACTGCGTTTAAAATCTGCTGCTTCACAGAAGTGTGGTAGTAAAAAGGCAAACCACCTAGGAGGTAATAAAAAGAGTAAATTTCGAATATTCGTTTCGGCTGGAGAGAGAAAAAAACGTTGTGGTCAAGAAGCTGCAAGACACTGCGGGGTAAACGCCATAGAGCATCGAAACTAAGAGAAGAAAATTTTAAATTTAAAGATAATTCGATAGCAATATTTTTAAAAATAACTTTAAAAAATGAATGTAGAAAAAGATGATGCAAAATATTTTTATGGTTGTTATTATTATTATTATTATTATTATTATTATTATTATTATTATGGTACATCAATGTTTGAACTCAAATTAATTAACATATTGTAAAATGTATATAGTTATAATTTGTTTTGGCAGTTTTTTTTATTATTGCTCTTACAATTAGAAACATTTTTAAGTTAAGAAAAATATTGACTAATTTTAAATTAACAAAAAGAAAGCCTAACCATTTTTAATGTTTTTATTCTTTTCATTTTTTTTTATCAAATTATCCCCAAAAGAGAAATATTACTAAAAACATTTTATTTTTAAGTTTGCACCGGCTTGCAAATAACTCAATCGTACTCTATTTGATCAACGCCAAGAACCTGCAAAAATAGTTCAAACAAATAATCTTTTTGTGAGTTTCACATAACAAAAAGTTATGACAAAAAAATTTAGTTTCTATTTACGATTTTCATCACCTGAATATTTGGCTTTTGCTGTTTTTGAGAATTAAAAAAAATTAAATAATTTCTTTTTATAATATTATAATCGCTTCTTGGCCACAACAACAATATAATAACAAATTACTCTAGTATTCCTTAGAATCTTATGCATACTAATAGCACAATTTGCCTCCCAACTTTTAATTGCAAATTTCAGGCAAAAAATCTATTAACATGTATGTAATCGTTTTATTTTGCCAAATTAAATTCCGCTGTTTTTCGCTTGATCGCACTTTTATCAGAAAGAGCGTGTTGTCCGGACGCGATTAGCATCAAGAGAAGATGTGATCTCTTCCTGCAAGAGAGAGAAAATGCCCCTCGATCACTAATGGAAATGAGCGCCGACGTGAGCTGTTAGCGTTTGAAAAGTGGTAGCAGCCGAGCACTCAAGGTAAGAGAGATAAATAAAAAGTCTGTTGGAATCAAAATAGTGTCCGTCCGCGACAGAGCAACTCCCAAAAACGGCGCGTAATTGCCAGGGGCGCTCGACAGTGGGTCAATTTGGAGCTCAAGTTTATGGCATTTGAGCCGTGATTGTGGCAGGATACCAATAATGGATTTCAAATCCTTGCTCCGTCAGAAAAAAAGCCTTTTTATGGCTGTAGTGCTGTTACGATTTAATTGGAACCTAAAGTTTTTCCTCTGTTAACAAAAATAAGAGGAAAAAATGCGCCCTATAATATGCAAACTGCTGAGACGAATCTCGATAATTTTTATGACAAGTTTATAGAAAATTATAAGGAAAGGTTTCAACGTGTTTTACCTTCAAATGTCCCAAATTATTTAATTAGCTGATAATGTTCGGTTATGCTTAATTTCCGATTTCTGAGATTTATTCGTGAATGGAGCATGTTTAAATCAGCCCATTAAAGAGGAGGGGAGTCGAAAAGGAACAGGCGACACGGGCATCAATTAAAAAGGGAGCAGCTTCTGAATCGGAAAAAGAGCCAGCTTGTTAAAATCTACTCTTTCAAGAGCAAAACACACTCTTAGGTGTTTTGTTTTTGCGGCGAGGCAGGAATTTTAATAGGATTATGGGACATGCACAAAATATTCAGTAAATCAAGCCCGAAGTACATGTGCGCCTCATTAATGGGAGAATAAATAAATCCGAGGAACAAAACGAAACAGGCGGACCAAGAGATGATAATGACGTGCGCCGCTGTGTTATTGGACCTAATTAATTTTAAATTGGATCTCGCCGATTCCTTATTTGGCTGACC
Source organism: Neocloeon triangulifer (assembly GCF_031216515.1). NCBI lineage: Eukaryota > Metazoa > Arthropoda > Insecta > Ephemeroptera > Baetidae > Neocloeon > Neocloeon triangulifer. The sequence continues at coordinate 5,842,932 of NW_026775554.1, read as the reverse complement.
AGGTGCCCATCTGGGTGACCGCGAGAGAGACTTGGTCAAACCGGCCGGTTGAGATTTTTGCCGCCCTTTGATTGATTAAATCATAAATCAGAGTGGACACAGCATGAGAGAGGAGCTTTGGCAAACTTTAAAAAAAAATTGTTAAGCGTGTTTATTGTTTTTAAACCATGTGATTACCTTTAAACATTAACTAGGTAATTTCTGAATACTAGTTAATATTCAGAAATTTCATTGATATAGATACTTAAAAAATTATTCAATTAAAATGTATTTTCAACTCCAAACAATAATTTGAGAGGAAGATAATATTCAATGAATCAAATGCCCATGAGCCAACAGAGAGAAATATTCACTATATAAATTTTACACTACGTATAAATTTTTTACAGCAATCTTGCAGCTATTTGATAGTCATATAAATATAAATTATTTGTAATGATTTGTAGCTTTTATTTACCTAAGTTCATACTGAGATACATGGCAATATAACAAAAAATTAATTTTTATTCAAACTTGCTTGCATAATTTTAGATAATAAAAATATATCAAATAAATAATAACTATTATATTATTTTAATTCATGCAATTGGTTAAAATTTAAAATAACAATAAAATATTGTAAAAATTAATTTAACGCTTTTTTATTGCTCATCTTTTAACTTGAATCAATTTAAATTTATTATCGCTTACCTCTGATATATTGCCATTTGCCATTTCCACGTTTCATTTTTTTTAGTTCCCAATAAGGAATAAAAAATAAAATCTAATTCACGTTTCATGATGGCCACATTTGACATTCAATTTTCTACGTAGGCGGCTCACTCCTTTCCTGTATATGGTATACAAGATCTATTGATCGAAAGTCTTCAGCAGAAGCGCGAAATACAGTTCTCAAGGTGAGCGAATAGTCAAATCGTGCTCGATCCATCCTCGACAACTTTTCGGGACTCCCTCTCACAGAATTATTGCATCACGCACCGAGATGCCTATCGCTCTCGATTTTTACACCTGCAAAGGCAGAACAAAACATTAATAGATGATCTCGCCGCTGCTTTATATGTGATCCGGCTTAGTTGGTCTCAGCACAAAAGGGTTAAGAAAATTGGGAGCTAAGCATCTTGGTGTTGGGCACAAGTAAGAAAAACGTCTCTCCCTCTCTGGTAATTATCAGTTCTCATTATTAAAATAATCGAAGAAGCAGATTCGGTCGCAGCGGCACACACCGAGATACAATATATTTCCTAATTGCCAGGGCCGCGATGATAGAACGATAATTAAAGGTTTAATAATTAAGCGCAAGAGAGGCGCAGAGATTGTTATTATATTATTATTAACGTGCGGTGGGCGCGCAAGGCAAAAAATAATCACTCATCTATGCTGTGGGAAACTTCAAACAACAATTAATGAATGACCATACGCACACCATCTCCGCGAGATCATTATCATATAATGTGCTTTTGGACCAGCAGCAGCAGGTGATTTATACGACGGCCGCTCAGCAGGTTCGATTCTCTGACTTTTAAAGGTTAAATTGAAAGTGAGAGTTCAACTTACATTGTATTAATATGCTGGTAGTAAAATGTGCTGACCATATTTTATTTGTTGATAACAATCGTCTTCCATTGTTCAACTTCTGATCAAGATAATTTACTTCTTAAGTATAGATTTTGACTAAACGATTTCACATTTGCAATGAAAAAAACTGTGTCAACATTAACCTTTCAAGAATACAATTATCTGTATAATTATTTAGTCTATATATTCTTGAAATATTTTTGACTGCCCAAATTCTTATTAAAACTTCTGAGTTTGAGAATTTAACTTTTCGGCACGAAGTATATCTTTCAGCTCGCAAGAAATTTCCCCATTAAAATCGGGGTGTTGAAAATCACGGTGTGAGTGGAACAGCTATCGAGCTACTACATCCTTATAAACACATTTCATATAAGGAGTAAGATTGACCGGCTCTAAAAGAAGATCATCAGGAGCCATTAAAAAAGCTGGTGCGCACCATTAATAATCCGGCGAGTAAGAAAAAACAAGCTACCGCTGCCGCCACAATTTCTGTAGGTCTCGACAAAAAAAAATCAACATCAAAGGGGTTCTATTGTTGTTATCAGAACTTTTTTAATACCACAACATGATGCTGCCGGCTGAGCACTTACAGGACGGTCGTAAAAAGTAAATTTGATTTTAATCTAGTATGGAACCCAATTCCCTTCCGCAAATTTAGAAGAAGAAAAATTGGATTAGGCGGGTGGGTTTGCGATTTATAATTCTTTTGAGGAGTTTAAAAAAATATATATTTTTTGCATTAACTGATCAATTAAAATTAGTTAAATTTAGTAAAGCACTTACAATCCATTTCCAATTTGCCCAGAACAAAGTGGCAAAGTACTCTGTGAAATCCAATTTTTTTTTTAAAATATCATGTTATTATTAATTTGATTAATTTAATCTTTTAATAATTTTATCGTGTAAATGTCTACTAAAATTAATTTTATTACAATTTAAATGTGTAAATTTCTAAACAAATTGAATTCAATGGCGCTGGAGAGTTGAGAATCACTTCTGCTGTCGCTTTTGCACAATTTAAAAACAGAGACACACTTGAAATACTGCTCACTACGCACTAAAGATCATTCCACGCTGGAAAACATCTGGCAGACACTCAAACTTCAATCACATCAATTGCAAACTTCAACAAATCAAGCACACAAAAATTCACAAGGAACAACAGCTGAGATGGGGCTTGGAGAACTGCCTAGACATACGTTTTAAATAATTTTTAGATTTTCTCGGACTGAAGATTATAATTATTTTTCAGTATAATGTAAATTAATATTTTGCAATTATTATAATTATTATTATTTTTAATTCTTATTAAATTCCCCTTGGAATTCAAAGAAAATCACAATTAATTTTTCTTTTATTCGGCACATATGGCTATATTGGGCGTTAGAAAAGTCTCGCCCATTCCATATGGTTCAGTATTTTGTTTGCTGGTGAAGTGATAAGACGTGCCAAGTTAAAGGTTTCCCACAGGGTTTGAATACTTTTTTGTTAGTGATTTTATGAGCAGTGTTGTGTGCCAGAAAGTTAATTTCCAGAGTGCCCATTTCGGATTTAAATGTCAACTAAAATATGTCAACTCAAAATGAGGTAAGAAAAAAGACAATACATCTTTTTTCTATTTTAGGCGATGCTTTCCATTTTTAAATAGTATAATTTAATTGAAAAATTCTTAATTTTTCCTTGCGCTTTTAACTCGCGACCGCAGCGCCACGCATCCCTCATCTCTCATTGGTCGATTCTTTTTTCTCCCCCTTCCCCTGCGCCGGGTATAAAAGCGGCCTGCACGTTTCTCTCCCTTTACTCGCATAGCAAACGTCATGGAGTTCATCTCGCGCTTCCTTGTTTTCTTTTTCACTCTCTTTTTTGAGGATTTGCCTTTTCCTCAGGATCTTCTTCCAATTTATCAAAAGCGTCGCGTTCCCAGCAGACTTTTGCAGTGTCCCTCACCTGGATTTGAGAACTTTTTCAAACCCAGTTTGACCTCAACTCCAAAAATGAGGGACGCTTGCAAGCCTGCTGTTTTTACAAAGCCAAAGCCGATTGTCTCTGAGCCTTTCGTTTACGGGGCCCAGTTGCCCATGGAGCATTATTTGAGGAATTGGAGGGTTAATGAGGCTAAGGCGGGCATTTATGAGGTTCCTAAGGGGTTTTCTAATCGTAGAATGGGGATTAGGATTTAGATTTGGTGACGGTTTTTTGGTTGAATAAATATAAAAAAAAAATCCAAAAACAAGGTGTTGGTAGAATAAATTTATATTGACCATGTCCTATTGATGACTTGGATTAAACATAATTTATAAAGATAAGTTTGGGGTATACATATTAGGTGACGGTTTGTTTAGTGATATGGTTTGACATTCAATCTTTCTTTGATTGGAATAAAAGGGTACCTAGGTGGCGGTTTGGTGTGGTTTAAAATTAAATTTGTGACCTTCAATCTATATTTGATTGAAACAAATTGTATTAATAAAAAAACACGCAAACTAAAAATTGGTGACTCGAAAAATAATATTATTGACAGCTGATCCTTTGGATTAGAGCAATGGTTTAGATCTTGGTAATGGCTGGAATAAATTAGTTTGACCTTCAATCTTATTTGATTGAAAACAATTTAGGGAAATATAGTTGTCTGATTAAAAATAAATTTAATTTTGAAACCTTTTTGTAGTTTCGGTCGACTGAAATATTGGTGATGGCTCTGCTCCATTTTAAAATTCCACTTTTCTTAAAGGGCTCTGCGTAAATAATATCTTAATTTTTTAAATAAAAAGTTGAGGAAGGAAAACTCCCATCAGTTTCTAGTTTGCATTCAGCATTTAGGAAATATATAATTTAATCTCATGATCAATAAATTGAACAAAAAAAATCTGGGCTTTATTTATAAGTTATAACGTCCAATTAGCTAATTGCATTATCAGGAGTGGAAACCTGTACTTATTTAGGTGGGTGGCGGTGCATAATTGATGCCTCCCAACAGCTGCAAAATCCCGATTAATTCCGCGAGTCGGTCGTGTCTTGAAAAGCCCTGAAATTAAGCAATGGATTTCTTTGTCTTCTTTTTTGATCCGCTCACAACGTGAGCATCGCAGGGAGTGGATAATTAAAATGTTGTTGCCACACGCAAATTATCTGCACACGGCCACCCAAAAAGTCAGCCTACTCCCTGAGTGAGTGCAACTCCGGCGAATTGGGTGTTCCTGACATTAATTAACTCGGATTTTAATCAACGCCTTGGCCCCTTTCATTATGTATGCAAGCGACTTTTGTGATTTTTTTTCCTAAATTGAGTTATAATGTCTGCGTGTAAACTTGTATTAGCGTTATAGCGTCTGATGGAAGTTCGTAAGTTGAAGAAAATACTTTTCGTAGGTTCAAATGCAAGAACAAATACGCTTTTCAATTCGGTTGTTAAAGTTTATTTGGGAATCTTCAGTAAAAACCTATCATGTTAATATTACAGGCAATGACCTGAGAGTTATTTATTATCAGTGTTCCTAATGTCATATATTGAAATGGCGTGCTTGTTTGATTTTGGAGCATCCTCAATCGTTTAAGTTGTAATTACTATAAGATAATCGCATGTTTTGATTTGCCTCACTGATTTTGGCGGCAAACATCTTACTGTCAGGTCAAAGCCCTTGTCATTTGGATAAGTGTTTGGTGCGCGCCAAAGTGCAATCAGGGCTGTTTGGAATCGCGCCCCTGGAGCGAAAGTTATTAATTTACGACGATTTTCCGTTGCCTGGGCACGTGAGAAGATTTCCTGTGCCGGTCGTCGACCATACGCGACCGCCAAAGCGATCGACCGGCGCGCACGCTCTCGGCTCCCAAATTCATTCGGCTCGCGTGTCTTTTTATAAGGGGCCTCATCTGCAGCCGGAGAGCGGCAATCAAGCTCTTTTCATATTATTTTATAACAATGCGCTAACGCCCTTAGCTGCCTGCATTGTTTCCTTTACTTGACCTCTGGACGCTGAAGGAGCTCAATCAGAAATTATAAAGGAGAGAAGCCTGCATTGGTGTCGGCCAATGGACTGTAATTATTTCTTGCATTTCATCATCTTGTCCGAGTGTTAGTTTGAAAATATTAAATTTTTGCATAGAGAAAGTTTATTTATTGCAGTTTATTAATTATTTTTATTTAGGAATCATCAGAACCCTAGATAGATTTTGCTAAGCCATAATATTATGAACATTTTTTTTTTTAAGTATTATAATAACCTCTATAATTTTGTGATATTTCTTCATCAGCAGCAATTTCTTGCATGTTTTATTATTCTGAATGACAAATATTTTGAGCGAAAAATTTTTCGATATAAGTGATAAGGAAAATTTTATATCTGTGCGCTAAATTTTCAGTAAAAAGGAATGGAAAATTTAAAAAAAAAACTTGGTATTTCATTTAATAAAATAACTTTTTTTTGACGAAATAAAATCCGGTTTCCTCAGTGAAGATGAGCAACTTAATTGTTTCCGGAAACCGGATTTTATTTCATCAAAAATGATCACCTCGAGTGCCGAAAGGTTCCACAAGAACCTATATTAACTGATCTTCTTATTATTATATTCAAACCTTGGCACTTAATTCGAAACTTTGGTGCCTATAATTTTTTGTAGGAGATTTTTCTTTCATGGAAATCTAATGGAATTTTTCTCAGCCTCTCTATAATTTGATTAAATTTCCACCGACCGTTAATTGACTGACCACAGCCGGGCATTCTGAAGAAGCTCCATCCTCTCTTATATTATTCTCTTTACACAGCGAAGCTAACTTCTAATTTTTTCATCCTACTCTCGCAGGTTGCATTCATGCCGCGATATGCATGTAGTACCTGTGTGTGTGCGAGCCGCCATTACAAAAGGTAAACAATGGATTGCTGGTGGTCCCACACAGGCCCCTGACTTCAAAGAGAAGCCGCCCTGATTGCCGCGAGAATGAATCGCGGGGTGACTTGCCGGCGAGCCGCCGCTCTTATGTGTTTGCACGCACCGGCCGTTTCCTAGCCATATAATTCGCGCCTGCTGCATTATGTTAACGGCCATTATATTTGCCACCGCGAAATTGCCTCTTCTTTCTCCAAACGACGCGACGCTCTTGTTTGTTTGTGGCACGCTCGCTCACTATTATGTAAGTGTGGAAAATTGTGTTTGCCAAGCTGGCGAGTGAGGCAGTCTCTGCCGAGGAAGTCGATATTGAATTTGCCCAGAGAGGAAAACAATGGACCATTAAGCCTCATGATGTGTTTATTATGATGCAAATTTCATTCATTGCAGCCTGGGTGGGATTAGCAAGTATTAGTTTTGAAAGGATCAGTGCATAAAATTGAAATACGCATACTGTGAAAAAATATGATTTATTCCAAATTAAATATCAAAGCCTTTAACACGTAAGAGGAAAACTGAAGAAATTGCACAAATTATAAGTGGCAATTTTGAGAATTGAGTGAAATTTGTTAATAATTTTTTAATATAAATATAAAGAGTGTTTAAAAAAATCCAATTTCAAAATGTATATAGCAAATTCCCAGCTTTTCCCATAAATCTACTAAACTTCCCCTCCTAAAAAGTGTGGTGCAAAAATCATTAATCACGATTTTGCTGTGCGTGTGGCACACGCATCGGCCGAAATCACATACGCGTTTTATAATAAATCCGCCTGCACATCTCGTGGTGCTTCTTGGGAGGTAATAAGGTGTTGGATTCCTCGATAATTACGCGGCGGCGGCGGTCGAGCCTAATAACAATCCTCGAGGGCCCTTCGAAATAAAGACAGGCTGCTTTCTTTATGTACCATTGTGTATAAGATGGGATCCGTATGGGTGTTAGTTATTTAATAGTTGCTGCGGGCGTGATTACACACGACCGACCCATGCCAACCGACTTTTGTATCAGTGTATTTCAACTCGGCGCTCATAAAGTGCAAGATCCAATGGTTTTTCTTTCTCGTGTGTATGAAATTAAAGGCCACACACGGCGGCGAAATGGTTGCTGCTTTTCTTGTTCTTGTGCTGCTGCCGGATGATTTGCGGCTGAGAGAAAAGCGCACCTGTGTGATTGATTGAGCAAGAACGGCAAGTGGAATTATTTGCATCAAAAGGAAGACGCGCGCGTTTTTGTTTCTGTATTATGCCAGGCACAACAGCCGTATATCATTTGGAAGGGAAAACATACACGTCCAGCGTTGCAGGATTCATGCGAAGGAGATTTTTATTTTACAATTTTATATTAAATTTAGTAATTAGGTAATTTTAAAAACAATAAAAGATTAATTTGATGTTTGTAGCTTAAAATTATTATGTTTGTATTGAAAATATAAATATGCACGTGGTAATTTGAGAAATTGAATTTAAAATTAGGAGTTTTTCTAGGTGTAAAGGATGTATATTAGATTTTCTTTATCAATGAACTTGAGTTTTTTTTCTTAATATACATTTTCTTGAATTAAAGAGAACTTAATCTTTTATATTGTTATATAATTTCAAGTTGATTTAGTTACAGCGTTTATGCGTGAATTTTACTTATTTCCATTAATTTGAATAATTAAATCTTCCTAATTCAATGCAGAGTTTTTAAATAAATTAATATAAACTATAAAGTAGTATAAAATATGTTTAATACGATTCAAAATGTTAAAAATATTAATCTAAATATTAAAAATTCAATACGATAAATATAAATTTTTTATAAATAAATGCAAAATAATTATAATGATTTTAACATGAAAATTTATTTTAATGGCTTTAATTTAAATTATTTGGACTTATTTGCTGTTGTAATTTGTCTAAATTGTTAAAATTAAATGAAAAAAAATTATTATTCCATGACATGCCTGCATATTTAGCTGCAATATTAGGGAATATTTAATTTTTAGATTTTTAATTTATAAAAAGTATTAAAAATAATGTTAATAAATTTAAAATTGACTTTGAGCGGAGGAGTAAACTTCTTATCTTTAATATAATGCACTCTTTCGTCTCATAATCCATTATGCATTCCACAGGGCAGGGTCAGCCAGCACTCCATCATCCCTTTTCCTAATGCTGGATGACTACAAAACCCACCCTCGAGCTGCCGCCGCCGCATTCTCGACGCAACACCCATTGACCTTGGTATGAAAAAAGCGTCGAACGAAAATCCCCGTCCTGCTCCATCAATCTGACAAAGATCATTAGCATATATACGACGGTGTGTGTAGTTATCACATCAAGAAGTTGCAGCTGTGCGACCCTGAATGAACCGCCACCGCCTCGAGATATATAAATATAACAAAAAGTACACGCACAATCGTGTACTTTATGTACATTATATACGTCGGGGGATAAAACGCACTGCTCGGAAATATTAAAGTAATGACATTAAGCCGGGCCTTGTTCGCCTGTGCATACAAGATTCGTTCCAGTCCTGCCACCCAATGCCCATTCGGAGCGGCGGTAGTGCCTTTGCTGCCACGTGGGAAGCGGGCGGCTACTTCACAGGCTTTTTCTTTGCCCGCCACAATTGCCGCCTGACGAGATGCAGCACTCATTGTGCGTTGCATTACACGCGCTTTCTGATGTTTATGGGGCTGCCGCTTTGCTCGCTCACTCGCCTCCGCCGCGCTTCTTGTTCTCCGGCGATGGACCGACCAGAGACCATTGCTACTTTTGCCACCACAGTCGTAATTACGCTATTGTGCGGCCGCTCTGAATTTCCACCACCGGCGGTTGAACATTTTGTAAATTGCCGGCGCTACTAAAACGGCACCACTTATGCTGTGTATTTTATGTATTCGGTTCTAGATGGGTAAAATGCACGTTTAGGAAGGTTAAAAATAACTTTGAGCAGAATCTGCTCAACCTGCTGGTCCTGACAGAAAGTAGAATAATTTTTTATTACCGACTGATTTAATATTTGAATTGATTTATTAGGTTGCTCTCAGAAAAAATTGCCGCTCCTATCATGCTTACAATAGATTTGAAAGAAATTATTTGAAAAATAGGTCCTCAGCATCTATTATGGAGCTTGCGGAAAAAATCCCAAAATTAAATTTCTTTTTAGCGGGTTGCAAAACCGCAACAAAGCATGTACCAATGATTCTGAAAATCAATTTTGCATGTTAAATTTATTTTTAGTTGCTTTTTAGAATTTTTTTTCATCTGGTTTCATTTGAAAAAGTTAGAATCATTCAAACTTTTAAAAACAAATCTATAAAATCTATCACTTTCGACAATTCTATCTTTGCTATATCTATCAAATCAATCTTATATAAAATAAACAATAATTGAGATGAACTTAAAAAAAACAACCACCACCTAATTTGAAAACTTATTTACCTTTTAAATCAAAGTTCAGAGGTACGCTTCTTAAATTGATTATAAAATCTTTTCCGTCAGACATTCTAGCAGTATGAAATATATGTGAAAGCCCAGCTGTTCTTTGAATGGAATTTTATCTTAAAAAGTGTCCTGCTTTAAAAAAGACCTGCAGATTTATTATAAAAAATCACGACGCGAGCAGTAACGCACGAGTAGCGTTTTTCATAACCAGAACAAAAATTAAGTTAAACACGTCGTGTCACGTGAGGGACTGCGTGTTGCATGTACCATACAGTCGTGATGCTGTGTGCATTCAGGTCGTTTGATATCGACGGAGGCATCTTGAGAAGTCACCCGGCTTTTCTGATGTCCCTCTTTCTCTCTCTCACAAGTTATTTTTTTCGTGACGTCAGTGAATAGCGCGGCTGAGTTATTAATGCGGATGCCCTTTGACACTAATACTTTTATTTTGGCCGGCCGTAAATAAGAATTGTGACTGATTGATGGTCACATCATCCCATTGTGCGTTCCCTTCTCGAATTGTAATGTGCCACACACACGACGCGGCGCTCGACCGTTCTTTCAATTTTCTTTTTGTCCTGCGATGCTGCTTCTGCGCTGCCACGTGATTATTGTCATTTCAATAATAAAAACTTTCATAACAGAGGAGCACGCACGACACCGCTTTGCATTTCTGTTCGATGAGGCACACACAACTCCTATGGGAACCCACACGAGACTCTTAATTGATTAGTCACAATGAAGAAGAGAGACTTACTAGCTCGCAGGCTTGAATCTTTCCAAGGTCTTTCTTCCTTGCCACGCAGAACCAAATTCACTCGCATTCATTGACTTGCTGGAAAATGTTCAGTTTACCATTCTATCTATCTTGATCCCATCTGTTATAAAGATGATCAAGTTATATAACCAAAACCTTTTTAATAAATTACTGAAGCTGCCAAAATCGACTTTAGTCTGGTTAAAAGTGGTTACAAGCTGAGAACATATTGCTCTCATTGTCACTTTGCTAAGTTGGAAGTTTTTGTAAAGGGGAAGATTAACTTATTATTATTATTATTATTATTATTATTATTTATTCTTCTCGGTCAATACAAAAATTTTAAATTGGAAAAAAGAGAAGAAAGGGTTTACAACTAGCAGATGTCTGCTAAAACGCCCGACATCAAAAGAGATACGGCCGCCGCGGTAAACCCACTTATTACAAGAAGAATTTATTTCTCTCAAATATTTGCAAATATTTAACATTCATACTTGCATATTGAAGAAATTTTTCAAATTTGTAGAGGTGCAAACCAATTTGATCCTGAAATAAAAATGTAAAAACAATTTTTTTTCAATAATTAATTTTTTGCTATAAAATTTAAAAAATAATTTGGCAACCAGATAATAACCACATTTTACTATTTTTAGTATTTTATATGTATTTTCTTATTTTTGTAAATGTTTTATATTTATTAAAATATTTTTATTTTTTATAAAAACAAACAATCAAAAATTCTGTAGGTACAGAAATAAAACTTAAATTTAAAATATATAAAGCAATAACATAAATTTTGAGCTGATTTCAATTCATTGAATGCTGGAAATATATATTCCATATTGGATGTTGTAGCAACCTGTTTATGATTGATGATTGATTAAATTAAATTCTATTTTATAAAAACTTCTATGTCTACAATTAAATAATCCTAATTCCTAATCTGTAAAGTGAGGACTAATGATAGATAACATTATATTTTTTTATTAAATCTGCGCGAAAGTAACATAATATATAATTATGTATTATTTTTTCCGTATAGTAATTTATGTTAAATTAGCTAAAATAATGCTCCAGATATCTTGAATTTTACACACTGGGAGTCAATTGTAGAAACCTTAAGTGAACAATAAAACAGAGATTTTTGCCGCCTTTTCCTCTTGGCGTATTCATGCGACAATCAAATAAGACACGGCCAATTTTCACTGTGATAAAACGCGATCAGGCGTTTCGCTACGCAAAGTTAATATTTCTCCACTCACACTGCACATTTGTACAATATGGTGTTAAATTTTCAATAAGTGTGAATTTCACTCCTCTCAATAAAACGCATTTAGCGCCACGGACGTCACAAAAGGGCAGATGTTTTTTTCCATTCTTCGGGCGCGGAGCAACAATCGGCCAGCAGGACGATTATTATTGTGTCGGGCGTGAAAAAGCGCCGCCTTTCTTTGGGCCGCCGCCACCACTAGCCGGACCGGCCAAATTTGTAAGACCGATTTTCATCGCCTGTTATTTGAGAAATTGATGGGTTGCAGCGCGACTTTTGTATTATTGTTGAGTGCGTTCCCAATGGGAAACAGTGACGGCGGCGGCGCCGCAAAGAGTCTCATTTTTGGTTTTGAAATTACAAGCTGATAACATATTGCTCTCGTTGTCACTTTGCCAAGTTGGACGATTAACAAATGACTCGAGCAGGTGAAAGAATTTTTTGAAAACACAATTATCCTACAGTTTTGCCGCCGTTTTGATATTTTGTCTTGCAAGTAACATGCCTAAAATAATAGGTTGATTTTTTTATTCTTATTTTTGCCATGTCTTTCCAACAATTTGAAATTTTCATACATAAGTTATTATTATTTTTTTTTTAATCTAAAACATAGTAAATTGCATTTTTCCAGCATAATATTGGGTCATTTTTCCTCATAGCCAAACCACTTTTTAAACTTCGTCTGTGAAACAATGGGTCATTTATAAAGCGTTTCAACTCCAAACTTGTAACCATGAATTTGATCCCCTTCATTAAAAATTCACAAGTGGCTGCGTGCATGTTTTTTCGGAGAAAACGGAATTCCCATTTAAGAAGGTTTCCAGACACAAAGGCTCTGCCATAAAAAGGAAGCTCCACCTGATTTAAAAAAATTATAACAAGAGCGGCGGCGTCGGCGAGACATGCAAAGCAGCCAGAGGGGCAGAGGGGAGGCGCGCCGCACAAAAAACGTAGAATCACGCCCGAAGAAAAGAAAAGTAATATAACGAAAAGAGAGGCAAGGAGAGAAAAGAGGAAAACGAGAAAAGTGCGAGCGAGACTCAAATTGGGTTGCATTGTTCTGGAGCGAGCGAGGTGATTACAGAGAGAAGCAGCCGCTTTATAAAGAGCGTGCAGACAGCGCGAGAGGTGGGCGCGAGTCTCGGGGCCGCGTGGGTGGGGTGAGTCACGTCTCGGCGTGGGAAGATGAGCACCAGGGCGGGTCCCCTTTGTTCCACCGGTCTCGCTCGCTTCTCATAGCCAGCAGCTTCTGTCGATTTCGTTGGCCTCTTTGGCCCGGACGGCCGAGCGTGCTCACCGAAAAAAATAAATGTAAAGAGAGAGAAAAAGCGTTTATGCCATCTCGAAAGCATGGGTCAGGCGAGGAGCGCGAGAGTGGGCAGCGCCGCTTCCAGGGATCGATTTCTGAATACGTGTGGATAATGCTTATGGTTTTTATAGCTTTGTGAATGCAAATTAATGAGTCCTTAAAGTCTTCGCATATTTTAATCACCTACTAAATTTAACAATCTCAAAGAATTACAAATAAATATGATATATTCACAAGATATGAAAATTTTGAGGAAATCATATTTGAAATTTATTTTTAGTGAAGATTTCCCGAAACTGCGAGAAAAACTTGAAAAGAACAGAGGAGGAATGTATGCCTGAATTTTAAGTTTCAAGCAAAGAATTAATTATCTATCCATAAATTTCCCCATGTGTCTCAAAATTCCTTTTTTACTCCAAATTCAGAGAAACCAAACCAAGGTCACGATTTTTCAGAAGTCCAAAGATCATCAGCTGGACCCTGAAAGTTTCAATTTCAATCAGCTTTGATAACCTATATATTTAAAATAAATAGTTTTATATAATAAATAAATAAATTTATTTATTATATAAAACTATAATATTCATAAAGTAGCGTGCATTGTATCACCCAAATTACCTTGTTGATAAATACATTTATAGCATGTGGCTCGTCACATATAGAAATCACAAATCAGCACTTTTACGTTTTCCAACCTTTTAGTTACAATTATTATTAATTATAATATTATATATATATATATTTTTTTTTTTTTGCAAATGTTTGATGTCGCAAGAGTGCATAATATTTAGGAACGGGGCAGCCAACTGCACAGGAAAGCCCTTGATGCGATTTTTCCCAGTGATTGCACCGAAAGACATGATTGGATGTGGCGCAATTTGCATGATGTGCATTCGCGACGTTTTTCCTCGAGCATTGTGCACTCACGGCTCTCTCATTAAACACGAAGAAGTTCGATCTGCAGCGATATTGCACACACGAGGCGTGCGCGAAAGGCATAGAGGGCACGCAGCTGGAATGATTTTGTGTGACAATCCAATAATCGCCCCAGTCACGACCAACCCGGCGCGAGGTCACCTCGTCGCTTTGTGCTGTTTCATTGCGCTCAAGTACACACAATAATAATAATATGCATGGGGACGGTACTTGATTGGACACATCGAAAGGAGAGAGGACACAGATTAATTTATTGCCTTACATAAAAAATGTATGATAAAGTTGATTTTTATTAATGGAATGATGTTTTAATTTGAAAATCATGATATTTTTATAGCGTGAATTCTTAATTGTGAATTTATAAAAAAAGGAGGGGATTAAAAAGCCCAGATTTCACAGTATACAAATGTACTAAAAAAAATTTGAGAATATAAAACAAGCTCATTGACCATTTCACTGTGCCAAAATTCAAGGTTTTAAATAGTTATTAATTATAAGATTTTAAACACTGTGAACGTAATTTAATTTTGAGAACACAATTTCATACCATTTTAGCTACATAAATTTTAAAAAGACAAAGAGAATGGAATTATTTTGTAATCTCGTGATTTTATGCTTTTGCTTTAAATTTTTCTTGCTGTTTATATGTATATTTCATTTTAAATGTAGGCTGTTTTGCAATGAGTCATCTAGAAATTTTTTGAAAAGGAATAAGATGTTATGTGGGCTTGGCTTTGGTATATTAGTCATTTTCTGTTGAGGAAAATTCTGCTGGCAAGTTAAAAAAAAATTGTGCGTCGGTCCGTCTGCTGGTGGTTGATGATGGTCATTGACCACCATACGCGGCTTTCGAGTGAAAGAAAGTCCCGCGTCAATGAGGCCGCCTTAAACAGCATTATTGATTGAGATGCTGGCACTCGATAGCGGTTTTGCCCTCTAATGGTCAGCGGCTTTATAATCTTGCACGTGAGACCGACCAATGGATGCTAGAAAAGTGCAGCTGGCGATTTCGCCATTTATGGCGAATAATCACGCCGCGTGCTCAATTCTCGAACAGGCATAGAGCGATATATAAATATCCAGTCGCTTGCGCGGGAGACTTAATTGGCGGATTAATTAACCGCGGATCGATGAAAGTGCATCTCACGGGGACAATATGGTGCGTGATTTCATTTCTTGAAATTAAAATGCATTGCTCTGGCGTTCACCATGCAATGGATGTTTAATCACCCCATTGGGGTTTTTAAAATTGTATTGTGGATTATTGATGAATAAAAAATAAATAGCTTTTTGTAACAAATATAATAATTATGTTTAAAATTTATCTATATTAATCGCTTTTTTAAATTTAAGTTGTTTGTTGTTTGATTTATTTATTTATGAACATTTTTTTTTTATAAAATTAAAAAAGTTTGTTTAAAACTAAATTTGATTCGTTTTCAAGGCAGCAATAGAAGTATAAAAGTAAAGAGTATTTGAATAAAATAAAGATTGCATAATTATAAAGATGCGATTATGAATATTATAATGAATTCTAATACTTCTTAGGAATACTTTGTTGTGATGTACTTAAATTACAATTATATAAAACTTAAAAAGTGAGTTATCTAACTTAATTCTGCTGTGATATTCAATTCGCAATATATTTATATGGTTTACTCTTCTCTGCATCTGTTTTTCCCAAAAGCAAAATTTTTGGTTTCAAATTGACAACAATCTGCGTCCATACCACAGCTGAGTAACATTATGAAAATTTAATAAAATGTGCGTAGTTGCTGCGTTATTAATTTTTCTTGGCGGGTGAGGATTTAGTAAACGCAATAGGTGATTTTTTATAGTAATTTCACATAAAATGCAGTTTTTCTTAGAAAAAATAATGATTATCGTATGCACGCGGTAGCTTTAAATATTTCGCATTTTCAGCTTTATTATAAGTATATCAAAATGAATTGCAAAAATCTTTATCTTCCTCTGTTAAAAATGATGCAGCAAAATATTTGTAACTTCAAAAAGAAGGAAATAATTTAATAAAAAATTATTAACGACGATACTGGAAATTAATACTCCTCATAAAAATAATAATCTTTTGTCAACCATTTTACTCTCCTCTCAAAACAAAGAAGATATAGGTATATAATCTCAAGAATTAACCATTGTTATAAAATCTGTTGGTTTATTTCAATTGATTGCAGCCACATGGAAGATGCAGGCGCAAAGACAAAAGCGAGACCGCCCAGCAGCATCGGGAGCCGAAATAAATAACCCGTCATTACCGCATTTAAATTATTATTTATCGCCGAGGACAAATTAGAGTCGTGACGCGAAATATGAATTATACACTCAATTCCCTATTGCCGCTTTCCGAGAGAGAGCGGCGGCCGGCGTAGCTACGCCTGCGATCATTAATTACGCGTTCGGACGAAAAAATGTCCTCGCCGGATGAGTTATGAAAGAGGTTCCGTCGCTGCGGTTATCATTAAATATTATTTTTTGTTCTGTTGAATTCGGCGGCTGCGTGACTGGCCATTATTTTAATTGCTCTTATTGCAGCGGCGACCGGTGAAGGGTGTGGTGTTGATGCAGAGAAATGATTTGAGAGGACCACCCTGCGGTGCCCACTTGCTCTTTCAGGCCACACGCGCTCGCGTCTCTCTCTCCTAAATTATTTCACGCACACGCCGATGCTAATTAATAAATTGGCCAATATCTCGTTTTGCAGTCCCTCCGCCCGCCCGCCCGCCCGCTACGGCTGCTCCCCGACTAATTAACTAATTTGTTGCCTTGACCATAAACTTTGGAACGCATTGTTTGTTCGCCTCTCCTATAAATACATATAAAAATTCCTCAAGCAAAAGGCAATATACGTCCAAGTGAGGTAAAAGTAAACTCGTACATTATTTAAATTTAAAAATTCAGATATGTATCAGTTTTATATTAAAAAAAAAATTATTCAATGTTGATAAACGAATTTAATAAATTTTAATACTCTTGAAATTACTAAATTACATTGAGGGAGAATGAAAAAAAATTGCCTGTTTCAATTTAAACGCAAAAATTTTACACCACTTAAAAATTATAAACTGAAATTGATAAGCTCAACCAACGTAACTGTCCTTTAATAAAATTTGACAAATAACGGAACATAATAATAATAAACTTTAAGTATTGAATTCATTTTCAATCCATTTGGAATGATTTAGAAGGAAGAGAAAGTTTTGAACCTTAGTTATTATGCTTTAATTAGTTAGAGATTGATTTCTATAAATATTTGAAATTTAAGACTTCAACTTGTAGAGTTTCTAAAAATACAAAATTATGAAAGAGAAACCTGACTTAATTAAGTGGTCTTTTTCCTACTTACTGGCTTTAAGCTTGACATTCAAGATTTGTATTCAAAATTCCGTAAATCACACTTCTTGTATGAAAGAACATAACATATTGGTTTGGTTTAATGAAACTTAATTTAGTTCAAAAACTAGATTCAGAGGATGGATTGTATTTTTTTAACACATAATACGAATGATACTATAAAATCTGAACTCATTGTAAAATACCTTATTTTCGTCAATAAAGCAAATATTAAAATGTGTTTTTCCAGAAACCAATGTATATTTCAAACTTTGATAATCAATAAAATGATATAATTCATTTAAATTTATTAATTTGTTTTTATGTAATAATAAACTGGCACAAAATTTATTATATTTGAAATACAAATAACTATATTGATGATTCAATACAAAAGTAGTTAATTATTTATAAATAATTAAGTAAAAGCCACTTCCTTTAAAATTTTATTTTTGCTGTTTGAGAGCAATTCACTAATTTCACACTACAGAATTCGCAAACTTTTTTACATTGAATGTCAGGGGAGCGCGGCGCAGCCTTTGGTGAAAATGAAAAGCCCCGGCCGGTGCAATAATAAAAACGTTCGATCCGTCGACCTTCGGGCGGCGCGTGCCGGTCTGAAGGGCGGCGAAAGCAGCACGACCCGCCAAGCAGCGGTGCCTTGCGGGCTGCCTAGTCTACCCCTGGCAGCCAACATTGTGTTCGCCGCCACGCGACGTGCGCCGGCAGGCAGCCGAGTGTGGGAATCGTGGTGGCGCGAAGGCCGCGCGACTTTGCCTCGCTCGCTCTCCATCAAGACGAAGAGAAATGATGCCACACCCAAAATAATGCTTTTGGCGAGTGTGACAACGTAATTGAGCTTTGAGTGCACGCCAGACACACCGAAAGACAGAGCGAAAGAGAGCAGGAAATTGAGCGTGCGAGAGAAAGAAGAAGAACGACGCGGCAGCTCCCTTTCACCGCGCGTCTCTTTTGCTGCGACAGCCGAGCACCGACCGAAAATCATTCGATTTTCTTTTCAGATGCAGCAGGGGATGCTTCTGCGTCTGTCTTGCCAAGAGTTTTGCTCAGCAAGGTGCCTGCGCAATTGGAAATCAATGCGAATTCTGTTAGATTCCATTGTCATATTTTTGTCCATCTACTGCCAATGTATGGAATATAATTAGTAAAATTTCTTTTTCAGTTGAATTTGAAGCTGGCTGGAGAGAAAATTTATCGCTTTTAGCAAATTCATTAAAATTGCATAATAATATTTAACTTTGATAACCCGGTAAAGTATAAAATATTTGTCAGAAAAAAATAGTAAATAAAGTTTATTTCACTTTTTATGAATTTAAAAAAAAAAAATACGCCCGTTTGGAGAATTTTCTCTTTTTTTTTTATTCTTGGATCGAAGTAAATTAAAATAAAAGCTCAAATTAGATAAATGAGGTTGCAAGTTTCCAAACTGAAATAATGTTTATTCACATAAAACACCACAATTCACATAGAACTTAGAATTAGAGATTAGAGATACAAATATTGTATTGATATTATTTCCACTACCTTCAAATTAATTTTTAAATGACAATTCATATGTTAATGCATCAATTTTGATATTAAATAAAATATTCTCTCATTTACTTTTAATCTGCGAAAAAAGAAACTTTTTGATCCGCTTTCAATTACTGGTTATCAACATTAGATGTTCAGTTAATTATAATACTGGAAGCACTGCGGCCAGGTCTTTTCAAATCACAATTATCAATGTAAATTCAAATTAATGTCGTGTAGGCACACCATTTTATTATGATGCATAATTACTAATTACAATCCGCGTTTTTCCATATTTTTTTCTTTATTATTATAAAAACCCGGCACTGTTTTTCAACACCCTCAAAAGAGCGGCGAGAGAGACTAATTCAATTAATTTTGTCGCAGTGCAATTTCACGCGCGCGCATTCATTTATTTTGGTCCAGAGAACTATTAAAAAGGCACTCGGCGCGCATTTTCATAACAACACTCCGTGTGTGCTGCTGCACGTCACGCTCTGAGTGAATTTAAAAAAAAAAACTTTAGGGTTTGTTTAGCACTTTGTGCGACGGCGATTTCCTCTCTCTCTAATTCTTTTTTCTTTGAGGACTTTGCGTCCCTTTTCGCGCTCATTTCTTTATCCTGATGTGTGCTAATGAGTTCTGGGGATCATTAACGTTGGCGGTGGTCCACCTACGTCGACACAGAGGTCGGCTGTGTTTGCCAAGCAGGTGCTCTACGCTGGACCCGATGCTTTATGACTCGCACACGCGCCGACTCGAGCTTTAAGGTGGAATGGTGTTGAACCCACGCCAAACGTTGCAGATGCAAACTCACAACATTTGAATAGTAGTGACATAGCCAGTAATTATGCTTGTCGATTCACTGCTTAATTACTCAATTAGCTTGATTGAGTTAAAAGTCAAGTTACCAATTCGAATTATATCCACATACAAATTTTAAAAAGCTTATAGATTCAATTTTGTTGTTGTTTGGTAAAAAAAATTTCATTCTTTTTTTTATGAATAACATTTTTATGAAACCGTTTCCATAATAGGCAAAAACTTGAAAAATGATCATGCAAAACAAAATTTATATTGCTAATAAGAAAATAGAGTAAAAAATATACATTCCTCAATAGAGATTAAATATTTTGTGTGCATAGATTACATTTATTATTGTTAAATTAGACGCAGTAAATTTTGGAGATTGTCCTTTATCGTGTGTTTCTAGGAATGAAATTTTTTATCGAGCATCTTTTAAACATTTGAATTTCAATACTAACAATAAGCAACAAATAATTTTATTGCGATATTTTAAAATTTCATTGTTATTTTTATCAGCATGTATATTTAAAAGCTCTTTAAAGCAGTCACCATGTCTGGGTGATAAATAGATTTGGCGAGCGGCGCACCACGCGACGCGGCTTTAATTCGCCGCCCTGCGCCAGGAAACGACGCGCGAGCTGCAAAAATCATTTTTCACCTCGGCGCCCAAGCGTTTGTTTTATTGCTGGTGTGTTGCGAATATTCCAATTTTTGCCTCGTAAATTATGAAAGAGGCAGTGCCAATTTTTTTTGCATGCGTCCTTTTATTTTACTGCAATTCACATTTTAGCACCGGGCGAGACGTAAATCAAAATTGGAGCACGTTGACTTTTTTGCGTTCACATAAAGGACAGACGGTCTACTTTTTTCCTATCCCAGCGCACAACAAAAGCGCCTGCCAAATGCCGGTGCGAACGGGCGAACAATTAATTTCATTGGTTTATTTTCGGAAGACTAATTTGCTGACGTCTTTTGATCAAACAAAGTGGAATTTGGACCAATCAATCGGACGCTTATGGCTTTGGGACATTGGCATTTGACAAATTGTTAGACTCGGTGTTTATTCCTGATTTTCAGAAGAAAAAAAACAACAATCGAGAGATATATTCAGGTTTGAGCTTGGCTAAATAAAGTCTTAATATAATATCATATTAGTTTTTATAAATTATGATCGCTTGCTTTTTTTTCTTGCCATTTTCGTTTGTTTGCAAAAAATATCTCATTTCCATGAGTCCCTATTTTACTACGACTAATGAACAATATTTATGTAAAGATAATTGATTCTGAATCAGTATAAATAGAATTTAAATAAATAATAAATAACTATTTTACAATACGACGTTTTGCAGCAGAACGTACAAATTTTAACCCCCAGAAAAAAGTTTATTTTTCAGACAAGCGAAGGCCGCATGTCGGCGAAAAAAAACTCACGTGCAATTACTCAGCACCTCGCGCTCTGCGTGGCGAAATAAAAACCGCAAAAAGCAGTACCTCGGCAGCGGCGGCGGCGCACATGATCCTGCAATTATGCTCCGCCGAGATAATCTTTTCAAAAAGCAGGCAATAATCTCCACATATGGCCCGCAGTGCAACAAACCAATTATTTCCCAGTCGTCCCAATTTGCGATCGGAGAGACACACACAAGAACAAAAAGCAAGTTTCGACATATTTGCGTCAGCGAGAAATAAATCTTGGGAGCGTCGCTCTTTTTCTCTCTTGCGGCCAATTATTCTCGACAAATTTGCTCTCGTTATATGCTCGAAATTATCACCCACCTTGAATCTCGCCATGCATAATGTCGTCATTATTTCATTTGCGGCCATTCAACGAGATGTCTCAATTTGCCAAAATACCAGCACGCTGCTCTCTCTTGGAGGAGCAAAGGCGGCCGAGTGAAATAAAAGAAAAGAGAGCGTCGTCCCGTTTGAGCCATAATCGCCCTCTTTTCAAAACGTCTTGGTCACATTATCAAGGCAATTGAGAAACTCTAATTGCGTCTGGGGTCTTGTGATTATTACTGTGAAGAGGAAACTTTATTGCGTACAATGCTCTCTAATATACTCAATTGATAATGAACTTATCTGGGTCAAATTAATGTGCGTCTTGACCAAAATGAATGAAACTTCACACATTTTTCAGGGCTTTTAAGTATAGATGCTGTGAACTTCAGCAAACAAACAATAAAAAAAATCAATTGATTGAGCAGGATTAATAATGAATAAAGAGGAAATTATATAGTTTAAAAAATAAATATTTAATTTTCTTTAATTTAATACTTTTTCCTATAGCTTTTTTAACATTGATTGCAATCAATTGAAATGCGGAAACAATTTGTTACAATAATTAAGTTTTGTGCAAGTAAATAAAAAAGAATTGCTTTTTCTACACAAATAATTAAATTGCAAAATATATAAAATTACTAAATCAGTGCCAAAATATTGGTATAAAAATTTTAAAATTAAAAACTTCTAGGCAGGGTGGCCATTGTCTTGAATCTTAATGTTTTTGGATGAATATTAAAAATATCAATGATTAATCAAAAGAAAAAAAAATTGGTAATCGCAAATCCAAAGAAGTTTGTTATTAAATTCTGGCAAACTCAAAGATATGCTCAGAATAAAATATTCTGACATGGAGTAAATTAAATAATAATTTTATTAAAGGATTTCATGATTTGTAAGAGTCATTGGTATGTAAAATTTAAGTTTCGAAACAATTTCACTAAGGCAATTGATTGTGATTGTTAAAATGGTGCGATTTTTCCATTAACTTTCGAACTATTTTATTAATTTCATACGGCATGCATTGATTCAGAATTAGATAATTTAATTCAACATTTTCAGAGTAATCCTATTGAAACCCATTTAAATTGAGAATGCTTTGAAAATTTCTTAAAATGTCAAAGGAAGGATTAACTGTCGAAACAATTTAAAAAATAATTTATTTTCTAAATTGTACTATACAAATTTTTTCTTTCTTGTTAAAATTACACATAAATTTTAATATAAAATTCTGGTAAATAATTATCATTTTCTTGTTAGAGCAATTTACTTTTATTTTTCCTCAAACAATTTTTGAGCAATACGTATTTAATGTCATAAAATTATAATTGAATTTGCAATTCAAGAAATATTTGGTTTTTGCAGCATTTGTTTCCTCATTAGCAAGTTAACCACTTACACGTCTGGTGCACAGCAGCAGACAAGAATTAATTTGGGGCTTGCGGATTTCGCAACAGGAGAGAGAGAGAGAGAGGCAAGCAGACGGCACGCGCGCAATTAAGCATGCAGAGAGAGCGGGGGCGAGTCGGGGGTGGTGCGAAATTTTCCGGCTGATTGGGAAAAGCGGTGGTGCGGGGTTATGCGAGGTCATGGGAAAGGGGTGGCCGGCGCGCTGTATTGATCGCTGCGGTGGCCACAGGGACGCGCATCGCATGTACGTGACACGTACCAACCCACCCACCCTCGGAACCACCCTTTCTTCCCGGCGCAAAGAGGTGGCGGGCGAGAGCTGCCGGTTGCCGACGCGCCAGGCGTGACTGCCGCCGGGCACGAGAGAAGACGACGGTGGGTCACGCGCCCGCCGCGCCACCACGCGCCTCCCATTATTCTGCTCTCGCTTGCACAATCGGCTTAATTAGCGGAGATCGCTTCGCGGCGACGGCGCCGGCCGGCGAGCCGAGCAGACTCCCTTTTTCAAATGAGCGCTCCACCGTCCCACTTGGCGCCTGCCAAGCTGGAAATTATATTATTCGTGGAGACTTCATATATTGATCAAGAGAGATTAGTTAACTGGAACTGATGTGTAGTTCGAATGCTGGACAAATATAAATTTTAATTTTGGTTTGATAGTGAAAATTCAAATTAATTTAAACAAATAGACCAGATTAAATAATAATAATAATAATAACTAAATTTATTGTTTGTTATACATTTAATTAATATATTGTACTACATTAATTGTTTCAATAAAAACAAATAGTTGTCATGCATAAAACTAACTTCTTTTTTAATTCAGGCTTGAATATATGCCCATAGCCTATTTAGAGAAATTTGCTCAAATGCCATTGTTGGATTTTTGCTCAGATTGGATTCAGATCAAAAACGCAACATTCAACAAACCAATGTTTCTAAACAATGAGAAACGCAAAACACAGCAAAAATAGGAAATCTAATTGTAAGTAACGGAATTCAGAAGAATTTTCAATTTTTCAAAAAGAATTCTCAAGCAATCGCACTGATCACAGATTCTCAACTTACGGAGCCTGAAAGCGCGAGGAGCTGTTGCTGCTACCCGAGCTGGAGGAAGTCATAATGGTCGATTTGAAATTTACTCAAAACCTCTTGAATCGGTGTGCCCCATATTTGACTTCCCTCAAGATCTTCATCTCATTCTTTGTTTTTGATGAAGAACCTGCTGAATCTCTGGATTGTTACATGCAGTTGATGACGGAAATCTTGAAAAACTGTCTCCAGATTAAATTTTGCTCAGGCGTGATAGAATCTCCAACTTCAGCTAAAAAACTGATGTCAATTTCCAGTAGACCTGTGCTAGATTTCATAAACTGATTTATGAAATTGCCAGAGCATTCATACTTGACTTTGAATAAATGTTTTGTCATTATTTTTAAAAAAGTTGTTTTTAATTTAATTTAATGTATAAACTTAAGAAAGGCTTCTTTATTCTACTATTATAATTATTATTTCTTCATTTATAATTTTTTTTCCGAGTCAATTGACCTTGCTACAAGTTATAATATCACAAGCACCAATAGATCAATACATAGAATAGAAGAGTGTGTGCTGGCACCACGTTATATAGTTATTTCCTGTTTGACAAGTCGTTCGCTCATAAATAATGAATAAAATTCCGACACACCGCTGAATGCGTGTGCGCTTTATTCTCACTCGTTCGAACAGCGCCGCTGGTATAATATAATATGTAAAATATATATCAAAGGGAAAAAATATCCACCCACAAGAAGCTCTCTATTCATTTCATAGTATAATCAGGCGCGGTGGTGGCGCAGTCGCCCATTGTTATTATTGTGTCCGCCCGCGGCCATAAATCTGAATAAAAATTAAGCCAGTTGACACTGGAGAAGAGATTAAAAAATAAACATCAACATAAAATACAAAGCAGAAGCAGCTACATAGCGTGATATAGCAGCGACCTATGGCGAAACAAAAGTGTAATAAATATTAACACATCTGCATCCTTTATAATTATTGTTGTGGTTCGGTTTATTGAAAATTATGGCGCACGATTCGGCTGCGTGTCCTTGCTCGCAGCGCGCGCGTGCTTTGATGTGTTCATCCATTGTGTTCTCGTCTCGGTGTGAGGCTGCACGAGCCCAATTCAGATTGTAAGACGTAAATTGCTACAATTCAAAAATAATGCAAACTTGTACCAGGAAACAATGGGAATAAAATAAGATGCAAATTTAATGATAAATCTGAAAAAAAAATATTTTTAACGCAACCGTTTGTGAAATTATGAACTGTTATTGAATGCATTCACTATGCTGTTTTCAAAATTAGAAAAAAAAAATAAAAAATATTGAATTTTTATAAAATAAATTAAATGTGCAAACTGCAACCCGCTCAACACAAATTTTATGAATTCTCGATTTTCTTTTAGAGCTGCTAGTATTACTTTAAGGTTAACTTACCCTTTCAAACTTAAATACAAAATTGAACTGAAATTAACGTCCCAGAAGGCAGATTTTGGATTTTGTTTTGAATGATTCAAAGTTGCCAGTCTAAATAAAAAAATTTTGTTTTTAAATAAGAAAATAAAATATCAAGAATGGATGTAAGATGACCTGAATGCAATTCTACTGTTCGTGAAACGAAATTAATATCAATTTAATTAAAAATAAAGTGTATGTGTTGAGCGGGTTGCATAACATCTTAAATTAAGGAAAAGCGCGATCTCTTCATTTCCATGATCATCTCCTCAAGTGTCAATTTCTTGACCAAAATCTGAAATAAATTGAAGTTGATATATTATTTATTACTTACATTTATATAATATATAATCAATGCAATGAAACTGTAATATTTTGTTTACTGAAAAATAGGGCATTTTGTTGAAGTTCGTTTCTATAATTCACATTAAAAATGATAAAAAATTTAATAATTAAATCTTGAATTTACTTTTATTTGAAAATTTACATAAATGATGTAGCCTCAAAATTGTGTGCTTAACCACATCCTTTAACACAATTAAGGTTGTTTTGTTAAGAATTTGGAAATGCAGAAAACCACATCCCAACGAAGTTCACAGTTTTTATAATTTCTCGTTTACGTAGGAGTTGCAAAAATGTTATTCTTTAGAATAAATTAATAAAATTAATTATTTCAATTATGCATGACACGTATTTTCCTCAACTGTAAAAGTCTCAATGGAAATCGTTCTCTCTCAAGTATTGCCCTGGAGCCATCACGTAATTAATTCTCACAGGGAAGTATAATGTGTGTGCAATGCTCATACGCTCTCTCGGCTCTTAAGAGCAGTGTATCCTCTTTCATGTATGGATGGGTTTACATACTGCACGAGGAATGAAGAAGCGGCACCCTTGAAGCATAAATCAGACTGCGCTGGGTTGGCAGACGCGGTGACGCACACGCACCACTCGCCAATATATATTTATTCAAGTGCTCAAAGCAAGTGCGCGTCACATCAATCACTGATCCGCTGCTTTCCAGTGCTTCTCAGCGGCAGCCACCGCTGTGCGCCCAGCCCCTGAATAATAATTACGCGAGAAAGATGAGCAGGCCAGATTTCACCTTGCCGTCCCGGCGGCAAATCAACTGGGTCGCGCCGTACTTGTGATGGAAAAAGCAACGGACGCGTCCGGCTTGAAAACGCACCTCTTGACCACCTGAGTTGCAAAAGCTATTAAAACTGAAACCTGGAATTTAATTTTTTTTAAAGAGTTTCTTAATTAAAAAACCTTCTTCTCTAAGAATAAAAAGTATGGAACTGAAAGAGGTATAAAAAAACTATTTTTGAAGGATTAACTTTTGTGTCTCACAGAAGAATAATAATTTTTGCTTAGAATCTTTAAAAGTCGCATTTTATAAAAGTGAAACAACAAAAACGAGTTATTTGTTTATATTTTGTCCACTTTTCATAGTTTACACGTGAGAGAAAAATTACTATGGAAAAATCCTGGTGGGAATTATATGTGAGTAAAAAATTTAGTTTATTACTTTAGGTTCCCATTAATATACGTTGAAGAAATTATGCTCTCTAAAATTAAATTCGCCAAAATCAGGGCACTTACGAATCATTTGTTTTTATCACCCTCTTCAATCTTCAAAGGCTGTGCTGCTTTTATCAAAGAGAACCAGGACCACTTTTCAAATTCAACATTTTTGAGCTTCGAATCACTCAACTCGAAAATTAGCGCGACTCGTGAGACTTTATTTTGTGCGATAGGAAGAAGAAAAGTGACGTGCACGCAGAGCTCATTTCGCCGCGTGAGTCAGACTCGCCCAACCTGAGATGGTCTCGTCTCTTCACCGCGCCGACAATTAGGCTGGGGTTTGCAGCAGGACTGGGAGTGTCACGCGAGGAGCGACGAGTCTCGCTCGCTCGCCTGCGTCTTCCTTGTTTTAATGAAGGCGGCGTAAATTTCTGCCTCAATTACGCCTCCCGCGCTGCCACTGCGCTTGTAAAATAATTGCCTCTCTTACTAAATCGTTGCTGCCGGGACTGATTACGTTTTAAAATTCATAAAATAAAGGCCTTCAATCTGTATGACCAGAGAAGGACCACCATGTGACCATGCATTAATTTAAAAAAAAAACTTATTTTTAAGGAGTACTTCAGATGAACGAATGGCTGTAAATTTCTTTTAATTTCTTTCGCGCTGCTTATTCAATACTTGGCTTATTAGCACTATTTTTTTGGTAAAGAAATAAATAAATAATTTTTTTTATTATAAACAAATTTCCACCTATTCGTTTATTTATTTATACTTGGTTGATCTTATTTTTTATTTTTTCATCTTTACTAGTTTTTAATCCATGTCCTCTCTAGCTTTAATTGAGTTAATACGCAACGAGGAACTCGCGGCACGAGGGCGTTTGTCTAGGGATTAATTTACATTCATCTCTGCCGTAATTATACCGTCGGGTTGTATTTGCAAATAATTTTCCGACTTGTTGCGTTCGAGCAATAAATTAGAGATCCGCGCACTCAGGCAGCGGCGACTGTAATTTCTCTCGGCGGCTATTATTCAAGCATCGGTGATGAATTATCTCTCGTTTAGCTATAGAGGTACTTTATTATATACGGCAAGTCGGCTGGCTGCTTTCAGCAAATAATAATAATAATGCGCCTCCTCGGATGGCAATTTTATTGGACTTCCTAAAAAGGAATGAGCTCTCTCTATCTCTCATTGTGCGGCAACTTGATAAACATCAGCTGATTTTCTTTTTGCAACTTTACAATTTTTATAAATAGGGTTGAGTGTGATTGAAATGAAAAAGTTAGCGATTCATTTTAATTTTCAAGAGATACACTTTATTTCTTTCGTTCAGTATAATATAATCATCTTCGCTGATTAGTGCATTAAAATAAGAAGTTCAAATCTTCTGCTTTTATTTGGCGAGAAAACAAAATCATACATATATATGAAGCGATGTTTGAATGATTAAAACGTTGTATGGTACAAAGTAACAAAAATCAAATCGTTCAATTGGAAGACATAAGTGATTTTGTTGTCATAAGGCACTATTAATTTCACGTCGGAACAAAATAATGCGATCCTGGCTAGGGTCCTATCAACTAAAATTATGTACATCACAGTATTATCGCAAAAATCAGATACAAGGATCCTACTTTTTACAAGCAAGAAGGCACAAATGAATCGTAATGTGTCTGTCTTCAACATAACATAATTAATTATATACCAATCAGTCAATCGAGAAAATTAATTATACATTGATTAAATCAAAAAGGCACTCGGAATCAGAGAACTTAAAGTTATAATAAAATGCCTTCGGGGCTAGACCATGGACCAGGGCCGCCAGCAGGACTTGGCCTCGTCCTCACTGGTCCTCCTGGTCACCAGCGAGAGGGGTTTGGCGTCCGACGGGCTCATCGGCCGAACCAGGTCCGAGTGGTGGCTTCCGGTACTGCTGCTGGGGCTGATGGAGCCACTGCTGCTGCGCATGGACAGGTTGAAGCCGATGGGCGGCGAGGGTGAAGGGTGGTGTCTTGAGAAGGGGGCCAGAGGTGGCGGGGGCGGCGACGAGGAGGCCCCCGAAGAGGCGGAACTGGCGCACGAGGGCGACGGAGAAACGGGGGCGGCCGTGCTTCGGAAAACGTGCGACTGGTGCGAGGGCAGCACCAGCGCGATGTCGCCGTTGGGCAGACACGTGGGCACCAGTTGGACGCTGCCCAGGACGTTGTGGGCGGCCTGGAGGCGGCCGTCGGCCGACACGGTGATGCCCGGCGGCAGCTGCACCTGCACGGGGGTGGCGAGGGCGTGGTGCTCCGAAGAAGGGGGTGACGGAGACGAGCTGAGAGCTTGAGGTGGCGGCGGCGAACTCGAGCTGGAGCTTCCGACGCTGTTCAGACAGTTTGAAAGGTGCGCCAGGAGGCGGCGTTTGAGGTGCGGGTCCAGCTGGGGGCTGTCGCCCCTGCCCAGGAAGCGACCCACCTCGGAGGCGCACTCGCTGAAGCCGGCGCGGTACTTGTTGAGGACGCCAGGGTCGGCGGCGACGGCCATGGCCGACTGTTGTCGCTGCAGAGACTCCAAGTGTTTGACGGTCATCTCGAGAATGTCTGCCTTTTCCAGTTTGGAGTGACGGGCCGGCTGTAACAGAGCAAAAAATATGAGATCGTGAGATACGGCTGTGTGAATATTGGCGGGTTCAGTGACACGCTCGCTCTCTTTTTATCGGGCAGGAAATGGTTGGATGTGATTTGAAAAGAGCTCTAGCAGCGCGTCGTCTTTATCAGCAATGTCAGCAGAGAGGCGATTTTTTTAGCCATTAACTAAGTAACCAGCCAACGCAGCAGCACCCATAGAAAAAAAATATATATTTCCTCTCCCCGCGGGCGATTATCAGGCAGGCGAGTACTTTCGTGAATGACACCAGAGGAGTTTATGAAAGAGAGGCGAAGGGACGGTGCAGCGAAGCGGAGACAACGTTTCTGCCGCTATTTCTCTATATATCGGATTTTGAAAAAAAAAAAAAAAAAAAAGCACCTGTCTACACTCGCAATGAGAAATGCAAACCGCGATAAGAGAGCGAGTTTCCTCAACTCGGAATTAGTCTGGGAAGAACAAATATCTGCCGAGGGATAAGATAAACACACGAGTGTCGCGCCTTTCGCCGGCAGAAAAAAAAGCGAAAAAGGGTTGGGACTTGTATGTGTGCATAAACAAAATAAAAATACTTACGTCTTTTTTCATGGCATCCAGGATCAGGGATTTGAGCTCGTTGAGGCAGTTGTTGATGCGAGCACGTCTGCGTTTCTCCATGATGGGCTTGTTACTCTGCAACAACAAACAAACAAGACTTGTTATAGATTTTTTTATTCAACACACGCGGCGGTTTGATTATATATTTTTGCGCGAGACCAGAAAAAAAAGATAAAGTGCTAGATTTATGTACGTAGGCAGGTTCAGCGAGATTTGTGTCGAGATAATAATTGATTCGTCTGCTGATAGGAAAGCCAACCGACTTTTTATTACAATAAAGGGCGCAATTGGCCAGAATTATCCTGTCCGAGAGTGAATAAAACCGAAAAAAGCGTGGGTCGCGGACGGCTTGCTTACTTTTCGGCGGCGCACGTCCGCCAAGGGGCAAAGTAGGAGGATTTATTCTCTTTCAACTTTGCAGGGCTTGGTCGCGCGCGCCGGGCATTTGTCCAACGCGGCCCACTAATAAGTCGCGCGAGAGAGCGCGTGCAATTCGAAAATAACTCATTGACGCCATAAATTTCTTTCTCGCTCGCCGGCACTCGCACTTCACGGCAACAGGAACCACGCGCGCGAAAATAAATTTTGCTCTGCAACACAGAACTGCGAGTGAGCGGCGAGAGCTGTAATGCGGCCGGCGGACTTGGCTAGCAAAAGCGCTAAGTGGCCAATTTTGAACAACCCACCAAATCGCGTTAATATAGAGAGAGATCCGCACTCGTGAGAAAAACTTCTGCTTCCTCTGCAGAAACATGAAAGCAAAAACTTTGGCACTCCGCCCGTCAGAGCGGAAGATTTGGGTTTTTTTCACTCAATGGGGTGATTCAAAGATTCTGAGATTATCCGCCAGTTCCGGATTTCCAAACTTAATAATTGAAATTTGGGGAATTTATTTTGAAGACGAGTAACAATTCAAAAATTGCTGTTTTCACTTTAAAACATTTTGTTGTTATAGTTAATGTGTAAATTAAAAAAAATTAAAACACATTTTATTTATTAATTAATTTTATTTGGATAATCTAATAAATTAAAAAATAAATAATATTTAAGTTCGGACAAAGAGAGAGAGTCGAGCACGTTTGTTTGAAACAAATTGCGGTCGGCCGCCAGACCAACGGCGCTCGGGGAATCGGGAAGGATCAATCTCCCTCTCGCAATCCGCAGCAAGTGTCGGCGGCGAGTGCCAGCTTATTGATCCGCCGGCACCTTGCGTCGTAATATTCATGCATACATGCACGTCGCGCGGCACCGCAGCCGAAATCTCGGCCAGACTAATGCGAGAGGTGGCAAAATATCGATAGAGTGCGAATTGCACCCGGTGGACTCGAACCTTAATGAGCGAGTGTCGCGGGCGCCCGACACGCGCCGCGCCAAAGCAGACACGACGCCGCAATGAAATTAATCAGAGCAATCACCACTATAGCTGCTGACGAGACGTGTGCGGAATTTCGCAAATGCCAGCCACGAAAACAATTTACGCCAAGATAGACAAACGGACATTTCAAATATTTTCTTGTCGGAGAAATTAAGCAGATTCGAAATTTTAAAATTTCACCAAGAAAGTTTAAAAAATTATCAGAATTTTAGAAAAGAGATTCAAACCTGCCACTGGCCATTAAAAATTAAATTTGCAATTATTTTCCTAATTATTTTTTTACAATTTTCATCAAATTCCTAAATTTTCCTAAGTTTTTGAACAAATATTTCAAATTTAGCACTTGATCAAATTTTACTGATCTTCTAGATTTGAATTGAATAAAAATTTTTCATCAACTTAGAAACTCACCCTTCGATTTTCACTGCCTCTGCGGGGTGTCGCCGAAGTTGGGGCCATTTCCACCCCGTTGGCGGTCGCACTCGGGGTGAGACCGGCAGGGGCGACAGGGGTGTTGCTGGTGCTGCCCATCGGGGTGGACGTGTTGGCCGAGTTCACTGCCCCGGTGACCATAATTGGTTTCGCACTGAACCGAGTTTGTATCAATCAACACTGTGTCACTGTGTATCGCGAGCGGGAGAGGAGCCGCGAGATGCACTGCCTTCGAAGGACGACGGCGGAATGCGGCACGGCCACGGCACCCCGGCAGAAGAGAGCCGATGGGAGCAGGCAGTCGTCTGGCAGGCAGCAAGTCCCTGCTGCCCCTCCACTTCTCTCCGCGCCTCGCTCGCCGCGCTCGCTCGACGCTCGTTCGCTGAGAAAAAGAATAGAAAAAAAGGAGCCGGAGGGAGATTTGAAGAAGGTTAGCTCGCCAGGCGTCGCACGTGTGCAGGACGTGTGGGAAAATCGCTCCGTACCTGAGGCCGGCCACCAGCCTCTCTCTCTCATACCTGAGTTTCGATCTGCAGCTTCTTTTGATCTGCGCTCTCCTTTTTATTTTTCTTGAAAAGGTCTCTCTGTTCGATTGTGATTAGATATTTCTATTGAACGGGTGCATTCGTATTATTATCGCTGCACCTATTTTCTATTTTTGTGCGGCGCCGCGGGATTAAACCGAACGGTGTGTTGAAACGCTTCGAAGAATTGCTGATGGATTTTTCTTGTCAGGAAAAATGTCGCAATTTCGTTTCTCCACTCGAGTGGAAAAAAGTTTACAAAATAAAAGTAACAGGAGAAATTTTGTGAAATGTGTTTTCGGGACAAAGAGGATCAAGGTGTTTGTAAAAACGGGAAAGGTGTTAAAATCCCTTGATGATTAGGAGAATAAGTCGAGATTAAAGATATAGCCTAATCTGTATGGAATTCCAAGAAAATTATTCAGTTTTGTTGAAATTTATAGAAAAACAAACCGGCCGGGTTGCAATGAATAAGAGTATTTCGAAATATAAAAATATTTAAGTGCATAAATAATCATTTTTAGAAAAACCTTTTCCGTTAGAAAAACCAAAAGTAATTTTTAGATTATAAATATCGAAATTTGACGTGGGTTCAGAAACTGAGCGAGAAAACCGAAGCTGAGAAAATGAATAAAACTGTCAAATTTCAACTTTTATAGGTTTTAAAGGTTCCTTAAATTTATTTTGCGAAATAAAATGGAAACTGGAATTCACTTAACAACGCAAACACACTACAACTCCACACAAAACAATTAAAAAAAAAGATAAATGCTAACAAATGAAAAACATAAATATGGAGTTTCTTTCTTCTTCTATTCATACTGAAATGAAAGATGTTCATATTAATTTAAAAATTTGATTGGGTTCTGAATGCTGAATGGATTCTTGGTATTGGAATGGAGTTTATCGCAACTGCAGCGGAAGCCGCAAAGATTACAAAACATCATACGCAGCGGCGGTCTGCGGTAGCGCGACTACTTCCAAGTTGTGGGGAGAGGAAAAACTAACAACGCCGTCAAGCAGCAAGTATTTCAGCCTGCAAGGTGGCTCGGATATGCAACCTGCGGAGCTCACCTGTACAGCGGAACGGTGTAGTTAGGCGGTAGGCGTCATCCCATTTCCCTTCAACTTCAAAATTAAAACCAAAATACTCTTTTTTACATTCTTTTTTTTATTCAAACTAAATTTTTAGATTCAATTTAATACATTTTCCATGTTATCCTTAATATTTTTCTCAATTTCAGTTTTACTACATCGTGTGCAAATTTATTTTAAAAATGTCATTGTTAATCATGATTTAAATCACACGTTTTAAATAATTATAATGATAAATAATAAACTTATGTTTCTGCTGTGTGCTGATGCTGATTTATCATAACAAACATCGTTCGTTATTATCATTAATTTTGAAAATGTTCCAACCTTGTTTATTGACTTTTGCGTGAAAGTGTTGGTGATCGTTAAATTATAATTAGCAACCCGCTTCGCTCAAACGCTCCCGTCTGGTTAATTAGGGCGAAAAGCGCGCGCAAAAGCCAGTGCGACGTTCGCTCGTCCGCCCGAGTGGCGGCGGCGGCGACTCCTCTTTATTTCCCTTTCGCACACTCTGGGGGCAAATCAATTTGATTGCGCGCATTAAATCGGAGGCAGGCTGTGTGTGCTCGGCAGGCAGTGAGCTCATCCTGTCGCACTGATAGCCCGGCTGGCTGCATGGTGTGTGAGAGAGATAAAAAGCAAAGGAGGATCTTTCTGCTCCGAGTGAGCTGATGACACCGCCTCAGCGAGCAGGTCTTTTTCACTCTGCCGCCCTCGTGCTGACGTGACGTCCGCAGGGAACTCCGATGAGGTTCAAAAATGGAAATCCTTTCTAGTAGCTTCCGGAAAAATTAATTAAGAATACAAAATATTGAACACCAAAATTTTCTTATTACTGAAAGATTTTGTACGTGTTGAAAAATGTAATATTTTTTACATAAACTTTAGCAGAAGTGAAAGTAAAGTATTTTAATCAAATACTTTCAAAATAGTTATTTTCGACGAATAATAGACAATTTCAAATCTATTATTTTTTTGTAATTTTTATTATTATCTAAATTTGAAAATAATAAATTTAATACCTGTGTTTCCTCTGTTTAAGCTTATCTCTGCTTCTTGACCCTTTATACTCATTTTTTCTTTATTATCAAATTTAAAATTTTTAATGAGTAGAATAGTATTCATTTAAATTAAAATATCAAATATCTTGAATCACATTGCTAATTAAAAAGTTATATTTTTACATTTTAAATTATAGTTATTTTAATTTTATTTAGAGCACATTATTGCAAACTTATTTGTGTTTAAATTTTTGCATGAAAGAATCCTTCATCGTAAACTTTTTTAAACTGTTTTATGCAAGTGCTAAATTTATATAATCATCACAACGTATAAATGTTAAACGTCTGGTGCAGTCTTCAACTAATTTCACAATAACTGCGTCTTTTACACCCTTGATTGTTTAAATAATTAACAAAATTATAATTATTAAATTAAGTTGGTAATAATACTTTAAAATGTACTTCAATATAATAAAAGGAACACAGTATCTTAACATGTGCCCTCACAACATTTTATCCAAATTTTGAATTTAGAAATGTCAAGAAACAAAAAACCATTTTGAATTTTTGATGGAAGTGCGATTTAAATTTGATCGATTGTCAATATACGATTTAAATTTAAATGCAATAAAAATGATGGTGTTCCCTCGGTGCTCCGAAGTAGATACGTATGTATTTGCACATAAGCACGGCGGGCGAGCGAGCGAGCGAGTCAGTCGTCGGATCTCTGCGGGTCTTTTTCTTTTTCTCTCTGTGTGTTGGCTCGCAGCCCGCGCGCCATGTAAATTTATACACGCATGCTGCTATAGCGTTTCGTGAGAAAGCAGCCCGTTCCCACACTAAGTGAGTGCGCCGCGGCGGGCATGGCGTGGCATGGTCCCCATATTAACTCCCACACAGCAGTATTGAATGATGACGTATTGCCATTATCATCATCGCGTATGCACACTTGCCGCCACTCTTTCGCGCCGCATTATTACGCCGACGTGAGCGCACTGCCAATGCTGGCGTGCGCCTCGCTGCACGGTGGGAAAATTTCGCCTCGCACACCGTCTGCGTCACCGCCGCCGATTGACCCGCCCGCCTCGCAATTGATTACCGGCCAACACCGGACGGACGCACACTCATTCGCTCCCTAGCTTGCTGGCTGCCCTTTCGAAACTCATTTGCATTTGGCGTACACTCTCGAATTTAAAAATCCTATCCTATATTAAACGCAACTTTAATCTAATAACTGACCTGACAACAGTAAAATTAAATTAGCCTCAGAACTTTTTGTATAGTTTTTTTCCTTTACCAAATTTAAATTTTAAAGTCACGTTAACAAATTTACATCTCATAAAAAAAATTACAAAAGAAATGTAATTAGGAAAAACATAATACATAAAAGTGAAAGCTTATTTTCAGGGGAGAAATATGAAATAAGAACAAAAGTGTAATGTTTCATCTTAACTTATTTCAATTTTTAAGTATTGAAAATAATGGATAAAATAGTTGGCACACAAATAACCTTAATTTGCAACTAAATCTAAAACGCTTTTTAAAAAATCACGAATAATCGTTATATTTTAGTTGGAAGGGTATAATTATAAGTTTCATAAATAATTTTTGTATTTCATTTGAATTTGTTCATTTAATATGTTTAAAAACTGATTTTTCATTTAAAAACACATTTAATTGTCTATAGGAGTCAAAATTTTATGAACAATACGGTGCATGCTTCTGTATGCATAGGAATTTTTACAAATTTGACAAACAGGGTTGACTTATTATTAAAACGCTAAAGTAAAACATGATTGCCTAAGTGATAGATCAAAAAATATTATTTGCAATTGACTAAAACTGTTTCTAATGTTGGCAAGATTTTTTAAGCAACGATTTTCTTTTATATATCCAGTATTTCCTTTATTAAAATTTATTTTTAATTTGAACAATCAAATTATGGTTTTTTTATTCTATATAATTAGCAAATCCTCTTATCAACAGTATATTGACCCATACAAGGTCCGTGTGCACAATCCACCAAAGCTGCCAGTGCAAAACCCACTCACTCGGCCAGAGGGGTAGATTTTGCGGGGGCAGCTTTTCTGGTGGGCGCGCGCGGTTTTGGCAAAGACCATTGCGCAGCACCCGGCCCTATTTATTTGTACAATGGTATGACCTTTTCACTCGTCACCGTTGCGGGCATATCTCTCTCACACCCTCATTTCGCGCGCGCCCAAACGGGGGTAATTACCCTGAGAGATAAATTCAACGCCTCTGCCTAATTAATTTTTCATTCCACGTGCACAACACAACGTTCGCTTGCATGACACGCCGCGCTGCTGCTGGCTCAAATTGCTCCAAGGCTGCTATCACAGAATTTTAAGTTGTTTGTTCTGAGTTTTTGTGAAATTATGCCAATTTTACCAAAAGCTGCTTGATGGAAATGAGATTTTCTAAAGTTCTTGTAAATATCAATAATTTTTTTTAAATAATCTTTTTAAATAAATGATTATAATGGGGGAGATTCAATAGACTTAGCTCTCCCGGGATAAAAGATATCCCGGGATATATCCAAAGGGATAAAATTTAGACCACTGTCCCAGGTTAAATATTTTTTGTCCCTCCTTCAATTTTTTCTCCCCAAGTCATTGGGGGATATCTTTTCTTGGCCCCCTCTACGGGATAAATATTTAACCCGCGCTAAAATCAAATGAGCTGGTAAATAAAAGGTCGTCAACATGCTCGCAAACTTTTTAGATTTTGGCCAATTGCAATGAATAAAAAACTTTTTCAAATCAAAATTTTGTGAGGATCATGGAAATGAGGGCAAAATTGAAATCCAAAGGTAACACAAAATTCTGTATCGAACTTAATTTAAAATTGCTTATTTATTTTGCTCAGAAATTTCTAAAGACCTCTTCATCAAAGCGAAATTATGCAAGGATTTTTTTCTTTTCAAATTTTTTGCACATAAAATTTCAAATTTCTCAACGCTTAAAAATTAAAATTCTCAAGCTTATTTTTTTATTTGTAGATAAATTAAATTCGCCAATTTTTTTTAATTACACTTAACAAATAAAAAGGAAAAAAATTAGTGAACGTGAAAAAGTAGAAGAAAAAAGAATTTGCTTTTCTTTCATCTTAAGTGTTTCCCAAATATTTAAATACCTTTTCGTCAAAGTTAATTTGGGCAAATAAATCTTTTTCTTATTGCTATCAAATCAAGTATTGAACCAGGAACCAGTAACCAGTGGCTGGCTACGGCTGCCGGCTGTCAAAAGTGCATCTGCAATGGACACTCAGCTCAGACAATGTCAAGAAAATTTTTGACTGTATTTAATTTTTTATTACTAGCGGCTGACCTTTTTGTTTCAAAATTGATAGCAAGGTCAGGTGGTTCAACAGTTGAAATAGTTGACGGCTTATTGATGGTAAAATTGTTGGGATGTTAAAGCAAGGTGGTATATAAATATGAAGGGAGAACGAGCTTTGCGTGTTTTAGCGCATTTTGGGAGTCGTATAAGAGTCGAAAACGACTCCAAGTTGACTACAAAACGACTCCAAGATGACTACAAATTCACTACAAAACTACTACAAACGACTCCAAGTTGACTACAAATTCACTACAAAACGACTCCAAGTTGACTACAAATTCATTAGAAATAGACTCATTTGAGGTGCTCATATGAGCACCTAAATTGAGCTGCTCATATGAGCAACTAAAATGAGCACCTCATATCAGGTGCACATATGAGCACCTAAAATGAGCACCTCATATCAGGTGAACATATGAGCACCTAAAATGAGCACCTCATATCAGGTGCACATATGAGCACCTAAAATGAGCACCTCATATCAGGTGAACATATGAGCACCTAGATATGAGCACCTCATATCAGGTGAACATATGAGCACCTAAAATGAGCACCTCATATCAGGTGCACATATGAGCACTTAAAATGAGCACCTCATATCAGGTGAACATATGAGCACCTAAAATGAGCACCTCATACCAGGTGAACATATGAGCACCTAAAATGAGCACCTCATATCAGGTGCACATATGAGCACCTAAAATGAGCACCTCATATCAGGTGAACATATGAGCACCTAGATATGAGCACCTCATATCAGGTGAACATATGAGCACCTAGATATGAGCACCTCATATCAGGTGAACATATGAGCACCTAAAATGAGCACCTCATATCAGGTGCACATATGAGCACTTAAAATGAGCACCTCATATCAGGTGAACATATGAGCACCTAAAATGAGCACCTCATATCAGGTGCACATATGAGCACCTAAAATGAGCACCTCATACCAGGTGAACATATGAGCACCTAAAATGAGCACCTCATATCAGGTGCACATATGAGCACCTAAAATGAGCACCTCATATCAGGTGCACATATGAGCACCTAAAATGAGCACCTCATATCAGGTGAACATATGAGCACCTAGATATGAGCACCTCATATCAGGTGAACATATGAGCACCTAAAATGAGCACCTCATATCAGGTGCACATATGAGCACTTAAAATGAGCACCTCATATCAGGTGAACATATGAGCACCTAAAATGAGCACCTCATATCAGGTGCACATATGAGCACCTAAAATGAGCACCTCATACCAGGTGAACATATGAGCACCTAAAATGAGCACCTCATATCAGGTGCACATATGAGCACCTAAAATGAGCACCTCATATCAGGTGAACATATGAGCACCTAGATATGAGCACCTCATATCAGGTGAACATATGAGCACCTAAAATGAGCACCTCATATCAGGTGCACATATGAGCACTTAAAATGAGCACCTCATATCAGGTGAACATATGAGCACCTAAAATGAGCACCTCATATCAGGTGAACATATGAGCACCTAAAATGAGCACGTCATATCAGGTGCACATATGAGCACCTAAAATGAGCATCTCATATCAGGTGAATATATGAGCACCTAAAATGAGCACCTCATATCAGGTGCACTTATGAGCACCTAAAATGAGCACCTCATATCAGGTGCACATATGAGCACCTAGATATGAGCACCTCATATCAGGTGCACATATGAGCACCTCAAATGAGCACCTCATATCAGGTGCACATATGAGCACCTAAAATGAGCACCTCATATCAGGTGCACATATGAGCACTAAAATGAGCACCTCATATCAGGTGCACATATGAGCACCTAAAATGAGCACCTCATATCAGGTGCACATATGAGCACCTATAATGAGCACCTCATATCAGGTGAACATATGAGCACCTAAAATGAGCACCTCATATCAGGTGAACATATGAGCACCTAAAATGAGCACCTCATATCAGGTGAACATATGAGCACCTAAAATGAGCACCTCATATCAGGTGAACATATGAGCACCTAAAATGAGCACGTCATATCAGGTGCACATATGAGCACCTAAAATGAGCATCTCATATCAGGTGAATATATGAGCACCTAAAATGAGCACCTCATATCAGGTGCACTTATGAGCACCTAAAATGAGCACCTCATATCAGGTGCACATATGAGCACCTAGATATGAGCACCTCATATCAGGTGCACATATGAGCACCTAGATATGAGCACCTCATATCAGGTGCACATATGAGCACCTCAAATGAGCACCTCATATCAGGTGAACAT
The DNA here is from genome assembly GCF_031216515.1 of Neocloeon triangulifer. NCBI lineage: Eukaryota > Metazoa > Arthropoda > Insecta > Ephemeroptera > Baetidae > Neocloeon > Neocloeon triangulifer. Next base: position 5,802,557 of record NW_026775554.1, on the reverse strand, counting down.
ATGAGCACCTAAAATGAGCACGTCATATCAGGTGCACATATGAGCACCTAAAATGAGCATCTCATATCAGGTGAATATATGAGCACCTAAAATGAGCACCTCATATCAGGTGCACTTATGAGCACCTAAAATGAGCACCTCATATCAGGTGCACATATGAGCACCTAGATATGAGCACCTCATATCAGGTGCACATATGAGCACCTCAAATGAGCACCTCATATCAGGTGCACATATGAGCACCTCAAATGAGCACCTCATATCAGGTGCACATATGAGCACCTAAAATGAGCACCTCATATCAGGTGCACATATGAGCACCTACATATGAGCACCTCAAATTGCTTAATTTGCAATTGGCCAAAATGTAAAAAGTTTTCGAGCATGTTGACGATCTTTTACTTACCAGCTAATTTATTTTAGCGCGGGTTAAATATTTATCCCGTAGGGGGGGCTAAGAAAAGATATCCCCCAATGACTTGGGGAGAAAAAATTGAAGGCGGGACAAAAAATATTTAACCGGGGACAGTGGTCTAAATTTCATCCCTTTGGATATATCTCGGGATATCTTTTATCCCGGCAGAGCTAAGTCTATTGAATCTCCCCCAATTATTAAATAATAATGATCTTTTATTTAAACAGATTATAATAATTATTATTGGTATGCAATGCATGATGCATGAGCTATTTTAGGATGATGATGCAAAATATTTTGGCTAATCTTTGCGGGCAGATCGCATATTGTACAATAGTCTGAAGAGGAACATGCTCATACTCTCTCGCACAATATATGCCACCCAATATAACAAAACCCAGGCACACAATATCCATTATTCGTTTTTTGAATGTATACGCTCTTGACTGGGCACAATTTATCAGCACGAGAGAGTACCACACACTTGATATTTCTCGAATCCACACGCGCTGATGTCATGTGAGTCACGAAATGATCTCAACGGATTATTATATCATATTGTGTTTTGCCCACATGCGCGCCAAAGGAACATACGTGTGCATATTTATATAGAGAGAGAAACGTCTGCTGCGTTCTTGGGGCCGAGAGCTGCAAATCCGAGCGGCTCTGATTGCCGGCGTGTGCTTGATTGTGGCGAAATTACGTGATGCAGCTTTGTGGTTTGGTTTGTTGCTCTCGCGTGTGTTGAATATGGATAAATCTCTCTCGCTCGCTTTTGATATGGGCGCAGCCAGCTGCTCTCTCTGCAACATCGCGACGCACAACATGTAAACCAGTGCACGTCAGGTGTGCGAGCGTCTCTATCTATGTTTATATTTTTAAAGTCTCTTGTCTATACAACTGTAGAAAGCTTCATTTTTGTTTGTAAATTTTTACTGTCGTGACTTGAGTAGAATAAGCAAAGATAAGTAAGATTTTATTGATGAATACATTTTGAAACTGACCATGAGAAGATAAATGGAAAAGTTTAGTCTGTACCAAAAAATGCAATTCAAATATTTTTTTAACAGCTTTCTGACACTGACAATGAGAAATATTTAAAATTAAAAAGTGAATTCCCATGAATTTATGTGTGAGTTCGTTTTGACATAAATAAAAAAATTAATAATACAAATAATGATAGTCAAAAGAAAATAGCAAAAACATACTGATGACATAAACCAGGCGTGTATTAATGGAAAAACAAATAACAAGGTTCCTTGGAAGCCTCAAAATTATGCATGCAAATTTAATTTCAATATTATTTTAATTTTGTATACTGAATCATATTTTGTTTGTTTTTCACTCGCTCTTGTCAGCGATCAAATTTTTAAATTGAATTTAACACGGATGATGTATTTTGGCAGAGAATGCCTGGTGATACAATAATATATGCATAAATCTTTAAATACAGGCCATGACATAAGTTTTCTGGGTAAAAACTGACCCAAGAACTTTGCCATTTATATTTTATAAAAAAAAAATATATGCTTAAAAATGGCTCTTGGTTCAATAATTTGCAGAACTCGGAGCAGGTCAATTTTTATTCTCTTTCAGACATTCCTTTTTAATCGTTGCTGCTCAGCAAAAGAGACATTTCAGCATTCCAAAAGCGAAATTTATTCCCGAGCATAAAAAACACTCACGCCGCGCAGCGATCATTGCATTATATAAATTTTATTTCCCAGGCGACCGAGCAACGAAAGAGTTCCTTTTCTGAACAGAGACAATGCCGCTCTCGGTGTCGTGTTGCCGAAGCCGATTTTCATTATTCTCTGCTTGAGAGCAAAAAGGGCGGGTTGTTTGTTTGTCGCCCGTGCAACACACGCGCGTTTAAATACCATCATGATGATGAGGACGATTAACAAAGAATGCACTGCGCTGGTCTTGTCTCTCATTACCGCTCGCTCGCTCGCGCGGCAGGTGCAATCAAGACCATAATAATAATGTGGGTTGGTCGGTTAGTTGATATGGAAAATAATTTCAATGCATCCCAGCTGCCCCGAGTGAGTCGCCGCCGTCGTGAGTTCTTTATTATTATTAAAATATCAGGAGAAAAACTTTGTGTGCGAGGAAAAGAAAAGAAGATGCTGCATGCGCTGAGTGCAAGATGCATCTTTCAGGGAAGTGCACAGACCAAAGTTTGAATAAATGTAATGATACAATTTTTTTAGCTGAACAATTTGCTGATGAAAAATATCAATGTTAAACACGTTTTAATTTATTTACATGTAATATATGAGATTCCGTTGCATTAATACCATTCATATTCAGTCATAGTTAACAAAAAATGTTTAAATTGTGTTTTAAAATTTAAAAAAAAAATACTAGTAAATTAACTTTTATTCTAAAGACGGAAACAAAACGATGTAAATTGATACAAAAATTAATTTTTATAGAATATTTATTGATATTTCTTGCATTTTATTTTTGCTTTTCTTCTTCTTTTACTGATATAAGTTTAAAACAAAACTAATTTTGTTTTGTCACTGCCCCATTAAGGTCATCTTTTCTTTCTCTCTCAAGCACGGTGCACCAGCCAGGCCGTATTATAATAATGCATACGCTTTATCGGCCCCGCCTGCAAGCTGTGCGAACGTGTATTACTCGCCGGTGCATGCATAGTTGGATGCATTCACTTGACTTACAGTGCAGCTGCTACCTGTCCTAGGTCACTGAACTCGACCCTTTCAGCGGCTGCAGGAGTGGAAAAAAAGACGGAGTTGGAAAACCGGCTTTTGATCCCCTATGCATGTAAACCCCTCAAATTAGTGCATCTAGATTAACACTTTCATCAGCTGCTCCTTTAACTTTTTTATAACAAGGACGTAGAGTAACTACACCACGTACCCCTCTAAAGCTTTTCATTTTACTTCAATTACAATTTTGAAATAAATTGTCATTTTTTTTCTTTATTTGATTTAATGTTTAATGCTCCCAAAAAAAGACGGCGAAACAAAAATTTCTCAATTTTTAATGCACATTTATATCTCTGAGCACATTTTTTAAATTATATTTTTGTTTCAATGGCTAAATAATAAATAGTGTATATTTGGAAAAAATTTGTTTATTTCATTTAATTTTATACATAATATATTATTTAAAATAGTTTAAATTATTACTTATTAAATTATTCATTTTATGAACATATAAGAGACATAAAAATAAAAATTCATTTTACACAAAGTTAAAAAAAATAATGAATACCAGAGAAAAAACAGGATTAATTGCTAAATTTTCCAAAACCTTTTCAATTAGAAGAAATTAAAAATTGTCACTTTTTGATAAAAAAAAATCATCTTCATTTTTGCATTTAACTCGAAGATTATCTGTCAGAACAACTTTGCCATGGATTAAATATTTAAAAATTATGCTATGCTGCCAGGATTTTGCCGCATATGAAGCTTGCATCAAATGGTTATATCTATAAAATTGAGTTCCCTTCTATAACAAGCCAATTAGACATGCACGCTGTTAGCCGCCAAATATATTTTCATATAACGATGTTCGCCTCTCTTGTCATATATTTCAAAAATTTCCTTTGACAAAGAATTGGCCGAAAACAACAGAAAAAGTGAAATTCGAGAGGACTTCAACGTCGCCGACCCGAGACCTTCTGGACCTTTTCTCAACACAACACTCTAGCAAGGAGGCGCCAGAGGCTGCGGGACATATTTTATTTGGGGTGTGCCAAATCGGCCGGACAAAGCAGGCGCGCCTAATTAACAGGGCATAAAATACATTTCTTCCCGTCCGAGGTTTTGAAACCACACGACCATTTACTTTGTGTGTCTCGTGAGAGCGCGGCGAATGGGACAAGGGACCATTGACCTAAAAACCGGGAGGGTGCGTTGGGCCTGATAAACAACGTACCCCCTATGCAAGATAATACTATAATATACCAAGTGGAAATTTTCCACACGTGCATAACTGATGCGAGTTGGCGGGCGTTTTCAGAGTCTTTTTGTGCTGCGGAGACTTTTTGTTCTTGGCCGCCCCAGATCCCGCGCGTCAGATAACAGACCCTCGCCTGAATTTGACCTTTTGCGGAGCGGCTTCTGCACTCAAAGTCGAACCGCCGATGGGACCAAACATGTCGAGGGAAATTTTATTGCGTGCACGGGCTACTGTTAGTTGTTTGGGACTTTCGTGTTCCCTTTGTTCTTTTTCCAGCGAACAACGGCAATAATTCTTGGGATCGGAATTTCTCCGCGCCGAGAGACTTTTAAGCTGAGAGGAGGACGGCAGGACACAAAAAATAATTTATGCAGTTTGGGAAAAGTCCGCGGCTGCCGGTTTGTGCATGTTTGCTCCTGAAAAGGCAAAAAAACCTGAATACGGCGTGTTTGGATTTTTTGTTGACCCGCCATTATCCTCTTCACGGTTTTGCATTTTGAGGGTGTTTTTTTGCCAGCAAGAAAAAAGCAATATTAAAATACACCGCTCACTTTTTTGGAGCTATATAATAAGAGATTAATAGTTTTATTTTGAAAGTTAATAATAATTACGTCTTGTTTAATACATTTTTCTATGGTACCACGACTACTTGCTATCATATATTTATTTTTAAAGAGTCGTCTTTGTTTTAATGTACAACAGCTTTACAGTACAAATGGAATTTTTACTATTTTTCATTTATTATATTTTTGTTTAATTAATTCTCTTATTAAATACCAACTCTAATAGAGACAAATGAATATAAATTAATTACCATGCGATTGTAAGAAGTCAAGAGAGTACATTATTATTTATGTACTACAATTTTTATGCAAATTGCGCATTCCCCCCCCCCCCCCTACAGTCACTTCCTTTAAACAAAAAATCGCAAAAAATCAATGATGTTAGAAACAATGATTAAAATAAAAATAAAAATTTTATATTTTTAAATATATAAGATTTTTTAGAGAATGGTTTTATTTTTAAATAACTTTTAAATTGCAACGTTAATTCTTCAATGTTGATCTAAATTTTTAAGTTTTTCTCAATGATGGAATTAGAATTAATTCTACCTGCACAATTTCCGCATTTTTAAGTTTGATAACCCTTTCCATCGTGGGACGAAATTTTGCTATCGGTAGTTATCTCCCTTCATTAATTGAAAACGTCTTGATTCTTGACGCCCTTTGTTGCTTGCAACATTTTGTTCATTCGACACCGCCAAATCCAAATAAAAAACGAATTCACCGCGTCTCTCATTCAGTCAGCACCACATTCGAAAGGCAAATAATCGAATGTAACTCGACGCCTTTCCAAATTATCGCCGCCCCATCAGCACACACACATATTGTGAAATAATAAATGGCGTTTTGTTTGCCCCTTAATCATACACTTCATCGCCGTGCAGGTAAATTAATAACTGTAGTTTGAAATCTGACCCTCTTGTCTGCACCACGGCGTTTGTGAAACTCAATAACCCTCCCTCGGAAAACAAAAAGGAAAAGAGCAGCTCTTTCTTTCTCTCGGGATAAATCTGCAGGTGTATTGAAATAACGGTTGTCTTGCTTTCGACCATTAATTTATTGTGAAGCTCGCACAAAAGATATCTTCCGTTTGATTGATGATTTATCAGTTTAATTAATTTAATGCGATTCGAGAAAATCCAGAAATATAATATCTATTATTTTATTTCTTGTGTGCTCGGGAGATCTTTTGCCGATAAAAAGTCACGTAAATAAATGTTAGCTGCAAGCGTTGAAATCTCCGCATTTGATAACATTACACGTACGCTGACAAGACATTCTGGTCTTGAAAGTTGCTGGCTGGCGTGTGTGTTATCTGATATATTATTTCCCCAAATCAATCTCGGCTGTCTCTTTGAAGCTGGCAGAGGTTATTGCCTCCCGCTGGAGAGGGTCGCGTCCATTTCATCCCCTCAAACGAGCCGAGGCCTTGAGAGGGAGAAAAGAGAGGCACCGCCGTCCAAAGAAGACACGCGTACCCGCGTGCATGCACATTTATGAGGATTCCGCGGCGGCCCCCAAGATTTGATCCTTCCCCTGTTGGGAAGCTTATTATTCGAGGGTGCGTTGTTGGAGGGACATTGTTATGAAAAGACGCCGATTTCACAAGGGTTGTAAATTTCGGGCTTGTAAAATTTATATCACGCTTGGAAAATTACTGACACGAATTTCGTTTTTGGGCAGACCTTGTGTTTGAGGGTCAAGTTTTGTAATATCTTAAATAAAAATTAAAAAAAAAAAAAAAAAAAAATGACAGGAATCGTGTTCATGCCGCATCGTAAAGAAAAAGCGATAGTACATTTTGTATGTCGTGGATTGATACAGCATATTGAACTATTTTCTTAGCTCAAAAAAGATTCCGATGAAATTAATTTGCTATTGCATAACATTATGTTTAATATATGGATAATGCAGACAAGGAAGATAGATTTTCTATTGTCCTTGATTACAAAGCAGGTATATAGCTGCTTTTACTTGACAATTGTGTTGTTGATCTATCTCAAAGGCAATTGCTTTGAATTAAAGACAAATAAATAAATGTGAAGAGATTTCTCCTTAAAAAAAATAAAATTGACAAATAAATTGCCTGTTAAATTTTTTTCTAATGGAAAGCCAAAATAAGGAATCAATAAACTAATAAAATGTAATTAATTATTCAGTTGGACTCTCATAATAAATACCATCTTATGGAGTAAATTTTGGTATTCGCAAAATCCAATAAATAAAAAAAGATTTTAATTCCTGCAGTTGAATACAGTGCTGAATTTTGTAAGCAGGAGATGATCTGCCCAGAGGCGATTTTCAACACAAGGCATTTCTTGCGCTTTAACAAAATCACAAACAATCAAACAAATTGCTTTGAACGCATGTGAGGGATGATCTGAAAAATCCATTTGCCAAACATCTCCGGGGATAAATGCTGATCTTTTGAATGCATTATTTATTTGTGTCCGCAAGACGAGAGAACGAGCGCGGCCCCGCTGCTATTTTGTGTTGTTGTACACAGAAAATATCTCTATCATGCCCTTGTTAAGCCGATCTATTCAATTTGCAGCATGCATGATTGATATAACAACAATATTGGTCGGCCTGATTGGGCCGCAGCGCTCGGAAAAAGGAGACGCTCTCCTTATATTCTTCTTTTCTCTCGCGGCCTTTATAAATAAATTTATGGTTCACCTATGTTTTGACCGAAAAAGAGGCTCTGCCGCGCTCGGCGCACTGAATAAAAATTGTTTCCAGTAGCCTTGTCCTTTTATTGCGTGGGATAAAAAGCTGCAGCCGGACTGTACTTATGTTGCGCTCTGGCGAGATGAGAAAAGACGAACACCGAAAGCAGTTGTGAAATTTGCTCTCGTGTGAATGCGTTTTGATTGCCTTTCAATTCGTGCTTGGTGTGTTTCTTACATTTTCATTCTCAGCTGCTCTATCTTGGGAGCTTTTTTATTCTTCGAGCATGACAAATTTTGATTGCCTACATATAGAAAAGAGAAATTGCTTCATTGGGCACAAGACGAAATTGAATTGTTTGAGTAAGTGAAACAGGAAGCATTCTTATACGTTCGAAAAATTTCAATGGAGATAACAAAAAACTAATTTTGTGGCAATTAAAATTTATAGCATTAAGACGGAAGTTGTGAATTAAAATTTCAACTCAAAATATTGAGCATGACATAAAAAGAGGATTAATTTTTGTCATTACCACACTCTTCAATCAACGTCAAAGTACTTAGCTGAGTTATTAACAACCAAAAAACAATTATACTTTAACTGTTGACATTGACGAATTTAAGTACAAAAGACGGTCACGCATGATTAAAATAATTATTTTCCTCTCACTTAACACTTTAATCCATAAAACAAAGATAGCGGACTGTTAAATTTATTCGTCTGCAAGTCAAACTGGCCGTTTAATATACATACAAAGTCATTTAATTAATGCAGCACACCACGCGTGCAAATATAAAGCATCTCATTTTTTATGCTGATAATATGCTTGACTTGAAACCTGCTTTCATTCTTTTGGCGCTGCGTATATGAAAATAATTGCTTGACCAACACCTGCAGCTGCTCGTCTCTCGATCCACTTGTTAAGTAACTTTTCTCTTTCAAATGTGTTTGCATTTAATAACTGAAAGTTTATTTTCTGCGGAAGAGCGTCAAAGTAAAGGTTTTAAATTATTTTATGGTAAATTTCATTTTAAATCAACTCAAATTCCTTTGTAGGTTTTTTAGTCATTTTGATTAGGAAAATAAAATATCACGGCTCAATTAATATTGCCGACAGCCTTTTCTTCTGTAAAAAATAATTCTTATCAATGAATATTGTTCACAATTCAGAGAAAGACGATAATAATTTATAAGTATAGTGTCTCAACTCTCAATCACCATAATGAGTCCCTTTTGAGACCTCAAAAGTCGGCCGGAAAAAATTAGATTAATTAATTTTCAAAATTAATTTAAAAGTTTTTCAATTATATTATTAAATCTGTTGATGTTTCATTGAACAAAATTCCTTCCCTCAATAATGTTTAGAGTAAATAAAGCAATTAAATAAATGAAATTCAAATAACTTATGATTTGATTTTTGCAAATATTTCTTAAAATATTTCTCATATTCCATGCGGATGGAGCCCCTTACTGAAAATTTAAAAGTAGGACAAAAAACATTAAAAAATTTATCTTCAACCCACATTGAGAATGACAACTTCAAATTCTATTTTTCTTTATTTTTATTCGCATACACACTTGCATTTTATCATTGCTCAACCAGAAGCCGGGCACTCGTGGAAACAAATACAATCTCATGGTTTTCCATTGAAAGCATTTTTTTTAAATACGATAATTAGACCGCTTACGGCCTCACGCGTATATTATATGGAAAAATAACATTAAGGTTGAATTAAATAGAACTCGCGTGCGACGGAGAAGTCTATTCTTGATAAATTATGCACACATTCGCATGCCGAGTTATTAAAAAACATTTTTCATCTCGGCTTAATTATCTCATGGCTATAAAAGAAAAAGTTGTCACACCGTAAAGAAGGCGAGTGGAAAACTAGATATAATTATGTTATGTCACAGTTGCGTTCTGTTTACCATACTCAATGAATGGACACGAGCGAGTGCGCGTGGTTAATGTATGTAATAAATAATTGCAACTTGCCATTAAAAGGCTGCATAATCGGAACAAATCAAGATCACACGCGCAAGAACGGCTTCATTAGAAGGGCTTGGAAGGTCATATTGGGATTCCATCGGACAAAATGTTGCACATTGTATCATAAATGTGTGTGTTCACGGAGAAAAAAAAATAAATAAATTGCACTGTATAGCAACGTTATAGTAATTTTGCATTCCAGTATACTTTTTTGCAATGTATTATAGAAGTATTAAACTGATCATTCGTTGGTGAACTATAAAAGGAAAAGCACAAACAAGAAATGTTGAAGTGTGTTTAAAATTTAAATTGCATGTTTTCAATATCTTCATTGTAAATTTTTGTGTTATTTAAAATTTTATTATCTTAAAAAAATCATATTAAGTTTCATGATGTCAATTTAGTCATAAATTATGCAATGACAATTAACTGAAAATAATAAAAAATATTATTAAACAGTTAGCTCTGATTCCAAAACTTAATCATTGAATGTTATATAGTGTAATTTTTTTGCAAAGAAAAAATAAAATAAATGAAAATCTTACAGCAATTTTTTTAAATATCGTTGAAATTATAATCAAATTCTTTGTCTTAAATTTGAATTTTCTTTATTTTATTAAAAAGTAAGTTATTCTCTCTTAATTCTATAATTTCTCCAGTCAATTAAAAAGTATCAAAAATTAATTTCTGCTTCAAAAAGTGCATTATAAAATATTAAATTTTTTAAATAAATTATACATTCCTTAAAATTTTTCTTCAGGCAACTTTGACATAAATTTCCAAGATGAAAAATATGGCTCGTTTCCCAGCTAGAGCCCAGCAGCCGCGCAGCAAATTAAATAAATATTGAGATAGTGCGGTTTGATATCAAAGGAGAAACCACGAGAGCTCTCATGGTGCTCACGCGGCTCGGGCGAAGACAGCACGCTGGCGGCTTTATCTGTGTGTGTGCAGACGAAATTTATGATATAGGAGCTCTCTGCTGATATACACATTTATACAAAACGCGCGCGGCTTTTCCCGAGATCAATATATAAAAAAGACCGTGCAGCCATATTTCATATCGCGCAAGGACACGCACATAAAAATAAAGAAACGCGCCATCCTTTACGACGCCTGCCGAAGAAGCCTGCTTAGCTCATGCGTTAGACGAGCTAGAGATAGTGGTCGGATATCAAATATGTGTGCTTGTAATTTCACTCTGTTTGGCCCACGCACGCCGCGCCGCTGCTGAGAAAACGTGGTCCAACTCAGCGTTAAATACGATCCAGCTTCCTGACTTCATCTTTAGCTCTCAATACAACTCTTTCTTTCATCCTCGCCGAAGGAAACGTAAACAAACTCGACACACACTGACTTACTTCGGATTCAGCGATAACTGAATTTCATAATAAGGAGCAACTCATCTGACACTGAGCTTCCTCTGGCATAAATATACAGAAAGATAAATTTATTAATTCGCCCCTTTATTCTCTACTTCATTTTATATAATGTGTAGCGTAATTAATATTTTATTTTGTTTAATTGAATTTGAACATGTTTCTTACAAATTAATTTCAAATTCAAGTTTGGTTCAACATTTATTAAATTTTTTAGTGGTTCAACATTTTATTATATTTTATGGCAAGAAATTTTTTCAAAAACCACATGAATAAAACCAAAACTACAAAAATCTATTATTTAGGTAAATAAATGTTTCAATAAATATTTTTGTCTATTGTTATTTTGATAATTTAGAAGTATACCTCAAAATGATATTCAATCTCTGAAACGTTTGCGGTGACTGGATACGCCTAGAAATTGATTTTTTTTAAATTAATGTCCTAACCACAGATGCTAAAATATTTATAGAATAAAACAAACTTATCAAAGATGAATTTGACCCTCGGTGAGTTGGTGAGTTTTAAAACAGTTGTATCTGAAAATATCAAATTTCATCATTTATTTCTGTTATTTACTTCAATAATAATTTTGAAGTTTAATTTTATAGAAAGTATAGATACATGAATTACGATTTATAAATAATTCCTGTTTTATAACTTTATTTCCCTCTTTGACCTAGGAATAAGCAGAGAAAATGGAATGAATTGGAACTTTTTTGAGCGAGTTAAAATTGATTAAATCTGAAGAAAAATCATTATTTCATTATTTCATCATCTTCTTCAATTATAACTTGAATGCGATTTTTCAATTGCGAAAGAACATAAACTCTGATATTTGGATATAGTTCATCGCGTTTGGTTCTGGAGATAAACAAAAAATGGGATGAATTTCAGGATGTAATAAATTAAATAATTTAATAAATAAAAAATATAATTATTTAATTTTTATATTTACAATTATATGCACTAAAAATTCATTTTGGAGATTTTAAGTGAAAATTTTATTTAACAGTTTTTACGGCCAACCGTATAGTGAGAACCGGAGCTTTTCTCAATATTGCAGCATTTTGCGGCGGGGCAAAAACGTTTACGAGAGGGAAATAATTACACTTCCATCGTGTTTTTACTCATTCACGGCGCGCATGCATTCCCGTGAGATCATTCTCATCCCTGTGGTCACGAAATTCGTTTGAAGAAGAGAACGAAGCCTTCATGTCCACCTGACGTAAAGAGCAGTGATACAAATCTGGCAAGATGCTGCTTGCATGGGAATCAAATGTACCAAAAGTGTGAGAGAATCATCAGCGTTGAAAAAAACAACAGTCGATGGGAATCTAAAAAAAATCTTATTACTCTCAAGATGCTGGGACAATTTTTTCTCCGAATGGTCAAGAAAGACACGGGAAAAGAAGATGTGGTAACATGAGGTGCACAGATTGTAAAGCATGTGCGTGAAAACGAGGTCGGCGTCTGAAAAATCTGTTTGAATAGACAAAGTCAAAAAGTGGGCTCACGCTGTTCTGCGCTGTGTGACCGCGGGGGCGATTGCCATTGTTGCTCTGATACAGAAATTGGTTTGTGCAGCTGCGGTGGACGCTTTGCTTTTCTGAACTCGTCAAAAACCACCATTAAAAAGACATATAGATGGAGAGACGCGCACGCCAGCCCAAGAAGAAAAACTTTTTTAACACAAAAGGCAGCCCTGCAGCGATGGCCCTTTTCAGGGCGAGAGCGAGGAAGCAATTCCGAGCCACTATTTCCTCTGCTACAGACCTAATGACGTATCATTTAGCAGATGTGCAGCTTGACGTGAAGTGTGTATAGTCGGGGCGTAAATTGGGAAAATTGTTTATGTTGACGGCTGACAGTGATCCACTTTATGTCACATTATCTGAATTCAATGGGAAAATCAATTTAGGAAAAATTTAGTTCTCATAATGCACCTTCGCAGATGATTATTTATTTATTCTTATCCAAGTATACTGATTGTGAAGATTTTTGCAGAAAGGTGTTTTCTTTTAATTTTTTTTATGTACACTAAAAACATTATTTATTGGATCTTTGGTAGTTAGTGTCCATCTGTTTCAAAACATTTGAGAGTAATTATAAAAAATTTTCTTTGGGTATATTGAATTGTATTGAATAAAATAGTTATTTGATCTAATTTATCACAGATTTTCAATTTTCGCGATGGCAATACAAATTTCATCTGAAAGTTTTATCACATAATATATATTGAAGTTTTTCTTGAACAGTTTATTTTTATTCGTCACAAAACATTTTAACATCAAAAATGACTTAACATAAAATGGATTGATATAAATCACATATCAGATTAATAAATCAAAGACGAAAATAAAGCCTGTTTACTAAACATAATTTGAGCTGCAGTTTTTTGCCAGGAGTAAGAGCAAAAAAAGAACAAAGAAAGCGGCATTCGGAAGTATCAGGCAGTCATCTAAATGCAAGCTTTCAGCATCCAGAAAAAGAAAAAAAAAATGTCCAAAGAACTTTATTACTGTTAATTTTTCTTTTTGTTTTGTATTTTGTTATGTAAAAATTTGTATGTAAAATTATCATCTTTTCTCTCAATTATATTAACTTGTATAATTTTGAATGTATAAATGATGTATCCCGTTATGGGCAGCAATTGCCTTTGTGATAGATCAATAAACACAATTTGCAACTAAATGACTTGCTTTGGAGGACAGTACCGCGGTACAGTTTTCCAACACTTTGCAAGGCGTCTTGAATGAGCATAATTTAACTTGGGAGCTGTAGTGATGTCCCCCTTCATGGCTAGAGTGCATGGCGTCTGCAAATTTTTCATGAGAATAAATGTCGTGGATTTAGCAAGTTTTTTTTACCACCTAAAAGCTGCTTTTCTATTCCTACTCATAAAAAAAAACGATAAACGCTAGCTGTAGATGGGAATAACTTTTTATTTATTAAATAATCAATAGTTTTGTAATGTTCTATCTGTTCATTTCTTATCAGAGATTCTAAATACATGTAATTGTTTTGATGAAGTACACATTAATTGTTACATCTAATTTTTATAAGCCCAAAAACATCTACTTTAATGCTATTAATCTGTAAATATTAAATGCGATTTATGTTGTTCAATAATTCCAACAAAAATTTCAAAATTAAAGCAAAATTGTTTTGATTAATGTTCAAGAATTTTAATCTTCATATTTAATCTTATCACTGAAAAGCAAAGCAGGCATATGAATTGTATCAAGTTCTCTCTCATATATATTTCTTTTTTGAAATTTAAAATAAAATACACACATTCTCAATACGCCAGCAGTCCTCATTCATAATTAATTCATCTTGCCGCGGCGATTAAAACGCTTCCACACCCGATATGCTTGAGTGGATGGACGGTCGATGCAAGAGAGTTGAAAAAAATGTGCCCAACAGGCAGTATTATTTTACAGAAGAGATCGAATTCGCCGAGCAGTTTCCTTTTTCATTTATATATTTACGCGCTGCTCTCCATCCTTGCTATGGCGCGTCCGTCGTGCCGAGAGACGGCCGATCAGATTTCAGGTCGCAAAATCCCCCTTTGATTAAATCAGCGTGACTTGTCAGGCGCGGTTATCGCTTATTCGCGTAGCACCTATTGTGCTGCATTTTAAAACACAATGCTTCTGCCTGAATGGCTGCTTAATGCGGTGAGCTGGACACTCGCCCTCTCCTGAGAGAAAAGAGAAAAATTCGCTGCACAGCATATGGGACACGGACGAGAGACGCGAAACCTGCTGCTCAGCAAAATTAAACTGATGGCAATTCTTTTTGCGACTCACGACACAAGTCAGTTCGCCTGAGTGCCCAGCATTCCGCGTTGTTTGGCACAGCAGAGTTGAGAAGGTCAGTGACCTATAAAAAATTTGTTCTGAATTGTAAAACTTCAAAAGTCACTGAAAATTTTAATATTTTTTACGATTATTTGGTACCTATATCATCTCTCTTGCAAAACACATCGATCAATACTATTATTAAGTTTTCATTATGTAATCTGACGTTGCAAATCTCAATATCAATAGGGTACAAAAAAAATCAATAAGATTTAAAGTGAAAAAATGAATATTTGCATTACATCATGGTAGTGTATACACGTTAAAATGAGTTTAATTTAAATTTTTAACAACTGTATTTAAGAATTGATTTTCAATATTAAAAATCTTATTTTAAAAGCAAGTAATTTTTTTATCATTCTAGATATACCTTAAAATCACTTAAAATAAAAGGAATTAGCAAATTTTTTTATTTCCACAAAAGCAGAACAAATTTTACAACACAAAAATGAGACAATACGCACATTTTTCTACATAGAAAACAGAAAAAATTATGTATATTCCACTTAATCAAACTAAAAACTTTAATAAAATGTTCAATTTTTTTTTTATAAATTAGATTAGATTAGAAAATTTTATTGAATACAACATGTGTATGACTTAACAGGAGAAGAAATACATTTTATACAATACAATATATTACTTATCTATCTTACGAGCAGCTTCAGACAAACTTAATTTTTTTTTAACTTACATTTTTTTAACTTACATTTTTACGGCATTCACTAAAATGATACAATCCAATTTTCATTCCACATTTTTCACAGTCATTGTTTATATTTATGTGATATAAACTTGTAAATGTAATGGATTTTTAACAAATAATGTAATATATGTATAATTATAATGTATGTAATGTAAAAGTATTTTCATCACGAGATTTTTATATATTTTAGAAATTCAAAAGCCTCAAATATCGTGTCTGCTCCCTCTTGTATTTCATAAATTTTTCATCGTGAACATGTTTCTGGTTTTTCATTTGTAAGTAAACAGAAAGCGTCACCATAATTCACCCTGATTCAAACTCCAGTCCACCCTTTAAATCACTTATCACTTTTTAGCAGTTGCCAAAAAACCTGAATCTTTTTCAAATGTCAAGTATGCACACCCCCGGCGGTTATTAGTTGAAAATTAGTTCCAGCAGAAGAAAAAATTGGCCGCGTGTTCTCTCTCGAAATTGGATCCCGACCGAGCGCCGTTTAAGATTCTCGGTATGGCTTTTGTCAAAAGCAGGGATGGTTTAAAGTGCATGTGGCACATATGTGCACCCCTAAAAGTCAAGCTGGGGTGAGGAAAGATAAATCCATCCGCGGCAAAGTAAAGCAAACACAAAACGCTCTGGTCAGGCAGCAGAGCAAAAAATCTCTTACTCAAACCTCAACTTACGATTTTACGATCTGGACAAATATCGCACCTAAAATTAGTGCGGAGCATTTTAGAGCACTCAGCAGGTGATAATAGAGATTTATATAAATTGCGGAGAGAGATAATCTTGATTCAGTCTGACGCGGCGGATGCGCCCATTAAAAGGGTCAGAGCAGTAAAAGTTTTGGACATAAAATTTTCTCGCCATATTGCGCTTCCTTCTCAGCCGGAATAAAGCTAAAATTTTAATGGGGGTCACAATTTTATTGTTGTGATAAAAGAAGAAGTGACGGAGAAGGAAATATATAATAATGCGCACGGCTTGTTTTTCTTAAGCCGGGGTGCGTTTTACTACCAAAGGGTGCGTGACATTTTAATTCATTTCATCCCTCGAATCTTTCCGCACCGCTCGTTATTTCGATGGGGTTTATAAATAATAAATTCTGCGCATCCGGAGCGTCTGTATACCATCTTGGCATTTTACGAGAGAGTAAAATATATGGAAAACCACCTGTGTGCATAGTTTGGGCCAAAGGTTACCCCAATATAAATCTCCCCGAGATATACGAGAATGTAACAAATTTGATTTTCGTACTTTTCTCACAAGTTTATACATCCACGTGTGGGCAATTCTCCTCGCCACGGGAAATAAATCAGCTTTATGAAGAAATCATACGAAATTTTCATTGTTGATCCCTCCCGAGTGAATTATTTTTATGGCCCGGTCTCACCTTTTGCATGAATAATTTTATTAACAGCTGTACAAATTGCGATAAATCAGAGTCTCCTCGCGGGGTTTTGTGAAATTTTGGATAATTTTGTTTAAAAATGACCTCAAAAAACCAATAATTTTTGTCGGAGCCGAAAACGTGACAGTGCGCAAGTGAGGGCGATTATTAAGATAGCCCAAAAAGATTTATAGCCGGGGACATACGCAGGGAAAAAAGCTCCGACGGGGGTCTGACCTGCGAGCGAGGTGGCATCATCTCTCACCCGCCAAGCTGCTGCCTGAAGTTTCTCTCCGAAATGTCAAGCGGCGGCGATTCTGCTGGCATCACGCTTCTTCCGTCATTATGTTATTATCAAAACTGGCAGGCCACACGCTCGCCTGCTCGGACAAAGAGCACGTTGGCCCACTAGGTGGTTTGGACACAACAAACAGAAACTAAATACAAAACTTTGATAAAGGTAAATACATAAAGAGAACCTAGCACGTAGCTGTGCAGTCTGTGCACCAACAGATCGTTTATATGGAACCTCAAATAAGGAGTGAGTTTATTTTTTATATATTCTCATTTTGGAATATTGATCTTTAAGAGTTACACAAAATAATTTCAACTGCCTATTTATTAATATTTTGCGCCCAAACCTTGAATTATTAAAACTTACAAACGGTTTTTTCTAGTATTCAGTTTAATAATTGTTTTATTACATATTGATAAAAATAATGTATTATTTGCAAGATAAATATTTTTGTAATAATTAGTCATTAATTTAAATCAAAATATTTTTATTAAAATAATTGCTTCCAATCATTTTACTTCGTCAAAATTTACAATTAACAAATGTGTGAAACTTTAACGTTCAAAAGTGTTCAAAAGCTACCAAAATATTAATATCTATTCTAAATAATTAATTTTTTTTTGACAAAATGCAAGAAACATAGAAAGTAAAGAAAAAAGAAAACGAAAAAAAGATTACATACTTGTTGCAGTGACCGGTTTGTCTGCAGATAATTTGAATATTAATTTTAGTTTTTCATTTATTTTTGATTTAATTGGATAGAGAAAGAGAGAGATTTTTACGGCAAGAGCAACTTTAACTTAAAATTTTTTCTTTACGTTTTGAATTTTATATGAAGTTTCGAAATTTTTTAATTGCTTTTTTTGAAGATACAATAAACTAATTGAAAATGTAACATGGTTTCACTTTTGTGAAAAAGCAAATCTACACACAAAATCCGCCAAAATCTTTTCTTTGCAAAAAAAATAACTCCTGGCGCTGCCGCTCGCGGCGTCTCTATCGCCCACATGTTTTTTTTTCAGTAAACAAACTTTATCAGGTGCACCGGCACGATTTTAGTTTTGGACTTTTGGCCAATTTTTGGCTGAAATCAGATTCAGAGTGAGACTTTTAAGTTTGAAAACCAATAGTGATTCGGAAGTGAGTTCAAAAAATTGACTCTGAAGTCTTTGAAGCCCGAAAAAGAAGTGCATCCTCATTTTCACCACGTGACAATTTTGCAACTGGGTGCAGAGATTATTGAGGAGTAAGACGTGCTTCAAATCATTGCAGATTTTTATAGCTAGGTAAGTTTTGCTTTAAAATTGGTCTGATTGGTCGCAATTCTATTTCATTAAAGTAAGGTAGATTATATAAAAATTGAATTTTTGGTTCCGAAATTAAAGGATGAAAAAAGGGAAATCAGTGCCGAAAACAAAAACCATGGCAATAATAACTTCGCGTGGATTTAATGAAACGCGTTTTGTCATTTTAAAATTAATTTTGATTTTATTTAATAATTAATTTTTTATCTTATGACACCCGTGATCGTGATCTTATTGTTAGATTAGGTTATTATTAGGTTAATCGTTAATCTCTTGCCGTAGTCGAGCGTGCACCCTTGGCACATTTTTTTGCTTCACAACCAACCTGACCCCTGTTCGGGGGTCGGGGGCTTCCTAGCTGCTCGCATGGGCCCCTTGCGATCTTGCCCCGGCCGTGCCACCAAGGACTTGCAATGAAACGCAGGCATTCGCCACTTCCAGCTCGTGCTGGCTCGGACGAAACGTGGCAAAACTCCGGAGTGCAGCTCGCGCCGCATACCTGCCGAATTCCCGGAGAGTCGAGCCGAAATATTCGCATTCCACAGACACTCTCCATTACCACAAAGACCCTCAGGCTGAGCATTGACGGCGGCCGAGCAACTCACTGAGCCATATTATATTTAAATTGTTCGCAGAACTTCTTGAATTTTGCATTAATTAGGGATGATTTTAAATAATTTATTATTTTATATATAAAAATATTTTATTCTTGATAATTAAATACGACTTGGCACTTCGACAGGTATAAAAGCACTGAAAAAGCAATATTTTGAGCCGTTTTGAGCAATATTAATGTTTTCTCTCTCTCTTGTTTTAAAATTTTTGTTTTGTCATTTATTTGGATGAGTTCATGTATGGGGCATAGTTGCCCTAATTTTTGAACCCAATAAACACTTCTTGAAACTAAAAATGATATTTTGATTAATTTGATGCACGCCGACGATATAATCTTTTGATAGGTATATAATTTTCAGTAAAGATCACGAACCAATTCATAATTCGACCTAATAATGATATTAGTTAATTTTCATCTCTCAAATATAAAACAGGGAAGCTGCCTCGCGAGAGATTAATCTCGTTTCAAGATCTCTTCTCAAACGTTGACCATTCAAAGTCTGCCGTGAGATGCTCCTTAATTTATGCAAACGGCTGCTGGAGAGAGGCTTGATCACAATAAGTAGCAGCATGATTAATGAATTATTCAAATTAACGTGCTGCTGTCGTGCCAGACTCGCCTTGTGCACAGATGCGCCGCTATTATATTATTAAAAAAAACCTAATGGGAAAAATCGCCAGGCCGCCGGCGTGCATTATGGAACGAGAAACGTCGTCTCTCGTCCGAGATATAAAATTATGTATTTCTCCGGCTCATAATGGGTTAATTAATGATACCTCACACGTAGATTATTCCAAACACGTCATGTTTTTTAACAAAGTTATGAAAAGCCTTTGAGACTCATTTGCGCGCACGAGATGACCACACAGATTGAGAGAGAAAATAATCACGCCGCATGTCTTGTAAAGAAAAATAATATCAGTAATCCCACTATTTATCGAGCACGACATGCGACTCGAAGTAATTTATTCGCGTGTTTCGTGCAAATCCGCTTCGTTTTTGTTGCGAAACAAGAAAGATCGCCGGCAGCTGCGAAACTCTTATTTTCTTCTCCCTCCCTCTCCATTTTGCGTTTTTTAATTTCGCACATAAATAATTTCTCCGTTTGTGGGAAGGTGACAATTACACGCGGATTTAACCGGTGGATGATGATTAATGCGACATTGTCCGTTGCAAAAATGTTCGACGTGGGCGATCTCAAGAGAGAGAGAGAGTGGATTTCTTTTTCAAGTTAATCGCCAACAACAATGACACAATTAAAGTAAATATATATAAAATTTTTGTACATTGTTTGCGTCTCTCGCAAATCCGCCTTTTCGCGGAATTAACTGCGATATAAATCATGCGCGCGATGTGCAACAAGACGTCTGCTAATGGATTTTCCTCTCTTTAATTTTGAGATGATAAATGACCACCAGAAATTCTCCAAATTGATTGCAAAAGACACAAGTACAAAAATTGATCGTAAATGGAATGTTTTTTATTTGAAATAAATACTGCACAATAAAAAAAAAGATAAAGAAAACTGACAGCCATTGATTTTCAAAGCTTATGTGGTCCTTTGAAGCAACGTTTGTATTAAAACTGCAGTCATTAATGCCACTTTTCAATTGAAACCTTATTTTTTGTCTTAATGAGAAAAATAACTTAAAAGACAGCGAGGGCTTGTTTTCCGCAATTGAAAAAGTGGTAATTTGTGTAGAGACAAGTAATTGATTATTTTTTATCTCAACAGCTTTATGTTTAAAAATGAATAATGTTTAATATTATTTTTTCAATGATTATTTAATTTAAGATAAATTATAATTTGTTTTTTCATAGTTTATTAATTTTATTTTTTAGTTATATAGCACGTGTTTTACATGTCACTTCTTAATGCAAGGAATATTAAAAAAAAAAAATACTTGCCAAATTGTTAAATAACTTGTGTGCTCTATATTTCTTTTAAGCAAACATTAAATGCTTTTGCTGGAATTTCATTTCAATTTTTATTTTCTCTGGATTTAATAGTTCTTATACACTAAAATTATTTCTCTTGAATTATTTGTAAGCTGATTTCAATGACCATACATCACCATATTATATAATTATACCGAAAAATATCTCTGTAATAATTTGTGGTTATTCCAAATGTAGATCAAAATTTTTAATTTTTTCTCTTCCAATATGTGTTATCCAAAATAATTTTTTGAAATACTGCGAAAGTTGTTTTTGTCGAAATTGACTTTTTGATAACTGATTTTCTCTGAAATGTTTCAAAGGTTTTAGTGTCAACATTATTCTTCCAGTCTGATTTTTCCTCTGAAATAAGTTGATTATACTTCTTTTTAAACTCTTTTGTTTAGCAGAAAATTACTCAATGAATGCCTATTTCACAAAAAAAAAATCAGCATCAAATTCTTATTGTTAATACTTGTGTTGGGATTAAAAGTTTTGATTTATTAAATGCTTTAAAAATATTCAACAATTTCAACTGTTTTATTTTAAGTTTTGAAAGCATAAATGCTGGTTTTAAAAATTAGCACGTCGAAATTCCTCTCCTGACGACTAAATTGTGAAAATCCAGTTTTCGCTCGGCTCGAACCGCGCCACCGGGTGATTTGCATAATAATGTTGGCAAACATTATTATTTGCCGTTCAATGGCTAAGTACACAATAATGCACGCTCAAGAGAGGGTAAAAATCCAGCACATTTGACATAGAGGCGGGTGCATTTCACACCGAGAGCGCAATAAGTATTATACAAGAATAAAAACTGGCCAACAATGAGTGTCAGTAAAAACACAGCTCATGACGCCAATTGCACAAACTCACACAATTAAACCCGGCCCAGGTGCGCGCGCGTGGTGAGAAAAATGAGTGATGAAGCGTCGCTCTCTCGGTGAGTATTTGGGAAGAAAGAGAAATAAGAAAAGCGTTGCTGTTGGTCGCGGGTAATATTTATTTGCCCATTGTCTAAGAGCGACACGCAACTTTCAGGCTCAGCGACACGAGATTCGTTTTATCAGCGGCGTGTTTCGTCGGCCGCCGCGCCACCCAAAAAGCCCTCACGCGCGGTGAGATATGGCCGTTTTCATTGTGTAGGCATCTTACAAGTGGCAAAGTGAAAAGTGTCATTAGTATTAACGCGCTGCCTGCGATGTAAAGAGGCGCGGAAAATGCCTTCTCGTCGCTCGGCGTTTATTAATTTGCGTCTGATAAACGCCCAGCCGTGTCGCGATTTAACAGCCTCAATCTGTTTTGCCGCGCGCCGGGTCACGAAGGGTGGTCCCTCTTTTGATCGAACGACTGGAGAAGGAGAAGCAAGATTTTTCGAGCGGTACACCAGGTGCAGCCTTCGCAAAGGCTTTTATTACACTCCATCAATCTAAAGGTTTATTTCGCTGCGAGGAAAGTTGCTCTTTGATAAGGAGAACATCAAATTAATAATTGCCATGACCATATAGCCATTTGATACAAGAAAAACATTGCGAATTGCTAAGTTGTTTCGAAAACGTTATTCATGTTAACTTTTGACACTAATATATTGAAAGAAAAAAAAATTACATGATCTCAAAAGGTTTTTTTAAGTTTAATTTTTCCAATGCAAGATTCCCCCTCCCTCCCTCCAAAATAGATAGAGACAATAAGTTATTTTCACTTTTTCTTTGACCAGGTTAAACCGATCTATATGTAATGAAATCTTTGCATGAAATGAGAATTTAAATTGAGGACAAACTTCAATGTCCATTCTTTTGCATTTTAAAACTATCCGTTTTATTTAATTCATTTTATTAATTTTTTGTTTGTTTTGCCGATGTTAATAAAAAACGATTGAACTGCTTCCAATGCAAACAAGGGACGGTGGCAGCCGTTGATTTCCACCGTTTCCAGTAAGCAAAATGCGGTCATGGAAAGATACATTTCCCCACGTTTAATGTTTGCACCTCTCAAATAACGTGAATTCTTCTCGATAAGTCACCTCCGAATACATCCTCCTAAATAAGGAATTTATCTGATGCGGCAGGGAAATTGAGACGCGCGAGTGAAGGAGCGAGTCGGTTTGGAGAGAAAAGCAAATAATGAAATAATATATCCCTCTCT
Organism: Neocloeon triangulifer; assembly: GCF_031216515.1. Taxonomy (NCBI): domain Eukaryota; kingdom Metazoa; phylum Arthropoda; class Insecta; order Ephemeroptera; family Baetidae; genus Neocloeon; species Neocloeon triangulifer. Next base: position 5,779,347 of record NW_026775554.1, on the reverse strand, counting down.
TTTTTTGTTAAAAATCATTTATACAAAACGGAGGAGAGACAAATCCTGAGAGCATCTTTGATTCCCTCAGCGCCGAGGAATTTGTTTGAGGGTACTTTGTATTTATATTTGGTGAGCTTAATAAATATAATATTTGGTGGCGGCGGCGGCGGATCCGCCCGCCCTTTTGGACAAACACAAGTGCAGGTGCTCGTTTTCTGCCTCGGAAGAAAAAACGGCCGAGGAGCGTGGGAGGCGGGCGTTGCTTTTTCATGTTGGTCTTTTCGTTCGAAAAGTGGTATCGTCTTCTCGGCATCGAGCGCGCACCGACTACTCAGCAGAATGTGTAAACACCACTTAAATGGGTGCCCGCGTGCTCGAAACACGATTTTCATTTTCACAAGAGAGAGAGAGAAGCTGCGCGCCTTTTGATGAAAATTGCGAGATAAGAAAAACCGAAGCTCTCATCAGGGAGGAGAACCTGCGCGAGTGGGATTTCTCATAGTTGATTTTAATTTTGCGCAATCGTACGAGTTGAGATGGTGATTTGCAGCAGTTCGGAGTACATTTCACAATCAGTCAACATTCCAAGAATTTTTAATTGCAAAAACATTATATAGTTAGCAATTAAATTCAATCAAATTATTCCTACCTTATATAATTATTGAAAAGGTTTAAATATCAGTTTCAATATAGTTTGCATGGAAATCAATCCAGTTATATTTAAGTCAATTGGAAAAAAATGATTATCTCGATTTAAGTTCTAGCCTAAAGTTTAAAAAAGATGGAACTTCATTCACAAAAACTTAATTTTTTTTCTTATCAAGCCAAATGATTTAAAATCAAATTTTACAATTCCTGTAAATTATTAAATTTTTATCTTCTTTTATATGAGAAAACCCTTAAAACAGCGAAATTGTTTTCTTCCCCTTGTTAGGATTTTCTGCGCTTGAAATTTGTTCAGATGAAATATTATCCCCAACGAGATCCATCATTCGTCACCCTGAAAGCAACCCCAAATTTCACCTGCTTCTCGTTTTCAACGTCCATTTTTCACCGAATGTGCCCAATATTAAGTCATTAATCACAGTTAAAAAGAAATTAAAGCCACGTCTTTGCGAGACACAGGAAAATTTCCACCCCAAACCTCAGCGCCATGATTGATGTCCCTGACGGACCAGACGAAATTTATTTTTTCTCTCTTACCAAATTATCTTTTCCGCCGTTAATGATCTTTGTTTATTCTGAATGTTTTTGGTGGGTGCGTGCACAAGTCGTGAGCTTCCGCCCTGATAAGTGCCTCAAGACGCACCAGACGTTGGTTATTAATCGCCCGTATCTCTTTCGAACAACACCCTGCCTGCGTCCCAACCCTCTCGCACAAGGCAACCCTTTCGTTTTTTACATAATATTTTATTATACTGACGTCGTATTTCTCAATTTTTTTTTGTCCAAAGCGCAGACAAGTGCATTTGGCGGATGCGAGGGTGGAGGGCAAATGAAATATTGAACAACAAAAAATATTCATCTCTTAAAATTGTAAGAGTATAGAGAGCTTTAAAGACGCAAATTTTTGTAAGCAAGCTTAAATAATAATTAACCAAACAATACATAACTAGTTATTTTGCTTTAACTTTTTAATTTTTTGAAATTACTTAAAAAATTATTAATTTAATATTTTTGTCTTTGTTATCAAAGATTTTTTTATTTATGTTTTAATTTCAAACTGTTTTGTTCTATACTTTATTTTTCTAAAATAAATTCTGCTGTTAAAATTTTGAAATATAATTGCCGCTTGTCAACCAGTTTTTCCCAGCAAATTTTATATTGTGTGATATCACAAGTTTGCGTCTGCTTTGAAACATTTTCAAATAATTAATTATTATTAAATAATATCTTAATAGCAGTTTTGAGATAAGAGTTGTTAAATTAAGCCAAAATTTATTTCTTAATAAACATTAGATCCTTTGTATACCCATATGAATTTTAATAAAATTAAATGTAATTTGATAAAATTCAAAGTTTTCTTTTTTTAAATGAAACTTTTCCCCATTCCAATGAGCAGATTAGTCAAAATGAAGGCGCCAGTATGTGCTGCTTTGCTCCTGAGCCGAAGGAATAGTTTTCGGGTTGACCTAGGACCCGAAAGGCCATCAGCTCCTCGAATCTCTACACATGTGAGTAACGAGGCTTGCGTGCCCCTAATGGTCCTCGGATAGATTACGCCTCGGCGAATACACCACCCTATGGCTGCAGTAATAACATGAAAAGTACTATTACTTCCACCGCGCGTCAGCTGCCGAAACGAGACCACACACGTACGCGAAACTCGGCGCCTCCACGCTGTCCGAAGATCTTAACGCGGTTCGCGATAGGCAGGTCATGGTTTCGGTTTCAGTGGAAAATTGATTTTTTTTTTATTACACACTGTCTGGCTTTTTGTCTCCCATCGATTAGTCTTCAATAGTGTAAGGCTTCGTTTTTGCGGAGGGTCAGTTTGCGGTCTTCGGATTACTCGGAGGTAGTTTTTTCTTTATAAATTTTCACTCGGGTGATAACATTTCAACTTGACACTTCTTGATTGTACAGCTATGGCGAATCCTGCAAAATGCAAGGGCGTGATGATCCGTGTGGTGCGGATTGATTTCAAAAGCATGCTTGAGATATTAATACACTCTGACTTGTTGCGAAACCACAAGAAAAAGATGAAATATCAATTTAGGTGTGTACAAAATAATTGGTTTGGACTCTCCATATATAAATGGAATTTTCATGTGTTAATGAATGGCTAACTTTTATCTCCTTTGACTGATATTTATTGTTTTATTATGTATGTAAAAACATATATATAGTGCTTTTAATAGTATTTTGCATTAATAAGAGAGGACAAATGAGGTAGTTAATTATATACTGCGTTAAAAAATGTTCAAGTATAATGCCATTTTAAAATGTAGAAAACAATTTAAATGGTCATAATGTAGGCAATTCGAAAACATTTTAAGATATATTATGTACACAATTTTTAAAAATTGTTAATGTATTTTTATTTTAAATAATTTTTTAAACAATTTTGCATCATTTATTAATTATTCTTAATATTTATATTTTGTTTACAATATAATGTATATATTTTAATATTTTTCTTTGTTTAACTTCCAGTAAAGATCCATTCAAAAATGTATGTTAAAAATCAAAGTTTAAAAAATTTTATAAATGATATGATTGCGCTCCTCATAGACTCGACATCTTTAAAAACTTATCCTACGTCTAATTTTTGAACTCTTCCTATTATTGTTTTTATATTTTAATCAGTGAGGATAAGCGAAAATTAAGTTCAATGCTTGAATCAAATTATTTTTATCCTTAAATATCTTTTTGATAATATCCCCCTTGATTTTCTTTTCTTTCCTAACATAGGTAATAGAGAATGATATTAATATTTTTAACTTATCGTTGATCCATCAAAAAATTACCTCATCCTTTGTTTACAAAAAAATATTTTTTACTTCTTTTGCGTTCTTTTGCATAATATTACATAATTATTTTGTTGGAAATTTAATCGAGGTTGCAATTTTTATCCTCTTAGACAGCTTTCAAGTGAGTTGAAATTGAAATCACAAATAATATCCCAGACCTAATTCTGTTTTATTTGCTTCCACGTTTTTCTAATTTCGAGATTTTCCGAATACACAAAAAATGCAAATAATATCCCCAAAGCAAAATATTAAAAAAATTTTATTAGATTTTTTTGTTGCCAACAATCTAACTGTGCATTATCAGTTTAATTAAAATTAATGTTATCATGATGTGCTTTTTATTTTTGAAAATAATGTGAGATGTTCTTGTGTGATGTCAGCGAGAGCAGAAACCAAAACCTTGATCTTTCTCTCTGGGGAAAGAGGAGCAAGCAAGGGCCACACAGATCGAAAAAAAAAACTGCTCGTGCGGCGCGCGCTTTAATTTCCGACCCTGCCCGCCGCAATCGTGAAACGCAATCCGCCAAGAAATGCGGCGAATATCAGCTTGATGAGTGGAAAACCGTGCTGCGGCGCGCGAAGGCATCAAGATGAAAGCGGCACTCCTGCTCTTATTAATATTTGCACCGCCCAACCACATATACGAAAAAACAATGAGAGAAGAAGGTTTGGTTTCTTTCTCTCGGGCTACATATCTAGGGGCCAGAAATCATGCATGTGCAATTTGCTCTTTTTATCACCAAGTCATCGTCTGCTAATTATTTATTTAATGCGCGCGCCCGGCGGTTTATTGTTTTTGACGGCGACGCCCATCACGTGCATGCACGCCGAGGCCTTTTCTATGCGCAGCCTCGACCCATGGCAAGATGAACTATGTACGCTAATTGAATTTTTAATGAATTCAATCAAAATTAAGGGATAGAGAAGGGTGACGGCTCCTCTCTGATTATTTACAAAAAAAAGAGCGCGTTTTATGTGGAAAGTTTAATAGAGCCGCCGCTTAATAGAAAAATAAAACGCAATCTCTCTTGACGGCATTAATTATAAATCTTGGACACGTGGAACTTGATTATTTTTTCTTTTCGGTCTGCAAGGTAATAGAAAATTAAAACTCTGATGAGATTTTTCTATAATAATAAATTTTGTTGTGTTGCCTTATGCAATTCAAAACTGAACAAATAAGTATAAAACAAAATATTAAAAATTTTACTTATGAAATACTTTTGACATTTCAATAATAACGTGGAATTATAATTACTCTTAATTTTTCTTTTAGTTTTTATCCTTTTTTATAAATATTTTTTGTTTCTTTCCAGTTTTTTCCATTTTCACCTTAAAATTTAACTAATTCTGCGTGGAACATTTGCTGTATTTTGTAAACAAATTGTAATTTATATTGAACCTGTAATCATAAATTTGTCATGATAACTAGTTTTTGAACTAATTGTTAAGCCTTTTCATAATTTCTAGGAGCGAAAATTATGATAAATTTCTGATTAAAAACTAATGATAAATAATTAATGTATAATAATGTAATAATAATACCTCTCTGCTCAGTTAAAAACATAATATAATTATCAAAGATTTAATCCATTTAAAAATACCATTAAATTAAATTCAAAAGGAAATAAAAAATTAATTATGGAACAATTTATCACTTTAAAATATAAAAGTATGAAAGTTTAATAAATTTAAAGAAAAGTATTTAGACTAGACATTTGATATTGCAATCTTACTTCTTACTCTCTAATGAATATAAAAATAAACGGATTTGAATATTAAATTTAAATGAAACTTATTTACATCTATTCCTCTCTTAATGAACCCTCTCCTTGGGATCGTGTTTCTTTAGCAAAATTTACTATTGAATTAACGAAAGATACACCGTCGGATAAGTTGACATGCACCATGGGACTTCAGCGATCGACACGCTCGTTGTTTTGTCGCAGGGTCTTTTGCAAATGTAAATTCCGACACGGCCAACAGCAAAGCGCCGCACACGCCGCGCGGCTTCACTCACTCTCTTGGGGCACCGCATCGCTATTTTATTCCCTCATTAAAAAGTCGAAGGCCTCCGCTACCGCCGGCCGGGGCTATGTTTTATGCAAATCACTTTGTTTATTTATTTGTGCACTCGTGCTGGAGTGATGTCAACAAAATCCTCCACCTATGCGCCATTGTTCGCGGGACGGAAAGTTTAATGAGAGAGCGCACGGATCGGCCACGATCACAATCTCTCTTCTTGTTAATCAAAAGCCCTCGAAAACTCCCACTTGCGAGGCGTGACTATTTTCGTGTTTGCTTCCCTCTCGATCTTGATCACCTTTTCTCCGTTTGCGCCCCAGACGCATAAAAAAAATCTATGTCCGCAGTCACATTCGAAAATGATGTTCCTCCCTCCAATTACAATCAATGTCGCATAAAAGAGATAAAATGAGTTTCTTATAAATTTAAAATAAAATTTCACAATAAAAATAAAATAAGATGAAAAATGAAATTTACAGCAAACATTGCTGTAAATTTAGAGTCTTCAAACAAACGAGCACATGCAATTGATTTGATTGTTTGCTTAATAATATTAAAAAGAGAAAAACCGGAAAGAATCTTGTTGCATCATATTATTTGTAATTTGAAGTAAAATTAAAATTTGTTGATTGTAAATAAAATTTTCAGAACTTACAATTGTTGATTTAACAATTAAAACTTTTGAGCATTGCATCACTCATTTTTGTTCTTTTCAAAAAGTTTCGTCTATGAAATAACCTATATACTTGGATTAAATCACTGACTTCATTCTCAGCGGTGCAATTTCCAAGTAATATACAATATCAATTGGTCAAACAAAACTCATCCTGCTGAAATTACACTTTTCTAAAACTAATCACATTTGCATGTTATTTATTTATTTATTTTTTTTTTTTTTTTAAAATGACAAGCCAATATCTATAAAGAAAAAAAAAATGATAATAATTCTTCAATTTGATCCTATTAAGAAATAATATACGTTTTCAAATTGCATTGAATATTTTGAAGAATCCCCTATATAATCCAATATAAATCACGAAATAACGAGTTTTTTACTGTACCGGAGCAGTGTCTATATTTGCAATCATTCTGCCTGATTGGGCAACGCACCCAAGCCTGCTAAGTACAAATTAAGTGAGCAATTGAGTGATGTGCGCACCGAGTCATAAAACGCGGCACTCTATATTATATCTTGAGAGAGGAGCCCGAGGCGGAGAAACGCCACGGGTGATCGGGTTGCTCGCGAGCTGGCCCGTCAGACACAATAATAATGATTGCACGTCCCTCTTTATTTCGCAACGCAAAATCCAGCACTTGTGCAGAAATTCCGCTCTATGTATTTTTGTGCGTCGTGACCGCGGCCGGTGCGCATTTCGATAAATAGTGCCGGTGTCAGGTGAGTTGCCCGCGGCTCAATTATCGGCGGGCGCTTGCAGGTGTGTGTGGGCCTTGCGTCGTGCCAAAGCTCGCGCGAATTAAAAGGATCTCTCTGCCTCCGAGAGAGCGACGGGTACTCACGTAGAGTGACCCAATTCGGAGCTTGCTAGGGCGAAATTCTTGCGGATTTCTTCGAAAAACACCTGCCTGCCGACTGTGATTAATCAAGTCGTGATTCTCTTGAGAGGATTTCGAGTTTTTGGTCCTAAGTATCATGAGTTTTTTTTTTTATAAAATTCAATTTATAATCAAGAGTTTTCAAATTAATTACTCCTAAATTGTTTACAACTTAAAATTTATATCGATGCGTGTGCCCAAATTTTTGTAAGGAATTACAATTTAAATATTGTAGAACAGAATGCTATAATAAGCATTGTTGTTGGCCATTAAATCAATATAAATGATACAAACTTTTGACATTGAAATAAAAAAAATAATTTACTTTCATATTTTTTCAACTTTTACCATTTTTTAATATTTGTTATTTAAAGTATTTAACAATTTTTTTTTATTTGGTGTGATTTAAATTGATTTATTAAATTTGCACTATAAATATAACAAAAAGTCCGTTTTCTTTAAATTATGATTTGTGCGAATCAGTGCGAATGACCATGATATAATTAACATTGCATCTTGCATCACATTTTTGTCAGTAAGCGTCGCTTGTAAATATTACCTTTAAAATATATATTTAAAAATTAATATCGTAATTGAGAAATGTTCAGATAGTTTTACTCCAATCAAATTGCTGCTGAAAATTCAAGTTATGAAACAGCTAGAGCATATTTATTCTCAGATTTAAATCTCTGAAAATTCTAAAAGTTATTACTATAAATAAAAAAATTGTTTGTCTGTTTCACCAATATTTTGTCATATTCGAAATTTTCCTCTGTAATTCAAAAAACTAAAATAAATGTACCGTATTTATTTCAGTAGAAATTTATTGTCCACTTACCACATTAATTTTATCTTGAGAAGCGTGAGATAAAAGTTGTTTGCATATAAAAAAGAGCGTTATAGACTCTATGAGACTTTTTAACGACAACACCGCGCGGCGTCTATAATAAATACCTTTTAAGTTTCGCAACCGTATAAAAGCGCTCGTTAAAAGCCCAATCATACTGGTGCTGGTGTAAATAATTTACAACTGTTGGAATTAATCGATCTGAAGCGAGCGAGCGCGCGAGACAAGTGCAAAGTAAATTATTTAAAAGACGGTGGCGAGAGGATGCGGGCTGCACGTCGCCAGAGGAAGTCATGCAGTTTGATTCTTAATTCGTCAATCCACCTGAGAAGCTACTAGGCGGCACACGTGCGTTTTGCCTGATTAGTCCTGACTGACCACTATTTAGTTCCATCTGATAAGCCGATGCCCATTCGACCGTGAGAAACGGACTCGCGCGCCTTTCAAATAATAAATATAAAAAAGGAAATAATGCGCGGAAAGAGCCCGCGTTAATTTTTTTTCATTCCGCTTGCACTTCCTCCCTTTTAATTTTGTATTATTATGTATTTGTCTCGGCACCCTCTTATTTTCACTTCAATCGAAGAACGCATATACGAAGCTTCCTCTTTTTGTGCGGTGAAATGCAAGCTGATTTTTTTATTGGCAACAAAACTCACTGACAATAAAATGGAGAAATGATGTTGCCTCTCTCCTCTCACCCCTATTTGCATAGTGTTCGTTTTTGCTAGTGCTTTTATTCTTCTAGATTTGCATACTCAAAGTTCAGGGGCGAATGTAGGCATGGGAAGTAATAACTTTGAATAGAATTCGCTCGAAATTCAAATGCAAATATCATCAGGTGTGTCGTAAAGATATTTTCGGCTGAGATTAAAATTCTATATTCTTTTTAGGTAAATTATCAATAAGCACTTTGTGAGCACTTTGGACTTTGGAGCAACCGTTCCTTCCATTTTTCTCTCTATACTATCCGTCACATTTTATCTACAAAGGTTTTATCAAGTACTACAATGTTACATAATTTATGAATGCACTAGCACTCCCAAATACAGCGATCAGCGATGTTCCACCAAGAAATGATAAAAAAATTTCTATTCATTTCTACAGGTGATATTATTTTATGCTAAATTTAACGAACAAGAAAATATGCAACTTAAAAGAATTTCAATATTTTAAAAAAAAAATTTTAATAAGCTTTTTTATTTAAGAATGCTTGGTAAATTTTGTTTAATAATAATTAAAAATATAAAAGATAAATAAACCTTTCTTTACGTCCTAAAATTCTTTTTAATTTCTTTTCACATAAAAAATAAGAATCATCAAAAAAAGTAATTTTATAGTTTTCAAATAATATTGATACTTTTAAAATCTTTTTTCTAAAATAAGATTTGATTTTAAAAATTTTCCAGCTCTCCATCAAGATATAATAAAAATTATCACAAATTTGATTTGAGCTTTTGAATATTATCTTGTTTCATAAATATTTTATCGAGATTAATAAAACCATGTAATGCTGACAAATGTTTGATATGATTTTTTTTATTCATGAGCGTAAGAAAAAGGATTGTGAAGATTCTCATCAGAGATCTTAATACGGGATTGACATAAAAACATGCATCAAATTTGGCATTTAAACTTTCCGGACCTGTCATCAAATCCATCAAAGTTACAATCTTGCTATAAGATGGAAATCCTGGCGAATGTGAATTTATTATTGCCACAAACACTCAGTTAATTTTTCAAACGTATCGAGACTTGGGCTGGGAAAAGTCGCAGCGGCGTTTCCCTCTCTAGCAAACACAAATCTTCGCTCGGGCCTTTTAGTCTACCTGCTGTGCACGTTGAGAGACCTTTGCCCGGCGCTGACCTCTTGACCGCACATCTCCGCAGCACCTGTGATGATGAGTTTAATGGTCGCACACTCTTTTCTCGCAATTGCTGGTGACCCTTATTTGCGAGAGATGCATCTTTCTCTCTTGGCGTGCCGGAGGTGACCTCGTGGGTGAAAGAAGCGAAGATTTTACAATTTTATGTGAAAATAAAACGCCGCGCGTTATATCTGATGCGCGCCTCTCTCGACCCATTAATCACTGCACCGGCGGATTTCAATTAATGCCGCCTGTGTGCCTTATTTCTATACATTTTACACACTGCACACGACGCGAACGAGAGAGAAAAATATCAGAAAGCAGCTCTCCGATTTATGCGTGCCGCTATGAGGCTTGGAGTTAATATATTATTGCATTTTTTCCTGTCCATTTTATTACTTTCTTGACCGCGCAAAGTCGATTTGTGGATTTTAGCCTTTTACGGAATGTATGAGAGAAAGAGCTCGTTTTTGCTCTCTGCCTGCTTTGCTGTGTCGTAAAAGTTAATGAAGAGACCCTTTACGATTTTTGAGCATAGAAACGATTTACACCGAAACTGCAAAAATTGAATACAGGTTTCAAATGGGAAACTTTTTGACCTTGTCTCTGCTGCTAAATGGTAGCGGGAAATGAAAGTGAGAAAGGTGTCAAAATTGTTTCATAATCTGGATTTTAGCTGAAGATTCTAACCATGAAATCCTTAATTTGTAAAATAATGTTGTATTTCCCGTTAGGCAAAAATAATCATTTTCCCTTTATTTAAGGGACCAATAATTTTTTGTGCCGTAAATTGAAAAAATAAAATTCTTTCAAAAATAAAGGTAACTAGAATATTGTGAGCAGTTTCATCGTAAAAATTAAGTTTTATCAATTTTATTATATTATGTGTTTGAAAATAAATAATACAATAATAAAGTTTTGATTTTTTTTTTAAATTGAATATTTCAAATAATTTATAAACATTAGAAATTATTCAGTCTTTTTTTGAAATATAAGATATTATCAATAAAAATGATAAAAAAATTAAAAAATCATACAATTCAATATAAAGGTAGTCATCGGTGATGAAAAAATCTGCCAATCTGCCTTCATTGGTAACAATTATTTGTCAATGAAAATTGAGCATAGTTTCTCTCTTTATAATATTACTTGAATTATGGTGAAAATGTAATAAAGTTGAATAATAGTGCATTTGACAAATTAATATTTGTTCACAAAATTTATACCATGATAATAATACATATTACTTTACAGTATGAGAGGCTGATCAACTGACATTTTAATGTGTTTTACATATTCATATTGGCCGTATTAATTTTCTGGAAGATAAATTTATATTTTTGTCAATGTCAATGCTGCTTGCATTTAATTTAGATGAACTGTTCACAGGTCAGCTGACGAGGCCCACTTCTTCAGCACATTTACAGCACAAAAGTAAGTAAACTTCTTATGCCTGATATCAATTATATTTATTAAATTGCAAAAAGGCAAATCACATTAATTCTATAAATGATCTTGTTCTTTTCCATCTTGCATAAATGAAGTTTATTATTAATCGCGTATTTATATTACTTTGATTATTTACTAATTTTGTTTTGCAATTTTATAATTTTTGAGTGGCCAAATCTGTTAAGTACGTATAGGATTGGCGTACTTTGCTTTTATGCTGTTGTCAATTCACGAAAAGGTCTCTCTCGCCACAATAATAACGGGACAGCACCTGTGCACGCAGAGATGAGCACCAAAGAGGTTGAGAGACTGACAAAGATTATTCTCTCTAATTCCATCAGGCCGCGCGCGTTGTGTGCTCCGCAGGCGAGCGCGCAAAAAATGGCAAACTGCTAATACTAGCCCATTAAACTGGATGGCCGAACAGCAAGAGCACTTTTATGATCGTACATTTTAGCGTGTGTGCGAATTTTATATATTGTATATCTCGCGGCTGACGGTTGATAAAAAAGACATTATAGGCGGCAATTAGCACTTTTTGCTCAATTTTACAAATTCGGCGATGATTTCATCGGTAGGCTAACAGGAATTTAATGAAAGAGTCTATTATATAGATGTTTCTGGAATACAAACTGGTCTTTGAATAAGTATTGCCTTGTTTTGTAATTAAATAAATCAGCCTAACCAGGTCATGCGTAGGATTTTTGTATTATTTAAAATCGTTAATTGTAAGATAGCATGAAAGATTTAAACCTTATTGTGAATTTCAATCTTTCATAAAACTCACGAGTTTAGCTTACAATTTATAAGATAGTACTTTGTATTTATTACATTTCAAGCGTGGAGTGTAAATAATAATTTAAAACTCAACGTTTGTTTTAACATATATAAAAATATTATTACTGGAGAAATTTCAAACATGAATAATTATAATTTTATAAATTTCCAGAAACCAAATTTAAAAATCAAATTAAAAAATCTAAATTATAAAACAAAATAACAACAACTGATTAAATATTTAACAAGGGCATTTTCAACTTTTGTGTGATACTAACAAACTATTCACTAGGTCATTTCAATTTTAAGTAGCGATTTCTGTCTTTCCTGTAGAATAGGAAGTACCATGTGAATGCAACATATTGTGCGGAATTTTAACGCGGGTATATTTCGTTCTCCTCTCTTCTCGATTATTTTTCCCCCAAATTTTTTAAACACAAAGAAAAGATTCTTCTTCTGCTTTTTATTCACGGTCATTGCACTTTTTTAAAAGCACGCGGTTGACTCGAGGGTTGAAGAACGCTTTTCGAGCAAAGGGGTGAAAAACCTCTCCGCCAACAGCAAACAAAAGGATTGCGTGCGCGTGATTGTAAATTTGAACAAGGTCAAGGCACCCTTTTAGCACAATAGAGGAGGGTCTGTTTGTTTACATGCCAAAAGGTGGCAAACTCCTTTGTCTGTCGCATCAACCTGTCAGAACAAAGAACGTTCGATTTCGTTCCGCACGCACAGTGCATAGACCCTTAATACTTTATTGCTTTATTGGCCAAAAAAAGGTCGACGCACTTATTAGTCCGCCTGAGTTCACTGACTCTGGAATTTTTATTAGTGCGGCATCCCTCTCGAAAAATGCACGTCCTCTTTCCGCCCTTGGTGAATTGGTGGTAAATTTATTAAACACGCGTGACTTAATTCCAGCAGATAAAATTGATTCCAACAATGGTGTGAAAACCACTTTACTAATAACATACACCATAAACCTCTGACTATTCTGAACACAAAATCGAATTATGTTATATTGCGAAAGGGTCTTCTCTATTTTATAGACTATTGTTTAAAAAGAATCAAAGGAGCATTTTGGAGGGGGAAATAACATTAATATATATTGAGTTTTCTTTGCATTCATTCAATGTGAAGAAGATTAAACTTGAGGCTTATTTTTAGACTACCTTTTGTTTCAAAGAAAACAAATGTTTGAATTAAAAAATTAATATTTAGTAATTTTATTTGTCCAAATATTTATAACAAATTTACAATATAAGAAAAACATAATTTAATGTTGAGGGGGGGGGGACTAAAGTGTTAAAACAATCTTCACCACTAGGAAAAAAAAATCAGCAATAACCAGACAAGGCTTATTATGTTGATAAAAATTAACTTAAAATATAAAAAAACGCGCTTAAAACATTTTGAAAACTTTTAAATTATTGCTGCCTATATTTTCCAATGCATAATGAAGCCTCAGAAATTACAGAAGTAAAAGTATAAAGATTGGCACACCAAAAGAAAGTGTTAATCATATGTAGATCTACTCTCTCACTTTTTGGAATTTAATTTAGGAGTAAAAAGTTTAGGAAGTCGTGATTGATGCCAATCTTTTGATTTTTTTTTTTTTACTTAAAGTATCAGGTCAATTATAAAAATTTCTGATCGTTGTGTAATTTTTTCCATACTTGATGAGTGAGGGCAATTAAACCCAAATCTTTCAGATTTTACTGATTGAAATCTTGATTCCTATTAACTAGCAAAATTTAAACATCAACAAAAATGGTGCGTATTGTGCGAAACAAATTTTGAATTTTGTGTTTTTGTTACTTTTGTATTTTTAAATGACAATTTGCTTCGCTTCCCTGTCGTACAGGTTGCATAACGTCACCTCTTTTGAATGAGAAATACAATAAAATTACAAAAAATATGAAATTCTTCAGAAAAACTTTGAATCTTTTGTACCCGTCGTCAAAAATCAATAGCTGAATAAAAAAAAAAATTAGGAATCCTAAACTCTCAAATCTTGAATCCAGCTGTTTGACTTTTTATCGCTCACCTGTTTCCGCATTGTATTCATCAACTTTAACACAAATCTGTTACGTTGAGCGGTACTTCACAAGAGAATCTTTCAAGTGGTTTCCGACTTCCTCTTAAAAACTGGACCGTTAATAATCTATAAAAAAAACGCGCAATTTTTCTTCCATTCTGACACCTAGCACCACTTAAAAGGTACACCGGCCGCAAATATGTAGGAAGTATGGAGTGGACAATGGCGAGAGAAAAACCATCAAACCACTAAAAAACGCATTGTCCGATTCATTGCGTCATTCAAGAGGCAATAAGAAGAAGGTCAAGACGGAAGTACGCAGCCGTTTTCGATTCGAAAATTCCTCATTGGCACCCTCTCAAGGCAAATCTATTCACTTGACAGGAAGAAGGAGAGACTGACTCTGTATAAAATTTTAAAAGAAAAATTCTTCTTCATCTGACAAAAGGCCACATCCACAGCAAAAGTCGACGGGGCACAAAAAGTACAAAAAAATCCAAGCGCGTATAACTTTCTTCTTCCTTCTCTCCATTCATCTCGGGGCTCATTGAGAAGAGACGCGCGGATGCTCGACTCATCAAGCGCCAACAAAGGGTGGCATTCATTCATGAGATGTGAGTGGTGGTGTGAGTGCGGCCCATTGTCGGCCGGCCTGCGTACGACGCGAGAATGGCCCGCCGAGAGGTGCGGCCAACGCAGCAACGGCCACGCCGGAAACAACGCCGCGTGCCCCCAGCACAATGCACTTGCATTGTCCCGACGCCGTTCACACTCGCATGCATCACGTGGCCGGTGTCCTCGCAGAGGTCACCCGACCGGCCGGTCATTCTTCTGCCCAGGACGCGCCGTTTGCATAGCTCATTAGTCAGTATACCCGCAGCTCCTCTCTTTTGTGTTTGATTTTTTATGAGCATATGCTGGTGACGATGACATTAAAAATAATAGATAAATTTGCACTGCAAAATCCTTGAGAACTCCGTAAATGCGAATTTTATGATAAATAGGCAGCGACAAAAGGACTAAGCGGCTTCTTTCTAAATTATGCAACATTCTTATGCTTCGAAAAACCCGTTTAGGCATGTGTGAAAACTCTAAAAATAAGGTTAATATTCCTTTTCAACCGAAAAAACATGAAAAATTTAGTTATCAAAATAAATTTTTTAATTTTTTGTCATTTTATTATTTAATGTCCAAGCAGATTCAATAGATAATTACCAAAAATTTGGGATGTAGACATGTTGAACTCCGTTTCAACCAAAACAATTTTTGTGGCGACCAAATGAACATTTCTTTTTAAATTCATCTCACCCCCATTTCAATAGTTTTGATTTGATGCTTAGAATTGTGTAAAAATTAATGATTATAAAAACAGCATTCTTTTTTATAATAAAGAATTCTAAAAATATTTCGTTTTAACCTTAAATTATGAATATATGATTTTATTTCAGGTAAAATGGTGTAATTTAAAAAATTCTACTGCTCCTTTCTACCCTGCTTCTCCTTGTTAAATTTCTTTATCTTATAGTTTCAAATGAGATTTATTGATATTATATCACAGAGGTATTCTCTGCCCATTTTGAGATACATCGATCATAAATTCAAAGTTATTACATTTAAGAGAGTAAAATTACAAATCTTCTTCCATAACATTATATATAAGAATTTATAGAAATTACAAAATTTAAACATTATTTAATATATGTAAGAACATCAAGCAATTACAAGATAATAATATGATGCTTGATATTACAAAATATTGTAAAAAGACAATGTTTTTCTAATGTCAATAAATAAATTATTGATTTTATAAAATTTTATAACATCATATACTTCCACGGTTCTTTAAATTTGTGTTTGATTTGGGTTTAATGTGCTTCAGTTCAAAAAATTTAAGAATTTTCCATACGTTTCTTGATGAACACTGTATTTGAGAGAAAACAATGATTTGACACGTTGCGCGGTTTGCTATAATATTTCACGAATCTACCAGCTTATATACTTTCTTATGGTTCGTTTCCAATCTCTTTAATTTAGTTGAGTTCATCGTTAATTATGGATTTTCCAAACTGTCACATTTGCGCCATATGGGGTTCCTTCGGTATAAACAAGGTCAAAAAGTCTCTAATTCTTATTAATTTTGGTCCGAATATTATAATCATAAGTTCATATAGAGCTTTGGAGAAAAACATCATAAATAAAGGGGTTGATTTTGCATGTATGAAATGCCAAAACCGTCAGCGTTGAAATCTCCGATCCAATTAAGCTGTGAATAAAATTATCTTTCTAATCTCCAAAGATTAAGTGTCCACAGCGAATAAAATATTGCAGATCGCCATGGGAGGTTGAGATATCAATTATTTATTTTGGCCAACCGGCCCCGTCTTCCTATTTGAAACGAGTTTTTTTCCCTGATGCTGGCAACACGCGCTCGCGCGAATTTGCGATTCAAACGCCTCTATTTCTTCCACATTCTTCGACCTTCAAAATGCAAATTCAGAAATTAGTATTCAATTACGAGGACGCGCATTTGCATTCAAAGCAGCCACCAACAGACTCCGCTAATAAGGAACACCGAGCTGGAATCGTTAAGTTAAAAAAAAGCGCTAAGGAAAGGCATTTGTTTAATTACGTATAAAATACGGATTAGAATATTTACCATATAGAGAGGGGAACGTTTTGGTCGACAGCCAAAAGTCAATGGGTTTGATTATACGAGAGAGGAAAAAAACAACCCGTGTGTTTTTAAATGTTTTTATGCATTTGACGTATGTTAATTTGAAACCTGTTGTTGTAATAACAGGTCTGCTACTCTCGTTTAGACCAAACACACTTGAGAAAAAATCTCCCCCTGTGAGAGTTTTTTGTCGGGCCGCACCCTATCCCCTCACAATCTGTGATCCCACAGTGCAGAAAGGATGCTGGTTAAAGCAAATGGGGTGAAAAAATCACCTCTTTTGTTTGAGAGCCGCGCCTTGTGTGTATATAATAAATGAATGTTTTTTGCTGCCCGAACAGAAACACTGGCCCCTGTTGAGGATTATTAACGAGGCGAGATTGATTTTGGTTAATTTAAATAAACATAATGACGTGAAGAGCATTGGAAAAATAATTACGGAGAGAGGGTTGCGAGAAAGGATGGTTGTTTTTGTTCGCCCTCAGATGCTGATTGATGATTTGAATCGCCGCAGGTAAAAGAGGAGATTCGATTCTGTTATCATTTGCATAATTTCGTTTATTCGAATATCTGTTTTAATGCAGTGAGGATGCGTGAAAGACGGCCGTTTTAATGAGAGCTAGCGAATTGTTGCACTTTCCCACGTCAGCTTTAGGGAGTTATTGATTGTTGCTCTGCCTCTTTTACATCGGAGAATGAAACGTTAAGATCAGGGTATATTTATATGTTATTAATCATAGCTGTGATAATTAGTTACAAAAAATTAAAAACTAACAATCGGGAACAAAATTTTCGAAATTTACACTAGTTCAACAGGATTGTATGTATTTGATCAATTATTTAATTTAATAATTATATAACTGAATAATTCTTATTTGGGACAAATTAGCAAAGATTAATTTTATTTCAATACCAATAGAACCACCAGCTTGTACTGTCGTAAGTGTATAAATGTTAATTACTCAAAGAAACTATTTTTCGAAGAAAATAAAATACATTGCATAAAGATCCAATAATAGCATGAATAGGATTCAAGATTAATTAAAAATTTGTAATTCAAACTATTGATCTGACGATTTTGGTTGTACTGCTGCTGTAAGTGGGTTCTTAAAATTTGACAAAAATTTTGTAAACAGTTGTCTTTAAATTCATAATTTCATTTTAAAGGAGATCACATGAAAATGAAAATGATTAAGTATTTCAAAACAGACCTTACATCAAAATCAAATTGTGTTGCAAATTTTGGTTACTTCTGAAATTGCGACGGTCATAAAAATATAGAAAATCGAATATTACTATATTCAATTTGAATAATCAAAATAACAAGGCATACAATTTTAGATTCATTTATAATTTGCTCAAAGTGTAATGAAGATATCAAAAACAAATTTGGAAACCGCTGGGAGGCAAATTTGTATATGGCATGACCGTGCAGTGGCAACAAGTAATCTTGACGCCGAAAAAGGCAGTGTTTAATAATAACATACACACACAACACACACTCGTGAATCAAGCGCAGTTGATAATCAAAGTAGCGAGACGAGGGATGTATTGTGCTGCGGGCGATTGGCGAAACTCACGCGCGTATTTAGAGTATTAGTTTAAGCACCTAAACACGCTCCCGTCCGTTCCACCTGCTGCTGCTGAATAAACATTAAATAAAACGAGTCGGCCGCTGCCTCATTTTCAGCTCTAGGGACTGCTTTTAGATTAGCCGGCCAAAAGAGATGGAGATGACTTGTGTGTACATATTCAAAAGAGGTGCTACCTTACTTTTTGCAATCCGCACGCCTTGTTATAACTCCATATATTTATTTTCACGGCCAGAAAAGAGAGACGTGCGCTCTCTCATTTTTGCGGCATGTATTTTGCAAAGAGTTTTATGCCTACGGCTGCTTTTTTGTGGGTACGAAAATGGGTAGTGACAGAAAGCTATTTATTCTTGGTCAAACAAAACGTTTCGGTGAGTTCTTAAACAGACGTCGGGCTCTTGATGTGAACAAGTCAGTTCGTTTGCAAATCGCGAAATTATATCTCGTCGCGTTTGCTTGTGGAAATTCTTGCCACTGGCGCTTTTGCAGATATTGCTTTTCAAGCACTTAAATTTGCAATTTATAATACATTGAAATGTCATTGCTCTGCTTTTAATTTAAATTTTCCTATTGGTATGAATATTTAATTATACATATATAATATTCTTAGTTCTTAACTCATGAATTTTTTTCTAATAATTCAACTGAATCTCGTAAGCCACTTTTCAGTCAAATTGAAACCAGTGAAAAATCACAATCATAAAACAGAAATAAATGTTTTAAGAAATTGGATTTATAAAACTTGTTATGATCTTTGATAATTTATTTCAAAATCAGAGGAACAATCTAATGAATAATAAACATTTATTTTCCTTTAAATCTTATTTTTAATAACTTCAATTAATAATTGCAAATAATTATTCTATTCAATTACAGACTCAAAATACTCAAACATAGGAACTCCCTCTCCAACTAGAGAAAATCTTGCGTATGAATTCCAAGAAAAGTTTACCTTGGCGATGTTGTTTCTTAGCTTACAAATAAGTAGCGTGTTAGTGGCAAAAAAATAAATAAATAATAATTTTATTGACATTAATAAAAATTGAATAATAATTTACTGATATTAATTTTATTGGCTGTCTCAAACAGATGAAGACACATATTTTAAACTAATTAAAAATTAATAAGAGTTATAAAGAAGTCTGTAACAATAGTTTATATGCTCATAGATAAGAAAACATTGAAAAATATAAAAAAATTCTAAGCTTTTTCAAGAATGCTCTGTCTTGACCTAAGTTCAATTTGCATAAACCGCAACATGGACATTATCCGTATCTGCTAATATGTAATCACGCGATTGCATTCAGCAGCCTGATTTGCACATAAATCGATCCCCTCTTGAAAAATGCGTGCCCTGCTATCATCTCTAGTCTGGAAATAATAAAAACTGGTCGTGAAATATGTAATAAGCATGTAATTTTGAGAGGCAAGGTGCCAAAACCAACACGTGAAGTTCCTTTCGCCTCCGTGTCTATAATTGTGCATCCCAAATTAATACATTTTGTGTTTGCCTTTTCGCCGCTGCGTCCGTCGGAAAGCTGCTCGCGCAAGGTGCGATATTTTTTCAACTTTTGCCACCCCGAGCGGCAATTTTCTCCCGACGGGCCCGATATTTATTCTCGGGCACCCTGTAATTTTCCCCTCCGGCCCCGCAGCCAAATCACCTTTTCCGCCTGATGATAATTTGATTTGTTTTCTGCCCTCGACCGCCGCGGCAAATTAAAACGGAGTGAGGAAAAAAATGACCTGCCGCGATTTCTGATGAGATCATAATATAGAATTTTCATCAGGTATGTTTGAAAACAACAGCTGGCACGTGAGAGTCGCGAGTGAATCGAAAAAGTGGTGGTGATTCTGATTATTATTTGTTCGCGCCCGGTGCCACTTTTGTTTCTATTTGGTGTGTAAATTGTTTTCCTCTGGTTGGCGTAATTATCTTGTTGCTTCCTTTCGAGAACTTCAAACATGTAATAGAATTTAGGAGCTTCTTATTTCTTCTATAAAAAAAACTGCAGAGGATGCCTTTATTTAAGGATAACGGATAACTTACCTATTTTATTATTATTATTATTTTCCATGAAAATTGTTAAAACAACAAAATTATAATTAACTAAGCTTTGTTTTATTTTGTCGAAAAAAATGCAAAACTATTTGTTTTGATACAAAATAATCTATTTTTTAAAAATTTGTTATGCTATGATGTGATGAGGATATGTTAATTTATTTATTTCATTTTTATTCATGGAATTATTTATTATAATTTGTATTTTTATTATTTATGAAGGAAACTTTTGCAAGTATGTAAATAAAATGTATTTATCTCTGTATAAATAGGATGTATATATTGACAGAAATATTGTGGATTTTCTTTTGAAATTATAACTCAACAATTGACGAGCCCCCAAAATGGAGCAGCAATTGATTTTTTTTTCTGTAATTACATACAGTGCCACGTGCAAATGTGATGATTTCTTACAGTAATTTAGTACTAGAATTAATTATAAGATAAAAAGGCAATGCATTTTCAGTTAAAAAATCTCTTCTAAGGTCGGCTCTATATCTTAACTGGATTCTCTTTTTTTGTTTGAAGATCTATATAATTCATGCTCTTTGTGCGAATCTCACAATTGAATGGCAATAATAAAAATTCAATAGCTCTCGTCGTTCACGCCGGAGCACGACTTCTCGTTTTGTAAAAGGCACCTCAAATAAATTTCAAAAGTGCCATCCTCAACGACAAAAGGGAGCAAATGGTCAAGTCTGATCCGAAAAGTAGTTCTTGTGGACCTGACAATAGTCGGCACACACACACAATGACTTGGCAAAAGTCCCATATAAAAATTCGTGACACACGAGCAGGGGCATGATAAATAAACATTTACAGTTGTTGGGGCTAAAACACTTTTTCTCAGAATGCGTGCAGCTCCCGCGAGAGGAAAAGTTGTCAAATAGCCTCTTTTTATATCGTTTATTCGAAAAGAATTTTTCTTGTATTGCTGTTTTTGGGCTTGTGCAAGACGTGCCTTCTTCATTGTCAGCCGAATTTCCACGCTGGTAATTTCGTACAATTAAATTATTAGTGAATGCGACGTCGTGGCCTGTGTGAATTTTCGGTTACTTGATGGTTTTTCGGGGCCATTTGTTCCATTCGGGGAAAACTCGGCCTGTCGGTGCGTGAAAGGCCGGTTTGAGAAAAAAGAAAAGTCACGCATTTCATTCGAATCTGCATACAGTCGGTGCATCTCCCTTATTACAATCTTTCGCTCCGATCTCGCGGAAGAGTTGTCGAGTCACTTCTATTTGCTCTTTTCTGTCAGTCAAAAAATCATTAATAATTTTATTTGATATAACGTATGTGAATGTGTTGAACGGACACGCATTGAAATAGTTGTTTTGATCTCGTAAACAAAAAGGGCATTCAAACGAAAAGGGCGCCGGTTTAATTAATAAACATGTCAGCACTTTTGACCAGCTAGAGAAAGGAGACGCAGAACGATAATTGCTCCCAGCTGCCATGTATGCGCACATAGAAAGATGCATCTCTAAGAAATTGTGTTATTCAAATCACTGTCTCGTCATCATCATCGCTGGACCATGACGATTCTAGTTTCTAGTATGACCTGTCCCACATCAACAAGTGAATAATGCAAGTGTCATAAAAAAATGCTGTTATAACGATTCTCAGCAATGAACAAAAGCCAAGCCTGAAAAACTCGTTTCAGGTTCCAATAATTTATCTAAAATTAAAAAAGGGTAATTTTTTTAATGGATATTAATATAGAAATATTAATATCCATTTAATGAAATTTAGAATATAATCTGCATTAATAAAGTTTTGTCCCTTGGAACGGATCTCTTTAATTTTTTTTCTTTTTACCATCTACTTATGGAGTAAATACGCTATTTTTTTTCCAATTTTTGCTTCACTATTTTAAATTGGCTTTGATAAGTTGAAGCGCAGATGTGGTTTCCTACAATCTTTTTTAAACAATATATATTGTAGGTGAAATTTTAATGTGTTCATAGTGTATTTAAGATTGCAGAGAATAAATACACAAAATTTAGGGAAAATGATATAAAAATAAATAATAAAAAAATGTGAAAAATATATTTTTTTTCTTAATTAGTTTTTTAATTTCATGCAACATTTAAATTTTTTTTCCATTGAATTAAAAATTTTCAATGCATAGAAAGTACTTCTGGTATTTTCTCACGGTGTCATGGAACACATGGTCCTTTTCGATTGTGATCATTGCTGGATGGAACACCTCACAGGCGTAACTTGCTTGATATGTTTCTCTCATTTTTTGCTGCCTCTGATTAGCTTTAGTTGTTCCGTAATTAACCTGCAAACCAGCAGGAGCTCTAATCCGACGAGCAATGAACAAGCAATAAAACGAGACATCTTTATTGCGTAATAATCGCATTATTAAACGCGCATTCATTGTACCGATGCGGAGAGAGATAAAAAAAAATGTGTCGACTTTCTCACCGGCGAATTTAATACGATTTGTTTCGGAAAAAACTTATTAATCTGCGTAACTTTGAACAAACAATTTATCTTTCTATTTGTTGGTGAGTAGTATTGAAAAAATAACAACCCTTATTAGTTGCTTTTTTCCTGCGAGGGGTGGCTGCTCGCTCGGCTTCCCCTAAGACACACAATTGCACGTGTTTTTGTCGAGGAGAAAAAAGACGTGCGGAGTCAAAAGTGCCGCGATATAATTTGAAACCGAGAGTGCTTTTCAAGCTAGGGCGGAAGAACGCTCGAATTGAAGGTAATGATGATCTGGTCGGCGAGCGAAAAGTTTCACTTTCGCAGCTGCCTTGCTCAACTATTATAGGCACGGGTAGCAAAATTTCTCCCAAAAATATCTGATGCAGTGGATTGTTACCAAGATGAGTAATGATTTGAACTCTTCCTCTTCTTTATAAAATGCCGAGGCGGATGTTGTGATGCAAGCAAAGCACAAGTGTCAAGCCACACATTGAAAACATTTTGCTTTCGTTTCCACACGACAAGCTGCACTAGGCGGAAATTTCTATTTGGGGCGTGAAATATGATATTTGTCACAACTAGAGAGACGTAAAAATTTTTATTACCATGAATTTTTGCTTTTCGGGTACACAATAAGTTAATTTTTACAGAAAAAATCAACAAAAATCATTTTAAAAATCAAGGACAAATTTCCTTTCATAAAAATACTATTTTTTTTTTAAATGTGTATTTTTCCTTCTAAATTTTTTTCTTATTTGTCAATACCAGTCTCAGTTTTAAAGTTTAAACTTGACCTGGCGGAAAGCTTTTGCATCTCCGCTCAGTATTTTTGCTCAGCACAATAGAACGAGCACGTTTTATTTAATAACAAAAAGGATTGAAATCAGTGTCGCGTGAAGTGATCGTGCAGAGCGAAACGCATCAAGACCGGTGTTGTTTGTTGTCAAAAGTTTTCCAGCACCGGGTGACAAATCCCTTCATTCAGGGCATGATAACATAAGGTGGACGCCACACGTCATTGCCGCGAAATTCTAGAGGAGATGTGGAATATAATGACAACAAATATCTCTGCTGCAGTTCTTTGGCAGCCTCCAATTTTGGTCGAATTAAAAACATGAATAGTTATCTCTAACCACCGGGGGGCGCGACAGCTCGGAATTTCATCTCTATTATGCTCCATCAATCATGCTCTAAGCAGAATCGGTTAAGCCCAAATCCGAAACAGCTTTATGTGAAAAGATAGGAATCGTTGAAAAAAAATCTACATTTCTTTTTACAAAAATTCACTTTATAAGGTTAAATTTAGCATTAATATCCTCACAATGCGTTTGTTTATCAACTCAAAAATGTTCATCCACGCAGCATAATTATGCTCCTAAGGCAGCCTCAAGTTGTTTATAAGTATTTTCGACTGAAAGAAAATTAGATTGGAAATAAACCATAATTAGTTCATGATGCCCATACCAAATTCCTGATGACTTTTTTGGCACTGTAGAAGTTTAGCTCTATCAGTTTTAGCTGCAGCATCGCCTCCCTTTTTCGCCGCTTTTACATTCTTCGCTGTGTTAGATTTTCCTTTTTTTAATCGGAGTTGGTACCGATCCTCCAAGGCTTGTGCTGAGATTGGAAAGTTCCAAAAACTTTTGCGGTCGGCATCGGCATGCGAAATCACCACAAATATAATAAATACGAAGAAAACACTGAAAATTTCACTTCTAATATTTTCCCAATGTGTAATAACGAACTACTCACCATCCTTTTAGCTCCATCGTTATAACTCTACTTAGCATTACGAGTAAACGACTGCAGGCCTATAAATGAAGTTATCGTAGAATTAATGGAGCAGAGATATCAATTTACTAATCAGAAACTATAAACAGCCAGACGTGGTGCATAATACCGACAATTTGCGTGCTGCATTTCTGGAAAAAAAAAATTGTGAATGTTAATTTCATAATGGTGAATAAAAACAAAAAATACAATCGCAATTAATTTTATTTATTACATATTACATTTTTCATAATCTTACTCGCATAGAGAGTATTAATTTATAAAATTTAATTGATTAGCAAACTTTGAAGGTGTAAATAGTATGATCACAAATATATTCAGGAAATAATGCTGTTAAAAATATAAAAAATTAATTTTTTTTACAAATTATTTATTTTATTGCCTATATAACATTTTATAGGGCAATAAGTTTAAAAGAAAACAAAACAATTAATTTTTTTTAATAATGACGTAAAAATACGAATATATATTTATTGGTATAATTCTAATGTTTAATTATTCTGTGGATGTGGCTCGGAACCACACCAATATCTTGATATTCAGTCCAATCATCTGAGGACGCATCAGCCAACAACGCCACTAGTCCTTACACAAACCATTTATGAGAATCTCCAATAATTGTGCTAGATACTTTTCTGAAATGCAACAAGATCAGGAAGATTAACTTCATTTATTTTAAAATTTAACATACCTTTTAAAGTGACAGTAGAAGCCTCCCGAAATTTCTGCTTAAGCTGAATTTCGCGATCTTGATTATTTGAAATGCTTTCATTTTTCCCTACAGTTGGTGCTTGCGGTGTTGTAAATGAACTTGGACTCAAGCTGGGGTTGTCTCCATCGCCACTCCCGGTTTCTTCAAAATCCGATGTTGTCGTCGTAGAGGGTTGCACTGTGGCACTTTCAGTGGTTGTGAGAACTAGAATGGTTGTAGGTCCTTCAGTGGTTTGGGGTGTTTGAGGGGTAGTGGACTCTTCAGTAGTTGGGTTTTGAGGGGTAGTGGGATCTTCAGTGTTTTGGGTTTGAGGGGTAGTGGGATCTTCAGTGGTTGGGGTTTGAGGGGTAGTGGGCTCTTCAGTGGTTGGGGTTTGAGGGGTTGTGGGCTCTTCTGTAGTTGGGGTTTGAGGGGTATTGGGATCTTCAGTGGTTTGGGCTTGAGGGGTAGTGGGCTCTTCAGTGGTTGGGGTTTGAGGGGTGGTGGGCTGTTCAGTGTTTTGGGTATGAGGGGTAGTGGGCTCTTCAGTGTTTTGGGTTTGAGGGGTAGTGGGCTCTTCAGTGGTTGGGGTTTGAGGGGTTGTGGGCTCTTCTGTAGTTGGGGTTTGAGGGGTATTGGGATCTTCAGTGGTTTGGGCTTGAGGGGTAGTGGGCTCTTCAGTGGTTGGGGTTTGAGGGGTGGTGGGCTGTTCAGTGTTTTGGGTATGAGGGGTAGTGGGATCTTCAGTGGTTGGGGTTTGAGGGGTTGTGGGCTCTTCAGTAGTTGGGTTTTGAGGGGTAGTGGGATCTTCAGTGGTTGGGGTTTGAGGGGTAGTGGGCTGTTCAGTGGTTGGGGTTTGAGGGGTAGTGGGATCTTCAGTGGTTGGGGTTTGAGGGGTTGTGGGCTCTTCAGTAGTTGGGTTTTGAGGGGTAGTGGGCTCTTCAGTGGTTGGGGTTGTTAGAGGGGTGGTGGGCCCTTCAGCAGTTAGGGGCGTTTGAAGGGTAGTAGGTCCTTCAGTTGATATGGGTGTTAAAGTAGGTGTTTCATTGTGAGTTGTTACCGCAGGTGTTTGCTCTGTTGCTCTTTTAGTAGTTGGGTCATCTGAAGAGATGGATGATGAATCGGAGGATGACGACGAAGAGTCAGAGGATGACGAAGACGAGTCGGAGGACGACGAAGACGAGTCGGAGGAGGACGAAGACGAGTCGGAGGACGACGATGACGAGTCGGAGGACGACGATGACGAGTCGGAGGACGACGCAGACGAGCCGGAGGACGACGAAGACGAGTCAGAGGATGATGACGAGCCGGAGGATGACGAAGATGAATCTGAAGATGAATCAGAGGACGAAGAAAATGATGATGATGATGACTCGGAGGAGGAGGATGAATCTGAGGACGAAGAATATGAGGATGATGATATTGATGTCACAGAATTGAATTGTTCCGAATCATTAATGGCTGAATTGGACCTTGCTTCTCGAATGTCATGTCCAATAAAATCTCCATTTTTATTTATTTTAGTTACATGATATTTTTTATAATTCCTATTATCATTTGTGTTCGTATCTTCATCATTTTCCTTCTTATTGTTCCCATTTTTCGACACCTTATATCCATTACCATATGATTCTTGTCCAAGAGCAAGCACGATGATGGTAATAAATAAAAATATCAGTATGCACCTGCAAATACAAAACATTAGATTTCAAGCTTTGCGTATTACCTTAAGAAACGGCATTGAAACAATTTTGTAATAAGAAGATGGACTAAATTATAAAAAAAAAAACCGGTCTCAAAATGCATAGTTTACAATTGAGGAGAAGTAATTTGAATTTTTCTTTCGGTAAAATTTATATTGATTTCTCGACTTTTTTTGATAGGCAAATGAGGATTTTACTTAATATTTTTAGTTTATGTTCTTTCAAATTTTTTCAAAATAGCACCTAAATTCAAATTTTTTACTGATTATATTTTTGTTCAGACAGCATAAATTAAATTAATATATGCACGTAATAATATTGTATGAACTTAAATTACCGTGTTTCCATCGTTGCAAACAGGAGTATCTCTGCAAACTTCCTTCCTTTACACAGCAATAATTGAATTGAACTTAAATTTATATTAGTGTCACGTATATTTTCTATTATCTCAAATATCTTGCATTTAGAGCATAAAATCTACTTATCGCTGTTTGAAAAATATTTTTGTTTCAAGCATGCTGTTTGTGAGGATATAAATTAAAAATTAATTTTGTTCCAAAGCTCATGTCATAATAGGGTGTTGTGTTTATATAAACTATAAATATTGTGTGTACAAATTTTTTTAATTTAGAGTTTTCTTATTATTATTAAATAGCAAAATATCGCTCAAAAATAATAAATATCCTAAAATTATTTAAATTGTGTAAAAATGTTAGAGAATAGAACTTTAAATCTTTTTGATTTGTTTCCTTAAATTCTTTCACAAGTTTCCCATTGTGTCATATAATGAAAGACTATTTTTATTCGCATTCAATTATTTAGATAATTTATTATTCAATATTTGTGGACCCAGAAACTAGACATCGATCATAAATTTTCCTCTTCGCGCGTATTCGCGCCTCTCATTCATTGATTTCTGCATTGCATCAATTTTTTTATAAATTTTTTCAAAATTGAATTGAAATCATCATCTGAAAAAGTTTTTAAATATCATAATAAACACTTAAATTCCAAATTTATAATACCTGTTATCTGTTTTGTCTTCGTGGCCTTCGTGCTGTCTTTATTCATCCCTTTCCTTCCTCGTCCACGTTTATTGCCAGCGCGTAAATCTGCAGCCAATAGCGTATCGATATTTGGAGTTATAGGCACCCAAGATTGAAGCTCTTTAGGCCAAAAATCGCTCAGTGCCATGGTACCAACGATTATGATTGGCATCAAAATGAGAATTATGCAACTATAATTATAAAACAAACAAAAAATCAAATTAGGCATATATTGTTCTCAAAATTTATAGTTGCACTCACATTTTCATAGCGGAAGTGAACAGAAGGTATAGACTATTTCAGTTTGATAAACGAATTGCGTCTCTTTGACTGCGAGAATCAAAGTCAACTGAAGTACATATGTCGGTTGATAGTATGTGACAGAATGCTCAAACATGCTGACCTAAAAAATTTTGTTTGTGTTTTTCTTCTCTGCTTGATGTTCGCACAAGTGATAAAAAACTTGATATGAGCTTCATTTCATTTTGACGGAAATTCAATATTTGCAAATAATTTGATTGATAATTACACGAAAAAAAATTAATGAAAGAATCAGATTTAAAATATTTATTCCAATATCCTTCTGCGCATAATTGAGCTGTAAGCTAATCTCAACCAATGGCTTCAGTTAAACCTAATCCATAATCCACTTTCACCAAATCAGTCGCATTGACGAAATTCTTCCTTTTCGGATTCACAAATTTATTTCCTTTGATCAATCTTGGCACAAAAAACGGCATCGCGACCCCCTAATGCGGTTCAGCCTCAGTGGTCATCCAAACAGATCCATTCATATAAAATCAAACAACATCCGGCCGTGTCATATGGAATAGCACAGCCAACCCTATTGGATGCAATTTTATATCGGTGTTACCTTACAAAGTACTCACTCACTCATGCCCCCAAGGGAAAATCTATTTATGGGCGCAGCAATGAAAAAGGAATATAATGTTTCCACGCACATTGCCACCCTGGTACGTTTTGAGGGTTTGTGCACAATGTGAGCGAGGAGGAATTCACCGCGCGCCGGCTGGATAAATAAACTGGCATCTCGGCCGCGCATACAAGTACAAGGGACGAATTTCAATGCATTTTTTCACTGTTGTGTGTGCAAACTTGAAAATTGTATTACCCATTGCGAAGGAGCGCTCTGCTTTTGTTGCGATCTCCTCCGTTTCGTTTTCATTCATTCCTCTTTTCACTTTCCATGCTGCTGAGGTCACCTTTTAAATACTCATTTCTGGATATATATATTTAAACTATTTATGTACAATACCTCGGCATGTGGTGTAAAAGGCCAGTTTCCGCATATACATTATGCTTTCTGCCTCCCTTTACAAGTGATTCTGAATTATTTCCAATATCTTATATAAAGATCTGGACCAGGTTAGGTAAATAAATATAAAGCAGATGCTGCGTGTGAATCTGTGAATGTTGGTCAAATATTTGGCTCTTTTGTGACCATCAATTCAAAGCAAAAAATTTGTCTGTTGCGCTTTTCCCGCTTTTAAATATTTTATTTTAAGATTATTCCACGCGGCCTGATTAACTTGTTGCTACATGAAAAGTCGGTCTCTGAAGTGGAATAATATACCCTCTCATGGCGAGAGGGAAACATTATTCAAATAAATAATTCACCCCCTGTGTGTGCTGCTCTTGGACCCTCTTGGTTTTTATTTGGTTTCTTTTATTACCAAGATTAATTGCTTCGATTGCCCAGTTGTGCATAAACAACAAAAAGTAACCGGCTTCGGAACTATTTCTTTCAACACTTGACGACGTTTTACTGCATTCATTACATCTGAAATGACGCCACATCATCAGCACTATAGAAATAGTAAAAAGAGACAATAAAACCTCTCGAATTTCTTGTTGATACAAAGGAGTGGAAAAGGGGAGTTGTTTGATAGCAAACCATAGTAACTGCTTTTATCCCTTGTTACATTCTTTAATTCCTTAATTCCCAGCAGTGAAAATATTTTACGGAGAAAAATTTTATACAGTTTCAAAGCTTTCATTCCCACAGATAATCATGTAGGGTTTGTAGGAGCTAACAGATGTAAATAAATAATATATTAAGAAGTTGTAAGTTTAAAAAAAAAACTATTATTCCATATGATAAATTAATCGAAAACTGAAACATAATTCAAACAATTGAAGTTCAGTAGTTAAGGCATGCATTGTTATTTTTGTGGTTTGCATTTATATTTTATGGAATTAAAAACAGTGTCAAAGAAAATTGGTATAATATTAATCTCACATCAGCAAATACAATTTTTTTTTCAAAACATTGCCATGAAAAATTATATTCACAAATATTGCTCATATCAATACTAAAAAGTGTATTTAAAAAATCTTATCATCGTGATTTTATCACGATAATTATAAAATTTAAATGATATTTTTTTTTTTATCAAAAATAATTTATTACTCTAAGCTCTGGTAATCTAGTTTCTCAATTTTTTATAAATTTAATGAATACTGCACAATGAAATATTTTTCCTTTATCTTTAATAATACTTTTCCCATCACAAAAAATTTTGAAATATTATTATTTATGAAATTT
Organism: Neocloeon triangulifer; assembly: GCF_031216515.1. Lineage (NCBI taxonomy): Eukaryota > Metazoa > Arthropoda > Insecta > Ephemeroptera > Baetidae > Neocloeon > Neocloeon triangulifer. The sequence goes on along the minus strand of NW_026775554.1, from coordinate 5,748,776 downwards.
AACTTTCTCGGCAGTTCATTATAAAAATTCAATTCCACTTAATTTTATTGCTGCTCGTTTCCCTACAATTTCCTTATCGCCATAAATCATCTCGTCGTTCAATTAATAGAATGAGCGTTTACACTCCCTCACTTAATCAACGCTTCAAGCATCCTTCATGTGAATAAATGTGAGCGCAAATGTCACGGTCGCGAAACGGAACATGAAAAGCAGAAAAGTATAATCCTGTTGCAAGGGCATCATCAGACCGGATTACGGGCCACGCATACAAAAGCAGGATAAAATGATAGAGGGATGAGATCATAATGCATACAGCAGCCAAAAAAAGCAGCTAGCGCAGCAACCAGACAACCCCAAATTTTAATCTCTCTTTAACTTCTTTAGCGTCTGCAGACACCTGCGTGTCACTACATCCATTTGTCACTCGCCACTTGAGGGATTTGATGAAGGTTTATTCCAAAGGGTACCTTTCATATTAATTTTTTATTCATATAAACCTATAAAAGAGTCACTCGGTGGAAATTTTATATTGTAGCCGTAAAATCGCTCTCCAACTTTTCTCCACAAAGTGGCCGCAGGGTGGCATCGCTCCACACTAAGGGGTTATAATTATTATTATTTTTAAAATTACTATACGCCTCTTCGAAATAAATATATTTATAAGATCGGTTCTAGAAACTGTCATACAAAAATTCGCCACGATCCCTTTTGCTCCTGGCAGTTAGTTATATTGTGTTTTTTTTTTATCGCACGGTCATCTGCGCAAGCATCAGGTATAAGAGAGATTAAAAATAATTGGTCCCTCTGCTGAAGATTGAACAGGTTACCGAAAACCGCAGCGAGCAAATCGTATTAGTTATCGGTGGTCGTTTATCAAATGTCACTCACACTCGAACGCCTCTCTTAATTCAATTAAAAAATCTGTCACTGATTGAAACCTTGCCTTAGAAATGCGATTTAATATCGTCGGCGTGGCCAATTCAGGTACCGTTTCTTAAAGTTATTTTTAGCACAAGATATTGCACATAATTAATTAGTTAAGAAAATATAGAGTCCTGTTATATTTGATGATAATAAAAATTAAAAACTGTTGGAGAAAGAAAACCTTTTTTATATTTCTGTAAATTTTACAATATAATTAACACATAAAATGTTTTGGAATTTATGATAGTACAATTAATTTCCTTCTGTTCTGATTCAAAAGGCTGATTTTTAATACAAGAAAACTGTACTAATTCGCTCAAGCAGATTTTTTCAAGATATTATGATTAATATCAAATTCAATCAAAAATTGAATATTCAATTGAATATTCATATTTTTGTAAAATAAGATATTAATCAATAAGTTCATTATTTCATAGCCGCTTTTTTGAAATAGACTATTATATTTATTTTAAAATTGGAAGTACAAACTTCCACTTTCAAGCTAAATTCTTTATGAAAATTAAATATATTTAAAAGCTCAAATCCGCTACTTATTGTAAGCTTCATTTCAGTATAATAGACCGCGTGTTCTTTTCTCTCTTGGACCCCCTGCCGGGCCCAAATGATGGACACAGGAAGTTGCCCCGGCGGTTTCTACAAAGCGAGATGCAAGAAAAACACTCGAGTTAGACAAGGGCCGAAAAAGAGGCGGGCGACCACCCTTAAGAAAACGAACCTCAGGTGCTCCGCTTTTACATCCATTTAGGCCGTACATGTGTATTAGCGGCACATTGTGTTTGAACACATTTTCCTAAAATCTCATCTATTTGCGAGGCGCACAAAAGGTGACGGCCTGCACCCACCCCAGTGCAGCCACCCCCGGGGCAACCCGTTCGAGTAAATAATAATATTATATTCAGTGGCCACACGACAGCTTGAGACGTTTGAAAGGGAAGACGCCAGCAGCGGCAGCATTCGTCTTGTGTGGCTCTTGAGACGACAGGCTTGACAGCAGAAAGGGTTGCGCGCGGCCGCTAATCTCGTCCTTTTGATCTGCTTTACCTCGCAAGAGAAATTTGGTGTTTGTTCATGGACATCTAAAAACGGTACAAAACATTTGTCCTTAAGCAAAAATAAAATTTTGATGGTTAATTTAAGAATAAATCAAAATAGATAGAACTCAGTGTAACTGAAAAATTTATTGCAATTTCAATGCATGTTTTATGATAAGTTTAGTGTAGTTCTTCATGGCAGTTGTAACCTTGTAATAAAATTATTCAATATTTAGTCTGCTGTGTAAATTTTGAAAAATCTATTTAAGAAAACAATGGCAAAACTTTAGTCAAATAAGAAAACATTAACAAAATAATTATATAAAAATTGCTTAAAAAATTTATTTTGAATGGGTTTATTGCTTTTCTGTAACAGTTATTTTAATTTATTATTATTAAATTGCTGTGTAAAAAAACTATTAACCTCATTAAAGAAGTATTCAGCAGTTCCTTAATCCGTTTAAGTGCCACTCTTCAACCAGTTGCAAAGTTCGAGTATTATTTCCAAGCTAATCATAAATTTGCTGAATATGTCAGATTTTCTAAAAGGACTTTACCTGTGTGTACATATCGTAACCAAAGAAGAAGATATTTGAAACTTCTCATATAATAATTCTCTCTAATATTCCATTTTTCTAGAAATATTTCCCGTTGCCTTATATATGTTTTGTGAACTGATTTTAAATGTTATTTTTCATATTTGATCACCATGAGTGAATGCATTGGCCATCAAGATACACTTGTAAAAAATCACAGCGAAGCATAAATTTTCTCTTTAAAAAATTACGTCCTGTTTGAAACCTTCGCCTATTATTTATGAATACGGCACGTGAATTGTTATATATTTGCATTTTTTTTACCGTGTCGTGACACAAAGAGAGAGGATGCAGCCGAGCTTTTTACGCAATTTCGCCAGTTTTCTGGTAATCCGGCGTGATGTAAAGGATTATCGGAGAGCAGATGCGCGCACCTTTCCATTTTTCTCACACTGCGCGAGTCCGGAATGCCATTGTTGCGCGCTCCGTTCAAAAGAAGCACCACTTTTTTACTCGTTTTCAATCACTCGGGGGTGCGTTATTTTTTAGTGAAAAACGGGAAATCGTTCGTGTGACAGTGACATAGGTGGTGAGGGGTATCAAATGATCAAAGATCTGGAAATTGATAAGCCACCTGTGAATAGGCCTTGAGAATATAGCATTTTATAATGCATCAAAGGAGCTGCCGAGGGATGAATCTATTTTCAAAACTCTTCGTTAAATTTGCCTCTTTTTTCTGGCGCAACCACCCTCTCATTTTTGGGGTTTGATTGTGAAGTAGCGCTGACAAAATATCAAGGAGATGCCTCCGCATTGAAGAGGTCCTTATTTATTGGTTTTGAAAAAAAATCTGCGCAGCTGTCAGAAAATAATTAATAAAAAAATGACAAATAATTTAGAGGATATTAAAACCTAGTCTTTGTTAAAAAGTGCTTTTACTTTTGCCGTTTCCCTTCTCTTTCTGGCGGTCTAAACGCCTGAGGGTTAATGCAACACCGCTTCACACTTATGCGCTTCCGCAGGGGAGAATTTCAGGGGCTCATCCAAGAACTGAAATTTGAGAAAGACAGCAATTAATGATTTGCGATTTGCTTAAAATGAAATTGCCTTAAAAAATTTTCAAGGTTGTTTTTTGTTAAATTTTTTACATAATTTTTCATTTCAAAATATTCCTACTTTTAAAGTGAACAAAATTTCCACTTTCTTGGTTTGGAGTGATTCCATCAAGGTCTGACACGAAGGTACTCGTTGGGTATTATCAAAAGGAAAAGGGTTATTTGGAACAATAAAATGCCTTGGGCGGAAAAGCATTTTGATAAAAAAAAAGGCAATTAGAGTTTCCCCGTTTTTATCAGTTGACAGCCGGATGTAAATTTTATGTTTTCAAAATTTAAAAAAGACAGAATGGTTTTCTTCTAAAATGTTTAAATTTTATTAAATTAATAAAAATTCACGGGTCAACTTTTATTCCGGTTTTTCCTGAGATCCAGCCCAAAAAACTGGAGACCCTGGAATATCCGGTGGGCGAATTCTGGCAAGATTTTGCAGAGCCAAAAGATACAACGCCTATTATGGTTTCCTTTCCATCTGTACCCTTGTAGGTCAGCGAACCACCACTGTCCCCCTTTTTGAAAATCATATCAATTAGTAAGAGGTGATTTAAAAAAAGTGCTATACTCCGCAAATCGTTTTTGAGGAACTGGTAGAAGTGCAAATCACCGACGATCGAATGTAATAAAAACCGTAGACACTTGCACATTTCACGTTTGTGACTGTGTTGAGCGTGACGTAGTTCAAGTCTGTGTTAGCGAGTCCACCTAAATTAATCTCGGATTTCAGGATTACTTAATTATTAAAATTTTTTCTTACTGGGTGTTTTTCCATAACCACTGGCAGTTACCTTTATGTTAGCAAACGATTTTTTTGCGTCCGAAATTTTTGGCAATTTCACGGCGTTGATATAAGAGTCTAATTTTTACTTTTGTTTGGATTTTAAGTATTAAATTTAAATAAATAAATCCATACTGAATGTGTATGCCTTGGGGATTTTAATGAGTGCGACGTCGTTTGCCAGATCAATCGAGTTGTAAAATTCGTGCACTATTGTTGTGATGGATGTTTGCATAACTTCGCCCGCTTCATTTGACAATCGGTTAACTCCGCCGGCAGTCACCACTATTCTTTTAGATCTTTTTGCGAATTATAGGCTGGTTGAAAAAAGGAATTTAGAAGAAATTTGATTACTTGTAAACGCAATGGGCCGCAGTCAGAACCCAGATGGGGGAAATGATTGATCCACCACACAACCACGTGTCATCAATGTGCAAATACACCTGCCACGGAATCATTTCCTGAGTTGCTTTTGCTCCGCCGATTATTTGGCTTTGTACTAACTTTGCAGCCTGTCCAGCATTAACTTATATTAAGAAAACAAAAATATAATTTAGAAATATCCTGAAGTTGATTTTTACAAATGAAATGTATAAAATTCATATATTGTATCATATAATGTATTCACAATTGTAATTAATTATTGTAGTTCTACTTGAAAAAATATTTATCTCCTATAGGCTGGTTGTTAGAATTTGTAAACGCTTAAATGGCAAATTAAGAAGTAAAATATTTTAAAAATATCCATAAGTTAATTTTAGCAAATGAAATTATATAAAATTATGCGGAATTTCATATATTGTATTCACAATTGTAATGAATTTTTTTTTCAGGGCTACTTGAAAAATATTAATCTCCTATCTGATGTTTCTGTGAAATGAATTTGTAGCAAATGTAATTTTATTTGAATTTTTTCCATAATTACTGTCCCTTTTATAATAATAAGCGTGAACACAATATTTTTTTTTTTAATACAGGGAAGCAGACCGCTGGTCACCATTTGAGATCAGTTGTCTTTTCTATTTTTTTCATCAAAGTCAATTTTTTATCCTACCGTTTTGAGGTTTTTTCCCTCTTGGTGTAAAATCCAGCCTAGGTTTGCTTCTTGGGTCCTTTTCGAATATCGATAGCTCCGTTTTAGTGATTTTGGTCTTGTTTGCGTTACGATCTCTCATTATCATTTTCAATGCTCTAGGCGTATTAAAACTGGCTTGCTGAATTGAAAGTCAATATTGATTTAAAATAATTAAAATATTCTGCATTTTTTTTTTACCTGGCTCAAGGAAATTCCGGCCAAAAGGACGAGCAGTACAACTGGGACGGCGTTCATTTTGAAACTGACTTTCACTTTTTTTAAATGTCAACACGCGCTAACAAAAAACGTATTTTATTAAATGGGCCATTAAACAGACAAGTGCGATTCTGTAGTTAATTTTTTTTTTTAAATTTACTTTCAATTTTATATTTTAATGCTTTGTCAAGAATATCACATTCAAAGAAACAACCCTTTCTCTTCCATTTTTTTTTTCAATTATATTCAAAGAAAGAAGTATCAAATGTGCTTTGACTTCATTTTTCTTGGACAAATTTTATTTTTAAACCTAAATAATTATTTGATAGAGAATTCAGAAATTTGTTTTGCTTGATTTCCCCTGATTTTATATTTTCTTACTAATGTATTAATTTTTTTAATGATAACCTTTTTCTCTTGGCCTCTAATTACCTATTTTGGCGTTAAAATTCAAATATCGTATTAATTAATAGTTTTGTTCATAACAATAGTAATCCACATGATTTTCCTCATAAATTCTTTTTAAACTGAATATAAACCATTTAGCACTCTTTTAACACCCATTTAATCCAAAATGATTCGCACTGTCACGTTATTTTTTCTTTGTAGCTGCTTCTTCTAGTCATCTTCACCATGTTCTTTCTAAATGAATGATCTTCTGAAATTCCGATTTATTTGGATAAATTTTCAAACCAAACAAGATTCATTGAAACTTTTAGAAGATTAATTTTATTTCAAACATGTTTGATTCGTCTCAAGAAAAGCAATCAAAAGTAAATGGGTAAAACAAATCGTTGATCTTCCGACTGTGACCTTTTATTTTTTAAGGTCTTATTTGAATGTTTGTTGCACTCGAGATGTTCCCGAGGTACGAAGGGACTCTGGTCAATCCACTGGGATATTTGATGCACCATAAAGAACCAAAGGACACAATCCCCAGTAATGTGAATTTCCCATCTGCTTCTTTCACGAATTTTCGCCGAACATAGTCGTATTTTTGTTTCAATTTATTTCAATTGTAAATAAATTTATTTTTAAAACTTTTATTATTAGGTGACTTTGATATTTGTAGAGTTCGAAATGAATCTAAGGTAGGAACGAACTCTGGTGTAGCCATTTGGGTAATTGGCGCAGGTCACAGCTCCGAAAGAAACGACACCATAAACTCTGTACAGTTTGTCGGTGCCCATTTTCACCGCTGCTTCTCCACTGTCTCCCTTTATCAATGCTTAATTGAAATTTCTAATCAGAAAAAGAGCTTTATTATTTATACTAACGCCACAGATTGCTTTGGTGTTGTGCGCGGCCGTGCAAAACATGCTAGGAAAAATATTCGAAGCGCCGAAAACTTTGGCACAGTCCGAGTTCTTTATCACTTTCAGCGTGACGTACATCAAGTAGGGGCTCACAGAGCCGTCTAAAATTATTATTATTTTTGTCAATACAATTTCACTGAAACGTTAAATTTTTACTTATTGATGTTAAGCCATATCCTGAAACCATAACGTTGTCACCGACCTGAAGTACTTCTTTCAACTTAGGCAACAGAACTGCGTTTCTGTACTTTGCTAAATTGGTTAAAAATGAGCATTTTAACTATTACACGGTGATATAAAAAAATTTTAAGAGGAAAGTTTAAATTAGTTTGAAGTATATTTTAAGTCTTACTGAAAACAAAATCCACATCACAAAAAATCAGTGCTATGTCATTCTGCAAAGTGTCGTGATTGTAATTTGGATGAACAATAGCCCTGCTTGGAGTCTGTACGTTCTCCCCAGTCTCGTTCAAATTTAATCGGTTTATTCCTCCAGCATCAACGATAAAATTACTAGCGCTAATTTTTAAATAAATAAAATAAAATTTAATACAAATAGTAAAAATAAAAAATACCCGTAACAGCAGTGGCCGGCTGTCAAGACCCATTTTTCAGAAATCAGAGTTCCACCACACATCCACATAAAGTCAACGTAAATCAAAACTTGCCATGGAATTTGCATAGGTATCGCCTCATTCCCTCCTAATACCAAATCCTCTGTGGGTATTTCTTGGTCATTTAATTGGCCAGCATTTGCTAAAATTAAAATATAATTTTCTTTTTCTTTTTTTTTCGGAAATTAATTGATCAACTAAAACTCACCCGGCGTTGTGTTTTTTCCTTTCTGATACCTACCCAAGCTTGGGCGGTTGAATTTTGTTTTGATCCGGGCATTTCTTTGAATTGCCAATACTCGGCTTCGAAACATAGTATAGTTATTTTTTGTCTCTGCTATCACCTTTCAAGATCTTTCTTAATTGATATTGAACAAGACTTAAATAATATCTGACCTGTAGCATAGAAGAAAAAACGACGCAAATGGTTATGAAATGCACATACATCATTCACTGTCCTTCATACAACTAGTGCGAAACGATTGTGAGCCAAATGTCACCATCTGTTATCTCTTTGCCAACGCAAATAGAGTAAGCTCTATGCGCTCTATTGCAACAGTATATTATGCATATTTATAGTATTTTATTATGGGCTCGGAAATTATTTAAATAAATACAAAGGCGCAAATCTTGTAGCATTTTGATGAAACGTCAAATTTTGTATTGAATTTTTCCAATCAGAATCTCGGAATTGTTAAAATAATTATTTTTAAAATTCTTAAAGAAAGTTTATAATTTCATTTTTGATGACTCTAGACTTCCAAAATGTCATGTTTTTTCTTATTTTTACTGAGGTTAACTTATTCCAAGAATATAATTAAAAAATATATTGTGTGATGTTATTTACCTTCTTAGTAATCGTTTATTGAAATCAATTTTCATTAACTTTAATATTAGTCTGGCTTGAAATCCAGCCAAGAAAACTAGTGACTCTGGTGAAGCCTGCTGGAGACTCTGTACATATGTCTCCACTGAAAGACACTATTCCAATCAGGACGTGACCGTCAGCTCGTTTTTGAACCAATGGCCCGCCGCTATCTCCCTGTTAATAAACAAAAATGGAAATTCACAATTTGTAATAATTGTCATTTGTTGAATTATATCGTACGCTGCAAATTTGCTTGAAATCATACTTTGCTGTGCAAATGTTCGTAGAAGGAATTGGAGCGCCAAAACTATTTGAACAAGCCGTGTTTGATATGACCTTGACATCAATAAAACTCAAGTAATTGCTTGCAGGTCCGGCTATGAGAAAATTAATTAATATTAGAAAATAACAAAGTATAAAAAAAAATAAACAGCATTAATTCAAATTTTTTTTAAAAAAAAAAGCAGTACTGGTTAAGCATTTTCTTAAAAAAAAAAAAAAAAAAAAACAGTTTTTTGTTCAATTAATTTTAAAAATCAGATTAAAATGAATTACTGTTTCGTGTCATGCCATAGCCACTGACGGTCAGCAATGCATTGACAAATGTTTTACTCGCCTCAGCCATACTTGGGAGTTTGATGAAGAAAATGTTAGTGCCTGTATTAAGTATTGCTGTTATAAGTAAATTTTTATAAGATTTGCACAACACGGACTCAAGGTATATGGGTTTGGCAGCTTAATGAGTCCAATATCATTTGTGATGTTTGTTGCATCGTAGGCTTCATGCACAATTGCTTCCGTTGACGTTTGCACAATTTCGCCGGTCTCATTTGACGTGATGTCAATGCCACCGGCACTGATTACGAAAGAAGTACCTCTGAAAATATTTTTGTATATTAATTTTATTTTTTAGGTTTGGCAAGATGTCCGTGTATTAGTCCGTAAGCAGACTTTAAAGGCAAGTGAATAAAAATTCTTATTTATTAATTATTATATTTTTTATGTTTTAAAATTCAACTCAATTGAAGTATTTTAAAAGTGTATAAAATATAAAATATTTGTTAAAAAAAATTTACCCATCCACACAATGTGCGGCTGTTACAACCCAATTTTTGGAGATAATTGATCCTCCACAAACCCAGCTGTCATCAGCATTAAGATGAATTTGCCATGGGAATTTCTTTTGCTGTGCTTTCCTGCCGCCAATAATTTGCTTCTCAATTGCACCTGAAAATAAGTATTTATTTCTCTTTCATCCAGAAAATGGCCAAATTCGAACCAGTTTGCGGTTCTTTTCCAGTAGGCTTGAAATCCAGCTTGGGTGTGTTGATTGCTCTATTCTGGCTCGCAGTTAAAACAAATTTTTTTGCTCCAGAAATCTTAGGACGGATGTTGCGTTTGAAAGTCAAGGCTGAGATCTAAATGGTTAATGTTAAAACAGTATTCGTCAGGAAAAATCATAATATTGTATACTTTTAAAACAAAAAGAGAAAGTACAATTAAAAAACATGACTTCAAAAGAACAGGCATAGTTTTGCACTATTCGCAAAAGCTGCGCCGTTATGGTTCAGTTTCCGCTTTGCATGCACAGAACGAAAACGTGCGTCATTTCAAAACTTTCCATCCGGGAAAGCAAAGGATCGACTTTCAACTTCCAATAAAATTTCCATGGTCCAACTTGACTGTGACCCAAATTCAGTAATAAGTAATAATTTGTGTCGACCTATATCTATATAATTTCAACTCGGCACGTAACCACGTTAGATTTTTAAACACGTAACGCAATAAATTATTTCAGATTTGTCAGACCTTTTTCTTAACGTTCTGTATTATTATTCTATTAATACTTTCCTTCATAAAACTATTCTATTCCAAGAAGAAATCTAGTATAAATATTAATAATAAATTGCAATTAAATGGGTTAGTATATAACGATGCAAATTCCAACATTTTCTTTTCTGAAGAACGTTTTTTGGGAAAAGAGTAAAGAATCCTTTCTTTTTTGTAAAATGCAAATTGATGGTGACACATTTCAGTGATAAGAGTCGTATATCCAAATGTGATAATAAAAAGGACTCTAGGAGATGCCACGTAAAACTTCTATGATGTTCTTCAATGCAGAGTTAGTTAATATTTCACTCTTTATTTCAGTAAAAAATTTAATATTTACTATATCTAACGCCACATAAGCACCGCAGTATCAAAATTAAGTCCTGTTGTGTCCGATAGCCAACAAATGGACTTAACTATAGCAAAGAAGCTTGGTAATTGTTGAAGAAAATCCATGCTCCGAAGCTGATAATCCAAATCTAGGGTATAATTATGGTATTACCGATTTGAATGGTCAAGCTGTCTCCCTATTCGAACGGAAAAACACAAAGGAGTAAAATTTATCAAGAAATTTCATAATTTGGGAACTATTTGGTGATGAAATGTTCAAAACAAAAAAGACTCTTTAAAACTTTCGGAAAATTCATTATATTTCAAACGTGATTGATTCGTCCCAAGTAAAGCAATCAAAAGTCAAACGGTAAACGAATCAAGAATCTTCCGCTTTTGACCTTTTGGTTTTCAAGGTCTAATTTGAATGTTTGTTACATTCGAAATGTATCCAACGTATGAAGGGACTCTGGTGAATCCAGAGGGATTTTGGTTGCAAGATGACGAAGAACCATATGACACAACTCCCAGTAATGTGAATTTCCCATCTGCCTCTTTGTATACCATTGGACCACCGCTATCCCCCTGAGAATAATATTTATTTAATTATTAATTGTTAAAAAGAAATATCATTTTTAAACATATACACTGCATGTCGATTTATCTGGATAGGCGGCAGTACAGATTGTTGTTGACAGAACATATCTGCTTCCATACTTTTTCATACACTGGGCATTTGAAATAGTTAACAAGCTCACAAACTTAAGGACATTGCTTGGTGCAGCGGCTGTAAAAATATTTCATAAAAATCTATGTGTAGATATTTATAGTTCTCATTTTACTGTTAGAAGTTTTTCCATATCCACTCACAGTGATGTTTGTACCAACAAACGTGTTGGTCGCGTCCGACGTTTTTGGAAGGCGAATTACATTTACAAAGTCATCTGAATTAAAATTTTAGATTAACTTTAAGACAAATATTGAATTACCTAGTGTGAAAGGTGATGAGAATTGCAAAAATGCAATATCATTTGCCAAAGTTCCTGAATTAAAATTAGGGTGCGTAAATCCTTTGGCAGCTGTGGCCATTTGTTCCCCTGTCTCTGTGTTGCTGCTCCGGCTGATGCCTCCCACATTCACCACCCAAGTACTAAAGCTAATCGCAGCATATTTCAGTTAATTTTAACCTGAAAAATTTTCTTACCCTGATACGCAATGTCCAGCAGTGACCACATAAGTTGCAGAAATCAGACTCCCACCGCAAAGGTAAGAACTGTCAATTGACACTTGCGCTTGCCACGGGAACTGTTTTTGAGCAGCATTTTGGCCACCGATTATTTGATCCTTGATTTTCACATTTGAAACGCCAGCCGAGCCTGAAATAATTTATAATTAATTAAAAAAACTTCTACCTTAGTTTTGTCTCACTTGGTTGAGCAATATTTCCAATAGGAATGGAATCTAACTTTGGTCTATTATTTTTGTTCTTGATGTAATTCTGTACTTCCTGTTTTGAGACTTTCACCACCGGCCATTCCTTGAACAAAGACTGCAAATTGCCAATGGCATCGTCACCTTTCACCTTGAAAACGAATATTAGTATTTGCTTGGCTGAGGAACACAGAAATTACCCAAAAAGAAATAATTATGAGAACAAGAGAAACTGTAAATTTCAACATGTTGTCTGTTCTGAAGAAGGTTATTTTTTGAAAGCGGAAAGAATCCTTATTTTTGTGAAATGCAGACTGTTGGTGACTTAATTCAGTGATAAGAGTCGTATAATCAAATGTGATAATAAAAAAGACCCTTGGGGTCGCCATGTTCTTCAATGTTCTTCAATGAGGAGTTCCTTATTATTTAATTTTTAATTGCAATAAAAAAATATACTATTTACTAAAAATAATGCCACGCGAGGGAGAAATTAAATCATATTCAATTTCAGCACCGCAGTATCAAAATTAAGTCTTGTTTTTTTTCCCGATAGCGTAACCATAAAGGACGGCACTGTAGCGAAGCAGCTGGTAATTGTAATCAATTAAATACGTCAACGGCCCTCCGCTGGCACCCTGGTCAAAGCGATAGTCACAAACGAGTAGCAAAAAATTTCATTACTTGATAAATTTAATTGGTGATAATTTATAAATCAAATAACATTTTTTAAACTCTCGGAAAATTCATTTTATTGCAAACGTGTTTGATTCGTCCCAAGAAAAGCAATCAAAAATGAAAAGGTTAACGAATCGTGAATCTTCCGATTTTGACCTTTTATTTTTTAAGGTCTGATTTGAATGTTAGTTACATTTGAAATGTATCCAACGTATGAAGGGACTCTAGTGAAACCAGTGGGATTTTGGTTGCATGATGACGAAGATCCATAGGACACAATTCCGAGTAAAGTGAATTTCCCATCTGCCTCTTTATATACCATTGGACCACCGCTATCCCCCTGAGATAATTATTCATTTATTTTTTTTCAATAATAATATAATTTTGAAATATATACATTGCATGTCGATTTATCTGGATAGGCGGCAGTACAGATTGTTGTTGACAGAACATATCTGCTTCCATACTTTTGCATACACTGGGCATTTGAAATAGTTAACAAGCTCACAAACATAAGGGCATTGCTTGGCCCAGCAGCTGTAAAAATTAAACGTAAGAAATATTATTCAAGATATGTTTCAGTTTTTATTTTACTGTTAGAAGTTTTTCCATATCCACTCACAGTGACGGTAGTACCAACAAAACTGTTGGTCGCGTCCGACGTTTTTGGAAGGCGAATTACATTTACAAAGTCATCTGAATTAAATTAATTAGATTAACTTATAGACAAATATTGAATTACCTAGTGTGAAAGGTGATGAGAATTGCAAAAATGCAATATCATTTGCCAAAGTCCCTGAATTAAAATTAGGGTGTGTAAACCCTTTGGCAGCTGTAGCCCTTTGTTCCCCTGTCTCTGTGTTGCTGCTCCTGCTGATGCCTCCAATATACACCACCCAAGTACTAAAGCTAATCTCGCAGTATATTTCAGTTAATTTTAACCTGAAAATTTTTTCTTACCCTGATACGCAATGTCCAGCAGTGACCACGAAATTTGTGGAAATCAGACTTCCACCGCAGAGATACGAATTGTCAATTGACACTTGTGCTTGCCACGGGAACTGTTTTTGAGCTGCATTCTGGCCGCCGATTATTTGATCCTTGATTTTCACATTTGAAACGCCAGCCGAGCCTGAAATTAATGAATTATTATTAAACAAAAAAAAAATCTACCTTGTCTCACTTGGTTGAGCAACATTTCCCTTTGGAACGGAATCTAACTTAGGCCTATTATTTTTTTCCCTGATGTATTTCTCAACTTCCTTTTTTGAGACTTTCACCACCGGCCATTCCTTGAACAAAGACTGCAAATCGCTAATTGCATCGTCACCTTTCACCTTGAAAACGAATATTAGTATTTGCTTGGCTGAGGAACGCAGAAATTACCCCAAATAATATAGTTATGAGGACAAGAGAAATTGTAAATTTCAACATGTTGACTTTTCAGAAGAAACCTTTTTTGTGAAAGCGGAAAGAAACCTGCCTTGGGTAAAATGCAGACTTTTGGTGACGCACTTTCCTGATAAGAGTCGTACAATCAAAAAGCCCATTGGGGTTGCCAAGTACATAAAACTTCACAGTTTTTCAACGTAGAGACTTTAATTACTTTATTTTTGTATGCTATCTTTATCCATATAGAGGAATAAATAAATTATAATTTTTCTTTTTAAGCATCAGTATCAAAATTTTAGTGATGTTGTGTCCGACAGCCAACCCAAAAAGGACGTCACTCTAGTAAAGCAGCTGGGGTAATTGTTGCAGGAAATCGATGCCCCGAAACTGACGATCCCAATCTGGTATAAAACATTTCCGATTAGAGCAGTCAACGGACCTCCGCTGTCACCCTGTCCAAATGAAAAGTCACAACGTGCAAAATGTATCAAGAAATTGCTAACATTGCAAGTTGCCTTGACTGGGTCAGCGACTGTGCAAATGATTTTTGACGTCACTTTTTCCACACCAAACACACCGGCCGCGACAGTATTGTTCCCAACCACAAGCCCAACACGCATCAAAAAATCACTCGCATTCCCTCCTGAAATTTATTTTGTCAATAATTAAACTTTAATTTTTAAAATAATAAATATTTCACACTGGTTGAGGTGAGTCCATATCCACTGGCAGTGACGTTTTGGTTCACAAACGATTGGTTGGCTAGATTCACGCTAGGTATTTTTATAACTTGAATTGTTTGTGCTGAAATTTCCGTTCAGTTTTATTTAATTGTGAAAAATTTTCAAATTTAAAACAGTAAAATGATTGCAACTTGAATGTTAAAAAATTATGATTTACTATAAAGGAAATATGAATCTCGAGATCAATTAATTAAAGAGTGCAAAAGGGGGTCTGGTGGGAAAATTTTCTCATTATCAAACGCCCTAAAGTTTTTAATTTTTTTAGAATGCCGATAAATCTGATTTTTTCAAGTTTTGCATTGAGTTAATTCACTAGTAAGAACGTTGGTCAATATAAACCAATAATATTCTAATTGTTATAAGTTTAAAAAAAATACATATTAATATGATTTACAAAGTGTAACTGGTCTCAGCAGTTTGATGCATGCAATGTCGTTCTGCAAAGTAATTGAGTTGTATTGTGGATGTGCAATGGAAACATTTGTCTCAGCTATGTATTCCCCTGTTTCATTTACACTTCGCTGGATTCCTCCTATTGAGATGATAAAAGTAGTGCAACTGTAAAATTAGGTATAGTAATTATTAATTGCATTCCTCTGTACAAGAATTTTTATTAACTGCTGTAAAAATGTTTTTATATTTTAGGTGTTTTAATATGCGTGTTTGCATTAATAGACATACGCAATACAGAGCTCACTCATTATTATTATTATCTTGTTTTGAATTGTAAGTAAATTGTTGAAATAATTTTTATTTTGAAATTAGAGTTTTTATAATTAGAGTGACATGTACGAAATAGACATGAGAAACTTCATTTGCTGTCCGCGATCTTCAAATTTATTATTGACTATTTTATTTTCAATAATTATGTTTTTTATTAATGAACTTCGATGTCCCTTGAAGCTTTTAATCAATACTTACTTTATAACGCAATGTGCAGCGGTCAAAACCCACTGGTTACTTATTAACGATCCTCCACAGAGCCATCTGCCCTTGCAAATTATGAGAGCTTGGTAAGGCACAGCACCAGTGGTTGCCTTATCACCACCCACTGCTCATTCTACATGAAAATTACTGCACTATTACAGATTAAATACATACATATCGTTTTTGCAGTTCGTGAATTTTTTGGTTGAGGTTTTTTGCGTAGAGGCGATGTTTTATAGTCCACGGTAAAAATGGGCATGTATTTGCTCAAAGTATCCAAACTTTCGTTTTTGATGCCGGTGTTAACCTGTTTAAAACTAAGGCTCGCAGCATTTGCTAAATCAGTGGCCAAAGAATTAATGCTCTTAGCTGCAGCATTTGCCTGACAACATAGTAAATTTTGGTATTTTGTCTCAAATCAATTTGAAATTACCTGTAAAAATAAGCAGATATTGCCGAGAAAAAGCATCAAGAACTTTACCATCTTCACAAGACGACGCCTCTATACGTAACTAGGCATGAAGTCTTGCGTATGACGCAATTTTTTGTTTATCGCTCTGACCTGAATTCTTGCTGTTTGTATTTTAAAAATCGGCACACATGAGAGATTCTTTTGAATTTATATTTTAAATATTATTTATTTTATTTTGAGCGAGCGATGATTGAAAGCATTGTTTTTCAAGTTTTGTGTTCACAGTGAAACAACACAAGAAAGAAAAATATTTATTAATAGAAACTGCATGTACTAAAGAACATTATGTAAAAAAGCGCAATGAAATTTTTTAATAGCCGTAATTGGTATTTACTATAGAAATGAGGATTTTTAGCTTATACGCAGATTCTGCTTATTCACTAACTTTTAAACTAAATCTTTTATTTTTTGCACTTTCTATACCCATCAATATAGCTGTTTTTTTTTATGGAATATTTTATTTTAAAAATTTATTTTTAGAGTTCAATTCTTTTCCGATTCATTCAATCCTATAAAAATAACGGTTCACTTACTTTGTGAGAGAGACAGGGGCTGGCTATGCTACCTTCTCGACTCTCATGCCACGCTGGTTGCCTGCTCACTCTAGCCCGCAGGTTGGAAGAGAGGGCAAACAGGTTTTTCGCCTCTATTTTGTCAACTGGGTGGCCGCCGAATTTTTATAATAGAGTTCTTTCTCATTACATGCGAATGCATTAGTCAAAGGCAAAAACTACGCGTGTGTCCTAACTGCGCTCGCTCGTTTTACTGGCCATTTATTTTTATTTCGCGTTTTTTTCCTCACGTGAATGGTAGCAGTCTCGAGAGTTGTAAAACCTGAAGACGTTCCTTTCAAGATATATATTCACTCAATGTGTGTGGCAAGGCAGAAATTGACCAATTTATAAGTAATTTTTATTATCTTCGTCGCCTGAATTTCTCAGAAAACGGTTCTGGCAAGGTCTTGAATTAACTTATCTTAAAATTAAAAATAATCATCAATAAAAATTCGTCAAATTTATTTACACATTTGATTTAACTTTTGGATATTATTACATTGAAACATAGTTACGTTGGTGGCACTACTTTAGGCTAGAAAATAAAAAAATTTCGTAAAATTGATTTTAGAATAAAAGGTTTTTGAACCATAAATTTTGCCTGATAATTTCTAGATTTTTAAAGAAAACTAAAATTTTCATTCTTAAATTTTAACTATTTTTGGTTCAGCTGTTTTATATTATTTTTCTTTAACACAGTTTTTATACCTTCAAAGGTATAATATTTAAATTTAAAAATCATGTACAACGAAAATAAGTAGTTCAAGATTATGAAGGATTTGAAATGCTGATCGATGAAATGAGGGGGTTATTGATCATTCATTGATGGATGGTCAAGTAAATCGAGGCTGCAGGTGGCTTGGTCGGAGCAACAATTGGGTGCAGTTCTTTCTTTCGTTGCTGCTTTCAATGAGAAAATAAATCCACGGCTGACTTTCATGACCGCCGAGCAAACAAACTGCTGCCCGGCGCGCGCTATCTTTTCCCAGAGCGCACGTTTTACACGGCTCGTTAAGCCGAACACGCTGGACCATCAATCTGAGCGCAAGAGAGAGAAAGAGGCAGAGGCTGCCGAGCTCCCGCAGAAGTTCAATAGCAGAGCATCTCTTTCCTTGCTGAAATTAATCTCGATAACTTTGAACCTGCTGGATTTTTTGGCTCTTGTTTAACTCATGCTCTTGATAAGACATACGACCAGCATAGATTGTATTAAGAAAAATTTGAATCGTATTTTTGGTATTAATTTTATTATTTTCGTTACTTGGCAGAGACAGGATTTGTGCAATAATTTCATTTTAAATTTAATTTTTAGAGTTAAAATTCTTATTAAAAATAGAAAATTTTAATGCTTCGCCAAAAGTTAGGTGCGATGAATAAAAATCTTAGTCTGGTTGCTTTCAGTCGATAAAATTTGTTGTAGGGCTTATTTTTAATGCTTTAATTGATAAAATTTCTTTTTGGATTATGCTTGGTTGTGAATTTAAATAATATATCAATTATTGAATTAATGCTAAGAGTGATTTGAGCTATAATGGAAATATTGATTTTTTTAATTTATAAAATTCTAATTTGACCTATATTCCCACAATATTGCAATACAAGCAGTGAGCGTTTCAATGGAGGAAATTTGGCAGTATCAGATGATAGAAAATATTAAACTTTTTTTGTTTATTTAAATAATACAATGCAGGGCAAAAAGTTCTGTTGAAGAGACAGCATCATATTTGTTTAATTGATAATTTTTGAGAAATATGTTAAGCTATTTTTTGATAAGATTTTATTTTCTGGTTTAGTGAACAGTAATTATAAAATATACCCTACAATGTTTTTCAAATCATATACATACATTTCGCAAAAAAATTATCAATGGGAATCGATCGTCAAATTTAAATTTATAAAAATCATAACAAATATTACAATAAATTCAAATTTCCTTTCTGTCCATCTGAATTTCAGGTATTCTTGAAAAAACATTTACAGATACACATTGCCATTTCTATAATTCATAATTAAAATAAAAAAATACAATTCATCAGGAAAATGCATATTACTTTTGAAAAGTTTACTTCAGCATGATTCTGAAATAGATCATTTGTATAAGGCAAAGCTCTTAAATATTGGAAATGAATAGATCGGGCTTTTCCTCGTTGCAGAAAAATTGTTTTTATTCAAAAAACACAAATGGCTCTACCAGTTCGAAAATTGAAAATATTGTTTCAATTTCAACGTTCACCCTCTTTGACCCTCTTACTTGAATAAATCGTATACTTGGATCTAAAAATTTCATTCAAACCACCGCCCAAACTTGTATATGAGGCTATAATTTAATTGCACATTTTATAATTTGAGTGCGTGTTCCACGTTCCAAGATGGGAATAACAGAAAGCTGGAGATAACCTGCGAGCGCTCGGAGCGACTTGTATTATATATTTTTTTCTATTATGTACTCGGGAGGAAAGATCAATCGGCGCAGTGGAGCACGAGATTTATTTATTCGCGTCTTGGGTTGGCGGGTGCGCCCCTGCCCTGCCTGGCTGCTCACGGCGCGGCAATGATAATTAAAGCCGCATTCCTCGAGCGCACATTTGAATGAGCCGAGCGGCGAGACGTGACCCGAGAAGCGGCTCCCACGCACCTTATATGCATGCACGTCGTATGTACGAGTAAGCGAGTGCTGCTGAAAATAATAATAAATATCAAAATCAAACACACGCGCCTCTCGCTCTTTGTCTTTCGCTCTAATCAATCGCGCTCATATTGTCATTCACGCATCATGACTTGCAAGGGAGAGAGGAAAAAATTTAAGTGCACAATTTCTTCCTTTCTTTTTACCTTCGACGTTTTTCACGTCTCGTTGTTATGCACCAGTGTGCTTATTAGTCCCGCAGCACCGCTTTGAATTTATTTATGTTTAATGAAGGACGTCAACCTTGGGGCTCTTCAAAACAACTAAATATTATGCCATTTTTTTTACTAAAATTGAAATATATAGCATTAATCTCAATTAAAATATTATATTATTATTATTATCTATACTACTCAAGTCATACAAAAAAAAAATTCAATATAGAATAATGTAATTCATTTCCAGTGTATCTAAAAAAAATTATATTTTAAACCATTAAATATCAAATTCTTTCCAGAAAAATTTATGGTTTTGATCTTTTAGAATTAATCTTTTTTTTTATAACATAATTTTAAATTTCAATATATCCACAGAGTTACTATCAATTTTATACAAATAATTGACGATTTTGAATCTTCTATAATTTAAACTCATGAATAATCCCATTTATTTTTCATTTCGCAAAAAATAATTTGCAAAAAATCAACTTTCAGTTATGTGAGGTTAAATTAAATGTTTTTTTAATTTAATTTAATGCATCTTAGTATCAATGATTCCCCTAATTATATAAAAAAAATTTGTAACATTTAATTTTCCATAGAAATAAAGCTTTGTTTTTAATGGTTTTTCCCCAGAAATTTTCAATATCAGAGATAGAAAAAAAATTTATAAGTTAATAATTTAAAAATAGAGCTTTTGCTGAACTGAAGAGTCCTTAAAGTACGAAACGGAATGAGGCGTGGGTCGTTGGGCATGAAAGTATCACGAGATCGTCCTCTACTCCTGCACTAACTCAGAAGTCGTTGCGAGAGGAAGAATAAAATATCACTTGCGCGCATAATTGTGCTCACTCGTTATGTGCATGAGCTGAATATGTCTGCATGCAATGCAAAAGCTCAGTCGCGCAGGGAGCGACAGACACAGATAATCTTGCAGTGATGCATCCGTAAATAAGCTCACCCTCGGTGCACTCGAGTGTTGATGTGCATGGCTGCATGCATAAATAGATTACAAACAATACATCTCAATCGCTCATGCATCTTTTATCACGAAGCCGCCGTTTCCTGCCCATGCATATGGCAGTCCATTCAATCAACTTCTCACGTGAGCTGCTGTGACTTGCTGAATTGGCTTTCGAATACATTAAACAAAAGTTATAATAGTTAAAATAACGTAAGCGATCAATTAGATAAAAATGTAAAATTATAAATTTAAAAATCTTCTAATCGTAAAAATTGAAATATTGTAAATTTCTTTAGATAGTTCCCTTCTTGAGAGAAATTGATTTTAAAAGTGATGTTTAGAAATAAATTATTTCTTGTTATTCCAAAAGTGTTGGTTAGTGAAACCAGTAGACCGCAGGTTGCATTTTAGGGTCAGTTGTCGTTATATTTTTTAATTTGTGGTAAGAAAAATTGATTTTTTTTTACCATTTGTATGAATCAAAAGCTTGTTCTTAATATAATAATATAGTAACAGTAACTCCAAAGCTCCTTTTTCATGAGAATTTTGACTCAAAATTATTCAGGACTTGACCACACAATAATAGATTTGTAAAATAATCATAGTTAATTTACAAATGTGGGGGACATCTAATTTTAAGAATGTTTAAGGAAATGGAGCTTTAGAATATGATATTTTCTGATAAAGTAGATTTTTTTGTTTTGAAAATACATTGGCACCTAAAGTTTGCAACAAAAATAAGATTACCCTCCTCTAACTTTGACTGTCATCTTGACATGAACTAAATTTATTTTAAATACAAATTTAATTTTTTAAATATTTGATAATCAAATTAGTCTTAAATATAAATAAAATTATTCGCCGAAAATTAATATGATATTTAACATAAATATTTATTATCAAATTATATTTTTTCAATTAAAAAAAGGATAATTATTTTTAAGAAATCGACATTAAGTATTAATTGAGCTATTATAATTTTTAAGTTTAATGTTGTTAAAATTGCTCAATTCCATTGCAAATAATTATTCTAAAAAACGACTGAATTGCCTACCCTTCTTTTCCTGGTACAAGTCATTGACAATGACCGAGAAATTGCAAAAAGCGAACTCATTTTTAATGCAGTGAAGCGATGCGAGCGCTTTTTACGCGGCGCAAGTGAAATAATATAAAAAAGCGCTACAAATAATTTTCGTTATCGTCTCGTGTAAATCGGCTGGATGAATGAAAGAAGACCTTTGGAGCGTGACGCCGACGACGGTCGGTCGGGTGGCCGACGGACGAACGGCAACAGGTGGCTCTGCGGCGACGGTTCACTTCTCCCATATAAGCATTGTTTTGCGCTATGGGAACTTTCCCTTGAGACCGACGCCCTGCCTCCTTTTTGTCCACTTATTTTCGCCCTGCACGCTCGTTTCCTCTGAAAACGGTCTCTGTCCATCCGTCCCTCCGACCTGCACCTGATCGCGCACGCAAATTCCCCCACCTGCTGCGAGAGTTCTGTACGGCCACGTGTGTCTTCAGTTGCTCGTCCTTTATTTATAAATGTAGATTTTGTCAATTTATTATTTTTTTTATTCTCAATCAACGGAAATATTTAATTAATATAGGAAAATCTTTGGTTTTAATACGGCTTCTTCATTATAAAAAGTAAATAATCTATGATAATCTATAAAAGAATTTGAAATTTTTGAACAAGGAAAATATAGTGTACTTCATAAAAAAAAATCTTCTCATAAAAATAAGTAAATCCTTGCATTTAGCTTTTAAATCCAAAGAGTGTGGTTCTAAGTAAGATTGTTTGATTGTAAACCATTATTAAACAATAAAATTCTTTCTTTTTCCCATTAAATACATTTTTCTAGCTAAAACTAAAACGTAGGAAAAATATTGTATGACAATAAATTTATTGTCTGTTTATATAAAGCTATCTAAATTTTTAATATTTAGAAATATAAAATAATGCAGTTCATATATGTCTTGCCCTTTATCTTAAAATTAGAAATGAAACATTTTACTAGACTCGCAATGTCAACACTGATATAATTTGGTAACTTCTTGATTCTTTGACTGCAGGTCACTCTCTTTAATATAAATGGGAAATAATTTTTAAATGCCAGAGTATTCCAGCAGATGATTTTTTTTTTTTTTTTTTTTTCATGCCGTGAGTAATTATTAAAAGTTTGTTATTTTGAAAATGAGAATTGATATTGGGATACTTTCCCTTATTTTAAGACTATTATATTTTTGAAAATCTATTACATGATTCATCTATAGGAGAAAATCAAGTTAAACGTTGGGAATGGGAAATAACTGAAAATTGGTCCTATCAAACATTTTAAATTCCACCAAATGACAGTTTTGTAATTAAAGTAGCATTAATACAAAAACAGAGGTAAATATTTAAAGTGATATAATTCTGGGTATAATTAAAAACTCGTTCTCACAGCAGCTCCGCGGCAAAATCTGTCTGGACGATAACCAAATATCTCTCGTTTTACAACAGGAAATCCTGCACACACCAAGAAGGAATCCAAGGAGATTATTTTTCCCCCGAGCCAGCTCTACACATACACTGATATAAATTAGCATAATCCGCGCCACACACGGCGCGAGATCTTTCGCAACTTCTTTATTATTATTTGCGGCGCGCTGCTGAATGAAAACGGATTGTTGTTTGTTCGGCCGGGCGGCACATTGTGATGAAAAACGGCCTCTGAGGCAAGGTGGACCCTTTTTGTTGAAAATGCACGCGGACAAAGGAATGAAAAGCGGCGGAGAGTGCGCGAAAAGCAGCGATGCTGGGTGTCGGTCACGCGCTTGCTCATTTCCATCGCGATATATATTCCTGCAGCTCGTGTGCGCGTCGAGCATCAATAACTCGCCGACGTGTGCGACTGCCCATGAGAAAGAAATCCGTGCTGAATGCAATTGCAAAATGAATTATTTTCATTCTCTAAATTAAAAATATGTACCAAGTAATGTTTTTTTAAACTATAATTTATTTTGTGCTAATTAACTAAATTTTCTGTCTGTTGTTAGTTTGCTTTTTCTTTTTGCAGTTTAAACAATTTTTTTTTTTAATTTTATGGTTGTTAATTTTATCTACCTTTTTGCACGAAATTATTGCAAAAAAATTAATTGGTTAATAAGTAAATTATTGTGGAACAAAATAATACCATCTGTTATAATATTGCTGATACTACCGAGATTTAAAAAAACCCCATCCGCCGCAGTGAGTCTCTGTTGATTTTATTCAGTCTTATTCTTATTAATGGCAAGTGAGCTCCATATTTCATGAAAATAAAAATAAGCAGCCCAAAAATAAAGAATACTTCCTTGAAAATTTATTCAATTTATGCTAAACTTTATTGCGTCAGTTTTCCTCCGGAAGGATGCACAAAAAAATTATATTAAATAGTTTTTCACTTGAATTAAATCTAAAATATTATATTTTTGCATTCCACGCCGCGTTCGGGCCACAGCAGACAGCACCCCATATGAAATTTTGCAGTACTCCATTTTCAGTTAATCACATTTTAGCCTTTTAATTTAATTAATTTGAAAAAAGAGGTAATCACTGAACTCTGTGTTTAACCAATTTTTCAGTGTTTAAATTTAACAGTTTGGCGGAGAAAAGAAATTTTTTTTGCATTGGAGATTTTGAGCATTTATTTTAGTATTGTTGTTTCAATATTTCATTTTCAAATCAGCCAGAGAAAGATTTTGCACCTCTCTGTTTGTTTATTTATTAATTTTTTTATTATTTTTTTTTTTCAAAATTAGCATTCCATTGAAAATGAACGTGAGAAAAGCGCAACGCACGATTTGAGAATCACCAAACAACACCATATTTTATGCATGTGTAATAACACAGAACCGCGTGCTGTGCATTTTACACGAATTATGAAATTAGTTCCAGCACCACCTCCCAATAAAAGTTGGTCCAACAGGGGACCATCGTATATTAATTCCACGCACACAGTGTACGCAGGTGGAAATTGTAAAATTCTGTGTGAGAAAAAATGAAGCGTGATGAATTCGGCGGGAATACGCGGTGACCCCGGCGACCCCTCCGGAGGGCGCTCGTGAAAGTTTCATCCGCCGGCAATTAGGCCCGCGGAGAACGAGAGAGCGATGATTTTATCTGGTCGTGTTCGGACCATCAAAAGAGAAGAGGTGCTGCATCAAAAGGCCTCCGGGTCTGCGCCGCCTGAGAGGCACCTAGCCCGCGGCCGCAAAGGTCACGGGCGCCAGTCACGCCGGCACGCCCTTCCGAGCCCCGTGACCTGACCCCAAAGAAAGAGCTAGGAGTGTGTAAATGTGCAGTGTCTGTTGCAATTCATTTTTATCAATCAAGAATAAAGGGGCGTGAGAATTTTTTTAAGTCAAATCTTCACGTGTTGAACAGGCAAATTTGCATAGTTAATTAAAATATTTAATTTTTTCTATCAAAATTGATACCAATGAGTAGGAGTTTTCCCATACTGAAATGAATTTAAATTTATAAAATAAGTGTGTGCTCTTTTATTTCAACAACAGTTATTTATTTACTAATTTATTAGTTTGCTACACTTTTATAATATTTATTATTTTGCTTTTTATTTTCCATGCGCACCTTTTGTATTAAAAATTATGTATTCTTATATGTATTTTTATATAAAACAATCCAGTGAATTCATTTTACCCGTGTTCAACAAATTTACCATTATTTACTGATTTTGCAAAGTGATGAGAAAATATTAATAAAATTAATAACCAAATTTACAAATTTAATTTGATATAAAAGATCAATAATAACAATTTCAACTTTTCAAAATTTAAAATTTTTTAAACTAAAACTCTTTTTTTTAATTGAAAAAAATGTGGATAGAAAATTCTATTGACCATATTATTGTCTGCATAAATGTGAATAGAATCAATTTTAATGTGCAAACAGTAAATATAAATTTTGCTTCAAAGGAAACTTGAGTATTTATAAACGGGACGAAAAAAGGTTAACAATGAAAATAAATACTATTATTTTTCTTATAATTTGATTGTTCAATGAATTATCGCCTCTGAATTTTTTGAAAAAGAATCAGCTCTAGCAATTAATTTTTCCCTTTTACTTTATGGAACTCGTAAACAAGCAAAAAACGTCAAGGATTAATTAAAACCGTCTCATATCTTTCTTCCTCTCTTTGATCCGCCTGCAGACTCGTAATTGCCTCTTGTGCGCCACACGTAGAGGGAATCTCACACCCCGCAATGAAAATAAATTGGTGGAGAGAAAAAGAGATGCCATTCTCCCGTAATTTCGGGTTGGACCTCACTCAATCAAAGGGGCAATATAAAAGTATCGAGAGCATAATTGGAGTAAAATTGCCATCCGATAAGAATCGAGGTGCGCACATTAAATTTGAAGCGCACGCTCAAAAGTCGGTCCCAATTATCGTGGAAAGCGCGCTCTCAATCAGTGCGGTCTTCGCGTCCGACTGATTTTATTTTATTTACACACATTTCTCAGCTGCAGGTGTGGAGGATACGTGGCCGCGATCATCATTTTATGGTGCCGCGAGACCAAATTCACATGAGAGGCACGCGTGCTCCAACTTTTGGGCCTAATTAGAGACGAGCTGCCGCTCCCACCAGCACTCTAAAAAACTCGGTTGAGGATAGAACTCTTGATCCACACTCTGATTGTGAGTTGTAAAATTTGGAGCAAAAACAGTGCAAGTTCTGTCTCTTTTGATTAGAATCAACTTTAGAGATGATTTTCACTAGGTCAGAATTATTATTGAAATGAATGATATTAAATTGCTCAAGCAATGTAATCACCGTTTTAATAATTAAAAAAGAGATTCTCCAATTTGAATATCAGTAAAAATTTAAAATTAATTGTCTGTTTTGACTCAAAATTGCAACTAAGAATTGTCATTAATTTGTGTTCAAAATTAGAAAAGTTTCGCATTTTTTAAAGTTGATTAAAGTTTTTAATTTAGTTTTAAAACGTACACTTCATTGATTATTTATTAAAGAAAAAGAAAGAATTTCAAAAATAAATGAATTTATATATCAATGAAAAAGCATCTCAAATTATTTAATAATTCTATTTTTTATTTTTGGTTCATTATCACGTTATATCAGTTTTTAGCTCAGAACCTTAATAATTACCAAGATATTTTTAATCAGATTATGGCATTGATAAGGCATTAAGGAGTCATAAGTATATAAATATTTCATTTTTCTTTCATTGATTTCAACTGTGGGGAAGGACAATAATAATAAATTAAAAGTGAATTTTTATGAAAGTGAAAATTTTCCAATATTTTTGTCATCTTAAATTATATCAATGCATCTTTAGATACATTTTTTTTTCAAAATACATTAAAACGAGAAAAAATATCAATAGTTAATATCCCACTCAAGTATGTAGTTATTTTGTTGCAAAACAGAGCTGTTAATCTCTGACCTGAAATCACGCTCCGTCCACGCACCTCTCAAGAAAATATATAATTATATGACCTCATACAAATTATTTTCCACTGTTTAGATCCGCAAGATGCGATTATTACTTGGCGTACATAAATAGATGGGAACATTGATTTCACACAACAAAGTTAAAACAATTTCTCTAATCCCTTCCAATCGCTAGCGGCATTCATTAAAGAATGGAACTCAGCCGCACGGCTCTTCTTCTATATGAAGATGAAACCGAGTAAAATCTGCTATGTGCTTAAAAATTGTTATAAACAAAACCATTACTTGGCGCTTCAAACCTTGGAATAACTTTTACCTTTGTCTTCACTCATTCACAATCTTGCATCAGTTTAGCATCAAGTGGCTTTAATCTTGCTCATTATAATTTGTTTTACATTAAATTTTTATGCAGAAATTGAACTACAATCATATTAATATTTAATAATTATATTATTTATAAATTTTATTTTACAAATCACAGTACATATAAAATGCAATTTTAAGAGAATATATTAAGTATTATTTGAAAAAATAAAATGAGAACAAAATAAATCATAGTAATAGAATATTCTATATATGTCTCTTTATAAACTTTTTGTTGTTGTTATTTTTCTATTTTTAATTTCGTACGTAAGAAGTAAATTTAATAATATTTGAGAAAATTATATAATTGTCTACCAATTTTGATCCAGATCAAAACAAATGCACTTAGTCAATTAATGCATCTCCTAAAATAGATTAATAATTCATTTACAAGCAATGCAGATTGTTATAATTTAATTTTAACTGGATGGGTTGGAAACTTTCTTAAGTGCGTGCCAGCGGCTTCTCGCGACTTCTCGTTTTCTTGCTCTCTCGACTACTCGCGCGCGGCGAGAGCATAAAAATCCACCCCCGTGTCAGCGGCTACACAAGTTTTATACACAAGACAGGTGAGAAAAGGAATCAGCTGGACTGCAAACATTTCCCTCGTTTTGGCGTACCTTTCATTGACGAAACTTCAATTGGTTCTATGGACTTAAATTGTGAGCTTTGCCTGCTCTGCCTATTATAACAAAAAACTCTGGTGGATTTTTTTTATCTAAAATTATTTTAAATAAATTTAAATAAATAATCAAAACTTAATCCTACAATGAGAGTGAAGAGGAAATTTTTTTTTACTTTCTGCAAATTAAAATTAGATATTGGTGAACAGTCGTTTTAAAAAGATTAAATTATTTATCTTTTATTTTCATCTTTTTATTTTGTTTCCGCATCATCAGTTAATATAATGCGACGAGGCGGACGAGGTAAAGGGTTATCTTCTTCCTGGGCCGTTTACAGACTGAAATAGAGACAAGACCGGCTTGCTTGCCTCAAGATGAACGCGTCCCAACGTGGTTTCGAGCATGCATGGATTTATTTAATAACATGGATTTATTTATAAATAAATCCATGGTTTTGGGAGGGAAAATATAAATACATTCGCAGCTGATTCGATCTCACGTGTGTTTGCTTTTTGAAATACGCGCGCTTGCTCTCTATTGGCCCGCTCACACGAGTTCCGTCCACTACGAGCCTCGCGCACGAGAAGACGACGAGAGAGCGACATAAAGTTAAACGATCTCTAACTTTATGTCAGCCCAACATAAAGTTAGAACTGGACGAGGAGCGCGCATAAGATTTTTCTCGCGACCAATGAGAGACGCGCATTTCTCGTCAAGTGACATAAGAGCATAAGAAATGAGCCGCTGGCACGCACTTTAGTAGCCCAGGAATTTTTGTTTCATAGCCCAACTAAAATTAGTAAATTTCCGATACAGCAATAATAACATTCACGCATAACAAGTCGTGCTAGAGAGTTTCGCCTGTGAATACTTCACGCTTTTCATTTTGAGAGATCGTAACTCATAACTGGTGATGCGGGGAGGTGCGCGCGCGAGGCTTACATTTAAAAACAAATTAAATTTCCCGGCGTGATTTATACACCATGATCGCACACAAAAACTCGCCTTTTTGCTTGAAAAAGCTGATAATCAAAGTGGTACGTCGACCGCCTAGCCAACGCTCGACTGCCAATAATAAATTATTCGTGTCCCGCCAACAATGTTATTAGCGGAGTTTGTATAGGGAAAAAAGAAGAAAGGAGATAATTGCCAGGCCATAATTCAATCCGCCGACTGCCCTGCACCAAATGTCTTAATTTTTGTTTTGGATAAAAGGGATAATAAATCTATAGACAAGCGGGTGCTTCTGATCAAATATTTGGACTAGAGCTTCGATAATTGGCATGCAATTTTGAGATACAACAAAAAGAGGATGGTGGTCGAAATTAGAGCAATTATGCAATTAAGTAGTAAATAAGTCACTGACTTCTTAAAAAATATCGTGTTTTGTTAAATTTATTATTAATTTTTTAAAGGAAATATCCTTTTTCCTTTGCTTTTAATTACATTTAAATTGACCTATTAATTTATTAAATTTCCTTGTGTTTTGTCAATTAAGAAATTATATGATTCACTATACAATTGTGGGGCATTTAAAGATAGTTAAGTTTGGAAATCGCCATTATTTTTTTCAATTAAGAGACAGGTGTGTTTAGTTTGGAATTTGGAATGGAATACACGTATGATGATATTTTTTTGTGGTTTTCATTTATCTTGTCCAATTTGGCGTCACGTTATATGAAAAACTCTAGTAAAATCAAAGGTTTGTCTAGACGTCTGTAAAAAACCATCACAATGAAAAATAATTTCTTCAACAGATCAGTGTGAAGATATAAGATAATTTAAAAAAAAACTTGCTGAAGATAATTTTCAATAGGTGGATCCTGATTTTATTCTTAACAATTTACATAATTCTGTAAAAAAATTAAATGTCACGCTTTTTCCCTTTAATTATTCCAAATTTTATTTATCATCTAAACCTAGATTATTTTTAAATTATTAAATTAATCTCTATTACAAATCTTTATTTCATACACAATAAATTATAAAATTTTGAATTACAAAATTTTTATTCATATTTTTAATTCACGGAAATTCAACAATTTTGTAGACACAAACCTCAGCCTTTTGCAAGAATGGTTATAAACAACAAACAAGCATTTACTCAATCAAGTGGAAAACAAGGCAGAGAAAAATTCTTAGCTGCCTCATGGTTTTGATGAGAAAAGTTAGTCACGGCCATCAAAGAGCACTCAAAACCGTCAACCTGCCTCCGCACAGCTATTTAATTTGGAAAATAAATTTCCAAAGTTGACAGCCTCTCTTTGATCGTAAAAATTTAATTTCCACCCTTTAATTAAAGACTCGTGGCAATCAAAAATATAATTTTCTCTTTCAGCCGCGGAAAGAAAACTTTTTTAAGAATTGACCTGCCGACTTTTGCTCTCCTGCATATAAGAAGGCGTTTTTTTTTCTTATCCACAACAGCTGCATTTGGCTCATAAAGCACGGGCAGTCCATCGATTAACACCGGCGAGCAGTTAAATCCCATTAGCCGCTGATAGAACATGTCGTTTTTATGTGCACGTACTTTACGATTTCGTACCCTTTTTACTGAAAATCGGCCGCCGATGGATTTTATTTACGATTTCCTATCGGCACCACCGGTGTTTAATGGACCTTTTTAAGGCAGCCACCCGCTGCTTATCGCGCACATGCATTTTATGTAGATCATAAAGCATCCCCCCGCTGAAAAAGGTGTATTTTCAAAACATCAAAATCATAAACTTTCCTGTTGCGCCTCCTTTTTTTTTCCGGCGAAATAAACTCGAACAAAAAGGTCCGATTCTCTTTTCCTTATATTTTATTGTCCAAATCTATATACCGGTGTGACCGAAGATGCGGAGAGGACCATAAATTCGACACTAAATGCCCTCTTAAATATATTTACCCGCGCGTGTGTCACCGAAAGAATATCGCCGTGATTGAGTGCCATTTTTATCGAGTCGCGCCAAACCTAAATGGACCTGCTATTTACGACTGTCTATTTTTTCCAACAAAGCCAGAGGTGTCCAAGGCACGTCCAGAAGGAGAATGACATGTGTCGTGTTTCGTCACTGTGTGTTTATTTTCATCTCTCTCCGTTTGCTATTCAACTTGTACACAGCTGCGATCACAGCTATTTTTATTTTGACATAAATAATATCATTTTTTCGTTATGTCCGAGATTCAATGAAATTTAATAATAAGTCTTTTCAGAATATAAGTTCTGATTGTGAAAGAAATCCATACACGCCTATTTTAAATCAGCTGACGTTGCAGAGCACCGGATTTTTATTATTTAAAATGAATTCTGAAACTGAAAACTAATCTTAATGAAATATTTATTGCCATCTTTTCGTCAATTTCATAAAATATTCTGGCAATAATTGAAAAAATTATGAGGTTTTTTACTCAACTGATTTATTGAAAATAAAATTATTAAAATTTTGAAGTGTTACTTGACAAAATGTATTTCAAAATTTCCATTTTAACCTGCTGGGTGAGTATGAATATAAATTGTAAATTAAATTAACATATTATTAAATAACAGTTTGAGTTGTTTACAGATATAAAAAAAATGTAATTTGTTTTTATTAGTCGGCTTATTTGTTGAACAATAGGTTATAATATAGTAATTTTCCTTTTTATTTCATTTTTGTTCTTTGAACTTGATGAATTACCAAATGATAAGATTTTATATAAAAAACTTGGCAATAAATTTTGTAAAATATTAGCCACCGTTGTTAAGATTAGACAGTAAAATTTGGCTCAATGAGCATTATGAAATTGCTGCATCCGCGTGTGAGACATTGATACTAGTTAAAAATCATCAAAAGTCTTCAAAAAAGTAAATGTATTGTCACAACGAGATGAAACTTTGAAGGCAAAAGATTTGAAAATTATAAATTATTTTATAAAAATAACTTTTAATAGAATAATTATCAACCCCGAGTAACATTATTATTTGTTGTTTTTCGGTTCAATTTGAATTACCGACAATCTTTTCCTGGCATTCGCATAGCCTTGAAAGAATTAACCAACGTCCTCCGTTTGGAACCACGTGCGATCCGCAAGATTTTTTCAGCAACAACAAAAAGCGGCTTGTGCACTCTTGCATTCAAATGAATGAAGCCGCAGTCCGATGTAATTACCCACGGATTTGGGAGGCGCGCACCAATTTTCCTATCGTTTCTGTTTGGCTGCACTCGAATGAATCGCCAGAATCGAATGGTAATTCGACGTCAAAATAAATACAAAGGCAAAAAGCTGCCGCGCGCGAGGAGCACCTGCTGCCGTCATTCAGGCGGCGTGGGTGCCCAGCTCACTCTAGCTCTGACGAAGAAAAAAAACGAGAGAGAAGACCATTCACTCTCTATACGTGTGTTTCGACCGCGATAATATAGACGCATGATTCAGCAGTCACCATCAATTACCGTTCGCCTCAATGAATTCGCCTTTTCTCGGCCAGTCATCTTGGAAAACGACATGTTCGTCACTTGCACGAAGTGAATTTTAAAACTATAACGCGCGAGTGGATTGTTTGAATGTAGAAGATGGTTGGAATTTTTTTTATAATTTAGGTGCGCAGTTCCATATTTAGTCGGCGTGTTGTGTGATTAGTCTTCAGAAAATATATTGCTTGCCAAAGAATGATCAGCTATTTTCTTAAATTTTTTCAAGGTTTTAATTCTGGTCAAAAAAGAACCACATGAAATTATGTTATTTTTTTAGTTAACGATTTACGTTTTTAATAATTGGCATTTACTCGCAACAATGTAATAAATATATTATTGTATACTTGGAGACTGTAATACTAATCAACCACTCTAAAACTCACAAATTTAAAGCAATTCTCCTCACTATTGTAACAATATCATCTTATTTTATTTACGTTTTGGAAAAATTATCCATTTCAATATTGTTGAAAATAAGATCCATTGCTTAACTTTGTTAAAAATCACATCAATTTACTCGAGTTTATTTTTATATTCAATTCGTTTGAGGAACAAATTTTTAATTTTAAATTATTTAAATATGTTTGTAACTTAATCTCCCTCTTCTACTCACATATCAGGCTGAGGTCATTGTTGTTCACAAAGATGGTTACACAAAGTATGTTCGAACACGAGTTCACGCATTACCAATAATTTTTTTCACCTTAATCTGCACACACGTTGCATTCCATTAAAACAAACGCTGAAAATTCCCAACAACGTTTTTACATTTAGCTGAGAGTCTCATTCTGAGAAGGTTAATTTTTCTCGGCGTGTCTGCCAGATTGAGCTCCATGTGCATTTAATTCATCTCCGAGAGAGTCATGCCGCACTACCAAGCATCACTGGCGGCGCATTACATTCCTCCCTATATGTATATAATTTCATTGCGCGGCACGCATATCTGCATAAACAGCTCTCAGCAGCGGCGGCGACATGTCAATACCATAAAAGTTATTGTTGCCGACGAGCCCCGCGAGCAAAATTTTACGACTGTTTGTCCTGGCTGCTGCCGACTTGCAGGCCATTAAAAGTGCAGTCTTGTAAATAAATTCACAATAATAATAATAATTTAATGAAATCGGGGAGATGCACGCCAACGATAATAACCAGAGCGCCCCATGTTATTATAATAATATGGCCTGCGAGTGATCATGCATTATGGGCTGCTCACTTTGCACCACGTCAACTTAATTACTGCAAAAAGGCGGCGGCGACTATAGAAGGTGAGAGCTGAAAATAAGTTTAGCTCTGAGCGTCGACTTAATTAAATTTAGATTTATCATATGTGCATAAATCTTGTCTAGATTAATGCCCTTTTTATAAGGCAAACTAATAATTTTTACAAACAAACGTTTCTTTGATTTTTGCTTGATTAATATTTGAATTTTGAATTATTCTCTTTTCATGTTTAATTAATATTATTAGAATTGAAGCTCGATAAATCATTCATTTTCTTTGCCCAATTTGAGCAGATTTGAGCCATCTCGGCAATCAACTTTAAACTAATTTTATCACTATTTTCATCCAATTGACGAAAGATTTATTAAAAAAAAAAAAAAAAAATGCTGAAATTCAATTGCATTATTTTGGCCAGTTTTTATTTTAAGAATGGAGATATTTTAACGCAATCTTATATTTTGCGTCTTATTTCAAGCGTTTTATATAATTTATACAAGTATGATTTATTCAATTATCTGCTGCAAGACGATTTTCATTTTCAATGATTAACGACGCAAAAGCACGCGGTCGCTCGGAGCACGCATGCGAGCGAGCATCTCTCAAAATATGCACCCGTGGCTTTTTTCCAAGATGCAGCGCAGGTAAAATTACACGCAATGATCCGCGTCGTAAATCAAAGGCGATTTCGGGGAAAGGAAGCGGTGCATCACTATATTATATTATTCTTTTCCAGCCTGTCCGCGCACCTTATTAGGATAATGAGACTGATCTGCTTCTGATGAATATTCAATTAGATCCGTCGCAAGAAAACTAAACGCTTCACCTCGCACCCGCGGCCAAATCAGCGGGGAACAATAATTATATTGTTCTGCGGTTGGCCACTGCAGTTATAATTCATTGGGCTGCCTAGCCAAGGCCTAGGAGGAAAATAATTATGCAGTTGAATAATCAAGCAGAAAATTATGTTTCATAGTTTTAAATTGAATAACATTTTGTAGAATGTGATGAACATGGAATCTTTCAAGAAAAATAATTGCGTTAGGAATTTTATCTATATTTACAAAGAAAAAATTTGTTTTTTACTAATTGATATATTACAGGCACATAGACTACATAATTATACATCATTGTAGATACAAAAAAAGCACTTATTTTTTAAAATTATATTCCAAACCTCAAAGTGTTTGAATTGAGTACTCTAGGAAAATAATCGATACATTTCCAGGCCTCCATTCTCTCGAAGATAACCAATAAAAATAAAAAATCGATCGCTTAAATTAATTTGTGAGCTTCTGATAACAATTTTGAAATTTGGTTACATCAAATTAAAGAATACTAAACATTTTCCAGAGCTGAAAAAGATTAATATTATCTAAATACATTCTATACTATTTCTCACTTTTGCATCATGTTTTTTTTAGCTTATAATTTACATAGCAAAAAGGCTTCTCCTTTTTAAGTCTATAATGGATTACTTGTTGGGAAAAATCTTCTAAAGAGGATTACTCTAAGTAAAATTATTTATCAACCAATATTTGGCATGGTCAAAATTTTTACTGTGCATTATAATCCAGATGCTTATTCCTCTCCATGAGTTACAGGATTAACAATTAATCCATTATATGAGCGAAAATTTTCTATGTGCAAGTTATTAGTATTTTAGAATTCATCACTTCAAAAAAATCCCATCGATAAATATCAGCTCGTTAATACGCGCCAAATTTCACATCTTATACCAAAAATGCTCTTTGACGCCCTGACGAGGCCTGTCATCATCATGTGCTTGACTTTTATAAACCACAAATCTTTTCTAATCCGCGAACACGAAAAATGTATTTTCCCACTGAGGAGAGGATATTCAGTCACGCGCCACCTTGGCTCGCCAATTTGATCTGCCTCGTGGCCCATCCGTCCGATCACCTGCTTTGATTTTTATTTTATAACTCGCCTCTCTCTCTCTCTCGTTCGGCACCGCGGCCTCCAAAGCAAAAACAACGTAGTATATCGCTTTTTAATGGAGGCCATTATCTATTTTAATCAGTGCGGCATCTCGTCCGTTTGACTGAATGGAATTTAAATTTCATTCTCCTTCGGGAGAGCTTTGATCTGATTACTTTAAAACCACCAGAGTGAGCAGCGTTTTAATAAGATGGGATAACAGTTCTTGGAATAAAACATCCAAATATGTTAATAATAAAGAACTCGATTTTAATTTATGCACTTTTTAATTTCCGAATTAATTAATTTTAGTATCGATAACGTGTAATAACTTTGCATTTTATGAATTTTAATGATATATCCAGG
Organism: Neocloeon triangulifer; assembly: GCF_031216515.1. Classification (NCBI taxonomy): domain Eukaryota; kingdom Metazoa; phylum Arthropoda; class Insecta; order Ephemeroptera; family Baetidae; genus Neocloeon; species Neocloeon triangulifer. Next base: position 5,712,714 of record NW_026775554.1, on the reverse strand, counting down.
TACACGTTGCTATGTTTGTTTAAATTTGAAAGCAACACTGCACTTAACAGAAAAATAAAAGTGGCCTGAAAGGAGAGACAAATTAACAATAATTTGATTTTTTTTTAAACCATTTGAGCAGAAGAAGAAAACCCATTTTTGAATAAAATCATATTATTAAAATTTATTATTTCATAAAATAGGAATGACAAATAAATATATTTATATGTATCATTTCATTTCTAAAAAAATTCACTCTAAAATATTTTCATATACATCAAAATTTACCTGTTAAAATCGCTGAAAATTCCTTATGGTGAAACCTAATATTTATACTTTCTTCTTGTCGGTGAATTCCTTCAAAGGTTTCGTGGCCCAAGTTTGTTTAGATATCTCGACATTTGATAACTTTTGGCAACAGCTTGTCGAGAGGCACATTTTCTTTTTCCTCCGAAGACCGTCAGCAGGCCGGCTAGATAAATTCTAGTCCATTTATTTGCATCAGGTCAGCGACTCTGGCCAATTCCCCATCAAAAGAGGGGCCAGTTCTGGGATTGCACCGACCGACGGTGGTCCTCTCGCATCCCAGAAAGGAAGCGGCCCATCACTGGCCCGCTAATGAACGCGCCTCTCTTGTGCATCTGATTATTTTCGAGAGAGATAGAGATGCACCTGGCGCTAGAAAAAATCTGCCGTGGAGCTAAAAGGCCCTGCGAAAGGAGCAGGAAACGCACTCTAGCGAGAGCCTTGGGCTATTTTTTGTTTTGAATTCCTTCGCGCCTGAAAGAAAAATTATCAGCTGTTGCTTATTGTGACTCCGTGGAATTTGATTCAAACAGGTGACGCTCGGTGGTTTCGCCAGAGATGAATTATGATTATGTGCGGAAAGTTCAATTTGGTGGGTAAAAAAATCCTTAGAGGATTATGTTTCTGTCGGGATAAAGAATACAAGCGGAAAAAATATTTATAAAAAGAGGAGATGAATGATGATAAATTAAATTTTTAGTCTTCAAAGATTTAGTAAGAATAATTTAACTTTAATCAAGTATTTGTAGAACTATTATTCTTCAATAATTTTACTTCTAGTTCATTTAATTTTGCTTCAAATTTTATAACAAATTTAATACAAATCCAGTCCTGTTAAAATTAAATAAGATATTTCTAATTATATTAAATAATATTAATTAATATAAAATTATGCTTATAATTTTATGAATTTTAATTTCAATAGCTTTGTGCAATTAGAAAAATTACGCACTATGATCCTCAAAATTTTTTGATAAACTGACACAGGGAATAAGATATAATCACACAGCATTCCCAGAAGTGACCTCAGAAAAATATATAATTCAGAAAATAGTGCGAGCTCGTTATGGAATAAAAATCTTGTCTCATATTAAGGAAATTTACAATCTTGCAGCGGCAATCTCTTCATTTCCTAGAGTCTCAGACGTGGTGGTGAAAAGTCTCATCAGCCAAGATGCTGCTTTCACAGCGTGTTCACACAAAAAGCAGTCGTCGCGGCTGCTTTTGTGTGACTGATATAATTTCATTAAAAACCGAGTGTTCTGGGAGAAAAAAACTCAGCACGAAACTTCCTAGCTGCTTCCAGATAAAATCAGATTTATGCCTTTATATAATTCTTGCACAGGACGCGCGTGAAACATGGCTTTCGGCGTGACTTGTTTGTTTTCTGCACAAAAAAGCAACATTTTCACCCACATGATACACTTTTTACAAACAGCAGGCGAAATTCCGCCTCACAAGCTTTCTTTTCCAGAGTTAATTGCTTTGATCTTGCAATAAATTTTTTTCTATATATTAAATCTCAACAATGTTATATTATGAAAAAAATTGCCGCGCTTTGAAGCCTTTTTCTTTTCATAAAAATTGTTTTTGATAAATATAAGAAGCATACTTATGTAAAGTCAATACGTTTTGAGTCTTCTTTTCTTTTTCTGAATAAAAGAATCATCTGATAAGAAAACATTATGATTTTTAATTGGCTAACTTAGTTAAGACTAATTCCAACTTTAAACCGATTAAAACGTAATCGTTGGAGTAAAATGTGTATCTTTCAATTTCATCCTTAATTTAATTTGAATATTTTAACACTCAATAGAGTCGTTCGGTGTTGAAAGGAGAACACTTCTGAAGTATGCAAATTTCACTCACATAATTATGCATACAAATTATAAATGTCACATCAAACGGCGGTCCTAGTGCGGTGTTAGTATTTATTTTACACATAACCCGCTGCCGACCCATTTCGAGGCAAGAGGAGCAATTGGGCGCAAATTTATAGTCTCGTCTAATTGGAAAAAACCATCGGCCGCGCCGTCGCCACTCCGCAATTATCATTCTAATGTGCAAAATAAATAAACAAGCCATCACGCGACGAGAGGCGAGTGCAAAGCTATTGCGCCATTACCATATTATAGCAATTGCCACCTTGGTCGCCGATTTGCATTCAAATGGTCTAAACTACATTTGATGAAACTCACGCCAGGTGAGATCTGCGCCGTTAAACAAATCCGATAAAAATTCTGAGGTGGCCAAATTTTGATTAAATTTTATTTGCCAATCTATTACAATGTGAACGTGCGTTGAGGAGTTTGAAACGTTTAAACTGTATTTTTTATATTTGACTTAAAAGTTATATTTTTTCAAAAGTGTAAATTATAAGTATTATATCTGATAATTTGATTATAATAAATAATTTTTCAAAATTTTCTTTTAATATATTTGAGGCAATTAAGTAAGAATATTAACTTATAAATGCAAAAAATTATAATTGAACCCAAAATTAAGTAAAAACACATTTGCAACTAAATCATCTGTTCTTGAAGCCGAGAGTCATTGTTGGGCTATTTTATTTCCTGTTAAATATTATTCGCAGATTCTTTTTTAATTTTCTAATCTTTTTATTAATTACTTAAACTTGTGTTCTTTTTAAATACCAAAAAATTCCCATTAGTGTCTCAAGAAATTACAGAATTCCAGCAAGATGGCACAAACTTGCTGCATTTTATGCATCACGCATTACAGAGACAATTAAGGAAGCCGAGATTGCTTCGTCTGTCTTGAACGATTGTTAATGTTATAAAAGACTTTTTAATTTATGCATATTATGTCATGTGAACGTCTGAAATTCAGTTTATTGATGAACGCAGTTGAACTGAAATAGCATAAGATACAATGCTATTGTTCATAAGAATGTGATTTAATTTAAAATATCACTATACAAGAAATGTTTCAAATTTGTCCAATTTTTTTCATTCCGATTTAAGAACAATCTTAAAATCACATTAAATGGCATAATAAGCAGCTTTGATGAAAACTGTCATAGTCATGTTGCTAATATCGACTCCATCTGCCACAGAATGCCTAAGCTCATGGCTCTTCGAGTTGAGTTCATTGAATTTTATTTATTATTCTTGTTCTTAATCGCGGCTCATCTGCGAAGGAATGCTTTTCGCTCCACTTTTGGACACAAAAGGGTGCACGCACGCTTCTCTTCTCTTTTATTTGATAGAATCTCGCGAAAATAACACGCCGCGGATTCTACAGTAAACTCGCAACATGCAATTTGCTTTTACGACCTTGCGAAACTGGACGAGTCGATTGTAAATTGTGCCTAAACAGGACCGCGCGATAACATTACCTTAAACAGCCGCAACTTTCGATTTATTATACACACTGATTTAATGTCCGAGTTCGTTTTGTTAAACGAATTTTATGTGCACTGACGTTTGACCGCAACGGCCAAAAAAGAGAGACGAGCTATATTTTTTCCTCGGCCTGGCGATGAAATATTGCAGTTTCATTGCTCAAACAAGAGGCGTGAAATTTCAAAATATTGCCCAGATTTTTCTCCAGCACGCACGTGTTTACCGAAGAACAGGAAGAAACGCATACAATTTTTCGGCGTGAAATCCGAAACGTGATGTTGGCAAAGCAAAGCGAGATTATTATCTCAGCCGCGCGAAATAACAAAAATACACATTGAATTCTGCGGGAGAATCGAAAGTGAAAAAATAACACCACAGCACGCGGCGGCAACCTTAATGGTGATATTTTCGAGATGTGTGACTGGCCATGTGCGACGAGGATCAGCAGCTTATGCAGCGGTGATTTAGCCACCTTCAAAGGAGCAATAACGAGACGGATGGACAGGAAAATAATGTATTAAAAAGACGCCGCCCTTTAAAGACGAGTAAAAAGCCTTCGAGACACGCGCAGCTGCGTGCGCTCCGGTCCGTCGGAGATCAGCTGAAAGATATGAATCACTCACCGTATCAGCAATGAATGGGACTATGGACTTTTCATTTGATAAAATAGGTGAAGTAGAAAAATCTGAGGCAAATTAAGGAAATTCCACTCAATGTGTGCGTATAAAAATAATATGAGAGATGTGTTATAGGAACTTGAGGAGATATTCTCTGTGACCAACTGATACAGCGTTTTTTTTCTAAATACAAAATTTCAAGAATAATGAGGGCCGAAGTTTTAAGTTTAAATATTTGATAAAACTATTGATTTGATTGTAGCAAGCATTAATTTTGCATAATCTTTATTTGATCTTTAAATTTAATTGTAAAAAACATTTATGATTTTACTTTTTTTTTAATTTAACTTATCGTAAACTATTTAGTAAGTCAAATATATTATTTTATATTTTAATTGTAATATTTATTCAGCCAGGGATTTGTTTGATTTATATCTTTGATGTACTTTTAATTTTTATTTTTTTGGCCAAATTTTCATTGCTTTTATGTGTTAATTTTTTCCATTAATTGAGATTGCGCTTTGAATTATAAATATATCCCCATTAATTTTATTTTGAGCGTTAAAATTCAATGTTGTATTAATAGAACCCATTAGAATATCGTCAAATTTTATATATATTTATATCATGTAGCCACATAAACACATGTGAAATATTTGTAATACAATTAGAAGGAAATTACTTAAGCATTAGTAGACCTCTCACATAAAGAGAAACTAATTTGGCCAAATTACGGGCCACCTGTATATTAATTTCATTATACGCACGCCATCACGGACGGCTCAAACTTAGATTATTTATCGGCGTCTTTTTCTCACACCGGCAAACTCACGTGCATGACGTGTATTAGCAGTAGCGATGCAAACAAAATTCATGCAACAGGTGTTTGTTCATTTTTCTCACCGCGGCGGACGCTGCACGAATATTTTTTTTTCTTTTTCATTACTCGCGCACACACGCGGCCGAAAATTCCGTTCTCACACCGGCGAGTTAGAGGAATTATTAATTTACGCCAAGTTATATCGATCGTGTTTTTCGTTCCAGAGGGTAGTCATTACTGCTTACTTTTGAAGAGAAAGATCTCACGATCGATGATGCGTGATGGATGCGAGATAGAAATGGGAGAAATCAAAGTAAGGCAGCCGTCTGACCAAACGCAGATCGGCTGAGAAAAAAAAACGCGGCACAGTTTCTTGCGGGAAACGTGGGAAGAGGCCGGTATTTAGCTGCCAAAATGTAGGTGCAAATATTTTAGCTAGAAAAAGGTTTTCAATTGAATAAAATATAATTTATAAACATTCATTTCGTTTTAGAGCCCAAGGCAGGTTGTTTGATTTTGATTCTGATTAGACAAAACAATCCCATGTTCTATTCAGATTATAAAAATATTTTTCCTTCCTCGTTTATCTCATTTCTAAAATAATCTTATATAATATAGTTAGTGCGCTTATGCAACCAGTGCAACTTCAGTTCATTTTCCATTGGGGTGCCTGCCAATATCTTCCTTTCTCCAAACGCAAACGTGAGGTTTTTTTTGCCTGCTTTGAACAAACTCGGAGTGGAAAGTAGCGCCAATAAATTTGATCATTCGCCACATCGAAAGGTGCAATCTGCTGCAAACGAGGAGGATAATTTATTGTTTTCGTGTTGCGGGAACAGCGAAGTGACGGATGTTCTGCCAAAAAGAAGTTGAAGAAAAGTTGCACCCCGCGTCCCGCGCCGCGGCACGATCGTCGTGCACGATCGCGATACATCACCGCAGCGCGCGGCTTTCGCATGTGTGTGTACAAAACACCTGTTAGCGCAATTACGAACAGACATTACTCATCTTTGAAATTGACCGCGTGTGGGAATGCGGATTCCAGCTTCCCACAGGAGAAAAAATTCCTTTCACGTCGTGACTTGTGCGTGGAAATAATAATATTTGGATCGATCCAAATATTTTTCCCATAATATTCATTTTTTTAATCAGCCGCTTTTAAAACAATAAAACATATTCAATTTTGTTAATTTTATTAAGGAAAAAAATTCATTATTAAAAACTTTGATTACAGGAATTTCCCCTTCTGTGCCAACTTCACCGATTATTGGTGAGTACAATCTATTTAAGTTTATTTCTCTATTTTTTTAATTAAAAAAAAGTAGATATATGCAACTGCAAGAAAACATCTATAAGTGGTGTTGAAGCAAACGATATCAGTTAGGACTAGATGGAAAACCTTGAATTCTAAAAGAAATTTGGAGTTGGACAAAAAATTTGAGTGAGTTACATTTTAAAATAGCGTAGATAAAATTATTGGGAAAACATTCGATTGAAATCAACATTGACCACAAATATTCCGTGTGAGAGAAATTTGGAAGCGCCTTGATTTATTTTGGGAATTGTGGCATAGTTTATGGGAATCTGAAATTGATCTCGCCCTGTGAGCTATCAGGTGTATGGTATAATGCAAATCGACGCTAATTATTTTTTACCGATTCAAGGCGAAACTTGATCTTTTATTGGCTCGCAGCACGCCAGGGAATTTAAATGCAAACTGGCATGCAGCGAATGAGATCATCTCTCTTGAGAAGAAGCAAATTTTTCCGTTTGGCTCCGCGAGCTAATCACTTTTCATGCATGGTCATCAATTAGTCCGTGGCGTGCCTGCCAATTATTGGCGTTATTACCCGACGCGGCCGGCGCGCAGTGAGTGAATATTTGATTACGTCTGCTCGCCAAAAAAGGCGATGAAAATTACGCACGGCGCACCTTATATTAATTTATCCTGTGTGTATAATTTGCAAACAAGTCGGACGCTAAAAACAAAATTTAGAAAAAGACCAAAGCGTTTCTTGTAGAACCAGTTGATATTTTAACTCTTGATTCTAAGTGTCACATTTTGCTTCTTTCGATCTGATCTATGTGATTTAAATTCGTGCCAGTTTTTATACAGAAATGAAGAAAAAAAATAAATAATTCGATTATTTATTTTTTGAGGGACTTGACTCGCTTGACTCGAGCGGTTCGCTTAAATCGCGCGGCTCGATTAAATCGTGCGATTCTTAATTTCATTATTAAAACTCGTAATTTCCACCTGCAATTAAATCTTTGTGGAACCCCAGCATTCACTCATTGGCTTCAATGACTGTCAAATCATGTGTCGATGCTGCCCATTTCCTCCCCATACTACCCTGGCCCCACCTTTTGCCTCCATGTTATTTATTTGCCAACTTCCATTTTTGCCAATTTCCACTTAGTTAGGAAACTTCTACCCCCCCCCCCCCCATATTTTTAGATCATTTCATATAAAAATGTGATGAAATTATTAAGCCACTCAAGAATTTTAATGATTGCATTGGATTGAAAAATTTAGCCATAAGATATTTTTCTTTTAGTTAAAAAAATTTTTTTTGGTACCCTCAAAAATACTTAGACGTTTGCACATTTCGAAATGTATAAAATCAAATTAACAAAAAAAAATTCTATCCAATACTCCCACAAACAGCTCAGTTAGGAGGCTATTTTTAGTTTCATTTGCTCATTTTGTTCCATTTTGTTCCATTCATCCAGAAAATTTCAGATAAACAAATTTAAAAATAACCAACATTCTCATGCTTTTTTTCTAGCTTCTAATGGGAAAAATTAGAGAAAATCATATCATCCGCTCAAAGAAATAAGACGCTTACTATGTTTTGACAGGTGGCACTAATTTTTAAATCGTGCTCATTCGCTCGAAAATCGTAATTATGATGCAAAATTTCACTTGAATCCGTCAAAAGTATTTTCCATTGTAGAAGTTTTCAGGAAATCGCAGCCACCTGGAGCGTTATTTGTATAAATATTTTTGTGGAATTTCTTCTGTTATAATAATGACAGTTTTTTTAGCTCCTACAAAAAATAATTATCATCTCTTGACGATTCAATCTGCTGCTCTCGGGAGCTTCGGATTTTTCAGCTGAACGCTGCATTATCTCTCATTAGAGGCAAACACACTCTCGAAAAAGGAATATTTTCGGCCTCGAGAAGGAGAACAGTTGGGCGTCTTTTTGTAAAAGTTTCGCTTCTTTGTGCGGTGACCACACGTCGATTTCCTAGAAATATGATCGTGCGTTTATGTGGACTAATGTTTGTCCCCGCCATTAATTTTTTTTTTGTCTGTCCACTTCACGCGGCCGATAATTTAGACGTGCCTGCTTGAATTTAAAAGAATAAATTTTGGTCCTCAGAGAAATGCTGGTATAGAGACAAGTGGTTTTCTTTCATTTTATTAAAGCGTTCTCCAATAATAAGAAACGTATAAATTTTTTGCTCGCTCGCGCGCAGGCCGGATAAATAATGAATAGCATGACACGGGATAATAAACAATTAGTATTGCTCAACGTTATTTGTTACCCGAGACAGCTGAGAAATAATCTTGATATCATGTGTGTAATATTTCAGTGCCAACCTTTGGCCCCGAATGCGGCGCACAAGGTCACTGACGAAAACACACAAGTTCATCACTTTTGCTGGATTTAGGACCTGAAACCCATTCCTCTTTCAAACGCAAGAGATTAATCTAAAAATTTAATTTAATTACCTAGATATTTACAAGAACTTAAATATTTTATGCTTGTGTCGTCACTTACAATTAGGCAAATTTTCTAATACTTGAAGTTGCACCTCAAGTTATTTATCGAAGTGGAATATGTAAAACTGGCGCCAGTAACCAATTTTATATTTAATGTAATTTTTATTTTCACCCTACAAGACCTTTGACCAAGATTTAAAAATATAAAACGATTAAACGTTATTTAACATTAAAAGCTAATTTTTTTTATTAAATATAGCGGAAGTTTCAACAGTGACATTATTTAGTGATCATTTTAAATTTTATTAAAATTTTATTAAATTTTTTTTATTTATTTGATTATATCCTGTTAATTTTTCAAATTTTTATCCAAAAATTGTCTAATTCAAGTTATAAAAATGAAAGCGAATTTATTGATATTATAATTAATAAAATTCAAATCCAGGCAATCAAACCCTTTCAACAGTAACTTTTGTGATATGAAATAAAATTTTGAATTTAATTAGATAGTAAAAAAGTGCATGTAATGTAAGAATTAAAATTCTTATCAATTTACTTGTGTTTATATATAAAGCCTCTAAAATAATCTAGCAGCGGTCTTGTTATTGTCCAAATTTTGTTTATAACTAATGGAATTTGTGAAGGTTAACAGAGCCACAAATTTGTTTCCAGTCCGATCCCGCCCCTCATAGAGTCTCATCGCATCCGAATTCAATCTCTGCGCACTTAAAATTCCTGATCCTTTTCTTTCGCTTCTTTTAGATCTGATCAAATCAATATTATGGTCACTTGATAGCCGCTATCAGATCTCTCTTTGATACGTAAAATTTATTTATGAGACGAATAAATAATCAAGATTGGAAATTCACAGGTACATACACCTGTGCCCTCCGAGAAAATGAGATGCAGCATTTTTTTACGGCAGCGGCACTAAAATTTAATTTATTTGACTTGTAAATTATAAAAACACAGGTTATGTGCCCGCATGATTGAAAATTTTTAATAGTCATCGCTCTCTCGCCGTTCTGTTAATGGCCCTGATTAAATTTTCGCTCTCGCCGAGAGAGACAAGAACACTCTTCTGGCAGCTGGACCTCGAAAATTCGCACGTACTCGTCTTTTGGTACATGAGAATGATTTGTTTCGCGACGGTTAATAGGATCTTCTACGCCTCCAAAGAAAAAAAAAACTAATTTTAGACTAACAGATATAAAGAGTTGATCGTCTGTTTGTCGCTCATTAAAAGTAATGTAGAGCTATTTGAATAATCTATTAGGCCAGCAGGTATCAATAAAATAAAATTACACGGTCTGCGCAAAATAACAAATGGACAAAAGTGCGTGTTTCTCATTCTGAAACATAGCCCGGCTGAATAATAATTTGTCAGAATCGTTGCAAAATTTATTGTTCTTTATTTGTCCATATTCTTACAATTTCATATATCGATTTATATTAATATTGGCATTATCAATTAATTATTATTATATTAAATTTCATCTCAAAATTTTTTTCCCTCTCAAAATTAAATAACTTAAAAAAATATTAATTAATTTAATAAATAAGAACTTATGAGTTCGCCATACTTGATTGTGATGAGAAAAATGAATTTAATATGGTGACAGGCCAAATATTTTAATTTCTCAGTGGCTCGCACCACATCATTAGACACGGAAGGGTTAAGGAGCCGCGCTCTCACAAAGTCCCAGCAGGGATTTTATTCTCGGTGTAACGCTTCGTGCCCAGCAATAAATTTGAACGAACGAGAGAGACGGCAGTCCGTTTTAGAACATTTATACGAGAGGCAAGGTGCATTTTACATTTTATTCCGTCGGAATATGCTCACGCAGAGTTTGATCTCTTGCATGTTGTATTTTTTGTTCACTCTCACTACGAAGTCCATTTATTATTCAAAACGCTTTTCGGCGCCGACGTCCTGCATCAAACTCTAACAAATTCCCTTATTCGTTTGATGTACGCCGAATTTTCCATTGGCTTCCTGCAAAACGAATTCTCATTTCCGACACTTGCGTTTGTGTCAAAATCTGTCAAAACACTTTTAGTGTGATTTATTATGATGATGGCGAATCCCTCGTGCCGCACGCTTCCTGCCTTAGTCAATGCCCCGCGCGAAAGAAATGAAAAATAAATTGGTAAATAATACTTCCAATGCAAGTCAAATCTCTGCGCCTACCGCAAAAAAAGTTAAGTTGAAGTAACTTTTTGAATAGCATTTCCCTTTTATTAAATTAATTGAATTATTTAAGCTTTAAAAATATTGGTTCTTCAATCAGTTAAAATTAAGTTGTGCTACATTTTATTTTATTGATTTCTTCAATTTTATTACTTTGAATTCATCTGTACAAACTTTTTAGAAACATTAATTGCAAAATATTTGTATTTTGCTGAACAATTTTTGAAAAAATGCATGTTTCCACAATTTGAATCTTTTTCTTCAGATTTTAGTTTTTATGGTTCAATTCGTCCATGCTACAGCTATTTAATAATGCATGTATGTATTACTTATTTGTTTATTTCTTCCGTAGCTTTTTTTAATAATATATCTTTTTTTAAGTATTTAAAGTTCATCTCTACATTGAAAAACAAAAAAGGTAATTCAAATGAAGTGGAAAATCCTCTCACCTGCACAATTAATTCTATCGAAAAACATCAGGGCGGAGGCATATAACAAGGGATGGGCAAAAAAAAACTCCACGCTGCGACCAGAAAACGAACATAATTTTTTGTTGGTCGGCTTCTGAAATCGGTGTGAGATAATTACACAGCAGTGACTTGATGAAGTTCAAACAAACTCACACCAGCACTCCGAGCAGCAACACCTTGTCATTATGTAGGAAAAAATAATGTGCGTAGGGATATAAAAATCTCGCAATGCTAATCAATTTTTCAAAGTTCGGTTCGCTTAATCATTGTAATTACGAGTGCGGCTCGCAACCGTGTGTACACAATGAAGATCGCACAACCGGTTATTATGTCAATGAGTAAAAAATACACATCTCTGTGTCTAGCGCAGAATAAAAAAGAGAGACGGCAGAGAGTGTAAGTGACCGACGGCCGGCCGGCGTGAAGTTTTTAGCTTGTTTTACCCTCGGGCTCGGCTGAAGCAGCTTCTGGACGCTATTTTTTTATCCAAAGCTTCAATGATTTTGATACTTTGTATTCAACCAGCAGACTAGAGATTGTTTAATATTCATTTTTTTTTTTCGAATTAAGTCATAAAATTGGTGGCATTATCCAATTTGAAAGTTTTCAAAAAAATTGATAGGAACAAAAAATTTAGAACTGTTCTGGAGACACTCATGTAATTATAATGAAATGCATTAACCATCCATCTATTTTCTAGACACAGAAGTTGTAATTTGTTGCTTTTGAACGAGCAGAATGGATTGATGTCAAATTCGTAAAAGTAAAAAAAAAAAGTGTGTTCTCTTTTTTAATCTTTGATTGGGGCTCAACGGCATAGATGGTAAAGTGTGAGATCTGATCACCTATTTGTAAAAGTTCAAAATGAAAAATTTATTGCAATTAGCTGCAAAAGTGTCTTTATTAATTTTAAATATTTAATTACAATAAAACCACCATTGTAGTGTTAAAAAGCCATAATTTGAATTTAGCGTGTGTTGCAACTAAAATTAATTTTTCATTCGTGTATTTGATTTTCATTTTATTTGAAAAGCGTAAATGTTGGCTGAGGTTAAATAAATGATTATAATTATTCTATGGTTGGAAGTTGCAATAATATTCAAAGACAATTTTTATGTATTGCATTTTATATTATGTTTTAGCCAATATTTATTTGTTCAACATTTGCTTTTTAATTTAAAAAGGATTCAAACAAAACTCTTGATTCTTTACTGAATCACTTTTAAGTACGTCGGGCAATCAGCGTGACATTGTGGATCCAGTCCAGGGCTGCATAAGCACCGACTCTGTAACTGACCTGGGGTGTTGTGACATTGCACGACGCGCTGGTTTGGGTGGCAACAGCAAATATCGTGGAAAGTCCATCCGCTTCCTTTATTAAAACGGCACCTCCAGCATCAGCCTGTTTTTTTATTTCTAAAGTTTGCAGAAATTTGGTTAAAAAAAATTCATACAGTGCACATGACAGCTCCTCCTGAGGGAATGATGCAAGTGGTCGAATTATTGACGGTGACGTTGTTGCTGTTAGAATAGTAGACCGAGCAGTTGCTATTGGTGGCGATGGAGAAATTTGCGTATTGCAACTGAGTGCTGACGTAGCCGGCTATAAAGAATTTTGCGTTGACATTTTTACAGATACTTGAGATTGATTAAGATTTTAGTTCTTAGTTCCTTAGTTTCTATTTAAACTTTGCAGGATTGTGGTCATTTTTACCAAAAATTTGTTTCTTTAAAATTACCCAAGTTTGAGATTTTGTTTGGCAGGTTTCATAATAAAATCTTATACATTCAAATTTGTAGATTTTTAAAAGCTCAAAATTTTTTTACTTGCTGAGAACCATCCCCAGCCGGCAACAACAGCCGAAGCGCCAACATAAGCGTTGTTAACATCAGTGAAGCTTGGCAAGCGAATGGCACCAATGGTTGCTGAATTTAAAAATTATAAAAAATTAATCTCGTAATCAAAATTTTTCACAGCTGAATGTCAGGTCTCCGGCGGTAAGGGTGACGATGGCGATGTCGAAATCAAGGTTGGTCTTGTTGTACTTGGGGTGGATGATTTTGGACGTCGTCAGAGAGCAAAAGGCTCCAGCCTCGGCCGTGAAAAGGGACGTGACGGTCAAGCGCGCAGCACAGACCAGAATGGTGCCCAACTGAAATATCGAGTTTGACTGGACGCAGTGGGCCGCAGTCAGGATTTTGTTGGGTGAGATGATGGAACCGCCGCAGAATTTTGAGGCGTCATAGACCACGCTGACGTGGTGCTTGAACTGACCCAGGACGGACACAGAAACGGACCCAGACGCACCGTAGACTTGCTTGTTGATCACATTGGTCTGTTTTGAGCCGGTCTTGCTCTTAGCTTTTGGTTTCGGAGGCGCAGCAAAAGCCTGATTTTGATTTTTAGCATTTTAATACAATCAAATAAAATTTCAAATTTATCACCCAATCTTTTTCATGCACATGAATTTTTTTTAGACTTTTTGTCACTTTTTGTTAAATAAAAAGCTATAACAAATATTTTTTTGCTCAATTTTTTGCGTTTTAATTAATGCCGGTATTCAAGTTTATCCTTGAAATTTATAATTTTAAACTTATTTTTTACACAAATAAAATTTGAATTCAAAATTAACATTAGTTTTTCTGTTTCCTTAACTTAGATTTTTGGAAACAGGCTAGTTAAAAATTTATCGCAGCATTTCGGGAATTATTTGAAATTTCTCTTTCACTGAACTCATCCGCAATATAAATATTTCAAAATTTTAAATTTAAAAAATAAAATACTCACCTGCACCAGCAGTGCAAGCAAAAGTGCAGACACCAGAAGACTCTTCATGGCTACTATCGCAGTTCTGTCCTGTTTCCAGCTGCAGAAGATGTTTTTCCAAAAACTTTTCACTCTTTTTATACCCAACGACAGACATTAGGTGAAAAACCCACCGCGTCATAAGCAATAATACTTAAAAGTGTATTTTTTTATTGCAATCAATCATATCTGCTTAATGTTCGCACGTGCCTGCTGCCATGACGTGGACTAAATTTTGGTGACGTTCGTCCCGTCAAATTCAGGGACGCAACCAATTTTGTAGGCCTGCGCCTAGAAAAATTGTCAATACATAGCTGAAAGCACTGAAAAAATAATTCTCATTCAGAGTTTCAATGCTCTAATTTGTAAATTATCAAATAAATTTTAGACCCATAAAAAAGTTTATAATAGATAATTATAATAATGGTATTAATTAAAATTCCTTAACATCTACATATTTTCATTTATCCAAAATGGATATTTGAGCTAAAATTTGCTCTTATGTAATTAATTTGGAAAGAAAACGGATTTCTGTTAAGAATTCCTTCGATGAAAAAGTGAAAGATATATAAAATATTTAAATTTTAAATCATAAAAAAAATATTGAATTTAAGCCTCAATTTTTTGTATTTTCTTCCACTTTCAATTAATTTTGTACTAATTCTACTTCATATTATCTAAAACAATAATTCAAATCAATATTGTATTCTATAATTTGGCTGTCTTTTGGCTTGAAATGCTCAACCTCAATTGCATTATTCCAAGATCTTTGGCCGCAAAAAGACCAACAAGAGTCCCGTTAGGCAGGAAAAAACGCACTCTGCTCCTGTCAATGTGCAGGCAGAGTTCATTCATTCATTTACTTCCAGTCCAATAATAGAATAGGACGCTTTTCTAAACAAATCGTACAAAGGGCGCGCGTCACTCCCTCAAATAAAGGAGAATCATCGCTGATAATTTGGAACGGTAAATCTATGCATCTTTTTTAAGGAACGTAATGAGCACGTATAATGGATAGGAAAAGAATTTAAAAAAGAAAAACTCGAAGAGGGTGCTTCCTGATGTGATAAGTGGAGAAGCGTCAGCTGCATTCTCTTAATAATAATGCACGCTGCAGGGTGCACTAACCTTTGAGCGAGGAGATGAAAAAAACCTCGTAAATACGTCAATGGAATTAAATTGGGATAAGCAGCCGGGCAAGAAAAATGTAATATAAATTGTGCCTGGTGTTAATGAAAAAGCTGTCAAATAAATTCTTGAACAAAACCACCAGTTTTATATAAATTATATATTTTTTCATCATTTTACGAGTTTTTGAAGTTCATAAAAAACATTTATTTCACTTCGATTAAATTTAAAATCAATTTCACCAAAAAATTCAATATATTCTCTGCTTCGGAACGATTTTCCCACACGCTTCTCCGAAAGGTATTCGTGCGATGTATATTTAATCTGGCGCCGAAATCTTGTCCGGCGACACAAATTATTGGTCAATGACGCCTATAAATTCATTAAAAAGCCACCCTGATCGTAAATTTCACCGCACGTTGAAACCCAAAACCGGCCAAATTTTTCCCTCCCAGAAAAACGGCGCATTTCATATAAAAATTTCGACTGGACGACAGTCTCATAATTTATTATTGTAAAATATATACAAGAAGTTTTGCAATAAAGAAAACACCACGAGATTCATGAGGAGAGGAAATTCCCAAAGTGCTCGCAGAATGATCTATAATTGGACTTCTGTTCTCGGCGCACACAACTCAATTTATAATCCGCTAATGAGCTGCCTGGCTATTTCTCTCCCCTGAGAGTTATTTTTACGGCAAATTTTTTTTCTCATATTAAACGAAGTGCTCTCCTTCCTGCGCCTTTGCCATAATTAACCAGTTAATTATAAAACCAACCCGCTGAGAAGAAAAAAATCTTGCTCTCCTTGTGACGTTGATATAAGCGCGAGACACAACACGAGGAAAGAAAAATTTATAATGCTAATTTGCGGTTAAAACTTTATTTAAGCTTGACGTTTATATCGCTGAGATTTTAATCGGAGCGGCGCCGAGAAGCGAAATCTTTGAACTGCGCGTTGGATGCGTATTTTTTTACTTTTTTATAATACAATGTAACATAGAACTGCATTTTAGCATTGGAGCGAAGATATCCTCTTTGTCATTTGATAGGTGGAAGTATCAAAATTAAACGTCGTTGATTTTCAAACTCGACGACTCCTTTCCTGTAGGGCTTCTCAGGTTCAGAAGGGCGTGAGCGCCAGACCACCCTGGAAGCGATTTATTTATCCACCCTGAACCTTTCTATATTTTGTTAATCTGATAGAAATATACATGAGTGTTTTGATTGGTTTAATTTTTGGGGTAGCACGAAAAAATATCTAAACATAAAAGTTAAAACAACATTTCAATGAGAGTCGGAAGAATTTGTTTGTATTTACTTCTAAATTTAGTGCTTATATAAAGATTGACTTTTTTGTTTAAAGATTGTTTATTATTTTTTTTATATTCTTTTGAATTATATAAATATATTGAATTATATAATTAATTTATCTTTTATTTGAAATAATTATTATTACAAACACATAAGAAAAAAATACACTTGTATCATCGCAAATTTTACTTAAATAATGAAATTTGAATTAATTTAAAGCATAAATAAATTTCGTAGCAAATTCCATTCTTATCGTTTGGCTAATAAGATAACTCACGTTGCATTGTGTCTTCAGAAAATCAAATTAGCACAGAATTCATTGCAGAATTGTTAATATTATCATTATTTGTTAAACAGAAAATATGTAGTTATTAAATATCTTCTTCACGGTAAACTTGGAACCTTGTATACAAAAGACTTTTGATTCAACTTCCCCCTTTTGCTCTCCCTTGATCCCGTCGCAATTGATGTTGTGTTCAGTGGAGAGAGAAACATTTTTAATTGCCACGCCACTCCTCTCTCTCAAAAGTCACAGTATTCATTTCAAAAGTTTTTATTGTTCAAGTTTCAAGGGAGAGGGTTGTACCTTTAATCTCAAGTGGAAATCACGGCATATCAACTGCTCAAGTGCTGCCGTTCAATTAATCTTATCGAGTGTCAACCCTTGAAAGATTTAAACATGTAACCAACCACCTCGACTCTTTAGAGTTAGTTGAATTCCATTTGTGCGGTTTTGACAGCCGGTCCAACAAAAAGTTGAACGAAGTGCACAGATGCAGGTACACAACGCAATCCTGTATTGTTACTCTGATTGTTGTAGCACAACGACTTCCTTATTATTGCTACCATTTGAGAAACTGCAAGTTAAAAATGATAAGATTTTTACTTGCATTAGGTATAAAAACAATGTAATAAACTCGTTTATCATTTGCGGTTTTTATACCAATAAAGTTGTTCTAAATCTCTTCGATTGCCAATAAAAATAATAATTTTGCTCAATTTTTTCCTATGAAAACACCCAAATATTAACAGTGCATTTCAATGAAACAAATCAGAATAATTCTATTTTCAAGAGGGGCTACAAAAACTAAATTAAAAGGATCGGTTTCCTAGCTGAACCGATCTAAAATACAATTCCTCTCAAGGGCAGTTAATCGTATATATTGCAAAAAATTTCCATTTAGAATAATAATTATGCATTTCTAAATATTTTTTAAACTACAGCCACAATATTTATATATTATATTTAATCTTTTCAATCTTTAATCTCTCAATCAAGGCTTGGAGCAGGAAGATCCACTTTCAAGCATTGACACAGCTTGTGACCAATGTTATAAAGAAATAATTCATCTCTTCTCTCCGATCCAGTTTTCAAACTCATTCGTCTCGGAATAGAGAGGTCTGTGAAGCAGGAAAGAAAGGGTTTTAATAATATATAAAGGTATAGGCGACGCGCTGGCTCTTTACGATTGTGTGCACAGGTGTCAAGAACTGCTTTTGGAAAGCTCCGGGTTCAAACGAGCATCCGCAGCACGCGTTATTTTCCGTGCCCGGCTTTTTTAAATGTACATATTTATTTCGGGGACCGGGAATTTCGTGAGCTCGCATCTCATTATTTGATGGCACGGCGTGATTTTTTTTTATATTCCACGCGTCCGTTTTGGGCGCACTCGGAATTAAGCCACCTCGCATTTCAACACGTTTTTCTTCCCCGCCGGCTGTCGTGAATTAATTCATGTGGGAGTCACAAGGAGATCTCAAGCGTGAGATGACCTTTATTAAAATATTGCTGCAGCACTTCTACGTTGCGTTGCTCCTGCCAGCTGGCTCTCGACGCTGTTGTTTTTCACTCACGAGCGATGCCTTGACAACAAGACCACGGAATAATTTAATTTTGCGTTGACGTTGATTAACTGGTTACAATTCTAATAAGTGAATGAGTTTCGTAATTAAACTTACTTTTAAAAAAATGTAAAATAAAAACAGCCGTAAACGTCATAGCAGATGAAAGTATAACCAAGCCAATTTTCAATGAACTTACATATTTATTTTTTACATTAAATATTTAGTATTAATTAAATTTTGTAATTTAGTAGTTTTTTTTTTATATAATTAGTTTCATATCTCATTAAATAAAAAATACTGCATATTTAATTAAAAAAATTATTACAATATTTTGGCTTTATTTAAAAGCATTACAAGCTTCAAATTTTAAAAACCGTAATAATATTATTTATAAATGTGGAGAACGGCAGGGCCTGAAGCGACAAATAATGTAATTTAAACAATTAATGTGGTATATGATATTTTGTTGTTTTTATTTTTACTTATAACAATTTTTGAAATCTATGACTTTTGTAATTAAATTGTGTGAGTGACTCCTCCACATCAGTAAATTTTGCAAAACATATTTATAGATTTTGAGGAAGATTCTTTAAAATTTCATTGGGTTGATATTATGCAACTCTCATTAGCTGAACATGTTTTTTTTTAAAATGCAATTTTTTAAGGTACCTCAATTTTCAAATATATCAAAATTTAATTATAATCATGCCAAAATAATTTCAATAATTGAAATTAAGACCTATACTTTTTTGTTACATTTTTTTTTGCCTAATTTTGCAATTGCTTTGTTGTTGATCAGCTAATATAGAAGAGAACCCGAAAGAATGAATTTTCGCCTCCAGCGGTGCACACCTTGAGCTGCGCCCGAGCAAAGCTTTAATTTTTTTCTGCACGCTTTCAAGCTAGCAAATTAGAGCCAATTCATCACCGGCGCTGATGGCAGGAATCGCTTTTTAAATGGCCCCTAGAAAAGCAAGCAAAGTATAATTCTCTCACACGTGTCTAATACAAATTGTGGCTCCGTGTGTGCGTCACGTGAAAAATTGCCTCGCGAGTGGGCGTGCGCCCCGCAATTCGATAAAACGCTTTTTAATTATAAATATTTTTATACACTCTAGGTGCGTGACCCGGCAAATTAATTTGGACTGACATCATCAGGCTAGGGCGGAGCGCCGAAATGCTGCGATAAAAAATGCGCGTGTCAAGTTTAAGAAACCAAATACAAATATAGAGCGCGCGTGTGTTTTGCAAAGAAGAGAATCGTGTAACACCACATGCAGTGCAGAAAGAGCTCTCGGTCATACACACCTCGCGGATTATACATTTTAAAATGCGAATTCGCCTTGAAGAGGCGGCGGCGGTTCGCCTTTGCCATCGCTGGGCGTGTGGCCAAGCAGAGATTTTTATCGCATCTACACACGTTTTCGGCACCTTTAAATCTGCATTATTATTAGAATAGCAATATTGGAAGCAGCAAAAAAAATTAGTACCAGAAAATTTTATTCAAATTTAGTTTTTAATTTTAAATCAAAAACTTATTTCAATTAATGACTTACTAAAATTTTACAAATTTAATATTATCTGCTCACATAATGTTTTAAAACAATGTGGGACTACATCGCATTATAAAAATCGTTTAAAAATGTAGTGACGTTGTTCCTATCTTGATATTTTTTAATGTTTTAAATTCTGGACATTGCATAATAAGTCCTTGATGTTCCGGCGAACAATTAGCCGCGCGGTTCACCATCCGACTAATGTGTCTGGCCGGCGCGTGGATCCGTCACGTTCTCTCATTGCAGAGAGAAGTGCCGCGCGAGAAAAGGTTTAACAGTCGCGGTGCCGTGAAAAGGCTTCTTCTTGGTCTCTCCGAAATTATTAATGTTTGCTCTGCTCATTACGGGCAACGTCTCTATCAAGGACAGGCGGACAATTAAGGAGCATGATTATGGCCAGTCAGTCAGCAGTCATTTTCAGCGGCCGGCAGCTCCGAAAGAGTTATTGATGCAACATAATGAGCACGTCTCTCGATGTGGTGCTCACACGAGCGAGGAATGTTACACAATTATGAGACTGCTGTATTTTCAGTACACACATGCCGAAAGAAAAACCATTTTTCCTCTTATCTGCCGCACACTGCTCTCCAGATCGCTACTGGAGAAGTGCACTCTTCAAGTAGCTGCGCAGTGTCGACATGTTTCGCGTGGGCATTTTTACAATAATTGTCATTAAGTGTACGTCTCGGCATGTGTATGTATAAGGGCAAAAAAATCTCAAGGCATGCATTCTTTCTGGTGACATTTTTGCGCAAGATTTACGGTTGTTGCAATATTACGTCTTTTAATTGTCCGAGGAGAGAAAGTTAAACAATTCGCTGTGTAAAATTACAATTATTCCATATTTGAGTTTAAAATTTGAAGATTACAATTTTCTATAAAACGAACTAACTATCCCATTTAATTCCATTCAATTTTGATAAATGAAAGCAGTAAACACGTCTGACAAATATTTAAAATTTGATAACAGTTCCTCCATTTGATTATGTTTATAATACCTCAAATTATTATAATATGTGCTTTTATTTTGAACTATAAAAATTTGCATCTGTTACTACAAATTCTTGCGTTATACAACTCCAAATTTATTTTCAATGTAAAAAATCAAGTGATTTTCTCAGAAACGCAATTATTTAAACTTTTATTATTGGCTGTTCGCGTTTTGAAATCGTTTCCTCTCATCTCTAATGTATGCGTCAAAGCGCAGCAACCTTCGAATCGTTTTTTGTCGATTATGCGGCAATAAGCAAAAAATCGCGAGCAAGTGCGCGCCTGTGTAATTGCGGAGCAGAATGTTCCCATTAGCCTTTCATTAAACGTACTCTGTATGATTTCGCCACACCGGGAGCTGCCTCAATACGACACCTGAAGACACGCACACACATCTCATCCAGATATTATAGGGGGTGGAAACTCTTTCGGAAAAATGTGCGTCGCTGACTTTTTCTCGTGGATTGCCAATTACTTTTTGCATACCCACAACTTTCAGAATCGACTGGAAAACGGCCAAGGCCGTCATGTTCAAATGTTTATATTTTATAACTTTACTCGCCACTTTTAACGTGATTAGCCTCTCCCTTTTTAAAGAAGTAATTATACAATTCCAGCATTATATTATTTGGTTTTAATTTTCTATTAACAAATTGTAACACAATATAAAGTGGATGGCTGAAATAAGTCATCACACTGTGCATTGAATAGGTTTTGGGTAGTTTTGAGGATAATTATAACTTCAACATCAAATAATTCAGATTATATTTAAGATAAAATAAAAGACTACTTTGCATCTTTTTTCTGCTATAATATGCCCCAGTTTTATAAAGCTAGCAAGTTAAGTTCATTTTACTTTTTATAATTTTACAAGTAAAAAAATGCATATTATAATGTTTCTGTGTAAAAAAAATAATAGTTCATTTGGTTGCAATCAACTCGGACATTGTATAAAATGAAAGTTATGTGAGTTATGATGCTCGATTAAATTTTATTTTCACGCAAGACACACATTTGATAAAGAAAGCAGATTTGAATCATCAAAATGATCAGGCTCGCAGGGTGACTCCAGTCTTGGTCACAAGCCAGTCCAAGTAAGATGTGAGCCTGGTGTAGGCTTGCGGGTAGCCAATCATGCACGACACAGAGCTGCCAAAGGAGACGAGTCCGATTTGAGTGGGGAGTCCGTCAGTGTCCACGACCGTCAAAGGACCGCCGCTGTCGCCCTTTTTAAATCACAAAGAAAGTGGTGAGAACGGCACAAGGAAAGATAAAATCTTTTTACGTTGCAAACGGACTTGGTTCCAGCACCGCTGGTGCAGACATTGGAGGCTGTGATGGTAAAGGTGTTATTACACTCAGTATTGGTTATCACAGTCATCTTGACGGTCAAAAGGAAACGACTGGCGCTGGAAGTCGAGTCTGGAAAAACAAGTATTTAGAATTTCAATTACATTTTTAATTCCACCTCATATTACTTGAAGTTCTTCCCCAGCCTGATGCGGTAGCCAGAACGCCATCATATAACTTGGTGGCGTCACTGCGTCTCGGCAGACGAGTCAATGCGATCTTGGCTATTTTTATGTCATGGTTAAATATTTGGACAATAAAACGTTCATGAATGAATAATATTTGACTTGTTGTAGTTGATTTTTTTCAACAATTTTTTAGTTATCCAATAAAAAGCTAAAAGAAGTCAGTTTTTATTCAATCATATAAAGTTTAAAAATTTTTCAATCAAAATACAATTATTTCTTACTGCTTAGTACAGCGGCTGAAGGTAGTTTAACAAGGCCAATGTCGTTTTTTAGTGTTGTTGGGTTGAAACTTTCATGTGCAATTGAAGATAATGAAACGTAACACTTGCTGCCCGCTTCAGCTCCAGCATTATTTCGGTCCCATGTCCCCAAGCACACGGTAAAATTGACGTGACTGAAATAATCAGTCAGAAGTTCATAAACACATAACTGATAATAAAATGTAGCAACAATGCAACAAAAATTATTCAAATAAAAAAAGTGCATTTTTTCCTAATTTGCATTTTCAAATTACCCCGAAACGCAATGAGCGGCCGTCAAAATCCAACTGGTGGTAAGCAGAGAACCACCACATATGTACGAGTTGTCCATGTAAATCAGAGCCTGGTAAGGGATAGTTCCTTGGGTTGCGTTCGTTCCTCCGATGATGTGTGCGCCGATCGTGTTCTTGGGTTTTGGTGCCCCCTTTCGAACGGCGAGCTTTGGCTGCACCGGCAGTTGGTCGATTTTTGTAATCTGGACGGAATCCTGGGCCAAGACCTGATACACGAAATTTTCAAATTCAAAGTCTAAACTTTGAAGGAAGAAAATAATAATAATAATATGTTTTACCATTGTGGCGCACAGGGCTGCAAATAGTATGAGGGACTTCATCATTCTTGGACTGCGAGTCTGGTGAATTTGATGCTTTTTCATTGCGATTTTTGAGTTTTTATACACAGCCGACTTCCAATTACTAATTTTGCTAATTTAAAAAAAGCAATTTTTGCGAGGATAATTTGTCATTTTTGCAATATTTTCTGTTATTGTTAGTTCAATTAATTTCACAGGAAATGTGCAAATGGGTAATTTTTCTGCAGTGCAAATTGGCCCTGTCAAAAATTTAAGTGTTAAAAGTGACGTCAATGCGTGACGATTTGCTCGTTTGAAATTATTATTTTTTTTTTTTAATTTTATTACTTTTTAAATTTAATTTTCGTAATTTGAAGTAATTCCAATTTTGCGTCAAATCATAATTTGATTGCTCAATTTTTTATACTGAGATTCATTTGACGTAAAAATTGTTTTTTAATGCAGGAAACCATCAGCGTGGTTATAAAATTCACCTGGCCAATATTATTAAACCAAATCAGTGTCATCAAATCACAATGACGATCATTGCTGTTTAATTGAAAAGTTTCATTCTTTGCTAAACGCAGACAAATATTATGAAACCAAAACTAAAAGTTAAGAATTAATGATCTTTTTAATTACGAACAAGTTTCAAGAAAGAGACTTAAAGTTAAAATAAATACTTCTAACATTCCTTTTTAATTAAAATTTTAGAAATTTAAATTGAAGCAGTGAGAGGACATTCAGCTTTTGTAGTACCAGAATTAATGGGCAAAAGTGACAGGCCAAAGGAACTTTCCCAGCATCAGAAATTCAAATCAAAAATGTGTATGGAACATAAATTAACGTATTTTTATCGTGACAGAACATTGCGACAGATGCCGCTCCATTTGTCATTCGGCCTGAGCAAAAATTTTGCGCGTACATTCAACGAAAACGTTGCTGTGGTTTTTTTCTGGACGGCTGTCGCTCGCTGATTGTGAGTTGAAATGCGAGTCACGCTCGTCCAAAGACAAAGAAAGACGCGGAGGCTGCAACATCAAAGAGAGCATGAAAGGGCTGCGATTTAATGTGCACACAATGAGTTAATGTTGTGCCATTCGGTCTGCCCGGGAGGTGGTCACCGGCGGCCGAGAATAATTTAGATGTTTGAAGCAAACTTTTCTTCGCCACATTCATAGTTCTCCAGGTAATTAACGCTAGACTTTGATCGCGCCGACGCGAATCTGTCGCTCGACAGATGGCCTGGGAAACGCCGAGTACTCCCGGAATCTCTGATTCAAATTCCAAGTGGACGCTGTTCCACTGCCATTTCACACGATTATTTGTTAAATTTTGTTAAAAATCTTGGAAAATAAAAATCTTTTACATTTTGATTATAATTGACATTTTTTTTAAAGTTTCTTTATTAATTTTTTATATAATAAGTTGAAGCTTTAAACAACTGAAAATTGCTACATACATATATTTATAATAAATAATGCTCTATGTTTAGCAAAAATTGACCAAACCGTATTTTTTTTTTTTTTTTTGAGACCATTGCATGAGAAAATATTAAGATTTTACCTAAATAAACGCCATATAAACAAGACAAAGTCTTGTTGGCCTGTGCCCTTTATAAGTGGTGCAGAAGGCACCACGCAATTTATTTATTTTTTAACAGTGTGAATTAAATAATTATAAAATGTTCATATTTTAATTTTGAGCGTTAACGAGACCTTTCTCACAATCGGGAATACACGCAACATTCCCTTCGTTAACTTGAAGCACCTTTTAAACTTAAAATGTTGTTCATTACGGGCTTCTTTGAATTCATAATCATTAATGCTGCTCGGCCGATCGCCTCGGCCGTGCGCTTTATAACGAGAGAGACGCCATACACATTATCGAAAGCACTGCTCTTGCACCAGCACACACACATAAACTGCTGACCCAATGACAGGTCAAACACACAAACTCAATTAAAGTGCCAACCACGCGCACTAAATCAGTATGTTTTCAAATGGGAAAATGTTATTCTTGGCAGAGAGTGCTTTCGAAATGCGAATTACCGCGTGGCCGCATCATCTGACTGTGAGCGAGAGATGCCCCGCTAATATCCTGTTTGCGCACTTTTTTAGCTCTCAAAAGCGGCAGGACGAGATGTTTGAAATATAAAAGCTGAAAGGGGAAACCACAATAGTAAAGAAAATATAAAATTGCTTTAAATATAAGAAACTGAAATTAATTTTTTAATTTAAAACAAAATTTTAACACTTTCTTTTCTAAAACACAATAATGTCAATAATCATAACATAAGGATAAAGTCTTGGCCTAAGTACAAACTCAAAATCAATTCATTTTGGGTATGAATGAAGTTTTATAAGAGTCCAACAATAGGGAGTGGAAATAGAAATTTATTGTGGAAAATTTCAGAAATATTAAAAAAGATTAATCCTATTCATAAATTCACCTTATCAGGAGAAAAATATATAAAAAATGTAATTTTTAGGTTTGAGTAAATTTTAATAATTTTTATGATTGTATAAATGAATCATTCATTTGAATGTTTGAATATCTTTACTAAAATTGTTTTTTTTTTTTAATAATAAATTATTCATTTTTGTCTCGGTCTTCCCTGGGTCGGACGACGAGCGAGCATCGGAATCAGTCAGTCAGCAAGTCAGCCGATTCTCACGCTCCCAGATCTAACCCCGTTCACCTGGCGCGCGCGTGACCTGCGTCCCAAACCGCTCATCGAAAATGTACACACACACTATGCTCGTCTCCGGTATATTCAGCTCGACCTTGAGGGTCACTCAGAAAAAGCGTCTCTTTTTCTTTCGCTCGCTCGCGCGCGTCTCTCGTGATTTTATATCATCTGGTAATAAGAACAAAACAGGATCCGAGAGAGCGAGCGAGCGCCCTTTGCTATAAAAATGTTTTAAGTGTTTTCCACTGTAGAAGGGATTAGAGATTTACTCTCGCGTCGCGCTCTTAATTTTATTTTCTTGACACCGCCAACCTGCCCCAGTCAAAACACGCACCTTCTCAGTTCATATTATAATATACCTGATGTTTGTGCGACTCCTTTATAAGAGACTCTTCTCTTTTGTGTCGCACGCTGCCAACTTACTCCAGCGTATTCATTGGACTCTTTGCTTTTTGATGAATATGATATTATGCGGGTACATGAAAAAGAATTTTTCCAAATTAATATAAACCATGCGTAAGATTAAAATTTCAAATATTCGTCTTAAAAATATTGACCAAAATAAAAAAAAAATTAACAAAAATCTAAATTTTGTTTAAAACAAATTTGTCTCCACTTTTTCAAAATTTTAGGCAGGGTAAAGCAACTGCATAATTTAAACCATTAGGTAATTAAATCAACAAAAGCACCTACATAAAAAAGGAAATTGATATTAATTAGTGATCAATTTCATCATCTTACAATGGTTTAAGAAAAAAGAAAAAAAATTAATTAACTATGTGATATAAATTGAATGCAAAAATTAATATATCTTATTGCATCTTGCAACTGTTTTAAGCTTTTCTGTATATAATTTAATAATTATACACTTGAACTTGTGAGATTTATGTGCACTTCAATATATTCGTCCTTTTTTCACAATGAACATTATCCACATCCACACCCCTGTATTCACGAAGACCAAGGTTTTCCCAGCAAAAATTGTTCATCTCTTGTTCTCTCTTCTCGTTTATCCTTAACCGATCTCAACAAGAGCCACTCTTGGACTTTTCAGTTCCATTTCCACGAAATTTGAGTGTAAGGCGAATCCCTCCCAGTCAGCGTGTCGAGGAAAAGATTAGGCTAATCAAGAGAAACGCCATAAAGTGTCCTCCGCGTTTGGTACACCACAGTAATAATCTGTGGGAGGATCTCTCGAGTGCGTGCACTCGGCGGCCGCTGCGATTCCCCGAAACCAACATTGCTTGTTTTTTTATTCTTTTTGTGCTCATTTCCACACGGCTGTTAAGAATCTGGATTTAATTGCCGATTATTTGAGAAAGGATACTTTATATATGCACAGAAAAGGACATGTTTACTGGAACTGATAATCAGCACGGACCACGAAAATATGCGGCTCTTCCCAACACGGAGAAAAGAAAGGGCTCACCTGCTGACGATCGAATTCCGAGATAATGTGCATAAAGAAGACTCGGAGGTGTTTATTTATTTGATGTCGCGGCAGATAAATGCTGGAAAAGAAAAGAACGAGTCGTTCTTATTGTCCTCGCATATTCTCTTGATTCTAAATTATAGTACTCTGGAATGAAGCGGTCACAGATTTTTTAAAGATTATGCTTTGTAAGTCACACAATTTCGGCAGAAACTAGTTTCGTCCAAACTTTTCCCAGAATAGAAAAATCCGAAAATTCCTCTCTTGGATGCTGAAATACCGATTAATTTGTATAAACGCACGTTTTTCATTTATTTGTACAAAAAGTTTGTTTATATCAAGATCGCTATCTCTGGGCACTTTTCGTCACGAATTTTAATTGCGCCGCAGCAGAAATCTGGCGAAAAATGAACTTTTTCCGCATGGATCTGCATCATTTTTAATTCCCTCTCGCACATCGTGAGCTGCCATGCGATATCAGTTTTTCTCGGCACGCAAAAAAGAAAAACGCACGCAGATGTTGCTTTGGTCGTCTCTCTGAGAAATATGTATAATTACCTTGTGGAAATTATCTGCATGTGAATGTGTAATGCCAGATAATGATCTCGGCGGCGATTTCGCGCAATATTTACGATGGCACATGTTCGGAGGACACTTCAAGGTGGAACGTAAAAATTGCATTAATCATCGGCACATTTGCTTTTGAAGTGAGACACACCGTGGGACAGCCGGTCACCATCGACCTGCTGATGGGATAAATGAAAAAAGTTTAGGAATTCGCAATGTGGTAAAGATTTTGCCGATTTATTACTAAGAAATTAGCATTCTACTTAAAAAATGAGCTCCACCTTGTGTAGTAAATTAAAAAACATGGTTAGAATAAAAAATGGTATGACAAGCAACACTATAAGCGCTTTATTGCGTAAAAAAAATGGAATTTGAGATCAAGGTTGGTCAAAATATAAAAATATAACTACTAAATATAATTTTAGTTATGTAAAACGATTATCACGTTGATAAAATAATTTTTAACCTGATTACCCAAAATAAATTAAATATGACTCCAAAATGTTTTAAATCATTTATCATTTTGAATAATTTAAAATATAATTATTAATTCTTCTCTGAAGTATTGATAAATGTTGTAGAAAAAGTTGTCCGAAAATACCTTAAAAATTTGTCCAATCACAGTTGAATATAATTGATTGAATAATGTAATTAATTACATATTACATTCATTACTTTTAATGCCGTGATTTCGTGATTGAATTTTTGCAATTCAATAATTTGGTTAAGTTAATTAAAGAAAATTATAAATTAGAAGCTAGTATGAATCATATGAATTGATTTGAATTAAAATAAACCCCCCTTTTTTCTCAACCAACTTAACTTTTTCTTCTCATTTACTTTTTCTGCCACAATATTTTCCAACAGAAAATGCCTACGTCAAATTAAAAAAGTAGGAATCTTGAGTGACACTATCACCCACTTCGCCCTGAATTCATTATCAAAAGGCGCCTCGAAATTGCCCTGAAACACGCTAATTACCCTGCTTCGTCCTTCGACCTCTTCATATCACTGCCGGCCACGCAGACCACCACACCACATCCGTTTACCGCGACCTGCGTGTGAAGGCGTATAATTAAAAGTGATAAGACAGTGAGTGACCTGGCCTCATAAATTATTTCTTTAATTTTAAAGTAAAAAAACCCAATTTACTGCCATACATCTAAAAATATCGTGTTGTGAAACAGCGATATTAAACCGTTCATTAAAATGCAATTGATAATGCCATATAGCAGGGAATTTATTATACTATAATGTATTCCAGTCCCTGTTTGGGTTGATTGCCTAGCTAGTCCTGAAAGTATAGATAATAATTGAAACTAAGAGACACACGTTGTGAACCATTTTTCATATTTTAAAATCATGCGGATTGGAAATTATTATTATCAATAAGCATACAAAATTCATCAAATTGCTGAAAAATAGTATAATGGAGATTTGGGCTTTAATTAGGAAAATTCTCAAACTTATTTTACTAAAATTAATTAATGAGTTTTGTTGCGTTCATGGCTAGAATTATTTAGTTTAATAAAAATTATAGAGAGAATTGACATAGATCAATTGTGCGATCGAGGGTTGATTCATTGTGTTTTGTATTATTTTTTTTCTCTTCTCAAATCTTGTAGTTTTTCATTTATAATTTTTGAATATTTGGATGATGTATCTCGAGAGGCAGAGATTGCCTTGTGGTACACCAATACACTTAATTTGCAACTAAATGGAAAATCGGCTTTTTCTATGGAGAAATAAATGACTCAACAAAAACCACCAAAGGAAAGCTGATTTTTCAATGCAAATACCATGAATTTAATAGGTGTTTGAAGACACTTTAAAATTTCGCAGTTCTTGGTTCTTTTGTAAAATCGCCTAATTTGGACCAAAAAATGGATAGGGAAAAAATGGAGTGTTCTAGTTAATTGAAAGTAATTTTAAAATTTGATCAACATTCCATTTTTTCTATCAGATAGAGGATGTTTCATTTTTTGATTAAAATAATTTTGGTGCCGGGCCGGTTGCCTAGTCTTGGCTCGGCAGGCGTTCGTCTGCTTCGGAGGCGCGACGTCGGCTGTGCGGGGTCGCTAGCTGGCGGTTGTGCTGGCCCGCGAGTGTACGCGTGACCGAGAAATAACGCGGCGGTGAATAGGCAGCAGCTCGCCTTGGAGGCATGCGGCGAGCGGTCAGGCCGGCTGGGGGCGGAGTTTTCCCACAGTCGCGCGCTCGCTCGCCGCGGTGGCACGTGCACGGCCCGCCGTAAACGGAGAACCAGTCGCTCATGCATTTTACATACATACGTACCCGAGACCAACATCTTCCGATACCAACTCTCTCGCTAGAAGAATCAAACTGGCGGCGATTACTAATTTCCTAAGCGTAGTTCATTTGTACGTCCGCCGAAAGCGAAATGAATCTCACCGCAATCGATTTCTATATGTGCGTGAGAAAATAAAAGTTTCGATCGTAAATTGCTTCCATTCAACTGCACTATTGACAAATAGGTAGTGCGAGTCGGTGCGAGTTGTTGAAAGCCTAGACAGTGTTCCTGGCAGATTTAATTTTTTTTTTTAAATTTCTTTTTTTGTTCAAAATTTATCACTGGATGTGGTGGCCCTGAAAAAGGTCGGGTCACAGTCTGTGAAAAGTGTTTTAATTGAGGGTTAATTTTTTTCGGCTTAGGAGAAGTATAAAATTATAAAATAGATCAATTATTTTATGTTTTTCCCAATCTTTGAATTAAAATTATTGTTATTGTTTTTTTTTTAATAAATATGTTCAAAAATTCTCAGAAAATCGACAGTTATGTTTATATAAATAAGGAAAAATGGAAGAATTGTATATAGGTTCCTTTATCTAATTTATTGTTATTTTTTAATAAAATGAACGGTTAAGATAATTATCAATTAGCTGGAATAATTGTATTAATTCAGATGGAACAATTTAATTATGAATTTATTGCCTATTGGATGTTCCCCTCCCAAAAGCTTTGCCTTTTCACGATACTCCTTACGAAACACCAGCAGCCTGTATGGCACGCGTGTTGAGCAAGTTGCATACACCTTCATTCCAATCACACCTTTTATTATCTTACGATTTTGTTTCTATATTTTAAAAGATATTTACTATTATGTGCAGATTTTCAAATTCGGTAATAATTTCTTTGTCTTTTGCAATATTTTTTAAGCTTGCTTTATATACTATTGAACATCTAGAAAATCCTCATTTTATTTGTAACTTTTAAAATGCAGTAAACAAAAAATATGTTTTGAAGTATATAAGATAGTACAATATTTTTTAGAGAAGCCTAAACTGGTACCGAAAGTTTAAAATTTAGGCTGGAGAGACCTTTGATGACCTTATCAAATTATTTCCCCCATATTAGCCCCCATAAAATATTAATTCTTTTTATAATCCAACTCAAACAAGAGCAGGCATGACGAATGGACTGCGAAAAAGTAATAATTACAGGAGCCAAACGCGCAGATATGAGATTTTAATCGCATTTCCATTTCGCTCGCCGACAGACGCTAAATTAAAATGCGCGGTCCAGATCTCCTCTTGTCCTCAGGTGTTTGCTGTCTTTGTTTCGCAGGCTTGGCAAATAGCAATAATTCTCTAGTTTATTTAAATAATTATATCCAGGGCGGCTTAGCCGCCGGAAAATAGAAACGGCAAAAAACTAAAGGAGACGCTGCGTGGAGGTTTCTTATAAATTATCACTCACACAATCAACAAACAAATGAAACCTTGCGTCTCAATATAAAAATAATCTAAGCGAGTCCAAGCTACCACTATTGAGGGCAGTGCTATACAATTAAATCAGATTTCAATTTTTTTGATTGGAATTATTCATTGTGTATTAAAATTAAACTATGAAATCACCAAACATGCAGTGTATCTTAGAAGACGCGTTTGCATTACTTTTTCAATTTTCAGCTTTTAACAATCAAAAATCATAGTGGTGATCAGAGATTGCATTTGATTAATACTGTATTTTTTTTTTATTTTTATAAAAGTTTATTTTACATAAATGTATCATTATTAAAGAAAAGAAGGAAAAAATTGATAATAAGGATTTTTATAAAAATTTTAATACATCTTTTTATTAATTTTAAAATTATTTTACATTTTAATTATTTATAAATTTATATGTTTCAAAGTAAATAAATATTTTGCTAAGCATATAAAAGTAAAATTGGTTCAAAAATATTATTTTGTCATTTAAAAAACTTATTGCTTTAACACTGCCCAGATTAAATAGGCGCAAATGTAATAATTCTCTCCTGTGTAAGCGTTGGTGCGTCCGTTGCAGGAAATTTGCAAAAGTAATAATTAGCCAGGCAGCTTGAGGGAGCAGATGAAGAATAAATAAGATGACCATACCGGCCGGCGAGCGAGCGATGGACAGCCGCGATAAGCCGCGAACAGGGTCCAGAAAGGGTAACATGGTAGTTAAGGTGGCTTGACCATAAATTAAGCGCAAAAACTGCTCCTGGGCTATTCGTAATATTTTACTGCCGGACAACAGGTAGCCCTTTGGATATAGTTTTACATTTTTAAATTAATATCGCTTTAGCTAGGCGGAATTATAATTTTGGTCAAATTACTCCGCAGGGTGATAACGCTCTTACTTATATGGAGAGAGGCGATTTAATTTTGAGAGAGCAGCACGAAAAAGGTCGTAAATTACAATTTATGAGAGAGGGAAGATATAGATCGTAATATATGGTCCGTGACATTCTGCCGCTTTTTTATTAAAAATCTCCCAAACGCCCGCCGATGCACATCGTTCCAATAAAATTTACAGCTTCCTGAAGGGCTGAATTTTTATTAACCTTTGAATATACCACGCACGATGCTACCTTTTTCCTTGAAGAAAATTTAGATCATTAAAATGAATTATCCTTTAAATTCAAATAAATTGGATGAAGTTTATGACACTGTTAGCCTATAAAATTTGTTAAAAAAACATTTCACTAATATTTTTACAAAAAAAAAATCCTTGCAATTTAAAAAAAAAAAATCTTGTACATTCGAAAAAGGGTGTTAAATTTTATATGCTTCAATTTTAAGTTGATGAATAAGTTTTGAAAAATGAATATTTATTACATTGAAGTATGCTCAATTTTTAACCCCTGAATCGAAAATTTGGTCTATAGGCTTTTTTAAAATTATCCATCAACTGATTGAGTTTCCCCCAATGGCATCTGAAAGTCTCAGCAAACCGCAAAGTGTAATAGGCCAATTACGCCGCGCTGCAGCAATTCCCAGAGCCACATTACAAAATCTGTATGTAAACTCTTAATTCCCTGGTGGCTGCGATCATGAGAGTAATGGAAATTCAATTTAAAGAATCGAATGGTTATTCCTGGCATGCATGCGTGCGCTAGCTTGATTCAAAATTACCGAGAAGAGCGCGTTTCGGAACTCCATGATTATTATATATTTCTCTCTGCTTCTCTTCCCAGCTAGCCGCCGTCGTGTTCCTACAATTTAAATATATATGCTGTTTATCTCGAGAAACCGTGACTGCCAAGCCAAGGGAACGAGCCAGCCACTCATCTCTGGAAAACCAGACGGCTCAGACCAAAGGAAAATTCATTTTCTGTCTTCAAACTACAGGCACGGACTGCATATTTATTTAGTTTTGGTGGGAGCAGGGCAAATTAACAATTAATTTATTAGATATTAAAGATTGAACTACAAAATAAAAATAAAAAAGCATAAAAATTAACTGAACGCTAAAATAATTTAATTGCCATTTGTAATTAAAATATTTTAATCATAACTAATTTTCCTATGAACATATATGTGTTAAGATTTTTTTAATTTTAAAAATAAATCTAGTTAATATATGTATTGATCATCAGCTACATTGATCTCAAGGAAAATCATATTATGTAGTTTACACTGTTATTTTAAGACAATTAACAACAGTATTATTTGCAACAAGGATAACTTTGCCAAATTTATTGACCTATCAAATAATTATTGTGAATATCTTTTTTAATTTGGCAATTTTGAGTAAATTTGAAGCAATAAAGTGACTCTCCACCGGCGGCAGCTCTAATGCGCGGCATAATCGTAATCACGTGTGGACGATGAGATCACGACGAGATAAACGGCGTTTTACAAGAGGCAGCAGTCCGTGTCTGGGAATGGGTTTGGGGGCCGCCGATCGTCTGCATGCAGTGGCATTCCTGCCTACCTAGGAAGGTGCATTTCCCACACAGCCTCGAGGCTCGTCACGAGCATGGCACAGGGAATTGAAACAGGGGGGCAAAATAAAATAATAATATTATAATGCCGAGGAGCGCCGAGCCGATGCATCGGCTTTCAGAGCAGAGAGGGCTCTTCAAATATCAAGTGAGACTCATGCTGCTGGGAATGAATAATTTATGAGAAAAAAATTAATAATAATAGTAAATGGACAAGATAATATCAATGTGCAAGGAAATATCATTGATAATTTAAATTTTCTAATTGATTTTAAGTGATCTAATTTGCATTTCAAATTATATTAAATTGTAACGTGGTTGAATTAATTAAATAACTCCTTAAATTTGTACTAGTTTATAGCGTATTGAGCTGAGTTGTGTTGTATTAAAACAAAATTAAGCTTATCAAGTTGTTAGATATATTGTCAGAAAACTTTTTAATTGCTATTACACGCAATTTTCATACTATTCCAGTTTTAAATTGCTGGAGGTCCTTTTCTCATCTACTATCCTGTTCAAACAAGTATAAAACTGCTATGCAAATTAAACTTCAGTGCAATTTGACAAAGAGTGGAACATACCTTAAATTCCTATATTTAATTGAGAAATAAATGAATTGCGATTTTCTAGCTAAGATCAGCGACTCTATCGTAAAAATGAAAATTAATTTAAAAACTATTATTGCAATATTTATTTTGAAGAGCCCTGAGCGTTTGATCTGTTCTGTGATGGTAATAGGAGAGCGTGAGGGGGCATGAAGAGTGCGCGCGTTGAGCGTACGACCACCAGGAAAAGATCCCACGCCTAATGTTTATCCACCGTGGTGGAAACACGCCGCGCGCTCTGTACCTTTTGGAGAACCCTTCCTGAACTCGTCTTTGCCATTCCTCTCCGACTGGTCGGCTCTTTCTCACAATTATGTTTAATCGTGGAAGCACGAAATTAACGCGCAGCCGGATTCCTTCTTCCCCGCGTTTAACATAGAAAATTTTTCCATCTGTTCTCATGATTGTTTTTGAACCGTCCGTGTTTTTCACGGCCAGCCTTAAAATTATGCAAATTAGGTGGAGCCACCTACTTTTGAATGCCTGCCTACATTTGCTCGCTCGCTCGCTGCCTCTCTTTATGCAAATTAATTTGCCGCGGATAAATAAAATAAATTAATACATTAAAAAAACACACACAAGTCGCACCCATTTGATATAAGCATTAAAAGAGACTGAGTTGATGCTGCTGATTAACGTCTGTGGTGATTATGGTGAATTGCGCCCCTTGAGATCACTCATGCGAAAAATCAGGAAATACCTTACGGTTACATACCAACTCAATATAATTATTAATTTTTTATATATCATTCTTATATTTCAAAATGTAGCCCTTACCAAATGTTATAAAAAAAATTTAATTCCGTTTTAAAGGATTTTTTTTTCATTATAATACTCTTGGTTGCTATTCTTTCAAACGTTTTCAACAAAATCGACAAAATAAATTGTTTATTATTATAAATTTATGGGACTTGTTACTATCTATTCAGCAAAAAATTAAATTATTAATTAATCATATAATCAATGAAAAATATCATTTTCTGTCTTAAATTTATAAGTTCTTTTAAAAAACCAGTATGGATTGAAAAATTTTAATGAACATTTCAAATAACCGCTTTTGTTTATTTGTTTTGAGTAAAATG
The DNA here is from genome assembly GCF_031216515.1 of Neocloeon triangulifer. Classification (NCBI taxonomy): domain Eukaryota; kingdom Metazoa; phylum Arthropoda; class Insecta; order Ephemeroptera; family Baetidae; genus Neocloeon; species Neocloeon triangulifer. The sequence continues at coordinate 5,676,635 of NW_026775554.1, read as the reverse complement.
TAACAAAAGTGATAATTTTACCGACAACAGTTTTATAGACAGTAATTTTTCGTTTAAATTTTTTACGTTACTAAATAACGCCATAAACATCAATGATCATGTTATTGAATATTTCCAAGCTGGTCTAGCTAAGGTGAAAATTGCTTTTGAAATAATGCAGTCATTCAAAAGATGTTTCCATCAACTTTACATTTTAACATTTTTAACCAATTTAGTAAAAAAATGTACATTATGTTATGTTTATATAGGAATAAAATATAAATATAATATTTAATTCATTAGATCAAGATTATTAGCTAAAGTATTACTTTTTCTAATTCTTAATTAAGAAGTATAAGAAGTGTGTCTTTGTAGGATCAATTGTTATTTTAAAAATATATTAACCTATTAATCCTATTAAATATATTATTAACTAATAAAATGTTTCAAACTCAAACAAACCAAATTTTGAACTCCACTATCTAAAGACGAAAGATAACTGTAAACTAAACAGTGTAACAAAAAAACGTATAAAATTACTCTCAATCTTGGAAAAGTGCGCATCAGCGTTAAGCAAGTAAAAAAGGGGTTTGTCGAGATAAAACCACACACGTGCGATGTCACACACGTGTGGCTGCACTTGTTCTTCTATTTTCTAGGAGAAAAACCACGGTCTAGGTCTCGTGCCACTCGGCGCGCAGCATCCCTTTCCCGAAATCAGCGAAAGACGGCCGGCGCGAGGCGTAATGAGAGCGAGAGTTGAAGACGACCCTTTTTCTGCAACGCACACGCGTCCCGTCAGCGTTTCGGCGCATAAAGAGAAAAAGAAGAAGAAGGGTCGTGTGCAAGTTGCATATGCAGGACGAGCACAATACAAAGAAGAAGTTAAATGAAAAGAAACAGTAGAAGCGGTACAAGAGAGAGAGAGAGAGAAAGAGAAGCCATCCATAAGCAGCTAGGGGTTCGTCTCTCTCTCTCTCTCCTTCAGTCTCGCGCGCGGTTTAGTGTGGGAACTCGGGGCTCGAATCGTTCTCACAGCAAGACGGAGGCAGCCGTTCGGAGTGGCGGACGTTTGCTTTGGCGGGCGACCCTCGCACCCCGGCCCCTCCTGCGTCGAGCCCCCGCTCGCGAGCCTCTCCTCGCTCTCGGCCAAAGTGGCACGCAACCACGCTTTTTTATTCGATAAATAAGCCCCTGCTGATTTTGTTTCATGCACAAAAGCATCCCACTATCGGCATCTGCCCTTTGCCAACCAAATGAATTACGGGCGAGCGAGAGTGATTCGCCCTCAGCGTCCGGTCCAAGGGGAGCTTCTTCTTCTCTCTTGATTGAGTAAATTGCACGCGCAAGAGCGTGTCATCCAGAGAAATAAGCCCCTCGCTGAGAAATCTGATGGTAACTTATTTGTTATTTGTACTGGGGAAAGTAATATCAAAACGATTGATAGAAAAGGAAATGTATCCAAAATATTTAATTGCGTTGTAGTCAATTAGTTATTTATTTTATAATTAAAAAAGCTGCCTTTTTTTCTTGTTAGCTCAATCTATTATAGATTTTGGATCAGGGGGTTTTATTGGCGTTTTTCCCTTTAAATATTGTTCTATTAACAAAATCCCGAGCTATAAATGAATTTGTAATATATAATTATAATAGGATCCAATATTAATAAGAAATTATAACATTATATTATGAAACTTTTTGCTCAGCATAAATTATTTGTTAAGAAAAAGGAAAATAAATGTAGTGAGCATAAAATTCTTATCTTATTGTTAATAATTTGATTCAATAATATAAAAAAAATATTAAACCACATTAATAAGTTAATATTATAATTATACGAGTAATAAAGTACAATTGATAATTTAGAAAGAAATGCAAATAATTTTTGAAAATAACAATTTGTTTTATACATTATTTTTACTCATTTTTTGTAAAGATATTTACCATAAATGAATACATAATTTTACATGTTTATTTTAATTATATTTTAACATTATATTTTTATTAATTAAAATTTTAAAGTATTGTAATCCATTCAAATAAAAAGGAAAATTAACACAAATTCTTGCAATATTATATTTTAAATCAATCTACACCAAATTTGGATATTTCAAATGTTGCCTTAGCATAATCCTCACTGTAGCTAGGCCAGCCGGTTACATTATTTTATTCTATCATTTTAAATATTGATGAAAAATTGATCCAAAAGAAGAACAAAACTCTTCTCTTATTTCTTAGTACTTAATAGCTTACTTAATTTTCCATCGCCTATAGATAACGATAAAGAAAATTTGCAATTGAAACATTATTTTGACATTTTTTTCGGAAGCACATTTTTATCAAGTTTGTTACTGTCTTTTATTTTTGTTTTGTAATCTTTGATAATTTGATGCGTCACAAAACGCAATCTCAGTCTTCCGTTCACACAAAATCACTTTCATCATGCACCCATCCGTTCATCCGTTTTGGTCGTGTCCCAGCATACATAGCCGCCGCTCTTTTAAAGCTTCTTTCCCTCTTGATGTGAACCAAAGTGTTGTAAGGAGTAGCGCGCATCGTCTCATGTGTCATCTCTGCTGAATGGACCGTCTTGCGAGCGAGCAAGCGAGAGACTTACTCATGCAGCAGCAGCGAGAAGCCTCAATGAAATTCAAGTAATCAGAGGAGGCCGGGAACGAAAGCCAATTCCTGTTTCAGTTTTATTTAAGCAGCGAAACGTCTCGAGTCACTTTTATTTTATTTGACACGCGGTCGAAGAAGCGACACGAGACGTTGCTCTTATTCGCGTATTAATGGTGTTTTGTGGACAAAGGAGGAAAAGTGTTGAATTAAATTCGCGACTTCAATTGCAAGCAAGTGTTTTTGCACTTCGTTTTTCTGTTTTTGTTTTTAAGAGGTACACTTTGATTAAATGGTAATGATTTATTTAAGACTTGAATTATTAATGATGAATTAATGTGGATGATGTTGATACAATTGTGAAAAACAGGAATTATTATATGAATATTAAATACTCTTAACAGAAATATTTCTTTTAAATATTATCAGAAACAATTGATAAACTTCATTTTCGTTTTTCACCTGAGAGGAGAAAAATAAAAACAAAGTTGCAATTACTATCAAAAAATTCAATTTATGTACTGAAATGTCTTGCTAAAATTTATCAAAAAAAAATGTTTTATTTTATTATGATATAATTTGGATAATACATATTTAACTATGAATAAAATTTTTTTAATAAAATTTTATATTTTTCGTATGTAAAAATGTGAGTTTATCTGTAATGGATGAATCTCCTAAGAAGTTTTTGCGTGGTTTTACTGAAACTGTGGGAGAAAAACTTGGACTGGACAGTTTCATTAAAACCACGTAAAAACCTCTTAAAAATTAGACCCCGAACTTGTTCACTTTTTACAACGCAAATAACATAGACACTACTCTACACTAATTAGAACAGAAAAAACACATGCGCTCTAACAACTATTTGAAAGAAATAAATCTCCCAGTTCACTTAAATTTCCGTAAATTTCTTCTCCCTCATGAAAAATTATAATAAATAAATGAAATAAATAATAGGCTTCTTGCACCCCTAAAACCTTTAATTGTTAATTAAATTTTCATTTTAAAGAATTAAAAAATCTGATATCTATACTAATAAAAAATTATTTTAATAATATCTTATTATTTAAAAAGGCATTTGAAGCAACTTAGTTGATTATAAAACACTTCAAAATTAAAATCGCTTATTTGTCCTGAATCTTGCACTGTTCAGTTGATTGTGTGTAATTACAAATGTTTATCAAGATAAAAGCATATACTCTTGGTAAGCTACTGACAGCACAAAACACATTTGTGCCGCCAAAAGAGAATGCATAATTAAAAGGAGCAATTATGTCGGTGGCGCGCGAAGGAGCAATACTTTTATTCCGCCGTCGAGGTGCGCATTTATATATTTATTCATGCATGCTAACAAAAAGGGTCACACTCGTCGCAGCATTATATTATAAATAGCGGCGTAAGTCGCGCGGCGAGGAGCGTTATCAGAAGGAGCGCAAGGCAGGCTATTATCATTTTTTCGATTCGACAGCCACACGAGCAAGCAAGTTCCCACGCTCGCCTCTGCACGTATGTCACACACGGCCAGATGTCCGAGCGAGTTATTGCGTACATTCCCTCACCTGCATCATTATTCTCCAAATTAACCTTTCTCCCCCCACCAGACCACCCTTGCACGTTAAAACGCACCGCGAGCGGGAAAGTTCGAGGGGCGGAGTTTCACTCTCGAGGGGATGAAAAATCTCTCTCTTGAATCGCATTGCGTCACGCGGAGATTCCTGCACTCCCACCTTTGATTATATAAAATTCCCCTCTGAAAATTTTTACACACGCTGCCGTGCCTCTTTTTTATATTCATTCTCTCTCTCTCTCTCTCTCTCTCTCTCTCTCTCTCTCTCTCTCTCTCTCTCTCTCTCTCTCTCTCTCTCTCTCTCTCTCTCTCTCTCTCTCTCTCTCTCTCTCTCTCTCTCTCTCTCTCTCTCTCTCTCTCTCTCTCTCTCTCTCTCTCTCTCTCTCTCTCTCTCTCTCTCTCTCTCTCTCTCTCTCTCTCTCTCTTGATCGCGCGCGCTCCTCAAAAGTGTGAGTTTCTTCCCAAGGCTCAGTTCACGTCGGACGCGCCACAAGTGCACACCGTATACGCCAAACGCGCCCAAGGATAATTTACGTAAATCAACATGCAGATGGACGAAGACTACGGACTTCGGACGCACCACCAAATGGGACTGTCTTCCACGGTCAACACAACGGGGGTGTCCACCCCGTCAACCAACACTTTGAGCAAGGCAGAGTTAAGAAAAGTAAGTCAAAATGTATATTTAAAAAAAAAAACATTTTCATACAATTTGTTTTATTAATATTTGTTAATTTCAAATAAATACAATTTATCACATTTCATTGTTTTTTCTTAACGTTATTTTTTTTAAATCTTGAATTAAATTGTTAACCAATAATAGTATTTTTCTACACTTTTTGAGTAAGAAACTAATTAAAAAATGTAAAGTTTTTAAAAAACTGTGCTAATTTAACACCAAATACTTATATATTTTTGTAATATTTATTCTTAAAACAGCAACCTTTAGTGATTTTAATTTATGTTTTGTTAATACACCAAATAATTTAAATTTAATTGTTGGTTAATTGTATTAAATAACATTCCTGCTATTATAAAATATTATTTTATTTTTTGTTTGATCGTTATTAAAATGTAATTCCAAACTCGTCTGGCCTTAACATAAATTTCAAAGTAAGTTTGTTATATTTCTAAAATTTAATTACTCTGCTTATTTATGCATGTTTATTATTATATTGCTTTTTGAATCGTGACGAAAGCAAATCGAACACACTGATTCTTCTTTTATTCATCCCGTTTGCTGCTTTATACACACAAAACAGAGAACAAGCTTAGAAATCATTTTCTCACTCAATACATGTAATAAGTTGGACTGGTCGACCACCTGTTGAGACAAACACACTTCTCTGCTGCTGCTCTCGGCGCCGTGCGTTCAGATCTTTCATAGAAATTCCCCGTTTTTAACGAGCAACTCACTCGTTTTTTTCTTCATTGTACATACACGCTGAATAAAATTAAAATTTACGCCCGACCATATCTGTCAACACTATTCTTTCTCGGCTGCTGTTAATATACGCCTCTGACTGACTCTTAACGCATGAATAATTAATCGGCGTGAAAATACTTCATAACTCTCGTCGACTCGCGTGTCCTTCGCCTCTTCTAATTGGCCGTCAAATACGAACTCAGGCGAGAGAATAATAATTACCAATTTAAATCCTGCATGTTTTATTACGTATCAACACATCGGCCGCGTGCATATAATTTAACGACCATTAAAAATTAAAATAGATGAGAGAGAGAATCGGCTCTCTGAAAAATTGCCACACGAAAGGTCGCGTACTTGGCAATCGGCTCTCGCGCATAATTTATGTGAGAATCTCGCGCTTTTTGAGCGCGCGTGCATGAGAATACAATTTGGAATGTATGTGCACCACATGAAAAGTGTAAAGTAACTATTATTGGCATTATTACAGCAGAGTCATGCTTTGCATAAGTTGTTAGGTGCAAATGGCATCATGGGAAGAAAAAATCTTTGCGATCCCAATCAGTGGCTCACTCTCTTTTTTTTAAATAAAAGATTAGCAATTTTAATATTTCCTGTCCAAGCATTGTTCTAAAATATAGTCATTAGTAATTTTCTGCCGAGTTGATTTTAAAGGTAAATTTTCCTGCGTCGTATTCAATTTTAAATATTTTGGCTATACATCAATCATTTTTAATCTTTGGTTAAAAAATCACAGTCTCAGAAGATACAATTAATAAGTAATTTATTTAATAATCATGAGTATAATTTTGTTTGACCTTTATCTCAAACAAACTGTATCAAAAATTGAATGTAATCAATGTGATTATAGTTGTAAAAATTTGAAAAAAACACAACAATAATAATTATTTTCATCTTTTTGCTCAACATTTTTTTAATCAAATTGTTTATGAATACAAAAATTCTTGAATTCTATACCAGAGTATTTGATTGACTAAAGTTTTAAGCTTATTAAAAAATTAAAATCAAAAGACCATTATAGAAAATTTATAAAAGTTATGAAGTTGACAAACAAATAATAAAAAAAAAATTGCACACGGTATAATTTAAAGATTTCGTTAAAGAACAACCAAAATAATATTAAGGAATCACTTAATCGCGTTATTATATAATTTTTTTTAATTAATTACTTTATTCCTATCTAAATAAGATCTAAATTTTCAATTATACCAGCCGTTCATGATAAAATGGCTCACTATATCCTTAAGTTTTACAAATTATTTTTTGCATAATTAGCTGTCATAAATAATAAAAAAATTACTGGATATGTTTTTAAATTTAAATTCGCTCTCGGAATGAAAAACGAGCGAAAATGTCACGCTTGATATTTTTCATCTTTATTAATGAGCAACAAAACCACAACAACAAAGTCCTGCAGTGTCGAGTTGCATTGTCTGCAGTTACATCACCCTCTCGTTAGCGCATTTCGTCTCGAAGTGAGACCTGCAATTATCTTCGCGCCGGTGTGAGGTGTAACTGTCAAGCGCCCAGCCGAGGTGTTGATGCCGCACCGCGATAAAAATGCAGATGAGGATACACATAGGCGCGCGCACGGCGGGACTGTACTTTCCTCTCACTCTATATGTGCTGAAAGATTATCCGTTTTAATCTGTTGGGCGCGAGATTACACGCGGCAGATAGGGAGGCTCTTTTCTGTGTCTCTCGAGCTATGGTGTGTGTGTTTTGCGCCGTGAGCAGGATTTGTTCTTGCATTTATCAAAACGAGCAAATATATAAAACACGCCTGCCTCTCTCTCTTTTGCTTGTTTTTATTATTTATAAGCGCGAGTACGGATAATTGTCACGGCGGCGTTGCTCAACCCTATTTGTTTAATGGCAAATGAGCTGCATGACTGATGAACGCGCGCGAGACTTTCAGCACCTGCGAGCGCGATATGTTATTTTTCTTGGCGTTTCTTGGGAAATGTAATTGTAACATAAATCATATCTGCGGACATTTTTCTTTCTCTTGCAAATTAGCTCCTGCTGCGGGCGATTTATGCTACGGTTAAAAAAACATGGAACATAAAAAGGGGGTTTTCAAAAGTCATTTGTTTGTGGAAAGGAAATGGAGGTTCGCACAAGATATTTTTGTTTAAAAATTAAATTAAAATTATAAAATAATTTGTTAATGTTTGATTAAATGTTAAAAAAATAATTTTTATAAATATATTTTATTTTAAAATTAAATAACATATTTTTACAAAAAGAAAGTACATTATAACAGTTCAAAATATTATTAATAATTTAAATGTTTTAATTTCATTTTCTAATCTTAATATCATAACAATTAAACAATATAATTTCAAATTTAAAAAATTTTTGAAGTTGTTTTTTATTCAATCTCCTTGTATAGTTGTGTCAAATATTTATTTTCAATGATATTACTCTCGGAGCATGATTACTGCGTTTCAGTTTAATAATAATCAATTTCCTCTCTGCAAATAATGAGTCTCGCAGGTTATCAAAAGTGTTAGTGGCGTTGGGGGTGGCCGGAAGAGCCGATTGCACAGAAGCCGCTCTGCATAAAGTCGCTTCAGATATCATAATATTGCAGCGGAGGACACAGGTGTCGATCCGTGGGAATAAACGAACAGCCTGGCAGGCAACAGGTGTGCTCCCCGCGCGTTCGAGGGCGGGTTCGTCGTGATCCGCCTTCGAGCGTGTGTGTGAATATTATGATAGCGTTTTTTCAAGACGAGGATTGCATGTGGGTGTCCTTGGCATTGTTGGCTCAATGCAAATGCCGCTTGGGAATCATGACTCTTCCATTAAGTTTATTAAGAAGGGTTGCCGCCGCCGCTTCCTGGCTCTCAGCTAATTACCGCGATTTGGATGAGAATCTGCTTTTCGGCGTTTCACGGTCGGATGAATGGAAAATCCGTTGATTTGTAAATTAAGTCGGAGAAACGGTGAGAGAGCGGTTCGTACTTCCTCTCGGAAGGAAATTGACTTGGATTTCTCGGCGTGTAACTGATTTTTTTACTTCCTCTTTTTGAACTCTCTAGAAAAAAGCACTTGTTGCTATTTAGCACTGATTAACAAACACCAGGTTTAATAGATTGAATAAAATGTAGATTCACTTTAAAACTGATTTATTGATTATTATAAAATAATAATAAAAATATATTTTTCAATTTATTTACGTTTAAATGAATATCTATATTCATTTACCAAAATCTTTTATTTGACCAATTTCAATTAAAATTAAATCATCTTCATAATTTGTAAACTTTGTAATCTTATTTTTTATTGCTATTTCACATTAAAAATTTGAGCCCGAAATAGTTACAGCTATAGTAGCTTTTGAAACGTATGTGCTTCCCTGGCAATCTTTTATACATTTTGGATTTTATTCCAAAAATTTTAATTCAATATTTAATCATTTTTTTTTTACTAAATTGAAAGTGGACGCTAATTGAAATGAAATTTTTACATTACTTATAATTAATATAAAGATCACAGTTCAAATTTTATTTTACACATTATTTAATGTCTATAATTGAGACGTTAAGAAAGACCCATTGTTAAGTCTTATACAAGTAAAACATTTGGCTTATCATTTAGACTTGCACGAAATCCCTTTTAAGAGAAGTCGAGGGCGGTGGCTCGGCAAAGGGATAATACGCTGGAGAGGATAATTCCTTTGGCCGCGGGTTTGTGCGTCTCTGAATGTAAATCCGGCGCCATAAACCAGCATAATACACACGAGAAAAGGGTTAGGGAGATAAAAGCGCACCTCTTTGAAATGATAGTGGATTGTTTTGTTCGCACAAACACAAATTTCATTTTTATTATTTGTTTCCAAGCGACGCGCCTCTCATAAGACCTAAACGGCGCCGAACAGGCACGCGTCCCACCAGATTTCTCAGAAATTCGCCTCGGAGCGCTTTTTCGAATTATTATAAACACAGCCGCGAGCTGCGAATGCTGAAACTCTCACCGGTGTGCGTGTGGCACTTTTCTAAACACTGATTTTGTATTCCGGCAGCAGAGAAGCTTTTCAAAGCTTTGGATTATTATGTGTGCTGCCGGTTTTTGTTCTCACAGTTTTTTATACGACGCCCAAGAGCGTGTTGTTAAACGCTGAAAAAAAACGCCCTGAAGATTTGTGCAATAATTTCTTATTTTTCCCTTGTCCTTCTGTTTCAGTGCAATAAACCGATAATGGAGAAAAAGCGGAGAGCACGGATCAACCACTGCCTGAACGAGCTCAAGTCGCTCATCTTAGACGCAATGAAAAAAGACGTGAGTATTAAAAATTCAATGTCAAACATATTTTTTTTTGGAGACCAAAATTTAATAACGTATATTAAATTCAATACAAGAAGATGAAAAAGAAATTTCGTTTCGGAAAAATTTATGTGCATATTTTTTACTAATATTAAAATTTGGTTGCACTTAATTTTTAATGGCAAACATTTACAGAATTGAATGAGAGTACAAAAAAATTGTTATAGAACCAAAAAGAATGTGATCATCTGTCTAGGAACTTTATGTGTTTCTCTCTTTTTTCCCTTGACAACTTTAATGCCGCGTATATTAAATTTTTTCACGCACATCAGCAAAGCGAAAACTCGGCAGGGATGCATTATATTTTTTTTTTATTGTTTGCGTCTTTCTTTGTCGTGCCTCAGCTCATTACGGCCGACGCACGACTGCTTTTCTTCCACACGCTTCTTTCGCGTGTGGGAAAACGCGCACTACTTTTTCCTTATATTGAAATCGAAATCAATATAAAATCGTATACATATAAGGGGTGCGCGGTCTTTGAATAAAGAAAGAAAGGCATCAGCTGCTTGAGACGCGATTCCCACGGCCAGGGGTTGCACATGCACACTTCACCCTCGTGAGCGACCGGGAGGGACACGCAACAGCTGAATGCTTTCTTGAACGGGTGTCTTCTGCTTTTCCCCCATTGTGTGCGCGGCGACAAAGTAGTTATAACCAGCTGTTGTATGCCTTTTAAACAAAAAACATGCACGCACAGAGAGAAGCCGCCTTGGCGATTTTGCATATTTTTTACTCTCGGTCGTGGGATATATCCAAACTGGAATTGCGAGTTTTCGGCATGAGACAAAGCGATTTACATAATATTCGGCGCTGCCGGACTTTTAGTGAAAGAGGTCCACACACACACATACACTTGATCCACATTTTCTCAGGGTCTTGAAACGGCAACCCGATGTTTATGCAAACTATATAACTGCTCTGCAAAGTCGTAAAAATCGCGATTGTTTTATTTTATACTCAAAAGTGTTTGTCCGTTGAAAAAAAAATCAATCACGCACGTTATAAAAAACTGCTTTCAAATCAGATGACGTTTCATTCTCATGGTTTTTTATGTAAGAAAAATAAAACTAAATAAATATTAAATAAAAGAAACAAAACATTTCTGTTTTCATCTCGCATTTCGTTATAAAAAAAACAACCACTCCAAAACAAGAATTTTTTTATGTTAATTAGTTCTCGACTTCAAAAGCATTGACTAATCTGGACTTTTATTCTGATTCCAGCCTGCACGTCACTCAAAACTTGAAAAGGCTGACATTCTGGAAATGACGGTGAAGCACCTTCAGGGCGTCCAACGTCAACAGCTGGCCGTCGCCGTTGCCACCGACCCCACCGTCGTGCACAAATTCAAAACCGGCTTCAGTGAGTGCGCCTCCGAGGTCAGCAGATATGTGGCCAGACTGGAGGGCGTAGAACCTGCGGTCAAGCAGCGACTGATGAACCACCTGAACCAGTGCGTCAACGGCCTGCAGCAGTTGACACCCTTCAACTTTGGCCAGAGCAACGCCACAGTCACCATTCCCTCCGCCAGCAACATCAACAACGCTCCAAGCCCAACAAATCCAACAATTGCTACCCCAACCCCAGTCCAAGCCACCCCCAACGCCTCCATACAAATGCCCTTCCCGGCTGGTGACGTCAACAACAACAACACCAGGGTGACCAACAGCCTCCAACTCATCCCCAGCCGCTTGCCCTCCGGAGAACTGGCCTTTGTGTTGCCTTCAAGTAGCAGCAGTGCTAGTGGCGCCAACAATGGTGTGCCCCCGTACTTTCCTGCGCCTGTTACTCCTACCGTCGACCGAACCAGGTTCAGTGCCTTCACGGCCGTCCAAAGGTCCATCAGCCCATCTTCATCGCATCTCCCACGACCCCCTATCATCGTCAGTCCGTCCTCGACCAGCAGTGGCGACGAATCCTCCAGTTCCTACCCCTGCTCGCAAAGCCCCTCGCCTCCCCAGGTCGTCAAACCCACCGCCCTGACGCTCGAGCTCAAAACCTTGGCCGTGGCTTCGACGTCTGGCAACGACTACACGTCACCCTGCTCATCCAAGGGTGTCCTAGACTTCTCCATGAAACCACCCCCTCCACCCAAGAGACACGTCGAAGTCCTCGGCGACTCATCAAATAGCAAAATCCCCAGAATGGCGTTCCCGAACATCAACGTGATGCAGGGCGTTCGATTTGCCGAGGCCGAGAACGCGCCCAGACACGCTACCGGACCCGACGGCCACGACAGCATGTGGCGGCCATGGTGATTGGCGCCAATCAATGTATAAACAATAAATCCTGAAAATCATAAATTCACACCACTGCCAGTTGAAATATGTAGTAGATTGAGGGCTTATTCGAGAAAAACGTCTGAGATTTGTAAAGTAATCAATCAATTATTTAATTTAAAAATCAAATTACTTTCAAAACCACTGTTTTCATTTTAGTTCACAGTTGAAATAACCCTACAACCCTCATTGAATTTCAAATTACATATTATTTGATCTCGAGAACAAGTGTACTTATTAGCTTATATTGTGTATGTTTAGCATATTTTTCAAACGGAAACGATTGTGTACCTTGCTGAAAAGTTGCCTTAGTGTATTAAACATTGCTCACGCACCTACAGAGTGCATTAACGTCGTGTAAATGTACATAACCATCGACGCACAAATATACCGTCTTGTCATTCCATAATAAATTATTATTATATTTGCCTTGGAAAAATCTATTTTGTTTATTTTCACCAGCGTAAACCTCTTCTTATTAATATACAAAGTCGTCATAAGTGATGTTCAATTATTTCGCTGCAAATATTTGCCTGTCAATTAGATGAGTCGTGATTTCGTTGACGTAACTCAATATACATGCACCACAGCTAGAGTGATGACATCAATTATTATAATGAGGTGTGGGCGCGCGGCTTGAAGAGCAAACACTGTTGAAATATTAATGATTAGCACTTCTACTGCCACGCGGAAAGGAAGTCAATTAAAGCAACAAAGTGCGTGCTTAAAATGCGCTTTTTTATCAGAGAAAAAAGCGCCGTCCGCGTGTCAGGGAACTTTTCTGTTGGGCCAAGTCACCTTTTTTTACAAAGGAAAGCGCCAATCACGAAAAAGACACGAGTCACACATTTAATGGCCACACGGATATTTATTTTTAAGAGGCGAAATCGTTAAAACTGTTTTAAGTATGCAACCGGTGCTGCACTCGAGTCGAGACAGTTGTATATTTATCCATAGAATAAAAACGTGACTTTAATTTTCAAAAAATGCTCCTTATTGAGATTTCATTAATGTTACATACAAAAATTGTATGATTTGCAGTTCAAAACTATAAATAAATTGATTATTAGTAAAATTATTTTACAGAATATTATTTATAAAAATTGAGTGTTTGAGGTTTTTTAGAAATGATAATGTTAGGTGAAATAAAATTCGAAATTGGTAATTGATTTATTTGAAAAAGATAAAATTTCATTAAAAAAAAAAAAAATAATAAAATTGGATGAGGTGTGAGTGATTTTAAAAAGAAATTTCAATAAATTAAGTGTTGCAGGTCATTCCGAAAACTCACTCAATTTTTCTATTAAAAATGGCTAATAAGATATCATACATGGGTGCGCTCAACAATTTTGCGCTCGCGCTCGCGCTCGCGATCACTGGCAACAGTGCGCTCGCGCTCTGCGCTCGCGCTCAAGATTTTGAAAATGTTGCGCTCGCGCTCTGCGCTCGCGCTCAAATTTTTAAAAAGTCTTGCGCTCACGCGTTGCGCTCAAAAATATTTTTATCCGAGGAAAAAGTGCGACTTTTTAGACAATTTTTTAATATAACAAAAAATACATCGGCAATTGGAAATGATAAAGTTTAAGTTAAATCACCAAAATTGGGATCAGTTTTAAGTTTTTGGTATAAAAACACTGTTTTTCATTACAATTTTTGATCAAATTCGGGAATTTTTACTCTTGGTTTGAGCGCAAAATGAGCGCAATTGAGCGCTGCGCTCAGCGACCAATGCGCTCGCGCTCTGCGCTCGCGCTCACGATTTTGAAAATCGTGCGATCGCGCTCTGCGCTCGCGCTCATGAGCGCAGAGCGCGAGCGCAGATCGCAGAGCGCAGAGTGCGCTCTGCCCATGTATGTAAGATATTGTGACTTCTAGCTCTGATTTTCTAAAATGATAGTAAAAATAAGTCAATCTGTACTATTTCTAGTTGTGCCAATTTATGTTCATAATAAGTAATATACGACGAATTCAAAAATGAAAATCAAAAGGGAGGCTGCGGCGCCGATTCCCAGAAGAGCTGCCAAAGGAGTGAAATCAAGAATGTTCATTGATAAAATATTTTCGCTCTTTTTGCCCTGGTTCATCAGCACCTCCTTGTACTCTCTCCTCATCCGTGCGCTTTTCCTGATTTCAGCCTCAAAACGGTGAATTGCGCCAACCTCGAACATTCTCCTGATTCTTAAATTCTCTGCTCTAAAAACGATTTCGACATTGCAAAAAAATACCTGTTGTCCAAAATTCGTTTGTAAGGCAGTTTTGGCGCAATAGGAAAAGCCAGCCACAAGGGGTGCATCGAGAGAGGGTACTCTGTGAGGGTGCAAGGAGCCAAATCCAGAAGTCGGTCAACCCAGATGTTTGCAACCACGAATGCAGGAATTTTTTTGGTCCATGGAGCAGATAGGGATACATTTTTGCTGCAAGCAATCTGCATAGCGGCTGCGAGATTTGGAACTGTGGAAGGAGCGCCTTTGGATCTAAATTTCTTCAGAGTGGGATGTTGACTCTCCTACATAAATTAAAATATTTTTTTATTTTTTTTTTTCACACAATTAGGGAGAAAACGTTTGAAATAATTTTTTCCTTAATAATTAAAAATTAATTAAATTCTTTGCACTGCTTTGCACAAATATTAGTTTTTTTCTCCGGAATGTCTATATTTTCATTTTCAAACGTGATTATCAAATAAATAATTGATTAAAAATTATAAAATTATGTGATAATTGGTTGCCAATAAAGAGGTAAATTTATATTTACAAATTTGATGCTAATTTGCAATTTACTTACCTCAAAAAATGTGCTCTCAGGAGATTTCTCAATTGTGAAGGGTCTAAATCGCACACTTTTCAACACATCATCAAATTCAGAAAAGGGTCGATTGTCAACCCGCACTGTAAGGAAAGCGGTGACTGACCCCGAGTAAGTGGCCATCACAACCACGGCTGACGCCAGGGCCGATAGGTGAATCGCCCTGGCACTGTAATAGTTTGGAGGGTCAGGGTGACCTGCAGAGTTATTTAAATTTTTACTTTTTGAAATTTTAGTTTTGATTATTTTTTGCCTTGCATGCAAGCGGCTCCGTGAATACAGACAAAAGCCTCGCTGAAAATTTCAATAAAACTCAATTTCGTGTTGTGTCGCTTTTCAAATTCCGTCTTCCAAAAGAGTGCGAGAACAGTGGTCAACACTAAAATCCCCGCCAAAATGCACATCCAAAGTGAGGAATGAAATGGAAGCAGGAAATTGGTCCATCTAATTCTTTCACTGGCAGTCGCTCTCATTAGAACAGAAAAACTACAAGTTTTAATGAGGAATATATATAAAAATAAACTACCTAAATTGTAATGACAAATTTTACAAATACCTGACGCTATGAACAGGGGCTGTGAAATCCGTTTTCTTTGCCGTGGAGGGTAGCATTATAATTGGTGAAAGAGAAACTTCAGCTCGGCCCTTATTCAATTCCTCCAACATGCTTCCCCAGCTGGCTTCAGGTAAAAAGTCACGGTCCACGTCTTTGATTGAAAATCTGCAGTTTATTCATTTATAAATTTCTAGTCTCAAATATGAAATGTACAATACGTGAAATTCAAGTTCAATGCGATATTCTTCCAGATCATGATATATGCCTTTGTCCAGTCGTCAAAATCGGCCTCCATGTCTGTGGAAATTGAAGCCACTAGACCAGTGATTTTGACACCTTGCATGTTACTCCTGCTTTTTGTGAGTGAAGATTTCGCGTCTGTCAATGGCAAGCTCTTCCAAGTCTCTCTAGACAAAGTGTCTTCTTGCCTAATTGTTATTTTACGTGAACTGGAAACTCGGTAAACCTTTTTTAAGAATAAAAGTTTATTGAAAAATAATTATTTAACATTTTTATTTTTGTATTAAGTACTTCAAAAAATGTTCGTGGGGCTGACTGGAACATGGCATAAGCCCTGCTGTCGTATTTTAAATCAACTTTGGCCAAAGCGTGCTGCAATGTTTCTTGGGCAGTGAAACCTCCTCTGATCGCCACAAATGAAAAAATAAACAGCGATGGAGAAGTGCCAAACTCGTCTTGGAACTAAACCGAAAAAAATATTAAAATTGACCATTTTCAATTGTGTTTTATTATTCACGTGGTGAGGTTTTTGAGTTTATATTTTTATGAGTTTCATCAATTTAATTAAAAAATGAAATTCAACGTCAACATCTTCAATTGATTTGTACCTTGGGAGAAAAATTTTGACATGAAAAAATTATTTTCAAAATTTTATCATGAGCACTATGAAACTTCTGCACTAACCAATTACATGTTTATTTTGTATAAATCATTTAAGACTTTAAACTTAATATTATTACAAAACATAAAATCCCCAATACAAGAAGAAATAATAAAAAAAAATCTAATATTATAATGTAAAATTGAATACCAAACAATCTATATTTTGGTTAAAATATTTCATGAAATAAATTGTTATTTAGGAGAGACTAAATTTTTTTATTTTGTTCTAAAAAATTGGGAAAATTAGCTATACTTTAACCAGAAATTTCTCTTAATTCTGGCCTTATTAAAATTAATTACAACTTACTGAGAGACTTTGTAGTGGAAAAGCAGGGTCTAAGTTGAATAGCAGGTAGGCTGTGTTCAGGGCGTGCAAACCTCGGCTCAAGTTTTTCAGCTGGAGCTTTCCGTCGCTCATTTGATGCCCAGCGATTCTTATCCCTCTGTTAGAAAACTCGTCAATAGTGTTGGGTAAAAATTCAGAGGAGCCTCCTCCATATGCAAAGTCGAGCAAATGCAAATTTCTAATGTGGAATCTCTCGCAGACTTTGAAAATGCAGCTGACGTTGAAATGCACCGCAACACTTTTTCCCAGAAATGAGATCAAAATGCAGAAAATGCTTATTTTCAGCCTACTATGTGACATTCTGACGTCTTGTGGTGAATTGGGGGAGAGTGAAGACGTTCTGATTTCCAGCCGCGTTAATTTGCGTTCATTAATTATTCATTCCAGACATGCGCCACGTCACAAAGGGTTGAGCTGTGATGACGAGCTTTGTGAAACTTAAAGAAAAGATTGAGGGAGAGGAAAGAAAGCATTTCTATCGATTATTACATGACACCTTTTTCTCAATGAAAAGTAAAAGAAAAGCGCAAACAAAATCTCAGCACCAATGCCATCAATTTTTATTTTAAACTACTAATTAATTTTATTTATTATAAAAAAAGCATTGTATTAATTTCATGTCTGGAATTGAAATTGTCGTATTTTGTTAATTTTTTAAAATGAATTTCGACATTAGTAAAAAAATATACGAAATTTCTGTATTTTTTTTTTTTAAATTAGTGTCATAAATTATTATGGAATTTATTATGTATTATCAGGATGCTGAAGTCTATGACTCTATATTATCCAGATTAGTTTGCCATTTATTCCTCAAAAGTTCCTCTCCCGGCATGGCAAAGAGTCAGATTTAAAAATGTGTATTCCGTATTCTTTCATAGCAGAAAATTGTTTCGCACGCACTTTTGCCGCTATTTGGAAGCATAATTTCATCTGCCCCATCCTGATTGGCTGCTCGATCGGCTCTCCGATTGGTTTACAATTTTGCATTCAGATTTCAGCTGGTTGGGCGAGTGATGTAAACATGATACGCAGACAAGCCGTGGAGACGTAAATTAGATTATTGTCGGAAAATTTTGCATAATACCACCGTCTCGGGGTGACAGCGAGCACTGAAAAAGAAAATGTGGTCGTTTTTTGCTCGCGATCCTACCAAGGATTTTCCATTCGAGATCGGCGAAGTGGTCTGGAACGACCTGGACAGAGGTCGCTCCCTTTGGAGCATTCACAAGGGAAAGAAAAAGGTTAAATCATTTGCGATTGTTCGTCGGACTGAACCACGAGCTAAAATTATGAATTTTTACAGAGTTCTGGTGATGAAGTGTCGGTGTTCAGCTTCGATGCAAAAACCGGCGCCCAGTTGTTTGAGCTGGCAAAGGGTGCGATGAAAAGGTTCAAAACCCTCCGGCACCCGTACATTTTACCCTACTTTGATGGCTTTGAGGTTGAAATAATTATTAAATATTGATTTAATTTTCTTTTAAATAATATTTAATTAAAATTTCCAGTCTGACAAAGGTGTGTTTTTCGCGACGGAGAGTGTCGAGCCGCTTGAATCGCACCTGTCAAAATTGTCTCTCTCTGGCCAACAGAAGTCGCTGTACCTCTCTTGGGGAATTTACCAAATCGCGGTACAACTTGTGTCTTGTAATAGCAATTGCAAAAATCTTATCTTTTTTACCCATTAAATAGAGAGTTTTGAACTTTTTGATAAACGACTGCAACTTGCGTCACAACAACATCTGCATGTCTTCAATTTACGTCAACT
The DNA here is from genome assembly GCF_031216515.1 of Neocloeon triangulifer. NCBI lineage: Eukaryota > Metazoa > Arthropoda > Insecta > Ephemeroptera > Baetidae > Neocloeon > Neocloeon triangulifer. Next base: position 5,658,037 of record NW_026775554.1, on the reverse strand, counting down.
CGGCCGGAGAATGGAAACTCGGAGGTCTTGAGTATGTTTCGAGCGTAGAAGAAGGACCCAAGTTGCCACAGAAGATGCTCAGTGGCTTGGATAGATACAATCCACCAGAATACTCAGACCACAGCAAACAGCGTTTTATTACCAAATTGTAAAACATTTATTTCCACCATAAATCTCTGCATAAGTAATTTTCTTTTCAGTTCCAGTGATATGTGGGGATTTGGATGTTTGATATGGGAAGCATTTAATGGACCGTTACCTCAGAGCTCAAGTTTGAGAAGTATAGAAAAGGTCAGTTGAGTAAAAAAAAGAATAAGCTCAAATAAATAATATTTTTGCAAGGAATTTTTATGATTCGTGAATTTTTTAAGTGAAAATAATACATAAAATTTCATAGATTCCAAAGGCTTTAATTCCTGCTTACAACGAGATGACGGGCCAAAGTCCTGCGAACCGACCAAACCCTGCCGAGGTTATCTCCAGGCTAAGGCGCAACGGCTCGTACTTCTGCAATAACCTTGTCGACGCCCTTCTCTTCCTTGAGGAAATACAAATTAAAGAGAAGAACGAGAAAAATAAGTTTTTCGCCTCACTCTCCGACCAACTCGATGCATTCCCAGAAAGCATTTGCCGACACAAAATTCTCCCCCAGCTCATCACCGCTTTCGAGTACGGAGATGCTGGGTCACCTGTGTTGGCACCTCTCTTCAAGCTGGGAGCATTACTGCCCGAGGCGGAATATCAAAAGAAAATTGTGCCTTGCGTGGTCAAGTTGTTTTCGTCTAACGACCGAGCCACCCGAATAAGACTTTTGCAGCAGCTGGAGCTTTTCATAAGTACGAGTAATCGTAAATTTATTTCATTGCTTCATATTGGAATTTTTCCAGGTCATTTGCAACCATCAACTGTGAACGACCAAATTTTCCCTCAACTTGCAAACGGCTTCATGGACACCAATCCGACAATAAGGGAGCAAACAGTTAAAGTATGATATTTGCAAAATTAAATTTTCTTTTGATGATTTACTTAATTGTAAATTTTCAGTCCTTTTTACACTTAGCACCTAAGCTTAACTACAATAATTTGAATGTAGAAGTTCTGAGGCATTTTGCAAGACTGCAGGCAAAGGATGACCAGGTTAGTGCTTTGAAACTGATATGAAATAATTAAATTGTTCTAAAAGTTGAGTTTCCAATTTGGTTGTCAATTGCACATATTTATTTTAAAAACTTCTATTATGTCTAGGGAGGAATTCGAACAAACACAACAGTGTGCCTGGGAAAAATTGCCCATCATTTGCATCCTCAGATAAGACAAAAAGTTCTTGTATCGGCATTTGTCAGGGCTATGAGGGACCCTTTCCCTCCAGCCAGAAATGCTGGTATGTCTTTTCGTCCTTCACTGTACAAGCCATGTATGTAATTTTATTATTAAAGGCATCTTGGCTCTTGCGGCAACTCAGCAATACTTCCTCCTCCAAGAAGTTGCTGCAAGAATTTTACCTGCTTTATGCCAGTTGACGAGCGATCCGGAAAAGAGTGTCAGGGACAATGCGTTCAGAACAATCAAGGGTTTCCTAGGCAAACTGGAAAAGGTCAGCGAGGATCCTAGTCTAAAAGAGTCCATGGGTTTGTTGATAATCTTTTTGAGTTTTCGGAACAATTTAAAACATTTTATTTTGTGAACAGAGGCCGACGTCAACACTGCCACTGCTAATTCCGCAAACTCGTCCGCAACCTGGACTGGATGGGCAGTCAGTGCTGTCACTTCCAAGTTTTACAGGAGCAGTACAGAAAAAGCTGCAAACAGTAAAGCAGCGCCTAAAATCGGATCAGGTAGAATTTACCATTTTTTATCCTCTCTTAAGAGTTACGTGGTTAATTATAGATCAATATTCATCTGGAACACCATCGACTGGGACTTCCAGTATTAATTCTTCCATTGACAAGGAAGATGTCAAAGTGACTGATTCCACGTCGGATTATGAAGAAAATTGGGAGGGAGAAGGAGAAAATTGGGGAGATATGGATGTAAGCACTTGCTGCAAATACCTTAACTGTGTAAATCAATTAAATTTGACAAATTCTTTAGAGCTCACCTGCCAAAAGCAAAAGTGCAGTTGTGCCAGATAACGTTGGTGCAGGAAATGAAGGATGGGACACTGAGGACTGGGGAGCGATTGAAGATGTAATTTAATTATACAACTTTAGTAGTATCCATGCTTATCATAAATTAAATTTTAGATACCTGAGGAGTCCACACCAACAGTAAGCAGGAGAGAAATGAATTGGAATGTGGCACCAGAATATTCATCGACTGCAAAACCAGCCAGTTCTCATCATCCAGGCAGTTCTAATATAGACTTTATTGGAGGAAATTTTGGCGTAACACAAAGAGTAGGTTTTAAGTCGATTTTTTCTTTGAAATATAATTATCTTGCTATGTACTAGACGGAAACTAAAACACACAGCGATTGGGATGACGCAGGGTGGGAACCATTAGATGATGCTTCACAAGGTAAAAATAAAAAAATTGTAAATTTTGTTAAGTTAACATATAATTTTAATAGATAATAAAATGGACGAGGCAAAAAGGATGAGAGAAGAAAAAAGGCTTCAGCGTCAGAAAGAGCTTGAGGCAAAAAGAGCAAATCGTACAGGCGGTGCAATGAAACTGGGTTCTAAAAAGGCCTATGATTGATTTGCTAATTAATGGTTATCATAATATTTTGAACCTTGTGTACTTTTCGAATAATTAAAATGAATTTGCTTCATTAACAGTCTTATCTTTTTTTATTGACTCAATTTAAAATCCAGGGTCCCATTCACATTTTTGCGTTTCGTCCCGTAATGTGTAACACTGAATGATGTCGCCCGGCTCAAATTGGAGATCGTTCTTGTCAAGTCGAATTCCACATTCAACATCCTTTTTCACCGAGTCTACTTCATTCTTGAGATGCCGCAGTTGGTAAACAGTTCCTGACATATCAAAAGCAGTTATAAAACTTCTATACAATATATAATATCATTAGTTATAATACCTTCATAAATAATTTCGCCATTTCTTATAACTCTTGCTGGAGTTGATTTTTTAAGCATCCCCTTGATGCATCTGGAGCCAGCAACGCCAACTTTCTTTTTACCGTCAGTAATTTCAAAAAACTGTAAAACATTGGCTTCGCCTGTAAATAATTATTCAAAATTAAAGGATTATTTTTTACTAATAACAGAAAACAACTCACCAACAGAATCCTCAACTTTCTTGAGAGGTAACCTGCTGCTGACTTCGTCTTTGATGTCGTCGACCAATTTGTAGATCACATTGTGAGGTTTCACAGAAACTGATTTCTGCCGTGCCAAATCCATTAATCTAGGTGGTGTTTTCAGATTAAAAGTGTAAATCATTCCTGAAATTCAAAGGGAAAATAAAAATAATTCAATTTGGGAGTTCCTTAATCTTGTAACCATCAAAGGCTGATGCCAGCTCAATGTCGTTTTCGGTGATCATGCCCACGCCATAGTGTATAAGAGATAATTTACACTGTCTTTCTTCATCATAAGTCTCAAGAACGTCCAGGATTGCTTCAACGGAGCCATCCACATCACCTTTTATAACGAGCAATATTATATTTGATAGAAAATAAAATATACGCTCTTTTAAAATAATACCTTTGACCAAAATATTGAGTTCAGGACCCTCATCTTTTTTGACAAATTCTTTTTCCCGAGGCCCTTTTCGTCGGAAACGATACCAACCAATTTTCCGTTTTTCCTCCAAAAGGGTTTGGTACACCTAAATTTGCGAATCAATTTACTGCTGAATTATGTCACAACCAGATTATTTACCTTTTGGTGTTCCAAAGATTTCCTCTCAAGCACTTCTTTGATCTCCTCAACTTGTTGCTCCTTTTTCTGTTCTTGCCTAAATTTCATCACATCCTGAGCAATTTTCTGAAAAATTGTATTTTTAAATTGAAATTTCCAAGTTAAAATATCAGAAACCCAACCTCAGATTCAACCTCGATAATTTCATCTCCTGCTGAGGGCAATTCTCTCCAGCCTAGAATTTCTACAGGAGTGGACGGTAAAGCCTCGTTCAGTGGACGGCCAGCATCGTCAAACATTGCTCTCACTTTTGCCCATGCATTTCCAGCCACCAGAAAGCATCCCTTGCGAAGGGTACCCCTTTGTACCAAGGCAGTGGACAGTTTCCTAAAGATTTGAAATGTCAGAAAATAAAAATCATAAATTTGAGTTTTCATACCCTCGGCCAGGATCTGTCCTTGATTCGATTACAATACCCTCCACATAACCCACAGGTTCAGCTTTAAGGTCCATAATTTCTGCTTGAAGGGCAATTGCCTCAACTAGGGTTTTCAAGTTTGTCCCTTTCAAAGCAGATATCGGAACAGACTGAACCTCACCTCCAAAATCTTCAAGTTGGATTCCATGATTTAGGAGCATTTTTTTTGTTCTACCCTTAAATTCACAAAAATTGTAAGAACATGGTTTTCAAAATTTTCAATATTTTTGGTAGCTTACTATGTCTGCCTGGGGTTTGTCAATTTTATTGATGGCCACAATTATTGGAACTAAAAAATTTGAAAAAATTAATTTAAAAAAATAATAATAATTTTAAATTATTATAAACCATTAGATTCCTTGGCCATGCGGATGGACTCAACCGTTTGCTCCATGACTCCGTCATCAGCAGCAACAACAAGGACGACAATGTCAGTTGCGTCGGCGCCTCGCGCTCTCATTGCTGTAAATGCAGCATGGCCTGGAGTATCCAGAAAAGTGACTCTGTCCTTGTTTTGTAGTGCAACTGGAAATAAATTATGTTATTTTTCTGATGCAATTTTAAGAAAGATTTTCTACCTGAAAAGGCTCCTATGTGTTGCGTGATTCCTCCGAATTCAGAGTCGACCACCTTTGTATTTCTCAAAGAATCCAATAGCGTAGTTTTACCGTGATCAACGTGACCCATGATTGTGACAACAGGAGGTCTTTTTACAAGCTTCGAAGGGTCTGCAGGTGGCCTGAGGAATAAGTTCATTATTTTTTACTCAATAATTTAAGTAACATCAAACCTTTTAACTGCATCTTTGTGCTTTGAACCTTCATCGACGACTCGCTCGCTGGGGTGAGGAACCACCTTAAACCTAAAACCAGACTTTTTTGCTGTTTCCTGGATGACTGCAAAATTGTGGATCACAGAGTTTGGTCTTCTGTATGGCGCTGAATTATCCACATACACAAAAACTTCAAAAATGTGATCTGAAAATTATTATTAATTTATTTATTATTAAATTTGCAAGATTTTCATGGAAAACTAAACAGTGTTGTGAAAGAAGTTTATGTCATACAAAAATAAATAAATTTATAATTTTTACCTATACTTTTGTCCATTGTATTAGCTAATTCTTTTACAGTCATGTTTCGCCAAACTTCAATAACATGAGGTTTTGTTTTTGCTTTCGGGTTCACCTGGACTGCGTCCTTTTTCTTTTTATAGTCCACCGTGGATGTGCAGAATCCAGAAGAATAGGTGCCATTCACACTATGCTTTGCCCACAACCTGGTATTTTGGTGAACTTGGTTCCTGGCCAAAAGCCGCCTCAGATTTTGCTCAGAGGTGATGAGCCGGCAAAGACTACATAAATAATTATTCTAAATTATAATATCCTGAAAAGAAAAATTCTACTTACATTCTGAGAGCACCCATTTCAAAAACTGACCAAAAATATTGGGGAAAATTAAATGCAAAAACCTAGAACATGCTGAGGCAACATTTATTTGGTGAATATTTTTGCTCCATTCCTTCAGCTGGAGTAAAATGTGGGCGTGTCAAAAATGTAGCTATGGTGTCTCTTCAGCGCTTACTTCTTTTTATACACTCTGCGCCTTTTTGATTATTTGGATTATTTTGCCCATTTTGTCTTTTTAATTGATACAATTTACTTCATTGATTGAAATATAATTTAAAAATTATAAGGGAATTAAATTAAAGCCGCGAAAAGCTTTCTTTGAGCCTGAACCACCTAAACATGAAAGTTAATAATACATAGACCGAAACTTAATTTATCAGCATAATTATATATCAGAACGCGCGGATAATATTTGGAATATTTGATAAGATTTTCTACTTTTCTGTACTCAGATACAAAAAAAGTACAGTAAATTTTTCAATGATTATAATTAGTACTTAAAATAAAAAAATTCAAATTTAAACAGAAATATAATTATTTATCCTTGCAGTATATCCTTGAAGAAAAATAAAAGATATATCAATTTTTTAGCAATTTTTTGATACATGGAAAGTTAAAAAAATTCACGTTTCACATAAGCACATTTATTTCCTAAAGCAACAAAAAAGCATCCGAAATCACTTATTTCTTCATAAAAATAAAAATATCACCAATAAGTTATACATAATTATGAAATACTGAAGTAATACATACAATCATTAGTACATACTCGTTAGTAATACAAATTCGGTCAGTTATAAACAAAAAAGAAATAACAGACAAAAAAAGACAAAACATATGTACATAAAAATTAAAAGTGTTAAGTCTCAGTATAATACAGCAACCTAAAATCACTTTCCTCAAAAAACCAGTGTTCTACAGAGTGTGTAGTTTTAATGTGCAAATTTGATAATATTATTACAGCTTACAAGTTTATAATGCGAATTATGACCAAAAACATCTCTCCTGCCACTGGAGATAAATAATATAATTAATTTGCTCACACCTATTTGATAATGAAAAGCTTGCTCGTGTCATATTATACAATTTATGATTACTGCGCCACTTAGGAAGCAATTTCACGCAATTTTCTCTGAAGCCAAATTTACTTTTATGCAAAAATAATGACACATCATTTTTGTTGATACCAAATTAGATGAGTTATTGTCATTGTGAGGTGAATTTGAACTTTTTATACAGAAATGCACAAAAATTATTTTTTGAAATATCCACACTCACAATTTCCTGAGAACCTAAATCTTCAAAAATTGATCAGTTTTTATGCAAAAGCTCAGGGATATAAATATGTGTAGTTCTGATTAATCAGTGAATTTTAGATGCACATCTAGTTTTTTGCTGAATGAAACTGCAGCGGCTGATAATATGATTAACATCGATGCTGGAATACAAATTTTGAACTTGCATCACACGAAATGTGTGGCACAATGGAATTGATTTTAATTGAAAACTAATCAAACCGAGTGCAAATATGACTCCACTTTACTCCGTAGTTGAGGACTGGAGAACGGCGAAAACCACGCAAGCGAGAAACGACCAAAAACGGACTGAATACTCTTCCACCTGCTCTTCTTCACCCAGCGAGCCTCTTCCTTCTTCAGTTGCTCAATACCCTAAAATTTGAAACAAAAGTATAAGAAAACTAATTTAACTAGTATCGATATGGAACATGTCTTAAAAATTATATTTCCAACTATTTTAACTAAAAAATTATCTTGATAAATGTTCAGACTTACAGTTTCATCATGCCAAATCGCCTGCATTTGGGTTCCTAGCATCACTGCCGTAAAGATGGCAAAAAGAAGTGCTTCGAAGACGAGGAACAAAAGAAAAACCACCGTTGCTGGTGGCGAGTAAACTGAGCACTCTTTCCACTCATGCCGTATGCAGAATATGAAGTGGTTCACCGATAGGAAGAGAGCATGAATCGAAATTAAAGCTATATAGAACTGAAACAAAATACAAAAGTAGTTAAATGTTTGAAAGTCATGAAAGTTGTAATACCTACTGTGAACAAAACAAAGTATTTTTGGTTATTTTCTCCCACACAATTGTTGACCCAAGGGCAGTGATGGTCCATTTTTCTGATGCATCTGCAATAATGATATGATTATAATATAATTTGTTTTTGGAGAAAGAAAAGATTTATTGAAATTTTTTTATAAAAAAAAAAACTGAGCAAACCTCTGACAGACTGAGCAGTGATGCGCCCGCTCTGGTTTAATACTGCAGCACTTGGGGCACTTGAAGATGACCTGACCTTCTCGAAAGCCCATCATGGAAATCATTTCCTTTGTGGCATTTCCCTTTGGCACGGCACCCTGCACAAAAACACGCCAAGTTGAAATTTCTCAAGGGTTTCTTTGTGGTGGTGTCAATTTCTCTGCTCTGTCCTTGTTTGCACACACATTAAGAATTCCATACAGCGTGTGCCGCTTACCGGATCAGTGAACATGGTGCGCAGATGAGAGGCGAAGGCCAGGAATGCAAAGAGTTGAAAAAGAATCATGTTGATTGCTGAGTAGATGGGGTATGGGCTGGGCAGCAGCATCACATAAATCACCACGAATTCGGCGTATAAAATCAGCATCCAAGTCATAATAGCACAAATGATGCCGCAAATGTCCTGAAGTGAAAATTAAAAAAAAAAAATAAAAATTAAAATCAAATTGAGTTGGGTAAGGGCTAACCTTGATACACCACACCATGCCATTGCAGCATCGGTTGTGCAGATCTGGCTCTCGTTTGTACGAGAGATGCTCGTATTCGATCATGTTAATTTACAAGGGGAGAATTAGACGAGAGAATGAGATCAATGAAATTTCATCTTTTCGTAGTTGCCGAGCTCGGCAGTCCCTCCTTCTTTTTTGACCTGCGAAAATTACAGGCGGCCTCGGGGGTAGTCGGTCTTTTCGAGCAGACGTGCGAAACTCATCTCCAGCACTCGGTGGCGCACCAAAGTCGGACGATTAATTGGCTCAATTCGAGATATAAAATAAGTTTGTAAAATTGCATCCGTGAGCGAGCGCAGCTGATCGTGTTTTCTTCGGCAGCGGCCACGGCCCTCGCCGTCCGGCCCGTCCGGTGCTGCCGGCGGCGGCAGCTTCGCCAACCACCGGCTGACAACAAAAACAATCGTCGCTTTCTCTCAAAAGCGATGCATTGATTCGCTTCTAATTTGATAATTAGTGCGATTTCCGGTTTCTCCACTGGCTGAGTATGTTGCCTTCGAGCTCAGTTTCAATTTTACTGTGAAAATTATAACCACTGCGTTGTTTCGGGTCGTTTATTTTGGAAATTTTCCACGACCTGCATGTTGCTTTCCTCCATTGAAGAAGCAGCTTGATGTTTGAACAAAACAAAATTAAACTTTTACTTTGCAAAGCTCTTATTTCTTAATATTATTTCCTTCCGAATTTTCATGAAGCTATTATTGATTTTCGTTAAGATTTAATGAAAAGTTAACATAAAATACTTTCATTACCGACAACTTACATTTTGTATCCATTTTCATTTAGATTTTTTGGCAGGTTTTAGAGCGTTCAAATGATGGTTGTACGAAACGACCCGAATAGACGGCGGAAACGTGAAGGTAGTGACACCCCAGTGGCTACCTCGGCTCAAAATGATGACATCGAGAAGAGGTTTGTTGTCTTTTTACTTCTGAACTAGTATTTTATAAAAAAAATGTAATTTTCAGGACCAAAGTTCATGCTCAGAGAAAGTTTGCACAAGGATCATCTTTGAGCAGTCCTTCCTTGACCCCTGTCAAGGACAAGACCAAGGCAAACGGATTGGTGCCTGAACCTGTGGCTGAAATGCTTCCAGCAAAGAGACCGAAAACCACTGATTTCCTAACATTCCTTTGTTTGAGGGGTTCGTTTCACTTTTTGTGTGGTTTATTTCCTAATTTCTTATTTGGATTAGGGTCTTCGTTTCTACCCACGAGATTGAATTTCTTCAACACACCACCTGCGCCTGTGAATTCTGATCAAGAGCCAATTGTCAATGGCCACACCACCAGCAAAGCAATCTCTTCCAAAGCTGAGCGAGCCCCGGTTGATCCGGTATATAAAGTTTTTATTATTATGAATAATTTTTATTATATGTGAATTTCCAGATGGTCAGCAAGAAGGTAAAGGAGATTGTAAAAGATTCAAAGAAAGCATCAACGTCGAGTACAGTGCAGGCTTTGAAAAGGAAGTACCAAGAGCAGAGGCTCACGTCCAAGACTAGATCTGGAGTGCTGAACAAACTTGCACAAAAGGGTAAAGAGTCATTTAAATATATGTATACACAATTTTTATTTAAAAATATTTCTAGCAAAAGATAAAAGTTTGTCAAGAACCAGATCGGGAGTGGTTATTGAAAAGAAACCCTCTCCCAAAAAGATTGTTAAAACAGTGAAAGTTGTAAAAACAAAGCCGGTGGTCAAAGCAGCGCCTGCCAAGTCACAGGCCAAAGATAGGCAAGTACAAATTTAGAACTCCTTTCTTTAAACTAATCACTCAAATTTTCACACAATCAATTTTCAACTTGATCAACATGGTATGGTTGATTAAGCTTGTTGAATGCCTGAGCTCATATTAAATTAAAAATTGCTTTAGGCGTTCCACCCGCAGTTCTGGAATTACTACCGAGCTGGCCTCACTTGTCCTTCCAGTGACAAAGAGGAAGAAGAGTACAGGCAGAGTAGGACTTAGAAGTGGTGGAAGAGTGGCGCCAAAAGCGCTCCCAATGACCAAGAGGACCAAATCTAAGGCTACTCCTTCCAAGGTAAATTCAAGGGAAAATGAATCAGAATCTGAAGAGTCTGATTCTGAAGAGGAAGAAGAAAAGCCAGAGGTGAATAAACCAAAAGCTGCACCTAAAGTAGCAAAGAAAATGCCTATCAAGAAATCTGCTAATGAGGTTAGTTACTATTTATTTGCTATTAAAAGATTTTCTAATGCTGTATTATAGGCTGCTAAGAAGATTTTCCAACTGGCAAAAACTGCTCAGCAGAAAAAGGCCCGTCTTCAGACTCGAAGCTCTGCGCCTGCTGCAAGTTCATCTGAAAAGAAGAGTGAGCCTAAAAGAAATTCCACTGCACCTACTCCGAGGTACTAAGAGGCCTTTCCAAAATTAAATTCTATTGTTTTGCTCTCGTATTTCAGGCTCAGTAGAAAAACTAAGGAGGCAGCAACAATTTACATGGAGCTACTGGGCCAAAAATGGATGAGTCCAGGAGACGAAGACGACGAGGATGAAGAGAGTGATGGCATTTCTCTTTACAGCTTCCCAGAGTTGCGGAGGCAGTCAGGTTTGACTTAAATGAAACTTTTTTAGAGCTTGATCGAAGTGTAAAAATTACAGCGGAGTACCTTAGACTCACCAGGGATTTGAATGGTATGTTCTTCACTTTGTTTTTTTATGTGTTTCAGAGGATAAGAATTCTCAATCGCCGGTAAACAAGCGGAGAAAAATCAACACTGACACCAAGCAAGAAGAGGAAAAGAAAGACACTCCTGTAAAACGACTGCCGGGCAGGCCTAGAAATGCAGACAAACCGAAGGAGACAAAAAATACTTGTAAAGCTGTGGCAGCAAAACAAAGTCCGGCAAAGAAGGCAGTCGAAAAGAAAAAAGAATCTTCTCCCATTCCAATGAGAAAAACAAGAGGCAGCATTGCTTTAGAAACGTTCAAGTCTTCTGATTCTGAGGACGAGACTTTGGATAAAAAGATAAAGAAATCTGAAGAGAAAAAGAAGAAGGAAGAGAAAGAACTGGAAAAGCAAATAGCAAAACCTGCCACTTACATGAGCAAGAAGGCAAAATCAGCCGCAATCAAAGCTCAAAGCATGAGCCAACTAGTGAGGTTTACAAAGAAAAAGTTCTTGAATGTGAGGAAATCTACTGAAGCGTGCATTCAAGAATTGGTTGCCAGCACTTTGGAGAGGCTTAACAAGCAGGAGGAGGAGGAAGCAGACGAAATTGACTTGGATTTAATCAACGAGCCTATCATTCCAAATAAAAAGAAGGAGCAACAAGCTGAGAAAATGAAGGAAAGTGCCGCTGAGAAGAAGGAAGTTGAGCCAAAAAAGGTTGATTCGAAACAGGGAAAGGAACTGATTGCCAAAAAGTCAGCCTCAGTTGTCCCACCACCGGCAAAGTTGCTCCCAAAGAGCAACGACAAGTTCTATGCCAAGAAATCTGCGGCTATTTACCCACCTTCTCCGGCCAAGTTGAAAAAGATGACCAAAGCTGTAAACGAAAAAGATGCAGAGAAAGAGCCCAAGAAAATTGCAGAAATTAAAATAGCACCAAAACCTGCAGTTACTAAACTTGCTGTTAGCAAACCTGAAGATCCAAAGGTTTTGCCTAATCTACCTCCAGCTAAAGCAGTCCAGATCACACAAACCGGTCAGATTGCAGCCCCAAACTTTGTAATGATTAATTCGACAAGCCAAGATTTGGTCCTCATCCCGTCGGCGTCAACGTCTGCAGCAACATCTCCGAGCAAGTACATCGTTTGTCGGAAGGAAACCATTGTAACTGCCACTGGTGGGGTGCAGTACATGATGGTCCCTACAGACAAAGTTGTGCTGCCTGTACCCCAAACACTGACCGTTCAACCTCCAACACCAGAAGCAAAGAAACCAGTGGCCAAAAAGCAGGAGCCGAAAGTAACAGAGGAAAGCAAAAAAGTGAAACCACAGAGCTCGGCCCAAATTCGTAAGTATATGTGATAACAGAGATTGACTATTTGATTTCCAAATTAAAAAGTATATAGTTTCTGACTAATCATACATTTTACTTTATTGTTTCATTCAATATTTTAAATCATGGGAGCGGTGCTGGCATGACCCTTTTATTTTGTACTTAGTTTTTAACTGTTTGTTAATCCACATAATTTGTAATGTTCTTACGATTATGTTCGGTTAGGCTTTTGGTTTGGAATGTGCCTGGTTTCTTTGAGATTATACTTGTGGATTGGTCCGTAGCAAAAGATAATTATTTGAGATAATTTATGTTGTTACATTTTTCTAGTCAGAGCCGTGCAATATGTTTCCATTGTAACCAATACTTTAGAAATAAAAGAATCACAGTGTATAGAAAAGTGTGATGTTAAATTGATGTGTACCTTACAAAACCCGACTTCTGTTGACTCGAGCTTTTGCTGCTGGGTTAAAATAATGTGGTAGTGGACATACTTTGTTGAAATAGCATGTTAGACTTATTATTTTTAATTAAAAAAAATTGGTGTGGTCTACGATTCTTATTTCCTCCTCTTTTAATACACCACCGGTAAGTTTGGTTTTACCTTTGAGCAAACTTCCCTGAACCTTCTACAATAGTGACCTATGTATTGTTTCAGCTGCCGGTGCCACAACCTCCAAAAAGGCTACAACGCAAGACAAGGGAGGCGAGAAAAAGGCCATTTTCAAAGGTGTTCGAGCAAAGAACGTGGCCAAGAGTGCAGGCGCCTTCAGTCCGGAGAAGGAGGACAGTGTCTACGCCTTTGATACTGATCCTGAGGAAGATACGCCGACCAGCCCTCCATTCAGGCGCAAGAAGGAGGAGTTGTCACCAGCTTCAAGCCTGAAGCAGAGCTCAATTGCTGTGCAAGTGAACTTTGACGAGAATGCTTCAGCCCCTGTGCAAAAGTCGAGTGCTCAGAAGACAAAAAATACAGTTGGAACAGAGAGCAAGCCAGTTGATGGCTCTGACAGACTTTTCTTCATTCCGATCCAACCTGGCGTCCCACTCAACCAGCAGATCCAGGGTGTAGAAGTGAAAGTAGGCACCGAAGGACCAAACCAGAGGGTGGTCATGCAAGCGAAACTAGTCACAAACCCGTCAGGAAAATTCGCATCGCCAATGAATGCCACAGGCCTCGTTAGGTTTGTGTTTCATATTGATTTCTGAATAGTACAAAATTAATTAATAAATTTGATTTTTTTTTTAATTAACATTGGGGGGATATCTGTTATGAATCTTTATTTTTTAATGATCATTTTGATAAACTTTTGCAGATCTTCTCAACACCCTGCTGCCACTGCTGGAAAAACAACCTTGAAAGCACAGCCAAAGAAAACAGGCCCACCAGCAGCCAAGACAACTCCAAAAGCATCGCCATCAGTGGCCCCTGCTGAAAAGAGCTCCTCATCAACAGCCTCCACCTCTAAGTCTTCTCCCCAAGTCACTCCTAAGGTGCAGGCACAAGCTGCCAAGAAGCAACCCGAACCGACTACGCCTGTGACCACAACAAAGAGTGCACCATCAACGCCAAAACCTATAACACGTAAAAGTGTACCTAAGAAGTATAAAGTTTATTTTACTTTTTAAAGACAACCTATTTATTCCTCAAAACTTGCAGAGTGCCATTGCAGAGGCAAAGTAGTTTTGGAAATAGTTCAAAGGAAACGAAGGCTGTCAGATTATTTGAGCCTCAGCCAACGCCTGCCAAGTTCCCAACAACTGGAGGTACAGATGGCACTGTTTTCGAAGCACCAGTTTTTCGTCCCACAGAAAGGGAGTTCCAGGATCCCTTCGAGTACATTGAGAAAATTAGTGCCCAGGCTGAGCAATTTGGCATCTGCCGAATTGTACCTCCATCTTCTTTTAAGGTATGCAGTTGTTTTTTGAAAATAATTTGACAATTAAAAATATATTTTCCAGCCGGAGTGCAAGGTCAGTGATGACATGCGATTCATGGCTTACAACCAGTATGTGCATAAGATGGTGAACCGCTGGGGCCCGAACGCCAAAGAAACGGCTGCCATTAAAAAACTTTTGAAAAAGCAGAATGTGGCTTACACTCATCCTCCATGGGTATGTAGAAAAATAACAAATTTAGTTGAAATAATATTATTGTGAAATCTATAGATTGGGGGTATGGAAATAGACCTGCCAAAATTCTCGCAAACGGTGCGCAGTCTCGGTGGGCTAAAGGGAGTGATAATGAAGAAGCGCTGGCAAAAGGTTGCGGAGGCCATGAAAATTCCAAAGTCGGCTCAGGACAGGGTATCCAAGCTGGATGAAATTTATTGCCAGTTTCTGCTGGCCTATGACACTTTGTCACCAACTGAAAAGCAAGAGCTGCTTGACGAAGTGCAAAAGGATTGGGACGAGAAACAGCAGAACGACGATGGCTCGTCAGACGAAGACGAGGATGTTGATGACAATTATGATGAAAGTGAAGAATGCATTGCTAAGGTAGGTTGCTTAGAATTTATTGTTGGTTTGCTGACACCAGATGATCAATTTAGACTTCAAATTAAATAACTTTTTAATTTTAACTAAGAAATTTTTAAACTTTGCAGGGTCGAAATATGCCCCTAAGTGCGTTTTATCGCATTGCTCGAAACACAATGAGCATGTGGTTCAAAACAACTGAGCCGCCTGCCACTGAGGTGGAAGCCGAATATTGGCGCATCACCCGAGAAAGAACCAACCACGTGTGCGTCCACTCTGGCAGCATTGATTCTGGGGTCTGGGGCTATGGCTTTCCAACAAACAAGAACAGCTCCTGCGCCAAGCATCCATGGAATCTGAAGGTGCTGAGCAACAACAATGGCACCATCCTGCGCAGCATGGGATCAGTGATGGGCGTTACGGTGCCCACTCTTCATGTCGGAATGCTCTTTTCAACATTCTGTTGGTACAGAGACCCACACGGTCTGCCTTGGATCGAGTACCTGCACACCGGCGCCAGCAAAATTTGGTAATAATAGCTTCCATAATAATTTGACTTTGTCATATCTTTGTTTTTTAAGGTACGGAATACCGAACAGCCACAGCACATCTTTCAAAAACGCAATGACGACTATAGTGCCAAAGTATTGTAGGGATAAAAACATTTGGCTTTCATCGGACACTGCAATGGTATGCTGTCAGGAAAGGAAAAAAAATTTTTGCTCTAATTGATGTATTCTATTTAGGTGCCTCCTGAACAATTGATCTCACACGGCGTCTCTCTTTGCCGAACCGTGCAAGAGCCTGGCCAGTTTATTCTTGTTTTTCCAAGGGCATTCACCTCGAGCATCAGCACAGGATACCTGGTCAGTGAGAGCGTCTACTTTGCTCAACCCCGATGGCTGAAAACTGCACAAGCTGTGTTCAGGGTCAGTTCTTACATCTTCTTTTCCACACAAATTTAATCTCGTCATTCAGGAGCTGAAGGATAGCAGCGAACCAACAATGTTCTCCCTAGAGAGGTTGCTCTTCAGCATGGCTGAGGACAATCGCTGCAGCACAGATGTACTTAAGATGGCTCTTCCCTTGATCAAAGCCACTGTGGAGAGAGAGGAGCAACACAGGGACACTCTGAAGTTGTTAGGTCTTAGAAGTTCAGAGCGTCTACCTCTTCCGGAGTCTTCAAAAAAGGCAAGGAGTAATTCCGAAGAGGACAATGAATACGAGTGCGAAGTCTGCAGAGCCAATTTGTACCTGTCACTTGTAAGAAAAACCACACATTTGTTTTAAAATATCAAATATTAATTTTTGAAAATTTATCAGGTGACAAATTCTCAAGAAGAGGCCGTATACTGTCTCCCCCATGCAATTTCCGTCTTGAATAATAAGAAGCACCAATTAAAAAACAGCAAGCTCCTGTACACCTATGATTTAGTATGTAATCATAAAATAATTTAAAAATGATATTGACGTTTCTTTTAAGGACGAGCTGAAGGAGTTGCTGCTCAACGTTGAGGACAAAATTGAGACCAAAGGCAGCAAGAAAAGCGCTGGAAAATAGAGACTGACTTTTGGCAACCTTGCATGACACTTTGCCTTTTGCTGAATCCAAAATTGTACCCAATTGCCTTGAACACCTTTGATAATTTACTCCGCCAAATGACGTTTTATCTATCAAATCTTTAATAGAAACAAAGAGCACCCCTTTAAATGCATGTTGTGAAAGATATATCAATATTTTTACTACAATATTGATGCAATTATGTGTACTAGTTAAAATCAGGAATATTGAGTGTTCACCGCTTTAGGCTGTGTGCTTGCTTATTACCCCTGCTTCGTTCCCTTACTTTTATGTAGCTAGATGCATTTGAGTGCAGAGAGTGATTATCAATGAGTTAGAGTGGATGTTTATTTCTTATCAATTTTATTAACTCACAGTTTTATGATACTTTAAAATAATGTTTTGTAATGCCGACCTTCATTGTAACTTGAGTATTTCATTAAAAATAAAATTGGCCTCTTCTGCGCTCATTATACAATCCAACTGTCTCAATGCTTAACTAAAAAATTTAATGAGAACGGAAATAAGACAATGCCTAACTTTTTTCAGTCAATAAAATTTTTGTATTGAATTTGCCAGACTGATTTGCGCCTTCTTGACATGGTTAAGCCATTGGTTCTGGTTTGCTGTCTTCAAGCTTATCAATTCACACTCACTACAATAGTGCAATGTGTGCGGTTATCTTCTAAGCCTACTCCAGTAAAAGTTTTTTTAGGGGTCTAACTTTAGAGGAGATTGCAGAATATAATGAGAAATAAACATAAAACAGCAATTGTGCAAACATATTTTTTTCAAATTATGTAAATATTTTACTTTGTATAAACAAACATCAAAATTTTAACTTTCCATGCTCTTTGACGTGCAGTGGCCAAACGAGAGCTATTTTTGAGTGGCTCAAAGTAAAACCACACAAAAGAGCGCGCCGACCGTAAAATTTTGTTAGTGCAAAGAGACGCGTAAAACTAGAGTGCCGTCTGTGTGTGTTGAGTGCAATTCACGATTTAAGTGCAAAATTGTTTTGTCTTAAACGCAGCGGCGAAAAAGTGCTTGCACACTCCACGCGCTGCTGTTTATGACGTCATGAAACTGTACTTAGATTGCTGACTGCACATTACTTAATAATACTGCACTAGGTCAGTAAACCCATCCATCATAAAAGGCATAAAGCGCGCGCCAGAGATATATGCGGGGCAATGATGTAGAGGGAGAGTTTGAAGTGTTTTCGCCAAATCGAATCCAAGGCATTTGGGTTTTTGGCGGACCTCCCGATGGTTGGGCCCTTTTGATATTAATATACCGTATTTTTCATTCTTTGTTTATTTTATGAAAAAGAGAGCGGGCGTGAATGTGGACCGATGAAAAAAAAGTCCAGGAGCAACACCGTTATATGTGTTCCTTTTTATTCGCGCCGTCCCAGACACGCTTTCTAGTTCAACCGCCTACTTGTTCAAAAGAAAGGAAGGATGAGGATCAGCTCTGAAACAAAAATTAAATCTGATCCGTTTTATTGGATGGACATTATTTAACTGTTTAATTACACTTTTTAACTCTTTGTCAAATCCATTTATATTAAATGTGGTATCTCTTTTAATCAGCTTAATCCGTTCACTAATTCAGTCCAAAACTTAAAGCTCAGCATTAGAATATTTAATCTATAATAATTCCTCGTTAGTTGGACCAATTATTGTTTAGTATTAAGAATAAACCATCACTTTATTTGTGTTATTGTTAATTAACTTGTTTACTTGAAGTATCAATTAACCCTTTTAGGCTTTTAAGTTAAAGCACAAAGGATATAGATTAAAAGCATTCAAGGCCAAATCAGAATTAAAGCCAATTTCCATGAGGCCGCCTGTCGAGAGTCATGACATTAAATCAACACAATTAAAAGAAAAAAATAATAAATAAATTTTTCAATCCCAAAATCATATAATTTTCTCATAAATTGGTCAGTTTAGTGAGATGGTCCGAATTTCCATGTGAGAATTCCTAAACCAATTAACTTCATTAGGCCTAAGTTATATTGTGTAAATTTCGTGCTGCTGATTCATGCGCTAATCGATTTTTCGGCAAAGGCGCGCAGTAGTAGTTTGTGTAATTCACACGCAAAAGAAAAAATAATAATAGTTGCACGTTTTTGCTAAAAAAATGTGACATTGTCGGCGCAAAGTGGTCTTTTCTCATTAGTAATGTCCCGCTGACTCACCTTCAGTCCTACTGTGTGTGTGTGTGTGGGTCTGAAATAAACATATTGACAATTAAGACCCTCGCAAGCATACGCAGCCAACATAATTGTAAAAAAATGCGTATGTTCTTTTTAGTGACAGAGAGAGAGAGAGAGAGAGAGAGAGAGAGAGAGAGAGACCGCATGCGCTATCCAGTCGCGGCGTTGGCTTCGATCGAGCAGAAGGGGCCCTTTTATGTGCATCGCGTCAGAGAGTGTTGGGGCCAGCTCGGAACAACAGGTTATCCTCCCGCGGCTGAAGCTTCGCACGTGTGCCGGGAATTATTGCGACTTGAATTTCCGCCGAAAGGAAGAATGATGAAGAAATTCGGCGCACTGTAGTCAAATGCCTAACGGCGACACGAATCTTCAAAACAACAAATCTCAAGACAGCTTCTTAAGCGGCGATTGATATACCAACTTAATTTATATTTTTAGGTAAGAAAATGTTTTTCATTTGTTAATTCTTCACTCATTTAGAATATTTAAAACTTTCAGTTACTTATTTGACTTATTTTAATATATATTATTTTGAATTAATTTTATAACTGCTGAAAATCAAAGTACGTATGCTTGACTTGCTTAGTTGCGACCGGTACAAAATAATTTGATATTTTTGTTTGGGGGGAGGTACATATAGGAGCAGCCGGTTTTAAGACGCAAAAGCACCCTATTGTATGAGTGCACAGCTGTGGCAGCTGGTATCATGTATACAGCAATTTTTGAGAATTTTTATTTTATTTTAATAAAATTGCAGATATAGAATAAGTGGGAAAAAAATTCAAATTGACTTTAAAAAAAATACAGATTTAACTTTGATACCATTCCAATACCATTTCGATCTGGAATATTTTTGCTGCTAGATAGGTTTTTAGCAGTTGGAAAGAAAATGAGCTCTCAAATAGTCAGATTGTGGAATTTTTCACATCTTCAGATGTTATGCGACGCATAATCGATGATATTCATACAACTGTTTTGCAGTTTTTGGAGCGTTTCCAAGCATGCGTTCAGCGCTCAGAATGATAACAAGCACAATATTACGCTTTACACTTAAAAAAATTTCAAATAACCTCCTTTTATTGAAGATAAATAGGATTACTTATTTAATAATTCAAAAAAGGTGTTCTAAAAGTTTAATTTTTTTCAATCTAACTTCTCTGGAGAAAAACTAAGTTTCACTGACTGAAATAGTTCCAGAGCTACACTTGTTTAAAAAATCAATTTTAACCCTGTTTGTGTAACTGCTTTACAAACTGCTTAGCAAATAATCAAGTTAATTTTTAGCTTCAATTATTTGCATCCGCGTGTATTTGCTATTACTTAAATAAGTAAACAAATTTGCTCTCTGTGATCAAAAGTCTCAGCGAAAAGCAGTTATGTTAAGGAAAGACTATAAATTTGAAGTTTGCTCCTCTGCTAAATAATTCATCATCCAAAGCCCACGCAAGCTAGTTTTATTAAAAGATGATCCCAGAACCAAATCAATATTTTGCTCCTCTCTTTCTCGTCACGGTTTTATTTTTTGGGCGACCTCATATTGCTCAACGCTATCATTTGCTGCTCATGACAGTGAGTGAAAAAGGGATGCGTCCCCTGTGACTTGTGAAAGCCCCACCTGGATGTATACCACCTGACATGCACGCATTTTGCGCTTCCTTTGGCGCTCCTATCAAGCGGAAATTGTATTTGTGTCTTTTTTACCTGCCACTTTGTGTTCAATTTCATTCTGCCCACATGCAGTTCCTCTCTCTCCAAAGGAACGCACTTTCATCATTACGCACCACCCGCAGGGATAAATTTCACTTTGAAAATTCAACCCCTGACAAAAAGTCGTTTTCGTAACAATGTCGTTACCGCAGATTTTTGGCCTAGCTTGAAGATATGATCAATAAGTAATTAGCTTTGCTTGGGCTCAAAGGAAAAGCCCAGCGGCTTCTTCTCTAACGGAGAATAAACCGCGATTAAACGGACTTAGAAAGGGATGAGATTGTAAGACCCGCGTGCAGAAAATCTCATTATCCTCTCCTCTTATCCACCGTCAAAAATCATATTTAAAAAGCCAAACGATATCGTTTATAAAGTAGTTGCAAACTTCTTTGATCGTTTTAGATGTATCCATTTTTTAAGTCTACTTCGATGTTCATGAATGGATTTATCTTTTGAAGTCGATTTTTGAAATAAATAATTAAATTGTTGAATTCTTCACCTTACAACTAATAAAAATATACAGTTAAAGAATAATAAAAAAAGATTTAATTTAATATTTGTATTAATAGTAATGAAAAATCTACTTTTTAGGGTGTTATTATAAAATCATTTCATATATTTATGAAAAAAATTTATTACCATTTTTTTTCTAATTTTAAATTAGATAATTCCATTTGAAGGTTACAAAAAACTGAAATTTAGAATTTTTCAACAAAATTGTATTACTTTTTTTTATTGCGAATTTTGGTCGGATTGAAGCCGCCTCTCACTAAAGATATTTCGAGAAAGCCAAATAGACTTAAGTACACATTCACAAGTTTGTATATTTATCCTACACATCAAAATGTACAAAGCTACAGCAGCGTGGTGCTATGCGCCACCTAATCTCTTCAATAATTATCACAATTAGCATGTATTGCGTACGTGAAAAAATTTTACAAATATAATCAATTGGAAATTGCACGTTTTTGCCTATCGATTTCTGCAGCTAATTAATTAATTATCAAACAAACACAAAATCGACCGAAATTGAAATAAAAACAAAGCCAAACAGTTACAGCCAAATTACATACCTTTTACTCAGCCTTTTGATAACACACTGACATGGAGGTTTGACATTTGATGGTGCGGCTGAATGGAGCTGTATTAATGCTGGAATAATTCACCCTGCTATTTTCATTGCTCAAATGTATAAATGTGTGACATATGCAAGCTATACAGACCATGCTCTCTGTTTATTGTTCGGCTCGAACATTATTAATATTATTATGTCACACTCGGCGTTAATCTGCCAACCTCGCGGGCAACAAACGCACCCTGCATATAATAACATGGAACACTGCAGCACCACAGCGTAGTGTGTTTCTGATGGATACACATCCACCTCAGAGGTTATTATAGAGTTACATACATAATAAAGCAACAGGGCCCGTTTGCGTGCAGCGCGCGACCGCTCGACCAAAACAGGTGGTTCACATTATTTTCAGTGCAATTCGGTCTCTCGAATGCGGAAAATGAGGCTACACCGCAGCACAGCTACCTGCTAGTTTCCCTTGCAAATCCAAATAAATAATAATATGCGCCTTGCCAGATGTGGAACAAAACCAACGGTCGCTTTGTATTTGTTCGTGGCCTGCGCAGAGCCCGAGCATTTTTGACGTGGGTCGACCATGTGAGGTGATTTTGGAAATGGAATTAATGCCCGGAAATAAATTTTGGAAGTACATCAGATTGCAATGCGTGAGACTTATTAAGCTATATTTTGTAAAAAAGTATTTTGGATGTGCCATAACTTCTATAAAAAAAAAAATTTGCACTGTAGTGAAATAAAACTTTTTAAATGAAATTTCCGGAAAAATATAATGGTTTATTATTTATTCATAACTTACATTATTAAAAAAAAATAGTTCAAAATCAGGGACATTTTTTTTCTATTTTAACTCAATCATCATCTCGCTATATAAGTGGAAACAGTTGATTATTTTGATCAAATTTAATTTATTTCCATTTTAAACCCAATATTATATCTAAACTTTAAATTATTTATTTTATTTAATTCTAATTGCGCAAACCCGTATTGAAAATCATGATAAAACGTACCTTTTTTTCTTTTTGATATTATTCCCTTTTGTGCTTCTCCTTGTCTGTTTATTGCACATTCCGCGGTTTGATACGCTACAAGAATGCGAAAATAATCTTTTCGAAAGAACCTGGCTGAGTTGAAATTGGAAGTTAGTGTGGCATTCCTCTTGCACTTTGCGGTCAGATCTCTCAGCGAAACTGCTTGATTTGATCAAAAGTGTTTTTTCTCTGGTTTTATATTGCAGCGTCTATTTGTGACTAAATTACAAAGAAGATAGGCGTCTCCTGTAGGGGCATTTTCACAAAGATATGCGAGATAGAAAGGAGGAAAATATATTACTTTTGCATGAAAATAATCTCTTGTTAAAAATTGCAAAATATTAAATACTTGTATATTTTTCCCCATTATTTAGTATGAGAGAAAACAAATTAATTGGATTAAAATTTGTTGTTTTAAAAGAAAAATTTAATTATTAAAAAAAATTAGGTTGCTAAGAAACAACCCAACATAAACTAAATCAATATCTGAATATCAATACCCATAGTTGATTGAATTCAAACCACTTAATTTAAGTTTTCATGTATAAAAATTGATCTTGCCTAAAAATCATAGTTAATTTTCCTGATATCTTACTTAAAAATAATTGCATAATAAAAAAACTCTCCTTTAGTAAAAAAAAACCCGGATTATTTGAAATTGTCATGAATTCATAAGACTGTTCACATTTTTTGTCATTTTATTTTAAAATTTTGAGACAAAATGTAAGTAGGCAGACAAAAATTTTGGGCGATTTTTAACAATAACCTTACCATACTCTTTCTTGTAATTCATATTCAAAATATTTGTAAATGTTAAAAAAAAAATCACAAGTTTAAATTACAAGTATTACAACTAAACGCCAACGGTTGTATCAAGCAGTATTGAGATGATTCTTCATTATACC
This sequence comes from Neocloeon triangulifer, assembly GCF_031216515.1. Taxonomy (NCBI): domain Eukaryota; kingdom Metazoa; phylum Arthropoda; class Insecta; order Ephemeroptera; family Baetidae; genus Neocloeon; species Neocloeon triangulifer. The sequence continues at coordinate 5,634,576 of NW_026775554.1, read as the reverse complement.
AAACCAGACATCGACAGGCTTGGCACAATTGCGTGCATTATACGCTCCGTGTTCCCTAATTATAAACGCATTGTTGTTATTCCAGTGTAGGTCGAATAGTTAAGTGCACGTTCACGTTTACAGTAAAGCGCAATTCACTTAATCCGTGTACACAAACAACCCCCGGTCCATCGCCTGTAATGATCAAGCTCCCGGGTTCAATTCAATTTTGCGCATAGTGACCTCAATGATTAATAATCAATCAACATTGCGGATAATACGCACGCAAACCCTTTTGTAATAAAACACGCATGCTGACGTCACCGATCAAAATAAAAATTTTAAACACAGGTGTGTTTTTGTTTATTTCGCCAATAACAATTTCCATGCGGTGACTCAGCACCGGTGATTGATTTGATCACGTGAATATTCCAACATGTTTTCGAACGCGAAAGGTGCGCTCAAAATGCACAACGTGGTCGGGAACAAAATGCACTTGGACGGACCTTGACATCAAAAACGCAGCCGCGTTGTTGGGATTTCAAAAACTCTCTCGCTGCAATAATTTGATGTTCTCCGGTGCAGCTCATTTTCCCACAACCTTCAAGGCGTGGGTCGTGAAAAACAAAATCTTGGCTCTTGAGAGGAAAGGAAGAGTGTGAATTCGTGAAGGCTCCAACAAAAAGCGAGTCGTCGCTCCTTTTGTTTTCCTAGGTGGGCTTCCGGTGATATAATTCATAAGGTGTCTCATTAAATTATAGTTTAGAGAAACCAACAGAACAATGAAAATTGAAAAGAATAATTACTTAAAAAAAAAATTGCATAATTTTCACTGAGAAAAATTACATCATTTATTACAAATAATGAAAAATAAATCAGCTTAAATAAAAATGAACTGGTTTTTATTGCTGAAAGTGTTCTTTACTTTTTGTAAATAAAATTTAGATGTAATTTTTCATGAAATATCAACTTTAATTTAACAAAATTACATATTTCACATTTTTTTCTGCATCGCGAAGCTTCAATCAATTATCTAAAGCTTTGCATTAATATACAATTTTATTTAAATCCAGTTATATAAGAGCCGGTTGAGCCATAGATTGGATTTTACTCTGAATCGATCTGCTCCTTTGCACATTCCCGCTGGCAAATATTTGAACGGAATTCGCTCGCAGTTTATGTCCGTTTTCGGCGAGATATAAAAAGGGTTATTTCAAATAAGTTGAGTGCTCACATAGCAGCATTCAGCCGTAGCGCGGCAAAACGCATGCCGAGAAAAACTTTGCTGATTGTGTGAGAACGCCGATGATGACTGTATTACAAAAAAATGACGAGGAATCCTCGGAGCAATATTACGTCATTCTTAAAGACTCATACGTTTGCTACGCCTTAACGATGACGTCTTTCGGTGACCTCTAAAATTCCTCAACTTGTCGGAAAGGTGGAACTTGCTAATCGCGTAGGAAGGAAAGATTGTTTGATTTGCCGCCCAACACTTTTAAAATATTGAGTCACAAAAAATCGCATTAGAAGGGAGCAGAAAATTTTAACGTGAATTATATTTCTTTTGCAAAAATTTATATTATATTATAATTTTTTCTTACTTTCAGTTTTTATTTCTAATAGTAAAAAGGGGAAAATTTGAATCATTTCAAATAAACTATTTAGTATTATTTTGTCTTGATTGTATACAAATAATTTAAAACAATTAAAAAATTTTTGTTAGAAACTAACAATAATTTGGGTTTGCAATTTATATATTTTTTTTTGTATTATCAATAATTAGACAATTTGTGATTATTTTCTAATTTCTAAAGCTAACGATCCGTTTAAAAAAATGAAATCATTATAATAACTCGAAAAAATTGAAAATAAATGTTAAAACTTTGCATTTTGGGAGCTCTAAATTACCCACTCTTATTATACATTTTACTGACCTACTGACTTTCCTCATTAGAGTCATTATCCATCTCATCCATCGGATTAATTAGCTTTCAATTTGTCAGTCCGAATCGAGGCAGTAATTTGTCACAGCGTGCGGAGCTGGTCAGATGAGCCTCTCTCCTCTACTTCTCTGCGAGACGAAGTTCTCAATTTGGTCTGCAATTGGAGCCAGAGCAAGTAGCGTAATTGAAATAAAGCGTCGTCTCCGCTCATGACACTTCTTAGTCGGACAGATTGATTATTTTTTGTTGTCGTTGAGGAAGAAAGACGGATTCATTCGCGTCTTATCTAATTCACTTTGGCTGACTGGTTTTCCTCGGCAAAAAGCTTTGCTCGGCGGGATGCTTTTGGGTCGCGGACAATCACCGTTGGCGAAAATACAATCACGCTACATGCACTTCCTCAAAACAATTTACCGTTTACTCAAAAATGCGATTTCGAGCGGGGTGTTCATTTTGCATGCAAGTGGAACAGAACAAGTGGAGTAATTGAATTTGTGTGATCAAGGGTAATGATAAAGAACCACATACTTATTATACTTAAGTGCCTCATTTGAATGAATTATTCCTTAAATCAAATTGCAATACTGATTTTTTTTTTAATTTTCGAAACATAATAATATACAAGTTTCTCTTTATATTAGATAGTTTTTGGTAGCATTTGACCTAGGCATGCAAAACAATTTTTTGTTAATGTATTAACAACATAACTTCAGCGTTTCGTTCATAACCTTACCCACCTTACCTATATAAAACAAAAATTCGACAGTCAATATATAGTGACTTAATTGCAAACGTCAGTTTGGGACTGATTGATGAAATAATAGATTTTTATCCTTTTAAAACACACCCTTTTTTGATAAAACTCAACCGTTTATATATATTCTTATCGCATATTCCTTGTCTTGTTTGAAAGCAGTTCCAATATTTGACCACAACTTATTCATGTATTTTTCCCTGCTGCCTTTAGTTTAAGAAATGGCTTCGATCAACGCAACCGACTTGGAAAAATTGGCGCAATGTCCGCCGGGCCTTCTGCTGCCCTTCCTGGAGGAGTCCCACTGGAGCGTTGGCCTCCGAGCCACTCTCTACATCATGGGATTGCTCTACTGCTTCTTGGGCATCGCAATCGTCGCTGATGTGTTCATGGGAGCAATCGAGATTATCACCAGCAAAACGAGGAAGGTCTATTTGGCTTCAAACACTCAAGGCCAGGAGCCAGATGTTGTCGAGGTAGGCCAAGATTATTGTTTTTTAATCCTGTATCAAAATAACAACTTTCGTAATAATTGCTTATAATGTTGAAACAAATTTTATTTTGTATTACTTTTATTAGATAAAATGTAGAAAAAACGCATACATACTAATTAACGTGATTCAATACCAATTTAGAAGAATTAATTAAAATTTTGATATTTTTTAGCGTTATAAACGTAATTAATATGTTAAAAAATGATTCTCTAGATTCATGGTATTATTATTTTTGTTTAAGCCAAGTAATAAACTTTTTTTAGCAATATAAAGTTCAATAAAATCGCTCAATATTTCATCTTTGACAATACACAAAAAAATATCACAAATGAATTGAAAAAATGTGTCAATGGTTTTTAAAAGGTCAGGATATGGAACGACACGGTGGCCAATTTGACGTTGATGGCCTTGGGCTCGTCGGCTCCAGAAATCTTGTTGTCCTGCATCGAAATTGTGGGCAAAAACTTTGAAGCCGGTGAACTTGGCCCGGGCACGATCGTCGGTTCGGCTGCTTTCAATCTGCTGATCATCTCCGCCGTCTGCGTGGGCGGCATTCCGGAGGGAGAAACCAGGACCATCCGCATGATCAAGGTTGGTCGTTAATTAAGTTTGCCTTTAATTGCGTTCCCCAGAGAGACGCGCCATCAATTTCCAGCTTTCAACAAACATGCAAACGCGGAAAGAGGAATAAATACAAATCTTCCGGGAAAACGTTTTTTAGAACAACGTTTTTTGCCTTCAAATTTAGTGAAAAATTCCTAACGAGAAAAACTAATTAATTAATTTTGAAGAAAATAAACATAAGAACTTCTTTTTAAAATTATTAATTCAAGCTTAAAATTTCCCACAGGTCTTTGGAGTTACTACGATTTTCAGCTTGTTGGCGTACATCTGGTTGTTGGTGATCGTGGCGATTTCGTCCCCAGGGATCGTCGAGGTGTGGGAGTCGGTGGTCACTTTCATGCTGTTCCCGGCGCTGGTGCTTGTGGCCTTTGCGACGGACCGCGGCTTTATCTGCGGGGTCACCCGCTTGCCAGGGCAAAAACAAATTGAGTTGGAGCAGCCAGACGGTATGGGCGAGGGTTCGTATTTGTGCGCCTGCACCCAGCATGCCATTGGGCCATTGGTTTTGCACCCCTTGTAAATTTTATATGCTGTCGATCGGGCACCTTTAAATGCCGCTAGGGGTATACAATGGTGTGCACCGAACTACACACACAACAGTGTCTGTGACGTTTTTGGCTGTTTCTTATGGTGGAAGGCTCTGTGGCTTTTTGGTAAAATTTACAATTTATTGTGTTGTTGAAAAGGCATTCACAGAACTTTATATAATGCTTATCCTGAAAATCTTTTTTTTATGTTGATAAATTTTTATTCTTTTAATTAAATAATTAAATTGCTTTTACTGTGAATTAAGGAGTACATTAAAATTAAAATACAGACTTTAAATAATGCTTTCAATATTTTTTGTTTTTGTTTTCAAGATTTACAATTTGTCGGTTTGCATTTTTAAACACGCTTATTATCTGCTCTTTCGATAAAGTTCAAAACTGTACTGTCTCTGTGTGGTGTCCTATGTCCTATGTTTGTGGAAATCAAATGTATTTTTGGCTTCAACATTTTTTACAAAAAGCAGCTTTCTTTTATTTGATGAATATTTCAGGTGACAAGATGATTACCACCAGGGGTTTTTTCAAAAACGGCGTCTTGGAAAAAGACTCTCTCGTCGCTTTTGTAAAAGAGGTCAAAAAATACCCAGGCCTTTCCGACGAGGACGCAGCTTTGCTCGCCGCTCAAAAGTATAAATCTATGCCCTTGGTTTCAAAAAATTTTTATTTGTATTTTTTTTTCGTAAAAGGCTTGTAGAATCTCAACCTCACTCCAAAATGTGGTACCGAATTGGGGCCGTCAGGAATTTGTCTGGTGGACGGAAAACGCAACTGCGGCTGACCAAAAAGCTCAAAGAGGTAAAGGACCGTGTTGAGATCTGTTATATTTGGTGAACAGTTGCATGAAGAGCATGATTTTGGGGGAATTTAGGATACATTTAGAAATTCTCTAGTATTAGTATTATATAGAAACAGCAACTAATAAAAATCGTATTTCTCTGTTCTTAAAATTAATCTCGGATCGCAGAAATTGGATTCCAGGTTGAAACTGGTGAGCATATGAGGATCTCAGCGTCGTGTTTAAATGTGCTTTTACTAATCCAATAAATTTTTTTTTTTTATCCAGCAGATCTGTTTACAAATTAATTTTCATTAACTCTCACTTTATTTATTGTGCGCTGTCCTTTTTCTTTAAATTAATGCTTTCCTTCTGGAGAATTTTAATATTTTTCACAACGTGCATAACAGCATGCAAAGAAAAATCATTTGATGAGCGGAATATTAAATAACTTTTAAACAGGTCTATGACACGATTAATGAGCACCCAGAGGCTCCCAACCTTGGCCCCATACCTGAAACCGACCTGAGCAAAGCCATCATCGAATTTCACGCGGCGACCTGTGCGGTGGCTGAAAATATTGGAAAGTTCCCCATCACCATCGTTAGGCACGGAAAAATGGACGAAACTGTAAAAGTCAGGTATAATGAACTCCATGACCTACTTTAAACTTTAAATTTACAAAAAATCCAAATTTTTATAAAGAATCGAAAGTATTGATGGAACTGCGACAGAAATTGAGGATTACATTCCTGTAAATGAAGTCATCACCTTTGAGCCAAATGAAATGCGAAAGACGGTAAAAATTTTAATATTTCAACAGCACAATTTATAAACAAAAAATATTGAAACATCCTCAGGTGAATATTGAGATTGTTGATGACAACCAATGGGAGCCTGATGAGGAATTTTTCCTAAAATTAAGCTTGATACCTACAGAGAATAATGAAAATGTGCAGCTGGGTCACATGTCTATTATGGAGATAACAATCTTAAATGACGATGGTATATTTTTATTTTTAAATATTTCAACATTTTTGCCAACGCAAATCGTATATTCCTAGAACCGGGTGTTTTGTCCTTTAACAAGAGGGGTATCCTGGTACAGGAGAGTATTGGCATGGCAAGAATTCCCGTTGTGAGAACGGGTGGCGCCGACGGAGAGGTGTCCGTGAAGTGGAGGACAAAAGACAAATCTGCGTTCACCGGCAAAGATTTTAGGGGAGGAGAAGGAACTCTTACTTTTGGACACACAGAGGTTTTTACAATTGAAAAAAATCACTTCTTTGATCTAAAAGCTACTTTTTTTAGACTGAAAGAATCCTCGAAATCCCTATTATTGATGATATGGAGCCTGAAAAGGATGAACACTTTGAAGTTGAACTTTTTGAGCCCACCGGTGGCGCCAAACTGGGAAGCATTCCTCGAATGGCTGTCACAATCACAAATGATGATGGTTAGTATATTTTGTCAATCAATTTTCTATTAAATAAATCATAATTAATTTTAATTTCTCTTTAGCTTACAACAGCATCACAGATCATTTAATGAAAATGACCCACGCAAATATGGACGCCATGCGGACCCACCAAGACACTTGGGCCAACCAGATACGGGACGCAATGAATGTGAACGGCGGAGATTTGGCAAACGCGACCAACGTTGATTACCTCATGCACTTCTTGACCTTTGGCTGGAAGGTAAAATAATTTTAAAATGTACCATTTTTATTAAAAGTAATTTATCATCTCGCTTTTTCTAGATTATTTTCTCACTCATCCCCCCTCCCAGCCTTCTCGGTGGATGGCCCTGCTTTTTCTTTTCGCTTGCAATGATTGGAGTTATCACTGCGGTCGTGGGAGATTTGGCGTCTATCTTTGGCTGCCTGGTTGGACTGGAAGACAGCGTTACAGGTATGATTATATTTATTTACACATTGACTGAAATGTATGCAACCTGGAGAGCTTTAATGTTGAAATGTTGCATAGTTATGTACTTGCAGGAGCCTTGATCTTTTTCATAGAACAGATTGTCTATGATTAGAGATTTTATAAATCAACTCTCTTGAAGTTCATTTAACATTAAAAATTAAAAAAAATTTACAAGAATCTGTGATTAATGGTTTTAATCATTTTAATTTCATGAAAAAAAAAATTGATGAAACTAATATAATTTTATTAATTTGAGTTTTTTGTTCAACATTTTAATTCATTTATTTGTCATTCTTTTTATAGCCATCACCCTGGTTGCAATGGGCACCTCTCTACCTGACACATTTGCCAGCAAAGCAGCTGCCATGCAGGAGAAATATGCGGACAACGCTATCGGCAACATCACCGGCAGCAACTCTGTCAACGTTTTCCTTGGCTTGGGTCTGCCCTGGATGATGGCCGCCCTGTACCACTGGAATAAGGGAACGACCTTCTTCGTGCCCTCGGCAGGTCTCGGTTTCAGCGTCTGCGTCTTCACATTGGTCGCCGTGTTGGCGGTGATGCTCTTGATGGTCAGGAGGCACCTTTCCCTCTTCGGAAAGGCCGAACTCGGTGGCCCTTTCTGGCCTCGCGTGGGCAGCGTTGTCTTCTTGGTCGGTCTCTGGTTCCTCTACGTAACCCTTTCCTCCCTTCAAGCCTATGATGTCATCAAAGTGCAGTTCTAACTCGGCTTCTTAAATATATTTATAAACGTGTTTTGACTGTTTCGAGAATTTATATTAACTTTATGTGCATTTAGTTGCATTCCTAACTTCCATTTGTACAACTTTAGAATTAATTAATTTGATGGATGGAGAAAATAACCAACGTTCAAAATTTGTGTATCTATGCTGAGCTTCTTGAAATTGTAACAATTTCGCTTTAGCCTTTTGGCAAATTCCGTAATACTGTAATGAGTGATCTATTATGACTTAAATAGAAAAAAATATATTATAATATAATATTATTGCTGCTGGGTAGCTTATAATATATCAAATCACTATAAAGTGGTTCTTGCAAGAACAAATTTAAATAATACTTAACAAACTTTTGCTTTTATAGAAAAATAAAATTTGGGCATAACTTTTTTTTAAGGAATTCAATGCAGAAGGCGCAATGTTAAAATTTAACTGGTAGCTCTTCTTGATATACATGGAATTGCAAATCAATCAATTCTCAACCTAGCACTTATTGCCTTTTTTCTTAAATGTTTAATATATTCCAAAAAAGAAATTGTGATTTTAACTCATTACAAATAGTGTATTATCATAAAGGCAGCTAAAAAGAACTAAATTTTCAACTATAGAATTATCTATGTTTAACACTTAATATGGTGTTGAAATATTCTATAAGTTCTATTGGTGTTGAAAACATATAAAGAATTGAAAGTATTATGTGACGATCTTGACCAATAAAAAAGTACCTAAAATATTAAATGTGGATCTTCGAATGTTTAAATTACAAAATCCCATGGAAATAGATGAGAATTAATCTCCTTTATTATTAAAATTAATCTGATGAAAATAGGAACAGAACAATCCAGAGATGACAAAAAATAATTTAAAATGAAAAAAACTCCATGATTTGTACGAGATTGGAAGAAATTCATCCATAGGAGACAGTAAAGCCCATGTAAGACATGAGAGTGTCGGTCATTGACGTCCTCAGCTGTCGCTCCATGTAGACGCCCATGATTTCTCGGAGACCGGCGAGGAAGGCCACCTCCATCTGACGTACAATGGCCGGCGTCCGCAACCAGTTTCGGGTCCGCTCCTCCACACCGTCCTCGTCGGGGTCTGCCAATGAGCGGCGCCTGTGATTCAAGGGCTCCTCGCAGCCCTTGAACTCGGTCCTGGCGTTGCCTTCGGGCAGAAAGCGGGAGGACATGCGAGAGGTCGGCTGCACTTGCTGCCCGGCGCCTCGACGGTACGCGTCTCCACTCACAGCAACTTCCAACGGGGCACCGCGCATTCTGCGGGAACGATTATTTTTATTTACATTGATGAAAAACTTCCAATATTATGAGAAATAATGTTTAACTTAAAAATGAACGTTTTCACCAATAAAAACAAAAATATGGCAAATATGGGTTAACAGATTTCAGCTTGTTTTTTTATACCTTAATTTCCTTTTATCAACAAAGTTCTCTTGAACAATTAAATTTTGAATTTATTATTTGCTCGCTCTCATAATTATTTTGTCTTTCAGTGAAGTTTTATTGATATCTACATTAACTAAAGCATAAGTACTATATTTTATGCTCTATATTTAAATTTTAAATCTGTAATTTATTATAATATTCTTTTGAATCGCATTCGCATCTAAAGAATAATGAAAAATATGAGACATGACATAATTGTGCAAAATGAATGTTCAATCCTAATTTTTAGAATATTTTCCATTCAGAAATTTTCATTTCCCTTGCACTAACTTCTTTTATAGAAAGCGAAGGAGGAGAAACCGCGAGGCAATCATGACACATTTTT